>NC_091441.1:100356614-100978692 GCF_964237555.1 Oryctolagus cuniculus
CTTCATCATCCTATCATGCAGCTGTTTGTGTAATGCTAGACTTCATGATTTGGCTCTGCTGGATGTCGGGTAACTACTCAGCATAAGAGGCACAGAATGCACAGGCATCCCTTTTTAAAGCTATAGTTTTCACACATTTGGGACAGCTAGGTGTACTGGGACTGGATTAATTCGGGAATATCAGTTTCAGTTGTATATGATGCCCATTTGGGACTCAAAAGACATCTATGAATGCTCAGAAGTATGGGATCTCACTGAAGACATCAGACCTATACAGAGTTGAGAGTACATGATTGACATTGAACTATCTGGTGTAGACGGACATTGCTCCAGAAGATGTTAACAGTGTGGGCTCAAGAGACTGCAGTGTGGCTGAAAGCCTCTCCTCCTGTATCTGCCTGCCTTTCACCTCTCCCCGCCTTTGCTCAGATCTCTCAGGGAAGCTCTGTTGTATACAGTTGCCAGCCCCTCCCCCAGTACTCAGATCCTGCATTACCTACTATTCTTTCCATGTAGCCCTTACCCCCTTCCAACACAACAGTAATTTACTGATTCATTATCTCTGTTGTTTATAGTTTGTTTACCCTCCAAGACTGTGAATTCCACAAGTGTAGGAATATTTGTTTTGTTCACTGATAAAACTGGATGAATGTTTAGCACATAGTAAGTACTTAGTAAATTATTTATTGAGTTACCTGAATAACTGGTTCAGCCAGGTGGTTTAAAATCAAAGTAAGTTGGGTTGGCATTGTGGCATAGCAGGTAAAGCTGCCGCCTGCAATGCTGGCATTTCATATGGGCGCCATTTTGAGTCTGGCTGCTCCACTTCTGATCCAGTTCTCTGCTAATGGCCTGGGAAAAACAGGGGAAGATGGTCTAGGTGCTTGGGCCCCTACTATCCATGTGGGAGACTCAGAGAAAGCTCCTGGTTCCTAACTTTGGCCTGGCCTAGCCCTGGCCATTGCAGCTATCTGGGGAGTGACCCAGTGGATGAAAGATCTCTCTCTTTGTCTGTCTGTCTGTCTGTCTGTCTCTGTTAATTCTGACTTTTGAATGATAAATAAAACTTTAAAAATAAAATAAAAACAAGCAAATGAAAGCCTGAGATTCTTAAGTTGCATCGAAGCACTTCCCTCACTGAGGCAGAGCCTTGCAGATAAAACTGTCTTCTTTTTTTCTAGTGTTTATTTATTCGTGTGAAAGGCAGAGTGGCACAAAGAGACAGAGAGATCTTCCATCCTCTGGTTTACTCTCTAAATGTCCACAACAGCTAGAGCTGGGCCAGGCCAAAGACAGGAGCCCAGAACTCTAACTGGATCTCCCACATGAGTAATAACAACCCAAGTACTTGAGCCATCATCTGTTGCCTCCCAGGATGAATTAGCAGGAAACTAGATCAGAAGCAGAGCAGCCAGGACTCAAATTGACATTCCAGTTTGGGATGTGGATATCTCAGTTTAACCTGCTGTGCCATGACACTTACTCCATGCTGTCCCTTGATATCTGTTTGATGATCAAGATTATCCCCAGACCTGTACTCCAGGAGTAGTCAGGAGTCAACTTTACCTACAGGGAAAGACAAAGTGAGACAGATCTTTCATGCTCCTGTTCACTACCCAAATGGCTGTAATGGTAAAGGCTGGGCCAGGTCAAAGCCAAGAGCCAAGAGCTTCATCTGTCTCCCATGTGGGTACAGGGGCCCAAGTATGTGGGCCATCCTCCACTGCTTTCCTAGGCACATTAGCAAGGAACTGGATTGGAAGTGGTGCCGCATCATAGGCAATGGTTTAATGCTGGCCCCATGTCTACAGCAGTCTTTTTTTTTTTTTAATTGATTTCATGTTTAATAATTACAGTCACTGTGCCCCTTCTCCCCCTGCCCAGGCAGTAGCAGGGGTGGTGCAAGGGCTGAGGCATATGCCCCCAACAGCAAGGACGGCAGTCCCAGAATTATTTTCAGAAAATGAAAAAGGAGCCCAGGGACAGGTGGTACTACAGCTGTCTTGACTACTGTCCTTGTCATACTCTTCAACATATGACCAACATGAGTATTCAGAAATGCAATGCTCTGGGGGCCAGAGTTGTTCTGTAGCCCATAAAGCCACCACCTGCAACACTGGCATCCCATGTGGGTATCTGTTCAAATCCTGGTTGCTCTACTTCTGATCCAGCTCCCTGCTAACACCGGGGAAGGAAGCAGAAGATGACCCAAGTGCTTGGGCTCCTGCACCCACATGGGAGACCTGGAGGAAGCTTTGGTCTGGCCCAACCCTGGCTATTGTGGCCATCTGGGGAGTGAACCAAGTGATGGAAGATCCTCTCTCTGCCTCTGCCTCTGCCTCTGTCTCTCTGTAACTCTGCCTTTCAAATAATAATAAAAAAATACTAATAAAATAAATAAATACAAATTAGAGCTCTGGCAATGAGGAAAGGATGTATTGCTGTGTTCCTCTTCAGTACTCTTTATGACTGAGCTTACCTCTCTTTTTTCAGGGTGAAAAGGCTGATAGCTTTTACATCATAGAATCTGGGGAAGTGAGCATTTTGATTAAAAGCAAGGTGAGTTTATATGCACTAGTGTGCCAGCGAAGATCTAGGTGTCACCTGTACACACAGAAAGTAATAGTTTGCTTTAAATAATGTGAAATTTGTCTACGGCATATCACCCTGAATGCACCCAGTCTCATCTAATCTCAGAAGCTAAGCAGGTTCGGGCCTGGCTAGTACTTGATTGGGAAACCACCTGGGAATAATGTGAAATGTGTTTATCTTGTCAAACCATCTTTATTGTTTGAGGTACAAGACCAACAAAGATCCTATATTTAAACCCATATATTGGTAGAAATTTAATGTATTTCTTTTTGTTTCTTCTGCTTTTGCCTTTGTTATGTAATTGTTGATACAATTTTTTCATACAAAGCAAAATAAAAATAGAAAACCTGTGATGGAAAATATGTAGTTAAAAAATATGAGTGTTAAAAATGAAGTTAGTTTCCTTTTCAGAGTCCTGCCAGGGTAGAGCTCTAGGACAGTTGTTATGATGGCCATTTGATGAATGGGGATATGAAAAACAATGACCTAAAAATGGAAGGAGTGATTCTTACTAGCAAATCTGTCATCATTAGATTTCTCTGTTTTTTGCTTTTGTCCTGTGGAAACTATATTTAGCTACCTATAACACTAACTCTCTATAGGATAAAATTTTTTTTTTTTTTTTTTTATTTTTTTTGACAGGCAGAGTGGACAGTGAGAGAGAGACAGAGAGAGAAAGGTCTTCCTTTGCCGTTGGATCACCCTCCAATGGCCGCCGCTGCAGCCGGCGCACCGCGCTGATCCGATGGCAGGAGCCAGGAGCCAGGTGCTTTTCCTGGTCTCCCATGGGGTGCAGGGCCCAAGCACCTGGGCCATCCTCCACTGCACTCCCTGGCCATAGCAGAGAGCTGGCCTGGAAGAGGGGCAACCGGGACAGAATCCGGCGCCCCAACCGGGACTAGAACCCGGTGTGCCGGCGCCGCATGGTGGAGGATTAGCCTATTGAGCCACAGCACCGGCTTATAGGATAAAATTTTTATAAAATACATTTAGTGGGCCAGCGCTGTGGCTCAGCAGGTTAACGCCCTGGCCTGAAGCGATCTGTTTCATATTGGTTTGAAGTTTCTATGTTCTTACAATTTTTGGACTACTGATATATGTGCATTTCTCACTCTCTCTCTCTCTCTCTCTCTCTCTTTTTTTTTTTTTTTTTTTTTTTTGACAGGCAGAGTGGACAGTGAGAGACAGAGAGAAAGGTCTTCCTTTTTTTTGCCATTGGTTCACCCTCCAATGGCCACCACGGCCGGCACGCTGCGGCCAGCACACCGCGCTGATCCGAAGCCAGGAGCCAGGTGCTTCTCCTGGTCTCCCATGGGGTGCAGGGCCCAAGGACTTGGGCCATCCTCCACTGCACTCCCGGGCCACAGCAGAGAGCTGGCCTGGAAGAGGGGCAACCGGGACAGAATCCGGCACCCCGACCGGGACTAGAACCCGGTGTGCCAGTGCCGCGAGGCGGAGGATTAGCCTAGTGAGCCGCGGCACTGGCCTATGTACATTTCTCAAGTATTCACTGACACCTACTGTGATCACAGCATAATGCTAGGTTTGTAGGAGCAGCAGTGGCATTAACTGGGGAGTTGAAGGACTTGTCAGAAATGCAGCCTTGGACTCTGTCTCAGTTCTGCTGAGTCAGAATCTGCATTTTAAGCAAGCTGACGTGTGTGTGACAGTGTGATAAGTGCTCTTCTGGAGAGGCAACTGAGCGGATATGAATATATCTGCATTTCCAGAGAATGCCACAGAAATTGAAAAGATAGCATTGGCTCAGATGCAGCACATCAACTTCAAGTCAGGACAGAAGTATGGGAGAAGGAAAGGTCAAGCCATGTAAACTAGTTGTGTTTACTTTTAAAAATAACCCCTGGGCCAGTGCCGCGGCTCACTAGGCTAATCCTCTGTCTTGCGGTGCCGGCACACCGGGTTCTAGTCCCGGTTGGGGCGCCGGATTCTGTCCCGGCTGCCCCTCTTCCAGGCCAGCTCTCTGCTGTGGCCAGGGAGTGCAGTAGAGGTTGGCCCAAGTCCTTGGGCCCTGCACCCCATGGGAGACCAGGAGAAGCACCTGGCTCCTGTCATCGGATCAGCGCGGTGTGCCGGCCACAGCGTGCCGGCCGCGGCGGCCATTGGAGGGTAAACCAACAGCAAAGGAAGACCTTTCTCTCTGTCTCTCTGTCTCTCACTGTCCACTCTGTAAAAAAAAAAAAAAAAAAAAAAAAACTAAAGAGAAACAATAATCTTTCCACCTATAAATATAACATTAAAGTAGTTCTTAAAGGTGAGATTAGTAAATTCCAAATAATTTTTTACTTAAAGTATTGTTTAGCTTAACAGATTTTGCTGCAAATAATAGGAAACTCTAGATAGCAAATACAATATAGTTTTTATTTTAAAATTTCATTACCTAACTCTTGAAAAATGTGAAGGGCCCTAACTTAAGTGCTACAGATAGCATGTAAAAAGAAATTTTGTCACTGTCAAGTGTTTTCTGGGAAAAGTAGAGTCTCCAAGTAGCCCAGGGTTATGACTTACTACTCAAGAGAAGCATTGTCATCATTTAAAAAGATCTTATCTTTTCCACTGTGTCTCAGACGTCAGCATCTCCCAGAGGAGAATATACAAGAATACTTCAAAAAGTTCTTGAAAAATGGAATTAACATATAAGTTCATTTTCATGCAACAAAAAAAAATGTTGGAATCCATGGATAACTTTTTCGTAACATGCATTTTTCCATGAACTTTTTGGAGGCCCATAATAGAATCATCCTCAAAAAATGGACTTTACCTTACCCTTTGAAGATACTTGGCCATTACCTGAAAGATGTTAGTACTTGAGTGGAGCCCCAGAGAGAAGCTTACTCATCTGATTAAACCATACTCCTGAGATTAGTCCATGGAGTTTCACATGGTAAAAGTTTCCAAAGTGCATTCCTCGGTAATTGTGTGGAGTGTGCTGGGAAGGTAATGTGAATGTGTGCGGCTGAAGTCAGCCTGACCATGTTCTCTACTGCTACAGACTAAATCAAACAAGGATGGTGGGAACCAGGAAGTTGAGATTGCCCGCTGCCATAAGGGGCAGTACTTTGGAGAGCTTGCACTGGTCACCAACAAACCCAGAGCTGCTTCGGCTTATGCAGTTGGAGATGTCAAATGCTTAGGTAAGAAAAATCCTTTATACGGTGATAACTTTTTTCCTAACATGCAGTGTATTTTTCCATCTGTAAGCCTTGACTTACTCCACGAGCTCTCACTCACTTCTAGTTGTAGAGAGTTTGTGGGAACAGCCAGATATGGGTGAATAGATTGTTTCTGAGAACATTTCTGAACATTAAATATAGCCTGTGAGTAAGACAGACGTACAGGTTTCAGGCCGTATGAAAAGAGCAGTAATGGAGGCAGGCACTCCGGGCTGTTGGAGAACAGCTGCTGCTGGGCTCTGCAAAGTGTCGAGTGTGGATGACACTGTTCTGTTGTGTACCCATAGAAATAGCCCTTTTTCCATGTGTGCATATCCCAAAGTGTGACCCCTGTGGGTACCTTTAGAAAGAAGTTCATATGAGGAGAATTACCTGGATTGTTAGTGTAGAGAATTCATTCTCTCCCTCACCTCTTTTTAACAATGCAGTTATGGATGTGCAAGCATTTGAGAGGCTTCTAGGGCCCTGCATGGACATCATGAAGAGGAACATCTCACACTATGAGGAACAGCTGGTGAAGATATTTGGCTCCAGCATGGATCTAATCGACCCTGGGCAGTAGGTGTGCCACATGCTAGAGCCTTCTCAGTGTGACACCAAAACCTTCCGGTCAGCCACAGAACACACACGGAAAACAGACACGACAGAACCGTTCCTGCTGTTGCCACCGCCGCTGCCATTGCTGTGGTTATGGGCATTTAGAAAACTTGAAAAGTCAGTATAAAGGATGGACAGAGGTTCGACCCACACCTCCACTTTGCTTCTGAAAGCCCATTATTAGAACACTTGTAATGATTATTCCAACCCAGTTTTCACATCTTTGGTTCAGAATGGCATGTCTCTCCAACAATTTAAGTGCCTGATACAAAGTCCAAAGTATAAGCATTCTCCTTTCCTCTCTTGCTGCTACTGTTGCGTTTGGAAGTCGTCACAAGGTCTGCAGAAACCTTGTGTGTAACTGTAGACATGCTCAGCCAGTCTTTCTCAAGGGAGCAAATGCTGTGGCTCTCAGTCTCCTCATTTATCCTTTGAGAAAGTTGACATTGGTTCCTAATTGCAGCCTTGGAAGTTTTACCATAGGGGACGGCAGCAGATGTGATCGAGGTGTGTGCTCCAGTGGCACACGTCACAGCTGCCTCTGAACCCACAGAGATGCCCAGGGCCCAGCAGGCCAGCTCCTAGAGCACTCATAGGTCAGTGGGACCCACGTTGGAACAGAAAATTGGGTTCAGCGCATTTTACTGGTAGTAGAGAGCCAGGAAAGGTTTTCTGGGTTAGGGTTTTTTTGTTTTCTACTATGTTTAGTAGGTTTTTGTTTTGTTCTGTTCTGTTTAACCTCTGTGCAGTTTTCATGAATGAATTGCTGTCCATTTATAAAGAGCCAGGGTCTGGAGGTGCCATTGCTTTGTCTAACCCTGGGCAACTCCTGCCATTTCGTGTATCCCGTTGCCCTACCCGCTGATGGCAGTATGTTGGCAAGAGGCCGTACTGCAGTGAGCCCTTCCTTCTGCTCTAGGATTGTTGCAGAGCTCCAACAGCCTTCAGTTTTTAAATTGTTGAAAGATCTTTTTAAGTTCTCTGTGGAATTCTCCTTAGACATATTCCTATATAGGGAGTTTGTCAGCTCACCCAGACATTCATCTTAAAGGTGAATTCTATTATTTTTAAAAATTGACATCACTTATCATTTCAGAGAATTAAAGTTTTTCTGATTAAGATGTTGAGATAGTTGGGTTTCTAATTGTTAATCCCAGGAGAAGTTAATTTAGCTTGTATCTAAAGCTTTTTAAACTTTTAATTATATCAGATAGAATTATGATTGGTTATCCTAATTAGTTGGTATGTGAATTTTCTTTCTTCAGAATGACTTAAAATCAGATGCTACAGGGACTCCTAGGAGCAGTATGAGATTTACATATAGATATATCAAATATTGTAGGCAAAATTATATTAAATCAAGAGGCCCTTTCCAATATGATTTTCTGTTTCTGTTTAACTTGTATAACTAAATAAATCCCTAAGAGATTACATACTGGAGCTTGGGTCATTCCTGTTGTGGATAGTGATGGAGCCCAGTCAGTTACCTTCCGTTGTCCACACAATTTACTCTCTGCTTTTACCAGGGACTGTGTGGCCAAGAAATTTCCAGAGTGGGTTGCCCACCACGCCTTGATAATCCCTTACTTTTTCTTGTGCTCCATGATGTGAAAACAGAAAGACTGCATTCAGACTGCCCTCGGTAGCCTACATGGCAGCTCTCAGAGTCATGAAAGATTATAACTAGTGCTCTAAAACAGGCAGCTAGTACTGGGAGAGCCCGTGTGGAGATCCCACATTTTCCTAAGGTCCTGCTTTCCTATGGCATGGCTTTATTATGGAATACATTGAGAAAGCAGACAAGAACCACACGTTTCTTGTAAAAGTAGCAGCTTCACTGGGCTTCAGGAGTGACACCAGGGTCCAGCCCCAGACCTTGTGAGGACGCTGTTTGAACACTGAGCAGATGTCCCCTCCCCATCCCCCATACCAGCGTTAATTAGGGTTGGCATGAATTCCGTGCCAGAGTCACTCCTGTAGGCTTGCAAGGCATGGGCCTTTTCATCCCACGTTCTCACACATCCTGGTCTAGTCTTTCCCTTCACAGAACCCTCCTTGTTGTTTTTCAGAGTAGAATTTGTCAGGTTTAAGTTCTCCTGTTCTAACTACTGATTGACATATGGATCATCAGTCCAGACCTTGAGGAGGCTGGGTTCTAGCTTGAAGAAGAGACTTTAAAGAGACCGGTGTGAGTCAGACAGGACATAGCCATTAGCACAGTGCCAGGACCTGACAGCATTCCAGTTCTCACTGAAGCATGAGGAACCGAAGGTGGCAGGTCGAATTCAACTCAGGGCTGTGGTGTCCACATTGTACCAGGTAATCCTTGCACTGATGGTTGGTCCCCATAGGAAGGAGCATGGATTGGGAAGAGATCCTTCTATTAACTGTTTTATGTTGTTCTCTTATATTGATTAGGACTGCATGCCCTCTTTTCTGGCTTTGCTGCTATTTTTGGATGGTAGAACAAATTTCTGGAAACCCTGAGGTCCAATCTGAAGTGGTCTCCTTCTTTTTGGCCCCTAACCTATCCCATCCACTTTCTCAGAAGGAATGGTTCCTGTATTCTTGTCCTCTTAGTCAAAATCTTCATATAGAATTGCTGTGGGTTCTCAGACCAGGGTAGAGCTTTTCTTTGAGCAGTTTAATGAGCAAATTCAGCAGCAAAGTAGCAAGTGATGGTTCTCTAGCAAGGACAAGTTATGTACCTCCTCTGCTTGCCCAGACTCTCTGCTCATGATGGTGTAGTCAGTGAGAGGTGCCAGTGGCACCCAGCCAGCACCCTGGGCACACAGCATTTCATGTCGTGTCACAGTGACAGTCCTCTCATTTAGAAAAACTGAAAGAGCATTTTGCACAGAGAAAAAAGAAAAAGAACCATGAATGTCATCTTTTATCTTTTGTTTTTAGTTGGCTGATGGAATTTTTGTTCTTGACATGCACTTGTAAACCAATCTTGCCAAGATACAAGTTGTTTTGGTTTTTCACTACGATTACCTCTTGTTCCTCCTGTCTTGACTGCTGACGTTCCTCAATGATTCTAATGTCTATTTTATGGGAAGCAGCCTTCCCATGGGTTTCCTTTTACATACTGCAGGGCTATCTTTATACTTAAAAAAAAAAAAAAAAGGACAAAAACTGTCACTAACCTCATGGGGGATTTGCAGAAAAATCATTCAGCCCAATTTGAGCAAAGGGTAGATTTCTCATTGTTTTTTTAAAGCTCATTGTAATTGTAATAAATAAAATTCAGCATTATTGTGCTACCTCAATGGTAAAAATGTTTTAAGGTCTTCGTTGGGTCCTGAGTTCTAACATAGTGTTTGAAATGTCTTTCAATTGGAATTATTTTTTAAATCATTGGGATGAATCTTATTTTAAACTGTTTTACACTTGTATTTTAATCTCAGAATAAGTGATTAGAAAGCAATCAATTCTTGCTCTGTGGTATTAACATATAATTAAAAATCATTAAGATTAAATCATTGTTTGCCATAAACAAGGTTGGATTTTTTAAAAGGAAACTCTAGGGCTCGGCTTCACTCTTGGTTAATAAAGGCTGACAAATCATGTCTGAGTTTCTGGTGTAGTCTTGTCATGTTTGTCCTTTCCTTTCAGGACTCTAAAACATCACAGAGCCCATCTGTCAGATACACTGTTGCAGTTGGGATTTGAGGCCTTAACAGTTAGAGAAGAGACCTGAGTGTATGTATCAGTCAGGGTTCTCCAGCTAAGCAGTCAATAGATCAATTGTGTATGTGTGTGTACATGTGTGTGTTTGTGTGTGTGTGTGTGTGTGTGTTTGTCTGAAAAGATTCACTGTAAGGAATTGGCTCAGATGGTTATGCAGATGGGCAAATCCCAGGATTTGCAGGGTGAGTCAACAAGCTGGGGATTCAGGAGAGCCTATGGTTTAGTTCCAGTCCAAGTTGAAAGGCCTGAGGACCAGAAGGGCTAATGTTTCAATAAAAATCTAAAGGTAGGGAAAAAGCCAGTATCCCAGTCAAAAGTAGAAAGGCAAATACTTTCCGACTCTAGGAAGGATCAACCCTTCTGTTTTATTCAGGCCTTCAACTGATTGGACGAGGCCACTTCCATTAGGGATGACATTCAGCGCCTTACTTATTTTTGTTTATTTTTTTATTTGACAGATAGAGTTATAGACAGAGAGAGAGACAGAGAGAAAGGTCTTCCTTACGTTGGTTCACTCCCCACATGGTCTCTACAGCCGGCACTGCACCGATCCCGAAGCCAGGAGACAGGTGCTTCCTTCTGGTCTCCCATGCGGGTGCAGGGCCCAAGCACTTGGGCCATCCTCCACTGCCCTCCCAGGCCACAGCAGAGAGCTGGACTGGAAGAGGAGCAACCAGGACTAGAACCCGGCGCCCATATGGGATGCTGGCGCCGCAGGCGGAGGATTAACCAAGTGAGCCAAGGCACCGGCCCCTCGGCGTCTTATTTAAATGTTAGTCTCATCTAGAAACACTCAGAATATTTTTAGATTTATTTACATTCTTTTTTTATATTATTTGAGATACAGAGAGAAAGAGAGAGTCTTCCATCCACTAGTTCACTCCCCAAGTGACTGCAACAGCTATGGCTGGACCAAGCCAAAGCCAGGAGCCTGAAACTCATGTGTCACCCATGTGGGCACAGGGGCCCAGGAATTTGAGCCATCTTCTACTGCTTTCCCAGGTGAATTTGCAGGGAGCTGGGTCAGAAGTGGAACAGCCAGGACTCAAACCATCACCCAAGTGGGATGCTGGAGTTGCAGATAGCAGCTTAACATTGCACCACAACACTGACTCCATACAGAAAAAGTTAACAATAATAGCATAGTATTTTAGTTATTAGAGATGGTATACAAGAATATGCAGTGTATCACTTGCCAGGAAGATAAGCTTGCCATTGAAAACCAGCAAAAAGCACCTCCTGGCTAAACAGTATTTTACCAATTCCTTCTCTGTAACTTAGCTATAACTAGAACTAGCAAGGATGTTGTGACAATGCACTGTACCTAGTTTCTTTTTTTTTTAAGAATTATTTTATTTATAATATACAGAGAGAAGTAGAGCCAGAGAGAGAGGTCTTCCATTCCGTTGGTTCATTCCCCAAATGGCCACAACAGCCAGAGCTGAGCTGATCTGAAACCGGGAGACAGGAGCTTCTTCCCAGTCTCCCATGCAGGTGCAGGGGCCTAAGGAGTTGAGCCATCATCTGCTGCTTTCCCAGGCCACAGCAGAGAGCTGGATAAGAAGTAAAGCAGCCGGGACTTGAACCTGTGTCCATATGGAATGCCGGCACTGCAGGCTGAGGCTTTAACCCTCTGTGCCACAGCACCAGCCCCTGTACCTAGTTTCTTTCCAGGTAACCAAAGGAAGTTATTTCTGTAGTAAACTCATGATCCAGTTCGATCTGGCACTCATTCTGGACAACAATGTCAGTGGTGGGTACTTATGAAATACCTACTTGGGACCCCAGAAATTGGTATTTGAAACCTCGCAAAGCCAAACTGGCCTTGTTTCTAGGCTGTAAGAAGTAAATGTGATTTGCTTTTTGTGGTTTCGATAATGATATTGCTGTGACTCAAGAAGTTCCATGACAGTGTCGAAATTACATCATCTACAGTCTCAGTGTTAAAGAGGAACCATTACTTGAGCACTTTGCTTTCTATGTTAGTTTTTCTTTTTTTTTTTTTTTTTTTTTTTACAGCCAGAGTTAGACAGAAAGAGAGACAGAAAGAAAGGTCTTCCTTTGCCGTTGGTTCACCCTCCAATGGCCGCCGCAGCCGGCGCGCTGCGGCCAGCACACTGCACTTATCCGATGGCAGGAGCCAGGTGCTTTTCCTGGTCTCCCATGGGGTGCAGGGCCCAAGCACTTGGGCCATCCTCCACTGCACTCCCTGGCCACAGCAGAGAGCTGGCCTGGAAGAGGGGCAGCCGGGACAGAATCCAGCGCCCCGACCGGGACTAGAACCTGGTGTGCCGGCGCCGCAAGGCAGAGGATTAGCCTATTGAGCTGCGGCGCCAGCCTATGTTCTAACAAGAAGTTAGAAATTTGTCCCTTCAAAGTTACATGAACATATCCACAATGATCTTAGCAAGACAATAAATTTTTATAATCACAATTAAACAGTATTATTTATAAGGTGAAAGTGAGGTTGTTTGAAAAAACATTGTATTGAGTACGAATTGTGTTAACCCTACCTATCCTGTAAAGACAAACACACATCCTAGATGATAGTCAGTGGTACATGCTGTTTGTTACCTGATAATTTGTGGATATTCAGATAAAATGCTGAGTGTTGTCCAGGAACATACTGAAAAATCAGTTGTGAATTCAGCTGAGTTACTACTAAGTTTGAATTGGAATGTCGGAAATTAGATAGGACTCAGTTCATTTGTTCACTGAACAAATCCTAACGACCAGCCATGAACATTCCTGACACGGTGTTAACAAGAGTCGTGGGGGTGAGGTTCCCACCAGGGTATTGATTCCTGGGCCTCCTCCAGTGTTGAGGGAGTTTCGTTCACATTTCCAGAGTCTCTTATTTCAAGGATGATTGTGCTCCCATTCTGCTGTTGCCCTTTGTCGTGGTGCTGTCTCTGGACTGCCATTGCCTCTTGGTGAAAGAGTGGTCTAGACACAGACGCTTGTGCTGTCTCATTGCTCTGCCTTGCATCGTGTGGTGCTGGCTCCACAAGCATCCTAGGGGAGCTGTGAAAAGAGAGGCTAGATTTCTGATGTGAAGGATACCCCCCATACAGGGGGCATCTTCATGCTAATCATTTGTTTGCCACAAGAAAGCCTGGCCAGAGATGCCTTTACGGTCCATGTTGCCTTTTGTGATGACAGGCACTAAGACGAATTTTTCTGACGGCATCTCTTGCACGACGTTTCTCCCCCTTCCTCTTTCACTTCTTGCCAGCCAGAGTTCTTAATCCTGTGGGCACTTCTTTCTATTCTATAAGAACAGTTACGTGGCTTGCCTTCCAGCCCCTTTGTATACTCCAGGGCAGGAGGCTGGCCAGGCTGGAGTGTGAAACCAGAGGAGGACTGGGAGCTACCCCAGACACTAGGAAAGCCAGTAGGACCTCATTCTTCACCAGTCCATTATGAGAAGCAGACGACTGGACGTTTTCCAGCCAGCTCCTCAGAAGCAGAAGGTACCAGCCAAATCCTCATTTCCTTCTTGGCCATGGACCCACTTCTTCCTCCCTGCGGAACTGCACTGAGCCAAGGGGCAGAAGTCATCGTGTGCTCCACTGGAAGCCAAGATCCCGAAATCCCCTTTCTAGCTAGATCTTCCAACTCCTGGAAGGAGGGGAGGAGGTGTGTGTATGTGTTTCCCCAGCAGACAACTAAAAAGGAGAAAGAGCTAAAGTCCAAATCCACCAGATAAGCACTTTACAAGCTAGTTTCCAATTGTGGTCAAACTGGACATTTTCATTGTGAAAATGCTGGCATGGGTTTGAAGGGATACCCTCAGTACACATACTGTGAGCCCAGTGTAGGCAACTGGAAGGGTGCAAAGCCTGAGGTTGAGTCTCTTGCCTGTGGTCCTGCTGGGAAGTGGTCTGGGCCAGTTGTGCTGTCATCTCAGTTACCAGTTAGACCCCTGAGGAGCAGTGGCTGCAATTTGCCACATTGGCCGGCAGAGGCCAGGCTATCCCTGGCTATCCCCAGGCCGCTTTGGCCCCCTGGCTGTCATGTCCCCAGATGGTGCAGCTGGTCCAGTCCCAGGATGAGAGATGAAGCCATTAGTGGGCTCAGGGCCTCTGCCAACCCCTAAGTCTCAGTGGGATCGAGTGTCAGTGGGGATCCCAGATGCGGAGCAATTCCCCAGGCAGCTGCAGCCTTAGCAGCCCTGCAGCCTGGAGTTCTTTCCCTACCAGAGCATAGCGGGGTGGAAGAGCAGTGACCCTCAGACCCTGAGCTAGGGCACTGCCCCTACCTTGGAACTGGAGCTGTTTCCACCTGCTCGAGTTCCTTCCTGAGTGGGCTGACCAAATGAGAAGGAATTGGAGCCCTTGTCCTGGATCTCAGTTTACCCCTCTTTAAGATGACAGCAGGCTTATGGGTAGGGACTCCTGCTGCCCCAGGCTGTCCTCAGGCCCTCACCTACCTAGGCTGGGCCCAGGCCCATCTATTGTAGGGAGCTAGGGTCCAGCGGCTGTTGCGGTCTCTGGTCTTTGTGCTCACCTCAAGCCGCCTATGACTCCCTTATCACAAAAACAGCTCCACAGAGCTGGCCTCAACAACAGAAATCCGTAGAGGGCCAGAGTCCTACTCCCTAACCATGGAGGACTAGCCTGGCACTGAGTGGAACTAGTTCAGTGGCCAGGTTCACAACACGCAGGCAAGGGCACACTAGGAATGCAGGGGGTGGGGGTGCTGCTGAGACTGGGCCAGCTTCCAACACAACGGGAATTTCTGGGCTCGCTCCTCTGGGGCTTGCGTGGCCTGGACGTGCTGGGGACAGGGTGTGTATATCCAGGACATGCTGGGAACCACCTCCACCATGGCCCTGTGGGATTCTTTTCTTGGTGATTTTCCTGTCTTTTGTTCTGGAAGGAAATCTTAGGAATGATTTGTAGCCTGCCCCTCCCAGCATGGCTCTGGTCCTGGGCTGTAGTTCAGGGGTGGGGGTGGGGTCGAGCAGGGTCTGAGGCACTCCCCAACACCCTACATTGGAGGAGCAGCGGATTGAGGAAGAACATTGTGTTCCCAACTTGGAGATGAGCGTCCATCCCCCAGGGCCAGGGCCTCTAAGCAGACTCCAGGCCAGAGCGGGTAGGGCCGTGAGAACAGCCAATTGGTTTAGGAATCATGCAGAGAGGTTTCAGATAGATGTCCTACCCCAGGACCATCCTGCATGCCAGCCAGGCCTGGTTCCTGGCCAGGGCAGGCAGATCCTAGCAGGCAGCCACCCACACACGAGCTGGTGACACAGGACATGTGAGGCCGGGTCTCTGCTCTGCACCCCTGTTCTCTCCACCTCCACATCCTTTCTGGCAGCTTCACGGTGCTTGCTTCCTTGCCCTAAACTCTGCCTCCAACCTCCTGTGCCCCTGACCCTCAGCAGTGTTTTTAGGAGGAAAATGAAGCATTGGATCAGAAATTCTGGGCTCTAGCGTGCCTTTGGTGCAGTAGTTCAGACGGCCGCTCGGGTCTCCCACATCCCTCATGGGGTGCCTGAAATGGAGTCCCCACTTGACTCCTGCATCTTCCAGCTTCCTGCTTGTGGGCATCCTAGCAGGCAGCAGTGATGGCCTGAGTAGTCGGGCGGGTCCCCTGCCACCCACGTGGGAGAGCTGAATTGAGTTCCTGGCTTGGTTTGGCTCAGTCCTGACGGTTGCAAGCATTTGGGGAGTGAACCTGTAGATGGAAGTTTCTCTCTATTTCCCTCTTTCCAACTCTCCCTTTAAAATAAGTAAATTTAAAAACAAACCAAAAAAAAAAAAAAAAAACAAAACAACACTTGCCCTACACACCGTCCTCTGGCTCCTGCCACATTGTTGGGCCCCTGCTTGACAAAGGACTTGAGATTTGACTGCAGGTTCCATCCTACTTCCTCACCGCCCTCATTCTCGACTTAGCCGCCTGCACAGTCCCCAGTGACTCGATGAACAACCGGCTCACAGGCCGGTTCTCAGCAACCTCAGCAGGACTCACTTCCACAGGCTCCTTCCTCCCTGCTCTGTGGAGGAACCCAGCTCTCCTGCTCCCTGCACCGCCGGCGGTCGCTCTTACCCCTGGGGCCAGCTTTAGAGGGGCCCTGGGCTCCACTCTGGGCTCACCTCCCTCCCTCCGTCCCTGGGGAAATTCATCAAGAACAGTAGGGCTGTTAGTGTTACCGCCGTGCTGGCCAGCTGGGACATTCCCCTGAGCTGGGTGTCGTACTGCCTGCTTGCAGCCCCCGTGAGGAGGCTCTGCAGAAGCCATCCCAAGTATCTTGTTTCACATCAGAACCTCTTCCTGCCTTATGAACAGCTCCTACACCTCCTTCATCCCAGCAGCTCCAGGAGGTCACCCAGTGAGTCCCAGCAGATTGTCTTTCAGATCTCTCTGACAGAATCTGGGTTCAATTCCTGGCTCTGGCTCCTGACTCCAGCTTCCTGCTGAAGCAGACCCTGGGAGGCAGCAGTGGGGGCTCAGGTTGAAACAGGATCTGGCCACCCACATGGGAGTCCAGGATTGAGTTTCCAGCTCTCGGCCGCCTTTGTGGGCATTAGGTGCCAATAGCCAATATCCAATGGGGGCTCTCTGTCTCTCTCTGCCTTGCAAAAAAATTAAAATCCTTTCTCTGCCCTCCCCTCCTTGGCCATACTACTCAGTTTTCATCCCAGGCTTAATCACCCCCATGGATCCACAGCCAAAGTCATTTTCAACATGTAAGTTTTGCCGGTCAAGCCATTCAGCCCCTGCCTCACACTTTGGGATGGAGACTTAATGTAAGTTCATAGCAGCTGTGCAGAGGCACAAGTGGTCCAGGCCAGCCAGGGCTCCTCCACCATGCCTTTGTTCCAGCCTGTGAGAACCTTCTGCAAAGTTCGCCTTGGTTTGGGTTTTTTTTTAATTCAATTTTTATAAAAATGGGGAAAATAACAAGAAAGTGCTTAAAACTGAGATGTTCTGATCAACGATTTGTCCCAGGTAAGACACAAACTCAACCCAGATGAAGAACGTCGCCAGCATCCCACAGCCCCTCTTGCTGCCTGCCAGTCACCCTCCGCTGTCTTGAGTTTTCAGGTAAGGTGGTCATCATTTCTTTGATATTCCTGATCATTTTATCACCAAAATGATGCCTCTCTAACGAATCTCTTCCTTTGTACAGTTAAATATACACCTGTAATTAAATAAATAAGGGAGAACTCATGCTAATTGCTGGGTTTTAGCCCCATATTTATGTTTTCTTCTTTTGTTTACCTGCTCCTCTCCCTTCTATAACCATCACTCTCTGCAACCCATGTTTATAAGCTACGTGTTGCCTGTTTTTGCTTATATAACATCAACACACACACACGTTCACAGAGTGGTTTTTGTTGCACCATTTAGATCATTTTGTACACATTTTTCTCTATCTTACTTTCCCTACTCAATCAACTTCGTGGCAGGTCCTCAAAAACAAGTGGTATTGGAGTAGACATTGTGGCACAGCGGGTGAAGACAGCATTTGGGATTCTCATCCCCATTATTGGGGTGCTGGTTTGAGTCTCGGTTGTCTGCTAGTGCATGCTGGGAGGAACAGATGGCTCAAGTGCTTAGGCCCTTGCCACCCATGTGGGACACCCAGATAGAGTTCCAGGCTCTTTTCTTTGGCCTGGCCCAGCCCCGCTTGTTGTGGCCAAAAAATAGAATGTTTCTCTCCATCTCTCTCTCTCTCTTTCTCATTCTGCCTTTCAAATAAATAAACAAATAAACCTTTTAAAATTGGTTTTAGAGGTCTGGACGTTTGGCCTAATGATTAAGATACTGGTTAGGGGCTGGCGCCACGGCTCACTAGGCTAATCCTCCGCCTTGCGGTGCCGGCACACGGGGTTCTAGTCCCGGTCGGGGTGCCGGATTCTGTCCCGGTTGCCCCTCTTCCAGGCCAGCTCTCTGCTGTGGCCAGGGAAGTGCAGTGGAGGATGGCCCAAGTACTTGGGCCCTGCACCCCATGGGAGACCAGGATAAGTACCTGGCTCCTGGCTTCGGATCAGCACAGTGCGCCGGCCACAGCGCGCCAGCCGCGGCAGCCATTGGAGGGTGAACCAACGGCAAAAAGGAAGACCTTTCTCTCTGTCTCTCTCTCACTGTCCACTCTGCCTGTCAAAAAAAAAAAAAAAAAAAAAAGATACTGGTTAGGGTGCCCATGTCCCAGAGTGCCTAGGTTCCAGTCCCAGCTCTGGCTAACACTAGGAGGCAACAGTGATAACTCAAGTAATTAGGTTCCTGGTACCCCGCTCCATTCTCACTCCCCTCAACCGCTGCCCCCACCTACTGTAGGCATTTGGGGAATGATCCAAAAATGGGAGCTTGTTCTCTTTCTTTCTCTCCCTCTCAAATAAGTAAATAAATATTTTTAAATGTAGTTTTAGTATCTAGTGTACATCAGCTTTTATGCTTTTGTATATTCTATGTATTTATCATGTATTGTCCCCTTTCTTTGTTAGATAGTGGCCCTCTTTCTTTTGTTCAATGACTGTCACCTTAACTCCCTCCTTTCCTGATGTTACGTGACTACCCTGTTCTCTCGTAGCTGTGCTGGCCTGATCTCTCTCTGCCCACTCCTTTATTTTCAGCCTTTCCTTTTCTGTGGTCTCAAGTGTCTTATAAACAGCATGTGGCTACGTTTAGTCTTTCGAACCCACTCTCTAGGTTTTAAAGGGAGTTCAGGCTGTCCTTGTTTACCGTGATAGAGATGTTTTGCTCATTCCATATTTACTTTATGTTTCGTATTTTTACTTTGTGGTTTTATCTTTTCATTCAATTGACCTATATGAAACTACTGTTTTTGTAGGTCAAAATAGATGAATATTGCAATTTCATAGATCCTAACCCTACTATTTTCCTCTTTCTCCCTCTCTGTTTTGATTAAACTGTCATTCATTGAATTTTTCCCCTTGGTAATTTGGGAATTCTACTTTTTTCCCATTTCATTAGTGGTTACTGTCCCTCTCCAGCCATGACGACTGTCCCTTGGCGGGGCATAGGTGGGCACATGGTGTGTTTGTGTCACAGGGCGAGTTGACGGTCAGCCTTCAGCCAGGGTGCACAACTTCTTTCTTCTCTCCAGGAGGTTTTGTAAAGGTCTTTTTCTCCTTAGAGTTTAAGAATTTTACTGTAGTCTTTCCCAACAAGGTCAGCCGCTTCCATCTGAAGGTAGTTTTTCTTTACGTCATAGAAGTATTTCTTTGTAATTGGATAGTTGCTGCCCTTTTCTCCTGGAATGCTGGTTGTGGGCAAATCAAGATCCTTGGACTGGGCCGGAGGCGCGGCTCACTAGACTAATCCTCCGCCTCGCGGCGCCGGCATACCGGGTTCTAGTCCCGGTCAGGGCACCGGATTCTGTCCCAGTTGCCCCCCTTCCAGGCCAGCTCTCTGCTACGGCCCGGGAGGGCAGTGGAGGATGGCCCAAGTGCTTGGGCCCTGCACCCCATGGGAGACCAGGAGAAGCACCTGGCTCCTGCCATCGGATCAGCGCGGTGCACCGGCCGTGGCGGCCATTGGAGGGTGAACCAACGGCAAAAGGAAGACCTTTTTCTCTGTCTCTCTCTCTCTCACTGTCCACTCTGCCTGTAAAAAAAATAAAAAATTAAAATAAAAAAGATCCTTGGGCTGAACTTCCAGACCTTTCAGTTCTGAGCATCTTTCCCTGGGGGCTCTGGGCTCCTTCTCTGTTGGACCCAAGTGCCTTCTCCACATTCCTTCAAAATGCCAAACGTGTTCTTTCCTCAGGCTCCCTGCGCTTGCTTTCTGGAATAGCTTCCCCTGCTCGGCCAATGCCTTTGGTTAACGTAAACACCGTACTCTCAGCATGGTTCCTTCGCTACATTTTAGTCATGGTGCTCGTAATTGTGTTGTTTTTTCACTGGCTGTTTTATCCAGGTCAGCCCTTAGTGTGCATGTATGTGAGGAACAGCTGAGAGAATTCATGCCAGGGCTCCCAGAGGGAGACCCTGCCTCATCCAGCCTCCCACCCCAAACACAGGAGCCGCGGAAGGAGAACGGGTGGGGAGGAGGTGGCCCCTCTGCAGACCTGAATACCTGGTGTCTGCTGGGTCTTTATTCAGCAGCTGCAGGTCCTGAAGCCACAGGCAGGTAATAGGAGCAGGAAGGGGCCAGGCTTCCTAGCAATGCAGTTCTGTGGGGGGAGCCTTCTGGGCCTGGCCAGGGCTCACCTTTCTCCAGCCTCTTGCTGCCCCATTTTGTTTTTCTCCACAGTGCTTCCCACTCAACACCATGAGGCATTCTTTTTATGTATAGTCAGTAAGTCAACAGGTATTTCTGGAGGTTATTTTTTTTTAATTTTATTTAAGCTATACAAATTTCGTGCATCTCATATACATAGATTTAGAAACAGTGTTTCCTCCCACCACACCCTCCCTCCTGCGCTCCCACCCTTCTTCCTCCTGTGTCTCCTATTCCCACTCTTAATTTTTACAAAGATCTATTTTCAGTTTACTTTATACTCATCAGATTAACCCTACAAGTAAGTAAAGTTCAACAAATAGTATGAGGAGAAAACAAAAACAAAAACAAAAACACTGTTCCTCAGAGACAAGGGCTGAAAGCAATCATTGAATCAGTTTTTTGATATGCTCAGAATACATCCCTGAACAAAACCAAACAGTGATTCCCACCTCACAGCAGGGGGAACCAGGCACACCATATAAGGAGATGAAACATCTACATTAAAAAAGTACCAGAGAAGGTGGTAACTGCTCTGGGGAAAAGTTGATTAGGAAAGGTGGCAAAGGTGATCCCAAGTGCCGAGAGCTGAAGGGCAAGGTGCAGTCTGAAAGGAGGGACTCTGTGCTGAGCTGGAGCCCTGTGCGTGTCAGAGATGTCATCCAGGACGTAATGAGGAAGCACAGTGACCCTGCTGACTCTGGCTTCTCTTTGGGTCGGTGCCACTGCAGGGTTCTTAATTTATTTGAAAGAGTTACAGAGATAGGGAGGGGAAGAAACAGAGAGAGATCTTCATCTACTGATGCACTTTCCAAATGGCTGCAATGGCTGGGTCTAGGCCAGGCTGAAGCCAGGAGCCAGGAACCCCATCTGGGTCTCCCACTTGGGAGGAACCCAAGGATTTGGGTACATTAGCAAGGAGCCAGATTGGAAGAGGAGCAATCAGGACTCGAACCAGTGCCCATATGGGATGGTGGCATATCAGGCAGCAGCTTAACCCGCTGTACCAGAACAGTGGACCCACTGCAAGGTCCTGAGCAGGGCATAAGGCGGTGCAACTCAGGTGGTCACAGACTGATGTGGGGAGCACACACTGAAGGTGATATCGGAAATGACCCCCTAAAATATGTATCAAAATGTGGCCCCTCAAAGTTCCCCAGACGTCCCATCTGGGGTGCCACATATGCCATCGAAATTTGGGGTGCCATATGATATCACCATATGCTCATTAATAAATACCCAATATTAATAAGCCCGAGAGGGTTCTTGCCTAATATTTAGAGAAGAATTCTAAATACCGGCATAAATAAACAAGGCAGCATGGTACATTTTAGGCTTTTATTTAGCCTAAATAAAGATGCAAAGGAGGCCAGTGCCACGGCTCACTAGGCTAATCCTCCGCCTTGCGGCGCTTTCACACCAGGTTCTAGTCCCAGTCGGGGCGCCGGATTCTGTCCCGGTTGCCCCTCTTCCAGGCCAGCTCTCTGCTGTGGCCAGGGAGTGCAGTGGAGGATGGCCCAAGTGCTTGGGCCCTGCACCCCATGGGAGACCAGGATAAGTACCTGGTTCCTGGCTTCGGATCAGCGCGGTGCGCCGGCCACAGCGCGCTGGCCACGACAGCCATTAGAGGGTGAACCAACGGCAAAGGAAGACCTTTCTCTCTGTCTCTCTCTCTCACTGTCCACTCTGCCTGTCAAACAAAGAAAAAAAAAAGATGCAAAGGAGAGTGAGAGCTTTGTCTAAACGAGAGAGGTAAATCTGGGTTCATACCCAGCACCAGGAACCAGCCACGTGGAGGAGCATCTAGGCCAGGAAGCCTAGAGCAGGTGGCCCAAAGGCCACTTATCCTGGAGGCGCAGGGCCAGCCCTCTCCCGGCGAGAAACCAGGGCAAAGAAGAGATGGCCGGAAACAATGTGGCCCAGGCTTTTAATCCACTCTCAGAGGGGAGTGGTTAATTAACCTGATTGGCTGGTGGGCACCCAGGTCTGGCCAGGGAGGGGCATGAGGTCACACAGGGGCATGGCAAAGGTAACAGGTAGGGTGTGAGGTCACACAGGGACGTGGCAAAGGCGTGGTCTTCCAGCTCACAAACCAAATCGATTTTAACTTGTGTGTCTGCCTACTTCAAAGGCAGCACGGAGACTGGGAGCTGTTGTGACACATTGCCCTGGAGACAAATGGTGGTAGTTTGAACTTGGTGGAAGCTATGGGTGTGGCAAGAAGTGCTTTCACTCTGGGTAGATGATGCCAATGAAGGCAAAAGGAGTTCCTGGTGCACTGGGGTATAGGTATGAAAGAAAGTAGGCAAGAGGTATTCTGAAGGACCAAGCTGCTGTCACTGATCTGGGGCAGATGAGGTAGAGTGGGTCTGAAGGATGAGCCAGAGCTAGTTTGAGTGTGAGATGCTAGTGACTGGAAGTCGGAGTGAGGCTGCCTCGTCAATAAGTGGACATTATCAGGACTGGACATACATCTCTGGGAGTGATTGATGTAATGTATGTACACTGAATGTAAGTAGCCTGTGGAGCCGTGACCCTGGATGGGGTTATGAGGGAGTACATTAGTCAGCTTTTCATTACTACAATGAAATGCCTGAGACACGCTGCTTATGAAGGAAAGGGTTTTATTTAGCTCACAGTTTTAAAGGTTCAAGTTTAAGATCAGACAGCCTCAAAGGTTTGATGTCTGATGAGGATGGCAAATGACAATGGCTGAACACTGTTGGGGAAGGATCACATGGTGAGCCAGGAAGCAAAGAAATGACTTAAGGACCTCCCTCTAGGCCTACCTCCCAAGCATCATGATTGGATTAACTTCCACCCTCTTTTTCTTTTTAAGATTGATTTATTTGAAAGGCGTAATGAAAGAGAGAGCGAGTGCTCTTTCATCCACTGGTTTACTCTCCAAATGCCCACAACACCCGGGGCTGTGTCAGGCTGAAGCCAGGATCCTGGAACTCCATTCAGGTCTCCCGTTTGGGTGGCAGGAACCCAAGCACTCCCAGGCACATTAGCAGGAATCTGCATTGGAAGCACAGTAGCAATAGGGGATTCCCACCTGCTGGTCCACAATGCCCTCCCCAGTTTCCACTTTCGTATTTCCATTAATTTTTGACTTTGGAATTTTAAAGTCTGGCATGAATTTAGGAACCAGATCATGTTCAAACCATAGCAGAGTTGGTGTAGATAGAGAAAGAAAAGGTAATTACAAAAAACCAAGCCAGGAAAAGCAAGCCCTAGAAGCCACCCAAGGAAAGTGCTTCTGTAACAGGAGACTGGCTGACCACAGAAGTCCCTTGGTCATACCTGTAAAGGCATGGGCTTGTTTTTCTCTTTCTCTTTTTTTTTTTTTTTTTTTTTTTTTTTTTTTTTTTTGACAGGCAGAGTGGACAGTGAGAGAGAGAGACAGAGAGAAAGGTCTTCCTTTGCCGTTGGTTCACCCTCCAATGGCCGCCGCGGCCGGCGCGCTGCGGCCAGCGCACCGCGCTGATCCGATGGCAGGAGCCAGGAGCCAGGTGCTTTTCCTGGTCTCCCATGGGGTGCAGGGCCCAAGCACCTGGGCCATCCTCCACTGCACTCCCTGGCCACAGCAGAGGGCTGGCCTGGAAGAGGGGCAACCGGGACAGAATCCGGCGCCCCAACCGGGACTAGAACCCGGTGTGCCGGCGCCGCTAGGCGGAGGATTAGCCTAGTGAGCCGCGGCGCCGGCCTTTCTCTTTCTCTTTTTAACTGTTCTGGTTCACTCTGTGATTCCAGCACAGAATGTAGGTGCTTAATGAATACTGAAGTACAGCATGTATGAATGAATACACACCTTGCTAATGCCCAGGACACAGGGTTGTAACACTGGCCCCCTGTACAAAAGCAGGGATCAGTTAGGAGGGAACAGGCTCAGTGGCACCCACACCTTCCCTTCCCTTCCTCAGCTACACCAACATGCACTCAGGTGGGAGTCCTTCTGGTCAACACACACTCCAGGGCAAGCCCTGTGGTGTGGAGCTCGGTGGATCTGGGTCAGGCACTGGGTCACCCTGCAGCAGTCAGTCCGCAGAGCACTCTCCAGCCACCCCCTCTGTCCACTCCTCCATGTCTAGTTGCTTGGCCACCCATCTGTCCATCTGTCTATATAACCATTCCTTTGTCCACTTCTACAGTCACTTTTCTGTCCCTGCTGTGTATTCATAGCCAGTCCTCTGTCCATCCATCAGCTAGGGTGATCAATTTCCCAGTTTGCTGAAGACTGAAATTCTGGCATCATCCTTGGAGACCCCTAAGTAACGGGAAAACCAGAGCTTGGTTGACCCATCCTTCTCCAGGCATCCTACATTCTATTCCAGGGCTCCTAGCCAGACTGTCCACCTAACCACCCACCTGACCTCCAGCCCATCCTCCCCGGGAGAAAACAAGCCCCCACCCCCTTGTGACCCCGCCCCTTCCGGAAGTGGTAGCAGCTAATCCCGGCGCCCTAGCAACAGCGCCTTTCAGACCGGCCAGTCCGCTTGCGCGGCTCTCAGTGCGAGCCAATAGCGAGGGGCGTAGGGAGCGAGGCGCGGGGGGCGGGGCTCGGCGCGGCAGCAGCCATTTTGATGGGAAAGAAACAATAGGACGGAAACGCCGCCGGACCGGGCTGAGGCCGCAGGTAACGCCCGCCTCGCCGGGCTTAGGGCTCTGCTATTCCAGGAGACTTGGGGGAGGCTTTTTCCGGGTTGTTGGGGGGCGGAGTCTCTAGTCATTCAGGGTCTCCCCATCCTATTTGGGGAGGGGGTTCCCCGCGATCATTGTGGGGGAGGTCTCCCTGTGTCTTTGTGGAGCCGGATTTTCCTTGATTTTAGAGAGGCATTATGTTTTCAGGTCAATGGGGAGGGACGATCTCCCTTGGCTTTGTGGGGGCACAATCTAAAAATACGGGGAGTCTCCTGTGTTTTTAAGAGGGGGGGCAAGATCCTCATCCGTCATAGAGGATGTCTTCCCGGGTCTATGAGGGAGTTATCTCCGGTGTCATTGAGGGGTCTCCCCAGGTCCGAGGGCGGGCACGGTCTCCCGGATTACTGGTGAGGGGACGTCTCCTGGGGTCTTTGGGTGGAGGGGTCAGCCCGGCGCCTCAGGGACTGTTACCTGGGGCCAGCAGATGTGCAGCCATTTTGGGTCCTGATGCCAGTCGGGCCTGTCAGCCTGTGTTTGATGGGGCTGCACACCTAACGGTAGTATCAAATAAACTTCTTAATACATACCAGAGAATGCCTGCTTTATAGTGATGTTTCCACCTTGAGTGGAGTTTTCATTTCTTATATTTGATTACACAGTGTTTTTTGTATTTTGCTTCCTAATGACTTATTTTATTTTAGGATTTTATTTGGTATCATGTATCAATAAAGCTGCACTAGAAGAAAATGAATGAAAATAAAATGTAGAAACCAGTAGAATCTAGTGCTTTTAAATAGCTGGAGTAATGGCATTAGTCACTGCTTGGTTTTAAACGTTTTGAATGCACAATGTATATAGAAACAAGAATAGAAATCATCTCCATGAATAGTTTTAAGAAACAGTAGAGAAAGTTTTGAGGCTTGGTTACAAATGCTGCAGATCATCATTTGTTATTTATTTTTTACAAAGGACATAACCACAATAATTTTGTTGATGGTATTTTAAATGTTTGCTGTATTTGCATTTTTAGCAGGGTAACATTTTGAGTGGACTAAGATGCTTATTTACATAGGTTGTTGCTGTGGGGTTTGTATAATTACATCTTGTAACTTGGTATTAAGGATTTAAAGAGAAGTTTCAGGGTGTTTAAATGATCACCAGTTTCTGAATTAGAAATACATCATGAAAATGTTATGGTATTTGACATAATAGATGTTTAGATCACCCAGTAACTTTTTCTTTGGAGAAAAAAATCAGTTGAACTGATAACTGTTATTCAAGTAGATTTACCCGCTTTGGGACATGACAGTAGAATTCATAAGCATCGTTAAAAATCAGATGGATGAGAAGCAGGAATAGAGTTGAAATAATTGTGGAAACCACTTTAGCAGACGTAAAAGACTTGAAGTTGTGTGGGTGACAGAGGAGTACACTGTATACAGCCCTGTGTGTGTCTGAGCAGTGGAATATGCCAGGAATGAGCAACTACCAACTGATGAACTTTAGCCAATCTCTGTTGCAGAAGGATGCAGGAGCCTTCTGTAAGCTCCAGAGGTGTCATTGGTATCTAGGCAACAAGGATGAGCCTGAGCCTCCCTGAGGCCAGCTTGCTGAGGTGAAAATTTTCCATTGTTTGGCTCATCAAAAGGATGCATTGGGGAAGCGCTATCCCAAAGTGAAGTTATTTTGCATAGTGGGGTAATCATCTTAAGAAATAATTTAAACACACTTCTGTATGTTACATAGTAAGCAGATGATTACTTTTGTGTGGTTACATTTTTTAAAAGTAAATTATGTTTTTGCTTATTTGTATACTATATAATAAAATAGGTATTCATAGTAGTTTTGTAGTATTTCCTAATGACAATAAAATGGACTTTTTGCCCCATTTTTTAAAAGATTTTCTTTATTTCTCTGAGAGGTAGTCACAGAGGGAGAGAAGGAAAGACAGACAGAAAGGTCTTCCATCTGCTGGTTCACTCCCCAAATGGCCACAACGGCCAACAGGGAGCTGATCCAAAGCCAGGAGCTTCTTCCTGGTCTCTGACACAGCTGCTGGAGCCCAAGTACATGGGCCATCTGCTAGTGCCTTCCCAGGCTGTTAGCAGAAAGAGCTGGATCAGAAGAGGAGCAGTCAGTACACAAACCAGCTACCTGTATGGGATGCCGGTGCTTTAGGCAGAGGCTTAAACTCTTCCACCACAGCGCCGGCCCCCTTTGGCCCAAAATTGAATTTAGAAGCCACCTCAATTTGTAAGAAAAAAGTCTGGTAAGGAGTTGCATGGTTGATTTGAGTCTCTTACCATAGCTGTCTTCAGCAGGTAGCAGCGCCTAGCCAGTATTATTTATCCACATTCTGTGCCCTCTCTTTAAAAAAAGAAAGCTAGATTTTTTAAGGATACATATCCAAGAAATGTTATTTTTTCTGTAAATGTTTCTGTATGTATCTGTTAAGACACAAGGAGCTAGCCACAAATTGTTAGTACCATTGTTCTGCCCAAAAAACAATGATAATTCATTACTTTTTCCAAATTAAGTCATAATCAGATGTTCCTAGCTATCTCAGTAGTTTTTATTAATTTTTTTCATTTTTACAAGGATGTATTCATTTGAAGGGTAGAGACAGAGAAGGAGGGGGAGAAAAAAGAAAGATCTTCCATCTGCTGATTGACTCCCCAAATGGCCACAATGACCAAGGCTGGACAAGGCTGAAGCCAGGATCCAGGAGCCTCCTCCAAATTTCCCATGTGGGTGCAGGGGCCCAAGGACTTGGGTCACCCTCTGCTGCTCTCCCAGGCACATTAGCAGGGAGCTTGATCAGAAGTAGAGCACCACCACCACCATAACTACCAATTAAAAAAAAAAGAAGAAGAAATGGAGCAGCCAGGACTTGAACCAGTGCCCATGAGGGATGGTAGCACTGCAGGTGGCAGCTTAATCTACACTTAACGCCAGCCCCTCTCAGTAGTTTTTAATAATTGGTTTGTTCGGCTGGCGCTGTGGCTCACTAGGCTAATCCTCCGCGTAGCGGTGCCGGCACACCGGGTTCTAGTCCCTATCGGGGCGCTGGATTCTGTCCTAGTTGCCCCTCTTCCAGGCCAGCTCTCTGCTGTGGCCAGGGAGTGCAGTGGAGGATGGCCCAAGTCCTTGGGCCCTGCACCCCATGGGAGACCAGGATAAGTACCTGGCTCCTGCCATCGGATCAGCGTGGTGCACTGGCCGCAGCGCACTGGCTGCGGCGGCCATTGGAAGGTGAACCAACCGCAAAGGAAGACCTTTCTCTCTGTCTGTCTCTCTCTCTCACTGTCCACTCTGCCTGTTAAAAAAAAAAAATAATAATTGGTTTGTTCAAATCAGGATCTATGGAAGATCTGCATAGGGCATTTGATTGAAATTATTTTGGTTTATTTGTGTTCACTATATTTCTCTTGTAATTTTTCTGTTGAAGCAATTGATGTTTGTCTTGCAGAGTTTCACATATACTGGCTTTTGCTGACCATTCATTATACTTTGAGACTTTTTGACTCTGGTGGCTGGGTGTGAAGGGATCATCCTTGATCTTTTTAATGAAGTTATTGAGAAGGAACTGCCACAACTCATTAAAAAATGAGCCCCAGAGTGTGGACCCAGAGGATTAGCAGACACTTAAAGGGCCCTCTTCCCCTCTCTCTGTCACATGGCCTAAGGATTTGAGTGGTAAATTTATCTGTGTGGAACTGGGAGGAGATTCTAACTCTTAGACCCCAGAAGTGTATAGATGTTCCGCTGTTTGTGTCTTTTTGCAGGTCCCTTTCTCTTACACCGATGTTGGCTCCTTTTGCCCACAGGAGTTTCACAGTTTTCGAGGCTTGACCCCTTCTAGATTATTCACAAATATTTTCAAGTTAGATTCACTTAAGCTCCCAACTATCTGCTGAACATTTCTTCTTGAATACTGCTTGGTCATCTCTTTAAAAACATTTTTTTAGAGATTTATTTATTTGAAAGAGTTGCAGAGAGGGAGAGAGAGACAGAGAGATCTTCCAGCTGCTCCCCAGATGGCTTCAATGGCCAGGGCTGGGCTGGGCTGAAGCCATCTGGGTCTCACACATGGGTGGCAGGGACCCAAACACTTGGCCATCTTCTGCCACTTTTCTCAAGCTTTTAACAGAGAGCTGGATCAGGAGTAGAGCGGCTGATCTGGGATGCCAGCAGTGGCTTTACCTGCTATGCCACAGTGCTGGCCCCACATCGGCATGTTTCAAAGGATACCACTGCGCTGTTAAGAGGCAGTAAGTCAGGACCCAGGACCAGGAATGGAGAAGGAAGCAGGTGTGCTGTTCGGCTGGCCTTCTGTCAGTTGTGGTATGTCACACAAAGATGGATGCCCTGTGACCAGAGAAGCTGCAGGGTATGACCATTTTGCTGGTTTGTATATGGGCACTTGGACAGTGGCATTTCTTGACCCCTGACCGTAGTCTACAACCTGCTTTGTTACACAATGTATTCAAGTGTCTATTTTCAGATATCTTCTCCAGTCTTTTTCAGTGCTTTACATTTAATTTTTACTTTTTTTTTTAAAAAATATTTATTTGAAAGGCAGAGAGAGAGTGTCTGCTAGCTCACTCCCCACGAAGCCTACATCAGCCAGGGCTGGGCCAGGCTGAAGCTAAGAGCCCAGAACTCCATCTAGTTCTCCCAGGTGGGTGGTGGGGACCCAAGTACTTGGATCATTGTCCACTGCCTCCCAGAATACATTAGCAGGAAGCTGGATCCAAAGCAGAATAACTAGGACTGAAATTGGTACTGCCAGTATGGGAGGTTAGTGTGGCTTAACTTGCTGTTCCACAAATCTGCCACATAAATACATAAATACTTTAAAAAAAAAAAAAAGATTTGTTTATTTGAAAGGCAGGGTTACAGAGAGGCAAAAGCAGAGAGAGAGAGAGAGAGAGAGACAGAAATGTCTTTCATCTTCTGGTTCACTCTCCAAATGGTGGCAGTGGGCCGGAGCTGCACTGATCCGAAGCTAGGAGCCTGGAGCTTCTTCCAGGTCTTCCACGCAGGTGCAGGGGCCCAAGCACTTTTGAGCCATCTTCTACTGCTTTCCCAGGCTATAGAAGAGAGCTGGATCAGAAGTGAAGCAGCAGCCACTTGAACCGGCACCCATATGGGATGCCAACACTACATGTGGTGGCTGTACCTGCTGGGCCACAGGTCTTTATTTGAAAGAGTGCTGGAGAGAGAGAGAGACTGAGATTTTTTTCATCCACTGGTTCACTCCCTAAATGGCTACAACTGCCAGGGCTGAGCCAGGCTGAAGCCAGAGGTCAAGAATGCTTCCGGCCGGCGCCGTGGCTCAATAGGCTAATCCTCCACCTTGCGGCGCCGGCACACCGGGTTCTAGTCCCGGTCGGGGCGCCGGATTCTGTCCCGGTTGCCCCTCTTCCAGGCCAGCTCTCTGCTATGGCCAGGGAGTGCAGTGGAGGATGGCCCAGGTGCTTGGGCCCTGCACCCCATGGGAGACCAGGAAAAGCACCTGGATCCTGGCTCCTGCCATTGGATCAGCGCGGTGCGCCGGCTGCAGCGGCGGCCATTGGAGGGTGAACCAACGGCAAAGGAAGACCTTTCTCTCTCTGTCTCTCTCTCTCACTGTCCACTCTGCCTGTCAAAAAAAAAAAAAAAAAAAAAAAAAAGAATGCTTCCATCCTGGGGTCTCACATGGGTGACAGGGACCGTCTTATGCTGCCTTCCCAGGCACATTAGCTGGGAGCTGGATCAGAAGTAGAGCAGGGGCCAGTGGTGTAGTGTAGCAGGTTAAAGCCCTGGCCTGAAGTGCCAGCATCCCATATGGGCGCTGGTCCTAGTCCTGGCTGCTCCACTTCCAATCCAGCTCTCTGCTATGGCCTGGGAAAGCAGTAGAGGATGGCCCAAGCCCTTGGGCCCCTGCACCCATGTTGGGGAACTGGAAGAAGCTCTTGGCTCCTGGCTTTGGATCGGCACAGCTCCAGCCATTACGGCCGTCTAGGGAGTGAACCCTCAGATAGAAGACCTCTCTCTCTGTCTCTACCTCTCTCTGTAACTCTTTCAAATAAATAAAATCGTAAAACAAAACAAAACAAAAGAAAGTAGAGCAGACAGGCCTCCAACCAGTGCTCATGTGGGATGCAGCATTGCAGGTGATAACTTAACCCTCTGTGCTATAATACCGGCCCCTCTAAGCTTTTTTTTGAGAGACTGTACCCAGTTGGTATGTAAGGTGGATCTTAGAAGACTAGGTCCATGTGCTGGCCATGGATGTTGTGGCCATATCATTCTACCTGAACCCCACTGTCAGAAGAGCCCGCAGGGGTCAGTGGTACAGCAGGTGGAGTTGACATCTGCAACACTGTATGCCAAATGAGGGCTAGTCCCAGTCCTAGCTGCTCCATTTCAGAGCCAGCTCTCTGCTGAAGTCCTGGGAAAGCAGGGAAAGTTTGCCTAAGTACTTGGGTACCTGCCTTCCACATGGGAGACCCAGATGGAGTTCCAGGTTCCTGGCTTTGCCCTGGCTCAGCCCTGACCATTGCAGCTGTTTGGGGAGTGACCCAGCGGATGGAGGATCTCTGTCTTTCCCTTTTAAATAAACTAAATATTTTTAAAAAGAAGAGCCTGTTAGCCACCTCTCCTTGCTTTAAGCCTTGTGTTCTTTTAGTTTGGACTGATCAGATCTAGTGGGCTTTCCCAACTGCAGGTGCACACTCAGAAGTGAGATGCCCCATGGGCTTTGCAAGCTTCTCTCAGCTCTCTTGGGGAATGTGAAAGTCTGGCATCACCCTTCAGTGTTTGTTTAATAATAAGAGTAAGAGTATTTTTGTTTTGAAACACACTGGGTGTGTGTTTTTGCCGTAACCTCCTCCCCTTCTAGACTCTTACTCCCTCCGTCTCTGATTGAGATCCCACTTCTGTGCACATTCGATATTGCTGCACGTGGTTTTGGGGTGAACCAGCTGCAAGCCTGCCAGCTTTCACTCTGCTGCCCATTCGCTGAGATGCACTTCACACTTGGTGTCTGTTGACTGTGCATGGCGTTGCCCTGTCTCACACTGGATCTCTGCAAAGTTCGTAGTTCTTTGAAGAGGTGCCTGTGGAAGTTGCAGACCCAGTACCTCTTTGACTCTCGTGCTGAACAGAGTTGCACTGTTCCCTTGAGGACTTTCCCGGTCTTACCTCTAATGAAGAAGAGGAGAGGTGAATATAATATACTTAAAGAATGTATATTTTATGAGCTTCAGCAGCCTGATAGGAGAACATTCACCAATAACTTAATTCAGATTTGTTTTGAAAGGCAAAGTTAGAGAGAGTTTCCGGGGTGGGGGTAGGGGAGACAGAGAGATCTTCCATCTGCTGGTTCTCCATGAATGGCTGCAATGGCCAGTGCTGGACCAGGCCAAAGCCAGGAGCCAGGAGCTTCTTCCAGGTCTCCCACATGGGTGCAGGGGCTGCTTTTCTTAGGCCATTGGCAGGGAGCTGGATTAGAAATAAAGCAGCAGGGACATTGACAGGCTCTCATGTGGGACGCTGACATTGTAAGCAGTATCTTTACCTGCTAAGCCACAATGCCAGCCTCTAGTTAATTCTTACCGCATGTCTTCACTTTCGTTACTATTATTAATTGAGGTCTTACATGGCCTTGAGCAGTGTCTGTTCTCCAAAGTGAGTGCCTTGAGCAGAGTTAGCCGGTGGCAGACCCACTGCCAAGGGTTGGGGTTTCCTTGCTGTGTGTCCGTATCTGAGTGTGAAGGCACTAGTATGTCTTCCCCAGGTCCTTTGGACTGCTCCTGCCCTTTGTAGAAATTGTGGAACTGCCTTAGAGAATTGACAGCAATAACTTCCCAGGACCCTATGATTTAGTCCAAGGCTTTATGCTGCACCCTCACTGAGGAGGCCAGGGAAGGACTTTAATCCCAGGATGTAGGTTTCCGGGGCATTTTGGGGGTCAGACACTGTAGGGGTATCAGTAGGCAGTCGACAGGCTTGGGCACCCAGAAATTGAGGAGTGTATTCAACAGTGTTGGGGCAGGTAAGCCCTGGGAAAGGAAAGCACAAGTTACTCTCCACCCAGGAATAATTTATGCCAGTTCAACGAGTGTCTTTACTTTGAAAATTACTTAAATTACCTGTGATGCACCAAAGAAAGGGAACAGATGTCAAAAGTGAAGTGCTTTGTCCTTCAGTCTCAGCCCCCAAATGTAATCTTCATTAATTAAAGCCTCTAGCCGGCACCGCGGCTCACTAGGCTAATCCTCCGCCTAGCGGCGCCGGCACACCGGGTTCTAGTCCCGGTTGGGGCGCCGGATTCTGTCCCGGTTGCCCCTCTTCCAGGCCAGCTCTCTGCTATGGCCAGGGAGTGCAGTGGAGGATGGCCCAGGTGCTTGGGCCCTGCACCCCATGGGAGACCAGGAAAAGCACCTGGCTCCTGACTCCTGCCATTGGATCAGCGCGGTGCACCGGCCACGGCGGCCATTGGAGGGTGAACCAACGGCAAAGGAAGACCTTTCTCTCTGTCTCTCTCTCTCTCACTGTCCACTCTGCCTGTCAAAAAAAATTAAAAAAAAATAAAAAAAAAATAATAATGAAATCTAGAAGCCACTGGCTAAAGCAGGAAAAAAACAAAACAAAATTAAAGCCTCTAACTGCCCTCCTCACAAGCTGGCTGATTCCAGAGAGGACAGTGTAACCTTCACTTTGGAACTGTGAGGTTGTACTTAATTTCCTCAAAAATTTTTTTAAATTTTTTTTTAATTTTTTTTTTTTTTGACAGGCAGAGTGGACAGTGAGAGAGAGAGACAGAGAGAAAGGTCTTCCTTTTGCCGTTGGTTCACCCTCCAATGGCCGCCGCGGCCAGCGCGCTGCGGCCGGCGCACCGCGCTGATCCGATGGCAGGAGCCAGGTGCTTCTCCTGGTCTCCCATGGGGTGCAGGGCCCAAGCACTTGGGCCATCCTCCACTGCACTCCCTGGCCACAGCAGAGGGCTGGCCTGGAAGAGGGGCAACCGGGACAGAATCCGGCACCCCGACCGGGACTAGAACCCCGTGTGCCGGCGCCGCTAGGCGGAGGATTAGCCTGGTGAGCCGCGGCGCCGGCAAATTTTTAAATATTTTGCTGTCCTTTTTGGAAGGAAATCTCAGGGCCCATGAAGGACATTCAGCAAGTGGCTTTGTATTAAGACATGGTACTGTGACTGATGCCACCTTGTGAATTTTCACTCAGTCATATCTCATTGTTTTCCCGGCTGGTTCTGGGAGAACAGTGTGTTCAGGCAATGGATAGGTAACTGAAGTTGCTGGAGTAATGCTGTGAACCTGGGATATTTTGCAGACCCTTGGGAAGGTGGAATGTTTGCTTGAAAGGACCCAGAGGAAACTGTCAGAGTTCACTGGGCACAGGCCCTGGTACAGCTGGGGCACATCTCAGTCCCCTATCCAGCATGTAGAGGTCAGGGCTGCCTTGGTTCTGTGGCTGCCCGTGAACCAAGTCATTTTTGGTACCTTTTGTTTCAGATGATCTAAGTGTGTGTGTGTGTGTGTTTGTTATTTGTGTTTAGGGACAGACTAAGACCTGAACAGGGGGTAAACACTGACCACAGGCAGGGAGCATATAATCTTATCTGAAGCTGTGGTGCACAAAAGATCTTTGACTTGAAGCAGCAAAATCCGTCACAGATCAGGGACCTCTACTCATAGGGCAAGACCTCCAGGCAGTTGCAGCCATAGAGAGGGTCACTTCTGTGTGCACCTGTTGCATATGTTTCATACGAGGTGGTAGGAGTCCTATTCTGCATCAAAAAGGAGGATACTAGAGATGGAGACTTGCCCTTAAATGAGGATAACTGGCTTTTTAAGGATGATGGAAAATTCTTGGTGTGCGTATGGAATATATTTAGCTGTAAGAAAATTTTATATGTTCAAGTAGGGAACATAAGATACCTTAGAATCAGTAATCTAAATTTACTTGGGAATGGTACTATACTTATAGCCAAAAGAAGCCTTTTAAATTGGTAAAGTTATGTGTGAGTCTAGCAGCTTACTTGGATGACAGGTTTCTTGGTAGGCAGACAGCTCCTTCTCCTTATTTCCCTAGATGCTGGGGCTTTCTAGCCGGTCATCCCAGGAATCTCGCCTGACGAGGCACAGAGCTGAGAGGCTGCTACGTCCCTTGTGGAATGGCTCATCCAGATTTTTGGAACAGAATTTTCTGTTTTATGTGTTCCTTGACTTTTAGGAGAAGGGCTGCTTTATATGATTTTTGTAAAAGTATTCCAAGTTATAACTTGTGGTTTCTTTTTCTTTTCTTTTCTTTTCTTTTTTTTTTTTTTGACAGGCAGAGTGGACAGTGAGAGAGATAGAGAGACAGAGAGAAAGGTCTTCCTTTGCCGTTGGTTCACCCTCCAATGGCCGCCGCGGCCGGCGCGCTGCGGCCGGCGCACCGCGCTGATCCGATGGCAGGAGCCAGGAGCCAGGTGCTTTTCCTGGTCTCCCATGGGGTGCAGGGCCCAAGCACCTGGGCCATCCTCCACTGCACTCCCTGGCCACAGCAGAGGGCTGGCCTGGAAGAGGGGCAACCGGGACAGAATCCGGCGCCCCAACCGGGACTAGAACCCGGTGTGCCGGCGCCGCTAGGCGGAGGATTAGCCTGGTGAGCCGCGGCGCCGGCCAACTTGTGGTTTCTTTTTGATTAATTAGAATAAAATGCAGTTGAGGGTGAAAATGAACATCTAGTGTTGGAGACCAAGAGTGTGGCTGATGAAGGGGTTTTCTGTCTTTGCTGTCTGGTCCTGTGCATTAGTAGGTTTGTTGCCTTGCCGTGGTGTGGAGGTGACCCTCCCAGCCAGCCGGGCTTCAGCCCCTTCAAGGTTAGGTCTATGATGCCAGCGTTCTTAGCAGTGATTCTATTTATTTATTTATTTATTTTAAGATGTATTCATTTAGTTGGAAGAATGATACACAGAGAGAGCTAGTTCACTCTCCAGATGGCCACAAGGGTTTGGGTTGGGCTAGGCCAAAGCCAAGAGCTTCATCTGGTTCTCCCATGTGGGTGGCAGGGGCCCAAACACCTGGGCCATCTTCTGCTTTTCCAGGCCCTTACCAGGGAGCTGGATTGGAAGTGGAGCAGCCAGAACATGACTGGTGCCCACATCGGGTGCTGGTGCCACAGGTGGCAACTTCACCTGCTAGGCCGCAACACTGACCCAGAGTGGTGATTCTTTGATCTCTAGTTTCCATTGTTTTTCTGCGATGAGGCATAGGTGAATGTTGCTTCAGTGTACCCACCTGTAAGGACAGTGGTCCATAATATGTACTTCACAGAGTTGTGAGAACATAGTACCTTAGGAGCTATGTGAACAGTGAGTGCTTCATAAACAGGAGCTTCCATTTCTGGCACAGTTCTATCCTATTGTCTTACAAGGTTGAGGAGTTGGCCACTTCACTTCCTCTGACCTTCCAGTGCCTTTTGCACACTTCAGGAACAGTGTGTTTTGGGATTGTTATCTTCACTTGTATATGTGTGGTCCATCTCCCGGCTGTCATGGAGTGAAGTTAGGAGCTCGTAGATAGGCTAGATCAGTGTGTGTTTGTGGATGTATTGAAAATCCTACAGCGCCAGGCAGCCATTGTGATTTCAGACCCATGAATTCCCTCTGCCACCACCACCAATATTTTCTCCCTCAGTCATAAAAGCAATGTAAGTTCCGAGTTTGAGAATATTTTAAGAGGTTTGAAACATTTCAAAAACTGAAAAGAAGGGAATAATGATTTTTGTATTTAGTGCAGGGCAGGTTTTATGATGTCTGAAGTTATATAACAATTTATTCTTTATGTATAATTACAAATGTCATCCTTAAAAGGAATTTAGTTTTGGAAGCAGAATTAGGTAAGAAAATGACTGTTTATGTAGATTAGAGAAAAATCCCACAAAAATTACATATTTTAAAAAACAAATACGACAACTGTAATACTTTTTTCCCTGTAGTTTTGGGCGGCATTTTGACTGTTTCTTTGGCAGCAGTGTTACAGCTTTCTATAGAGAGAACAGAAGGGTTTCACAGTCACTGCCCCAGGGTGGTTGATCCCATCTGCTTTATGTTATTGACAACTCAGAGAATTTCTTTCAGCCTCACAATTCATATGTCATTTCAGCTTTTAGGACTGTTGCCATATTGGGAAAACCCATGTCAAGACTATCACACATGAGCTATGAGACTTCAAGGCATTAAAAGTTTTTTATGTTTTGACTGTAGGGCTTTGGAAAGGAGTGGGCAGCCTGGAGCCCCTCTAAGTAGCTGATACTTTTTTTTTAGTATGTAGTAAAATATACAATATAGTGACATAGCCTGTGCTTTTTGCCAGTCTCTTTCTAAGTTTCTAAAGTCCAGATAATAGAGAGGAAGAGATGGAGAGATAGAGATCTCGCATTTGCTGGTTTACTTTCCAAATGACTGAATGGCTGGGGCTAGGCCAGGCCAAAGCCAGGAACCAGGAACATGATCTGGGTCTTCCACATGAGTTCAGGGGCCCAAACACTGGGTCATCTTCCATTACTTTCCCAAGTGCGTTACCAGGGTACTGGATTGGAAGTGGAGCAGCCAGGACTCAATCGAGCGCCCATTTGGGATTCTGGCTTTATAGGCAACCTCTTAACCTGCTATGGCACAGTGCTGGCCCTCATAAGCAGTTTTTAAAAATTGTTTAAAAAAAAAAACTGGTAAGTAATTTTTTGTTTCACTGTTATTGCTGGAGCTGAGCGCATACATGATGGGGGGTGGATGAAATGTCCTTCTGAGACTTGAGTTTACGGAGCAGTGGGCTTGATTTTTACGGTGTTTTCCTGAGGCCCAGACAGATCAGTCTGGTATTCCCAAAAGCATCCTGTCACTGTCAAACATAGACAACTTTCCTCTTTGTTTCTTGGCTTTATTTCGCTAAAACTCCTTTTTGTATATGAATTTTGTTACCAAGGATTATACATCATTTGTTGTCCAGCTTCCCTGGAAGTGCAGGTAATGGGAGGGAATGTTTTGCCTTTGGCATCATGTTGCTGAGACACTCTTTAAGGCTCGCCCGGCAGACCTTTTGCTGAAGAGGCTTTCCTCATATAATGAGGAGCAACTTAGGGCTTCACTTTGCTTTGCCTGCAAAACATGGGGATAACTGTCTTTCAGTGACAGGTAAGCAACCTGAAAGCCTTGGATCCTTAGGATGTGACCTCAATACCAACACAGAACTTCCGAAGTGATTAATGCATTTGTTTTAAACTATGATAGGATTTAAATCTTACAGTCATGACCAATATTTCTCACTTAATTGTCCACAAGTGAAACTTTTCTATGGTTAGTTGCTGTCGTATAAAGTGCTTCAGCTTTGTTTACAGGAATGTTTCCACACCAGCAAGGCCCAGATGAGTGTTCAGTTGCAGGGCCCTTCATTTATGCTCTCTAGTTAATGAAGACTCCATAAAGGTAGGCGATAATACATGCAGAATAAACACATTTGGGACTGGCATTGTGGTGCAATGGATTACACCAGCATTCCATATAGATGCCAGGTTCGAGCCCCAGCTGCTCCACTTCCAATCTCACTCCTCACTAATACACCTGGGAAAGCAGCAGAAGATGGCCCAAGTGTTTGGGCCCCTGACACCCACATGGGAGACCTGGATAGAGTTCCGCTCCTGGCTTGGGTCTGGGATGGTTGGAGGGGGGGGGTAAATCTTTAAAAAGTAGGGTCTGGCATAATAGTATAATGGGCAAAACTGCCATTTGTGACTCTAGCGTCCCATTTGGGTGCCATTTTGAGTCCCAGCTGCTCCACTTTCCATCCAGTTCCCTGCTAATGGCCTGGAGAAAGCAGCAGAAGATGGCCCAAGGGTTTGGGCCCCTGCTACCTATGTGGGAGACCCGGATGAAGCTTCTGGCTCCTGGTTTCAGCCTTGCACAATCTTGTCTGTTGTGGCCATCTGGGTAATGAACCATCCCATGGAAGATCTGACTCTCCCTCTCTTACAATTCTGACTTTCAAATAAATAAATAGTAAACACATTCAGTGCTTGGAATGCATTTTGTGAACTGTGCATTGGTGCCTCTTGTTGATAATTATGCTTCATATATAATTGGTGTGGGTTTGGATGATAACTGCATTGGGTGCCTTCGGAGTTCTCTGATTACCTGTGTACAGCAGGTATTTATGACACAGTAGTGATTTGAGGCATGCTTTGTGGGGTTCCTTCTCTATGTTAGTGCTCTTTAGGTTTCTTGGAGCTTGAGCAGTGAACAGAACAACCAAAAATCTGACTTCATACAACTTGTTTTCAAGTGCATGTGGGGTGGAATGAGACAGACAATAAACAAGAAATTAAAAACCATAGACTGTTAGATGATGGTAAATACTGAGGAGGAAGTAAAGGGGTACATCAGGGAGCATGGTTGGTGAGGTGTGGTGTTTGAGTATTTTATTTATTCATTATTTAAGAGAGAAAGATCAAGACAAAGCTTTGATCTGATGGCTCACTTCTCAAATGTGCACAGCAACCAGGACTTTCTGGACCAGGCCAAAGCTGAGAATCAGGCCCTCAATCAGTGTCTCCCATGTGGGTGGTAGGTACCCAGCTGCTTGAGCCATCTGCATTGGCAGGAAGCTACAATCTGGAGCTGGAGCCAAGAATGAATTAGAGGAATGTGGGTGTCTTAACTGGCCACTTAACTGCAAGGCCAAATGCCTATCCCTTGTGGTGCTTTTAGACAGAAGCTCAGGAAGAACTAATTCAAAGGGTGACATTTGCATAAAGAACTGATAGAGGTTAAGAACGTGAGTCATGGCGGGGGGAGGGGCCTTCTGGGGAATAGTGTTCCAAGCAAAGGGAACAGCAAGTACAAAGGCCCTAAGTACATGTTTGTGTCAGGCGTATTTGAGAAATAACAAGAAAGCTAGTTTCACTTTATTTGAAAGAGATGCTGAGTCAGATCATCCAACCACAGATTTGTTCCTCAAATGCCTGCACCAGCTGTGACTGGGTAAGGCTAAAGATAGGAGCTTATAACGTCTGGGTCTCAAACAGGTGGCAGGAACCCAAGTCTTTAAGCCATCACCTTCTGCCTTCCAGGATGCACGTTAATAGGTAGGTGGGTCAGAAGTAGAATAATTGGGACTTGAACCAGGCACTTTGATATGGCATGGGGTCATCCCAAGCAATCTCTAGTCTGCTGTAGCCACTTCCTTGATTTTTCCTTCTTTATGGGTATTTTATGGGAAGGCTTTTTGGACCTTTGTGTTTGTGTTATGCTTTGTGCATGAAGATTGCTTTTGCTTTACAAGAACTAAGAAGGCTGGCACCGCGGCTGAATCTGCCTGTGGCGCCGGCACACGGGTTCTAGTCTCGGTCGGGGCGCTGGATTCTGTCCCGGTCGCTCCTCTTCCAGTCCAGCTCTCTGCTGTGGCCCAGGAGTGCAGTGGAGGATGGCACAAGTGCTTGGGCCCTGCACCCACATGGGAGATCAGGAAAGTACCTGGCTCCTGGCTTCGGATCAGCGCGGTGCGCCGGCCGCAGTGGCCATTGTGGGGTGAACCAATGGAAAAGGAAGACCTTTCTCTCTGTCTCTCTCTCTCTCACTGTCCACTCTGCCTGTCAATAAATAAATAAATTTTTAAAAAATGGAGAAAAGAGGCTGGCAGTAGTGCAGCTGGTTAAGCCACCACCTATGATACCAGCATCTCATATGGGTGCCAATTTAAGTCCTCACTGCTTCTCTTCTGATCCAGCTCCCTGCTAATGTGCTTGGAAAATCAGTGGAAGATGGTCCAAGTACTAGGGCCCCTACCTCTGGACGAAGCTCCTGGCTCCTGGCTTCCGCTTCACCTAGTCCCAACCATTGCATCCATCTGGGGAATGAACCAGTGGATGGAAGATCTCTCCCTTTCTCACGCTGGAGCTCTGCCTTTAAAATAAATAAATACATTTTAGAAAAACAGTTGAGGGGCTGGAGCAGTGATGTAGCAGGTTAAGCTGCCATCTGCAGTGCAGGTACCCCAAATGAGCACCAGTTCTCCACTTTCCATCCAGCTCTCTACTATGACCTGGGAAAGCAGTAGAAGATGGCCCAAGTCCTTGGGCCCCTGCACCCATGTGGGAGACCTGGAAGAAGCTCCAGGCTCCTGGCTTTGTACTGGCCCAGCTCTGACTATTGCAGCCAATGGTCTCCCCACCACTTCTGCCTCTTGGTTACTCTTCCTTTCATATAAATAAATATTAAAAAGAAAAAAAAAAATTTAAAGTGGGGCCAACACTGTGGTATAGTAGGTTAAGCATCTACCTGTGGCAGTGGAATCCCTTATGGGCACTGGTTCCTGTCCTGGCTGCTCCACTTTGATCCAGCTCCCTGCTGATGGCCTAGGAAAGCAGTAGAAGATGGTCCAAGTGCTTGGGCTCCTGCACCTGTTTGGAGACCTGGAAGAAGCTCCTGGCTCCTGGCTTTGGATCAGCCAATCTGTGACTGTTGCGGCTATTTGGGGAGTGGACCAGCAGATGGAAGCTCGCTCTCTCTCTGTCTATAACTCTGCCTCTTAAATAAATAGTAAATCTTAAACAAAAAGAATTGAAGAAAAAACTTTTTGTAATGATAGGAGTCTGTTAGTGTGATAAAAATTAAGATTTCAAAGTGAGGAGATGGCTTTGTTAGTGTTAGTATTAGCAGCTGGTGTCATGGGTTTACAAGGGAAAAACATGGCTGGCCATATTTCAGAGGTGAAAATCTCAGAGGATGCCTTCACTTTGTTTACGATTGCAGCCCAGGCTGACCTGAGCCTTAATGACTAAGATGCTTAAAGTGAGACAAAGGATTCCATTTAGAATGAGTTGGAAACGGGTATCAGGTCATGAGTTTGCATGTAGCAATTATTTAACAATGGATATGATCTTTTTAAAAGTATATTTTCTTCGTTTAAAATAGTGTATACTTGGGACCAGCGCTGTGGCACAGTGGGTTAACACCCTGGCCTGAAGCGCCAGCATCCCATATGGGCACCAATTTGAGACCGGCTGCTCCACTTCCTGTCCAGCTCTCAGCTGTGGCCTGGGAAAGCAGTAGAAGATGGTTCAAGTCCTTGGGCCCCTGCACCCGCATGGGAGACCCAAAGGAATCTCCTGGCTCCTGGCTTCGGTTCACTGCAGCTTTGGCTGTTGCAGCCATCTGTGGAGTGAACCATTGGATGGAAGACCTCTCTCTCTCTCTCTCTGCCTCTCCTCTCTCTGTGTAACTCTTTCAAATAAATAAATAAATCTTTTAAAAAAATAGTGTATACTTATAAAAATTTTGTAAATGCAGGGACCAGCATTGTGGTGTAGTGGGTTAAGTACCGCCTGTGACACCAGGATCCCATGTGAGTAGCAGTTTGAGATCCACCTGCTCCACTTCCGATCAAGCTCTGCTGATGCACCTGGAAAAGTAGCAGAAGCGGGCCCAACCCCTTGGGCCCTGCACTCACGTGGGAGACCTGGCGGAAGCTCTGGGTTCCTGATTTCAGCCATTGCATCCATCTGGGGATCTTTTTTTAAAAGTATAAATTCAATAATGTATAGGTTAATTTATATACAATGAGAGATACATTGATATTAAGTATATACTAAATGGAATTGTACAACTTACAGCCTTTTGTGATAGGCTTTTTTTAAGATTTATTTATTGAAAGACAGAAAGGAGCGAGATCTCCCATCTCTTGATTCATTCCTCAGATGTCTGTAACAGCCAGGGCTGAACTAGGCTGAAGCCAGGAACTAGGAGCTTTGTCCAGTTCTCCCATCAATGAGGTTTTTCCCACACCATTAGTAGGCAGCTGGATTGGAAGTGGAGCAGCTGGGATATGAACCTGTGTCCACATGGGATGCCGGCATCACAGGCAGCAGCTTTACTTGTTGCACCATGCCCTATGATTGGCTTCTTTCACTTAGCATAATGCTTTTGTGGTTCACCTGCATTGTGGTGTGTATTAGTATATTTATTCTTGAATAATACTCCATTTTATAGATAGACCACCATTTGTGTCTCCCTTAACCCACTTGTGGGCATTTAAATGGTTGTTTTCATCTTCTCGCTGTTATGAATAGTCTTTGCTGCAGCAGACACTCTTGTATAAGTCTTAGGTATGTATTTCTTTTTCTTTTCTTTTTTCTTCTTCTTCTTCTTCTTTTTTTTTTTTTTTTTTGACAGGCAGAGTTAGAGAGAGAGAAAGGTCTTCCTTCTGCTGTTTCACCCCCTAAATGGCTGCTACAGCCGGCACGCTGTGCCGATCCAAAGCCAGGAGCCAGGTGCTTCCTCCTGGTCTCCCATGCGGGTGCAGGGCTCAAGCACTTGGGCCATCCTCTACTGCCTTCCCGGGCCACAGCAGAGAGCTGGACTGGAAGAGGAGCAACCGGGACAGAACCGGTGCCCCGACTGGGACTAGAACCCAGAGTACTGGTACCACAGGCAGAGGATCAGACTAGTGAGCCGAGGCAACGGCCTGTATGTATTTCTTTTAGGTAAAGACCTAGAAGTAGAATTGTTATATATGTGTATATATAGTAAATATATGTTTAAATTTATAAGAAACTTCTCAGCTGTTTTGCAAAGTGGCTGTCCCAGTGTGTCAGACTTCCAGGGGCTCACCCTGGCAGCATGGTCAGGAGTTGTGTATGAATGTGTGCCAGGCAGATGCTGAGGGTCTGGGAAAAGGTGTGAGTGGTGAGGATAGTTTTTCCATCCTCCAGCTAGTGTGTCTCATGCCATCCCCTGTGACTGCCTAACCCTGGGGCTTTTCCTGGGGTACAGTAAGTAACCCCAGTGGATCTCATTTGTAGCCTCATTAACTAAATTCTGAATGAGTGAGCTAAAGGCCCAGGGGCTTTTATGAATCATAGTCATTTTATTTGCAATATTTTAAAAGTTAAGAGTATTAAGGCATTATTTTCAGTAGATTGTTAAACCAGTTTAATAGAGTTGGAGGGGTGGGCTGTGGGAGAAAACTGTCTTATCATAGGATGGATCGTGTTCTATGCTCCTTACTGTTCCTAGCTTGATGGACAAGTATGAGGCAAAATGGAAAGGTAAAATAATTGGTAATGTAAAGCCAGTGTTTTGTGGTTCTTCCCATCTTCCACAGGGTTTACGCGTTGCATGGGCTTTGCAGTAACCATTAATACTCCAGGGTTGCTAGGAAACTGGGTTTTAGACCTTGAATGTTTAGAAACCATTAAAAGAGAGTCCCTGCTCAAATTGCATGTGGGATAGAATGAGAGAGAGAATATGTGGGAGAGAGAGAAAACCAGGAGAAGTAGACTAAGTGCTTTGAGGCTTTTCTTTTTTCTGGCCTGGTTGAGGCCCCTAGAGAGAAAGCCGGACTGCTCTGCAATCCTTGGGAAGTTGATCCTTCGTTTTCATGCAGTGATAGGGCCTCTAAAGGGGCTTAGAGCAGAAGCTCTGTGTCTGTATATCTCCAGATGTGAGGAGTGTGTTGTCCAGTGAAGCCATACTTAGGTTCACAGTAAGAGTTGAACTTTATAACTGAAACAAAGGAGTCACAAAACAGGACTGAGTACTTGGAATGCATCGATGTTTTCTACTTCATTCTATTTGAGTAAAAAAGCAAAACAGAGCTGTATCTTCCTGAAACTGCTGATTACCACTCACTAATTTGGTTGCAACCCACTGAGTAGAAATCTCCTTTAAGCCTTTCTCTCCTCCCATTTTACCAGAAAACTGGAACCTAAAGGGGGGGAGTCAGAGGCTTCGAATGTTTCTACAGAAAAATTGAGTGGCAGAATTTGGACTAGAATGTGGCCCCACCTCACGGTTGGGAGTTTGCTCTGTCATCAGACTTCATGCAGGCAAGATTGAGCCTCATTTTTCCTACCTCTATACCCAAAATGCTGATTCTCCCAAGGGTAATTGTCCTATGGACTGCCAGAGTAGGGTGCAAGGGGTAGGGTGGCAAGGTGCCACATCACATGCCTCTCAACTAATGAACACTCTAGAGACGTGGGAGCAGGAGGTAAAGACCCAGGCTTCATATTTTGGTTTCCAGCTGCCCCATGAACCACACTCTAGAGAGATGCCATGACAGACCTGGGCTTTTTTTATTTTTATTTGTATTTATTTATTTATTTATTTGACAGGCAGAGTTAGATAGTGAGAGAGAGAGAGACAGAGAGAAAGGTCTTCCTTCCATTGGTTCACCCCCCAAATGGCCTCTACGGCCAGCACACTGTGCCGATCCGAAGCCAGGAGCCAGGTGCTTCTCCTGGTCTCCCATGCCGGTGCAGGGCCCAAGCACTTGGGCCATCCTCCACTGCACTCCCGGGCCACAGCAGAGAGCTGGACTGGAAGAGGAGCAACCGGGACAGAATCTGGTGCCCCAACCGGGACTAGAACCCCGGGGTGCTGGCACCGCAGGCGGAGGATTAGCCTTAAGAGCCGCGGCGCCGGCTTGGGCTTTTGTTTATTATTATAAGTTTTTTATGGGAGGTCGGGATGGGTAAGAGGGAACTTGGAGAAAGATATTTTTGTATTTAATTGAATACATTTAAGGAATCCTGAGCATAGTTTGAAAAGGGTTTGCATCATTAGCATTGCTGTAATAATAGAGGCAATTTCACACATTTCTGAAAACTTTGCACTGTGTGTCTCAAAGCCTGACCCATGAGGAGAGTCTTGTACTTTCAGTGTTCACCATGCTTTGGTGCTGGCAGGTTGGCTGAATCACTGTATTGTTTACTCATGAGATAGTAAACTAGTGCGAACTTGTTTGTATAGAAGTGGAGAAAGGGCTGTGTGACCAGTCATTGGAGAGCGCCATCTTCTGGAGAGAGTCTGAAATAACTAGGATGTACTCACCGTTAGGGTCCCATAGCCTGTGTTAAATTCTGGACTCTTCCTAACATGCCCTCCTGGGGACTTCTGTGGTGATTTGCAGGTAGTATTAGTGGGAAATGAGGACCTCTGGGTCTCTGTTCTTTGCATATAGAAAAAACTAGTGTTCCTAAACCTTGAATCCAGTTGGGGCTCACAGGTTCTAAGAGGAAAAGATTAATACCAACTTAAGTCATTAAAGAGGCTACTGTAGAAAAATACAATTATGTGGTAAAAGCACTCTTGTGAGACAAACACATTATATAGTAGGAATACTCTTCCAAGGCATAAGTGTCAGATCACAGAGGCTCCTGTCTTGGAGCACTCAATAGTCTGGGGTTCACTTGGGAGCTCTAGCTTATTGTCCCTGGCCCTGGATGCATTTCCTAACCTACCCAAATCAGCTTCATTGCAACAGGAAGATGTCGAGGGGGCTGGTGCTGTGACGTAGTGGGATAAGCCTCCACCTGCGGTGCCAGTTTCTGTCCTAGCTGCTCCTCTTCCAATCCAGCTCTCTGCTGTGGCCTGGGAAGGCAGTAGTGCTTGGGCCCTTGGGCCTTCATGGGAGACCCTGAAGAAGCTCCAGGCAGGCTCCTGGCTTTGGATCGGCCAGGTCCTGCCATTGCAGCCATATGGGGAGAGAACCAGCAGACGAAGGCCTTTATCTCTGTCTCTCCCTCTCTCTGTAACTCTACCTCTCAAGTAAATAAATAAAATCTTTATTAAAAAATGCTAAAAAAGGAAGTATGATGAGGACTAAGAAGTTTCTGTAGTCAGCCTGGCACATGACAGGTGCTTTATCTACCTTTGAGGACGAGGGCACATCTCCGGCAGATCCATCCTTACTTCCACCACCTCCTTTGGAATCATGAAAACTGAAAGGGTTTCTAGTAAGATCCTATGTGGATACTGAAATGTAGCTCAAGTCCTGGTAGTGCTAACAGAGACTGCATAGTCTGTCAAGTATAGATGGAAAAGTTCGCCTGACATGCCCTGAGATGGTTAAGAGGCACAGAGGTGTGTTTTTGCTGAAATCTGTGTGGCTCTAGATGCCACAGTAGATGAGTGCCCTGATTGCCCCAGGAGCTCAACTTTGTTTGAAAGGTGTGCCCCAGCTTTTGGCGATCAGGATAGAACCGATAAAAATAGTCGGTGACCTGGAACGCTCTGTGTCTTTTAAACGGAGTTTGCCAGCCTTGATCGGTTGTTTTTAGATACAGACGTTAATCATTAAATCTGGTCGCAAGCTTCATGGGTAATAAGGTTAATGGGGCTTGTCTTTGGCCTTGGGCAGAGAAAGGGTTTGTGGGCACCTTGGGCAAGTGAATCTTGATAGATGATGAATAAGTAGGTTTTAAGTGCCTTTTATAAAAATATAATTTAATGGAGAGATTTGGGCACCAGTCAAGCTTGACAGTCTTACTAGAAAATGTAAAATGTAACCAGAATATTAGGTTTTAAGTTGTGATTTCACCTCGTCACGGTTTAATGTTTTTCCATAGTGGTTTTTTAACTTAATAGATCGTGCCTGTTTATGGGCCCTTGGATCTCAATCCCTGCCTATCTGCATCCGCCCCGCCCACCAGGGGCTCAGGGTATTTGTCTTGAGGGAGGAGGCGGGGCCTAGGTGGGTGGCATGGGCGGGGCCTCGCCTGAATTCCGGCTGTTTGTCTTTCTGCTAGAGCAGCTGGGCCGGCCTGAGGCTCTAAGGCGGTTCCCAGGCAGTTTCTAAATCCCTTGTCATAATTGTGTTTGTTTCTGGCAGAGCGTCCTGGCCTGCGCAAGCCAAGCAGCTGAGACCAAACAGAAGGACAGCAGACGGAGGACGTGCTGGCCGCAGGACCCCGCTGCCTCCCCCTTCTCCCTGCTGCCTGCGCCCGGAGGATGAGCCCAGCCTTCAGGGCCATGGACGTGGAGCCCCGCACCAAGGGCATCCTGCTGGAGCCCTTTGTTCACCAGGTTGGGGGGCACTCGTGTGTGCTCCGCTTCAATGAGACAACCTTGTGCAAGCCTTTGATCCCAAGGGAGCATCAGTTCTACGAGACCCTCCCAGCTGAGATGCGTAAATTCACTCCCCAGTACAAAGGTGAGCCCCCAGCTTCTGGAGGGGTCACCAGGCTGGTGAGGAGATGTGAGGGAGCGTGGCCATGGAGGGCCCCAGAAGCCGTCCCGGGTGCCCCTCCCTCCCTCCCGCTCGCTGTGTTTTCCCTCCTCCTCCTCCTCTTGGCCCGCGCCCAGCACCTCACACCCTCAGTTTTCAAGCCCTGGTAAGATCGCTCAATTTTGTTTTGTGGATTTGTTTTGAGTTGATTTTTGGTGGAAGTTTAGTTGTGTTTTATGTTCAGGTATCTCTAGATCACAGTAACCCATAGTCCCCCATGGGGGGGGCCAGTGGGGGAAGACTTTGGGAGAATTTTACACAGAATACTTGCCGCCTGCTTTTTGTGCTCCAGGAAACCAGAAGCCCAAGTGATTAGGTAGGCTGGGAGCAGGGTTGAGTCAGATGGAATGCAGGAGTGGGAGGCTGTGCTGATTAGCTGAAGCCCTTTGCTGTTACGGAATGTCCCAAAATTTCTATGTGAAGGCAACCCTTTGATTCACATTTGGTGACTTCTTTTTTATAATGCATTTTTGGGGGGACAGCAGCCACCATGGTGGGGTGGGGATGGGGTTGTAAATCAAGGAAGAATTCTATTAAAGAAATGAATTTCTAAATGTGCATTGCCTGGTTATATGAAAGACTGGAACAACTTAGGTTTTTCTGGGACTGTTGAAACGTTCTTTACAGACAAAATGTACTGCGCACCTCTCTGTACTCTGAAATGCATGTGTGATGTGATGGGGGTGGGAAGAGTTGGGGGCCCTCACTTGGTCCTTCTCTGTTGTTTTTTCCAGGACAAAGCCAAACGCTCTTTGTTAGCTGGCCGCCCCTGTCCCCTTTTTTCCCTTGCTCATTTTCCCCATAGCCACAGGGAAGTGTGGCTCCCTGAATTCCCCGTCCTGGCTCCTCTCCGCCCAGCGCTGGGGGCCACCTCAGAAGTGTCGTCTCTCTCTGAGCACGCATTTCCCTGCAGCAAGCCAGCGAGCGGGCGGGCAGCAAGGACTGAGCAAATTGAGTGATCCTGGGGCAGAAAGGCCTGGGAGGAAAGGTGTTCCACCAGGCGGTTGTAAGGCGCTCGTCGGCACCTGCTGAAATGCTGCCACCTGACAGCCCCCTCCTCAAACAGAGACTGTCTAATTACACATAGCAAGTTCTAGAGACTCAAGGGGAGAGCTGCTTTCAAGTCCATCACATGTCTGTGCTCCCCACACAACCCCACCCGCCTTGTGTTCATTTTGTTCTTTTGTGACATGAGACTGCAAAGACCAATAAAAACATTTGAGAGGGACAAAAGGCTTGAGGTGCCACCCGTGTGGGGGTGCTACAGGAAGCCTCTGCTAGGGTGTCTGTTGTGCTGTGTGGTTTGTTTGCCCCTTTATTTTGCTTTGCTTACCCGGTCTTCCCTTACCCTTGGATGCTTCTCACCCCAAGGCAAAACTGTGTTCCTGCTTCATTCAGGCTCTGCTCTAAAGCAAGCCTCAAGGCCACCAGTTTCTGTTCAGGACATGACAAATTCCCACAAGATAAAAAGAGTGATGTTTTGCGTCTTTCTTAGGATTAGAAGAGTTACATGAAAATTAATAAACATTTTCAATGATGGAAAAATGTGTCTTGTAATTCTTTGGCTCTTGCCTTGTTGAGTGCATCAGAGAGGAAGACTCTCAGCCATGTTTGCTCCCTAATCGCTTGTCTTGTATGGTGTCATCTTTTCTAGCTGTTTTGATATTTGTTAGGTTTGCAGAGGAGTTTGGGGCCTCTGGCAACATAGAGACTAAGGAACAGGGTAAGAAAAAAACAAATGTTAAAATCATGTTTTTAGAATGCATCTTCTTATGGAATTAAAAATCTTTCCTGCTCCTCATCCCCTTTCCAGGTGTAGTATCTGTGTGTTTTGAAGAAGATGAAGACAGGAATTTGTGTTTAATAGCATATCCATTAAAAGGGGACCATGGAACTGTGGACCTTGTAGACAATTCAGACTGTGAGCCAAAAAGTAAGGTCCTGAGGTGGACAACCAAAAAACACCATGTTCTAGAATCAGAAAAGACTCCCAAGGAGTGGGTGCGCCAGCACCGGAAAGAGGAGAAGATGAAGAGGTGAGTAAAACTAGGGGGAACCTTGGGCTCTGTGGGAGCGGAGGTGTTGAACGCCTTGGGTACAGCCTGGTTCCCTGGGGATAAAGACTCACCATGGACTTAGGAGGTGCCTAGTCACACAGCGGCTAGTTCCCACTTGGCATACCCAGCCTCTTTTGACTGTGGATTTAGGTCATGCCATTTTATGTAAACAATCACAGCACAGTGGTGCCTGTAAAAGCCATTCAGCGATTCGGTCCATGGCTGCTCTGTGCCTGGAACTGTCTCTTTGTCTCAGGCTGCTCACTGAGAGTGAGGGACAAAATTGTCAGTTAAGCATTCCTGAAACTTGAGGATCCACCTAGGCCGCACCTTCCACGTCCCATACCTTGGCAGGGCTTGTGAAAATACAGATAATGCAGATAGAGTATATATAATGTAGCTAAGTAAATGACTTGCTTCCATGGAATTTCTTTTCTTTTTTTTTTTTTTTTTTTATTTGACAGATAGACAGAGAGAAAGGTCTTCCTTCCGTTAGTTCACCCTCCAAATGGCCACTATGGCCGGCGCTGCGCCGATCCAAAGCCAGGAGCCAGGTGCTTCCTCCTGGTTTCCCATGCGGGTGCAGGCGCCCAGGTACTTAGGCCATCCTCCACTGCCTTCCTGGGCCACAGCAGAGAGCTGGACTGGAAGAGGAGCAACCGGGACTAAAATCCGGCACCCATATGGGATGCCGGCACCACAAGGCAGAGGATTAACCAAGTAAGCCACGGTGCCGGCTCCCTCCATGGAATGTCAATTCAGATTTTCCCGTTCTCTAGTGTTTGCAGTCAGTGGAACTTGGGTGCATCAGGGGCCAGGAGATGTGGTGCTGCCTGGAAGTGTTGGGCAACAGAGGCAGATCATGTATCCTGGGTTCTTCTTGTGGCAGTCTGGCACTTATTTGTTTATTTATTTTTCTAATCAACTTGAGTTTTGATATACACTCTATAAAGTGTACCTATTTGAAAGAGATCAATGAATTTATGCAGATATATACCCTGTAACCACCACTGTATCAAGATCTAACTGTATCACTCTCAGAAAGTGCCTTGGTGTCTCTTTTTATAAGATGTTGTGATTTAATGGATCCTTATCTCTCTTTATAGCCATAAGTTAGAAGAAGAATTTGAGTGGCTAAAGAAATCTGAAGTCTTGTACTACAGTGTAGAGAAAAAAGGGAATGTAAGTTCCCAGCTTAAACACTACAACCCTTGGAGCATGAAATGTCATCAGCAGCAGTTACAGAGAATGAAGGAGAACGCAAAGCATCGGAACCAGTACAGTATCCTTTGTACCAGGGACAAGGAAGGAAAGAAGGTCCTTGGAACTGGTAGAGAGAAGTTGTGTTTTAAGTTGTGGGTGAATTTGAAATTCTCTTCCAGGATTGTGCCAGAAGCCTCCTGTGATGACTGGGGGCAGATAACACATTCCTCAGGGCTGGGAGCTTGCCTGGAAGTCCAGGTGGTGGGGAGTGGGGCTCGTGAAGAAGCCAGCTTACACCAGGTCGGCTTCAGCCTAGGTGGCCTGCCCGAAGCTGGCAGGGGCTGGTCCCTGTTTTCAGACTCCTGCACAAGCCCCCAAACCGTACTCAGCTGCGAGAGCTGAGGCCAGAAGGGTAGGGGACCAGCCTTTAAATCTGACTCATCAGACTGGCACAGGAAGTATACGTTAGGGTGGTGCTAGGTTCCTTTCCCCCAACCCCCACCCCTTGTTACTTGCCCACTAAGCTTTGCTTTAGTGTCTGTTATTTTGTTTGTTTTTATTTTATGGAATGAAATTCTTCAGAATTGAGGATGTTTTATTTTTAACTTTCATTTGGGAAAACAAGTTTAAAATAGAACAGTACATTGAATTTGTAAGTGCCTGTCACCCAGGTTCAGCAGTGAACCCTTGTGTCGTGACTGTCTGTATACCCAGTACCTCATAACTGGACTCCTTTTCTGTTCTTTTTAAAAAATTGATTAGAGAGACAGATGTTTTTCTGCTGTTTTATTCTCAAATGCTTGCAATGGCTGGGACTGGGCAAGGGCCAAACTCGGGCCAGAAACTGAATCCAGATATCTGCAGAGGTGACAGGGACTCAAGTCACTTGAGCCATCACTGCTGTTTGCCATAGTACACATTGGCAGGAGCTAGAGTCAGGAGCGAGAGTCAGGTATCCAACTTAGATACTCCAGTGGGAAATGTGGGCATCTTAGCTGGTAGGCCAGATGTCCACCCCAGACTCCTTTTGAAGCAGATTTGAGATATACCATTTCATATGTGCCTCTTGGGGCCTGGATTTTTATAAGACGTTGTGTGTGTGTACCAGCATGTGTCACTAAAGGATATTAAAACCATTACGTCTCCTCAAAAAGTGGGCAGTACATGTTCAGAGGATAAAAAACTCATCTGGGAGCCAGTGTTGTGGCATAGCTGTGACCTGGCATCCCATAGAGGTGCTGGTTTAATTCCCGGTTGCTCAACTTCTGATCCAGCTCCCTGCTGATAGTCTGGGAAAAGCAGTGGAAGATGGCCTAAGTGCTTGGGTCCCTGCCACCCATGTGGGAGACACGGAAGAAGCTCCTGGCTTCGGCCTGGCCCAGCCCAGCCTAGCCTTGCAGCCATCTGTGGAGTGAACCAGCAGATGGAATGTCTGTATCTCTCCCTCTCTTTGTGTATTTTTTCTTTCAAATAAATAAATAAATAAATCTTAGAAAACTCATCTGTACACTTAGGTACATTTCTTGGTATGTATACTGTATTTCAATAAAATGTTTAAATTTTTAAAAAGTAGGCAATAGTTCCTTACTGTCAAAAGCGTAGTTCTTGTCCATATTCTCCTATCTCAAAAGTATGTTTTTATTGATTGGTCTGAATAGGGATCCATATAAGGTTCATGTGTTGCATTTGATTGAAATGTTCAATCTTTTTTTTTTTTTTTTTTGAAAAAAATTTTTTTTAACTTGACAAATAGAGTTAGACAGAGACAGAGAGAAAGGTCTTCCTTCTGTTGGTTCACTCCCCAAATGGCTTCTACGGCCAGTGCTGTGCTGATCCGAAGCCAGGAGCCAGGAGCTTTTTCCTGGTCTCCCATGCAGGTGCAGGGGCCCAAGCACCTGGGCCATCCTCCACTGCCCTCCCGGGCCACAGCAGAGAGCTGGAGTGGAAGAGGAGCAACCGGGACTAGAACCTGGTGCCCATATGGGATGCCGGCGCTGCAGGCAGAGGCAGAGGATTAACCAAGTGAGCCATAGCACCGGCCCCCAATCTTTTTTTTTTTTTTTTTAAGATTGATTTATTTGGAAGAGTTAACACAGACAGAGAAGGAGAGGCAGAGAGAGAGAGAGGTCTTCCATCGGCTGGTTCACTCCCCATTCAGCCACAATGGCCAGAGCTGAGCTGATCCAAAGCCAGGAGCCAGGAGCTTCTTCCAGGTCTCCCACATGGGTGCAGGGGCCCAAGGACCTGGGCCATCTCCCATTGCTTTCCCAGGTCATAGCAGAGCTGGACTGGAAGTGGAGCAGCCGAGTCTTGAACTGGTCCCCATATGGGATGTCAGCACTGCAGGCGGCAGCCCCACCCGCTGTGCCACAGCACTGGCCCCAAAGTGTTTAATCTTTAATATAGCACTCCCATTTATTGGAAATTTCTTGTCCAGAGAAACTGGATCTTCTAGAGTATGCCATGATCTAGATTTTACTAATGGCACCTCTGGGTGTTATTTACATGTTATTCTGTCCGTTCTGTTTCCATTAAATTGAAAATTGGATCTAAAAGCTTGATTATATTTGGGTTCAGTTTGGGAGAGGGTGGAGCAAGGATCTTGCCATGATGGTATTGTACACATCCGTTGGGAAGCACAGGGCTTACTTGTCTTTCTTTTGGATCATAATTGCCTTTGATCCATTTTTTAATGAGGTGATTTTCTGATGTTGTCATTCATTAGCTGGAATCCCTCCATAAAGAGCAACTTTTCCCCATCAATGACATGTTTATCCTGAGATATTGCTTATATCGGGAAGGCAGTTCAAATGTTTACTTACATATAACATTTGGAATAATGAGTAGATTCCTTTATGTCTTCCAGAAGTGACCAGTGGATTTTTTAGCATCATGATAGATGCATGAATTCAAATTAATTGGTGGGGCTTTTAAACATTTAGTTATTTGAAAGAGCAACAGAGAGGAAGAAAGGGGAGAAAGAGAAATAAAAGAGATCTTCTCTCCGCTCTCCATAAGGCCCCGACAGCCAGGTCTGAGCCAGGCCAAAGCCAGGAACCCCATCCTGGTTTTCCACATAAGTAGCACTTGGGCCATCCTCCATTGCCTTCCCAGGTGCATTAGCAGGAACCTAGATCAGAAGGGGAGCAGCTGGGACTTGAACCAGCACTTCGATATGGGATACTGCATGCAACTGCCTAACCTGCCGTACCACAATGCAAGCCCCAATATGGTGTTTTAGTCCATTGCAGTTGTCCCAGTTGTCCAACGTTGGCCAAGAAAACCTTTTCAAATAGGCTTTTGAGTGATTTTGACACAGTCATGGTATGGTATGTCTGTGAAAGATAGCCTGAGGCCATGTACATTTCCTGCCCTAGACAGGAACTCAGATTCCTCTCAGGCAGAGGTCACCAAAGCTTTCCAGTCAAGGGCCAGATGGGAAATATTTTAGCTTTTGTGGAATATGTCATCTGTGTCACATCTCTGCCACTAGAGCGTGGAAGCAGCCATAGATAGTAATGTAAATGAATTCACGGCTCTGTCCCAGGCGGACCCTATGGTTACTGTCAGTGAATCTCATTGGATTTTCATGTGTCATAAAGTATTACCTATCTTGATCTCTTTAAAAATGTAAAAACTAGGGGCCAGCGTTGTGGAGCAGCAGGTTAAGCCATGTTGTCAATGCCAGGATCCCATTTCAGGGTGCAGGTTTGTGTCCCTGCTGGCCTGTTGCCTATCTGGCTTCCTGCTGATGCTCCTGGGAAGACAATAGAAGATGGCCAAGCATTTGGGGCTTAACAGGAGACCAGGATGGAGTTCCAGGCTCCTGGCTTCAGCCTGACTCAGATCTGGGGAGCAAAGTAGAAGATGGTAGGTCTGTCTCCCTCTACCCTGTCTTCATCTCCCTCTTCTCCCTTTCTCTCTGTTGCTTTGCCTTTCAGATAAATAAATATAAATCTTAAAAATGTAAAAACCATTCCTGGGCCGGCGCCGCAGCTCACTAAGCTAATCCTCCACCTGCGGCTTTCTAGTCCTGGTCGGGGCGCCAGATTCTGTCCCGGTTGTTCCTCTTCCAGACCAGCTCTCTGCTGTGGCCCGGGAGTGCAGTGGAGGATGGTCCAAGTCCTTGGGCCCTGCACCCGTATGGGAAACCAGGAGAAACACCTGGCTCCTGGCTTCGGATCAGCGTGATGCGCTAGCTGCAGCGCGCCAGCTGCGGCGGCCATTGGAGGGTGAACCAACGGCAAAGGAAGACCTTTCTCTCTGTCTCTCTCTCACTGTCCACTCTGCCTGTCCAAAAAAAAAAAAAAAAAAAAAAAATTCCTGGCTTATAGGCTGTGCAAGAATGAGTAATAGGTCATAATTTCCAGATTTCTGCGGTAGGGCTCACTGGTTCCTTGTAATCCGAAGTGGTGAGACAACAATTGCTGCAAGCGTTGAAGGCCTTGGTACACACAACTGGGAAAAAGACATTGTAAAGAGAAAAATATCTTCAGTTTATACTAATTTTAAATTTCATGTTTAAGGCTATAAGATGTACTGAACTTCTTTGATGTTCTGTGTATAATTGAGGCCAGTTTGCTGGACCGCGGTCCCACACGTAGCTGAGTTCAGGGAGTGGTGTGTGATGTCCCGCACTGGCAGTATCCCAGACCTGTGTGAGTGCAGATGCAGGCTGTGTGCCTGCCAGGTCCCCAAGAAATAGATGTGACTCAGCTCTGCAGTCTGCCCTGGCTCCCTGCCTGGAAGATGGGGGGACTGAGGGAGTCCCCTGTGAGATAAGGGGTCTCCACAGCCAGGCACTGTGCCCTGAGGGCACCAGGGTCCCGAGCAGTAACTTCCTCTTGGAGGATTGTCCTTAACCACTCAGAATTCATCTTACTGGAAAACCTGACTTCCCGCTACGAGGTGCCTTGTGTCCTGGACCTCAAGATGGGCACGCGCCAGCATGGTGATGACGCGTCAGAGGAAAAGGCAGCCAACCAGATCCGAAAGTGTCAGCAGAGCACATCTGCGGTCATTGGTGTGCGTGTGTGTGGCATGCAGGTGAGGGACGTGCTAGTGCAAGAAGGCGCAAGCTAGGGCCTCCAGCAGTCGCCATGCCCCCACCGTGGGATAGTCCTATTGATTCAGAGCGTTCCAGATTTGGCCCTGTGTGAATTTGTTGCTTTATGGTTAAGAAGGGAAGCATGTGTACCTGAGTGCTCCCCTCTGAGACTGGCAAGGCTGGCTGAGTCCAGAGTCTGTGGATAGGAGTGGGGAGGAAGGCAGGAGGGTTAGGCCCTCTCCCACTGACTGTTGAGTTAGGGGCTGTGGCACAAGGACCAACCCTGGGTGGATGGGGGGTGCTGATCAGAGAGTTTAACTCTTCTGCTTGACAAAGCATCTGATGTGGCCTGTCATACCACCCCACCCCACCCCGGTCTTAACATGACCTTCAGCTACTGACCTGCTGCTGTTCTGTCTCCAACAGGTGTACCAGGCAGGCAGTGGGCAGCTCATGTTCATGAACAAGTACCACGGGCGGAAGCTGTCGGTGCAGGGCTTCAAGGAGGCACTTTTCCAGTTCTTCCACAATGGGCGGTACCTGCGCCGTGAGCTCCTGGGCCCTGTGCTCAAGAAGCTGGCAGAGCTCAAGGCAGTGTTGGAGCGACAGGAGTCCTACCGCTTCTACTCCAGCTCCCTGCTAGTCATATATGATGGCAAGGAATGGCCTGAAGTGGCCCTGGACTCAGATGCTGAGGACTTGGAGGACCTGTCAGAGGAGTCGGCCGATGAATCTGCTGGTGCCTATGCCTACAAACCCATTGGTGCCAGCTCCGTGGACGTGCGCATGATCGACTTTGCACACACCACCTGCAGGCTGTATGGCGAGGACAGTGTGGTGCACGAGGGCCAGGACGCTGGCTACATCTTCGGGCTCCAGAGCCTGATAGACATTGTCACAGAGATCAGTGAGGACAGTGGGGAGTGAGCTCGCTGGCTGCTCAGTACCTGAGAGACGCTCTGTGTCCCAGGCACAGCTGTGCTGCGTCGGGGAGGAGGCCAGTATGGCCAGGTGGTGGCCCCTGCAGCCTGGAGCTGATGTGCAGCGGCCTCCGAGCCCCAGCCTGAGCCAGCCCCAGCTGCGCTTGGAGTCTTTTATTTATTTTAACTGTTTCTTCAACATTCCATATTTGATGATGCAGATACCTCTTTCTTCCCTGGGTGTGATTGTTCTAATACACATCTCTTCGTTTATTGTACGCAGTGCTGCTGTGGTTCTTTCCAGGGCAGGCAGCCCCCTCCAACCCTCGCCACGCGCTGTGACCTCTTCCCCAGCCCACCCCCCAGATCCTGAAGTCGCCACAGCCTCTTGGTTTGGCCCTTACTCCCTCAACCCGGCGCCTGGAAATTACCCGGAAAGCAACCTCGCCACACACCTCGCCCAGCCAGGCCCCTCTGTGGTCTGTGATGGCCAGCTATACCTGACAGGTCTTCCTGTGGGCCTGTGCAGCTGCAGCTGACATTGATGAGCAGATGCTGCAAACACTGGGCCTCGCTGTTGCTCCCTCCTGGGGCTGTGTGCTGCCCTTAGATGTCCTGGAGCTAGTTCTGGGGTTAGGTAGCCATGAGGCTCTGATCCATTGGCTGCCATGGGATCTGTGGTAAAGGGGCCCAGGGGATGGAGGACTCAGTAAGGGGGAAGGGGAGGGGATCTGAGCTACAGGGTCATCTTGGCCACGTCCCCTGTCCCCACTCCTACTCAGCTCTGGGCCCCACCGCAGTTCGTACACCAGTCTCATTTAGCAGCCGCACAGCCCAAAAGCTACTGCAGCTCTGTGCCAGGAGGGTTTTCTTTAATGAGGAGCTGAAGGGTGGTCTTTGTTTTTTGTTTTTTTTCATTTTAGTTTCACTGGGGCCGGCACTGTGGCACAGCAGGTTGAGCTGCGGTCTACAGTGCCAGCATCTCACATGGGCTCCAGTTCAAGTCTAGACTTTTCCACTCTGATCCAGCTCCCTGCTAATGCTCTCCACGGGAAAGCAGAGGAGGATGGCCCATGTGCTTGGGTCCCTGCATCCATGTGGGAGACCCGAAAGAAGCTCCTGGTTCCTGGCCTCAAACCAGCTCTTCTCCATCGGTTGCAACCATTTGGGGATGGCAGATCTCTCTGTATGTCTCTCTCAAGTCTGACTTTCAAATAATGAATCTTAAAATATATATATATATATATTTATTTTACTTAAAATGGTAAGATTTTCCAACTTCTGGTTCACTCCCTAAATGGTTGCAACAGCCAATGCTGAGCCAGGAACTCCCACGTGGGTAATGGGGGCTCAAGTGTCTGAGCCACTGTTAGCCGAGACACAAAGTAAGAACCCCAGCGTGGGGTGTGGCCGTGTGCAGCACAACGAGGGAGGTCTTGAAGTGCAGAGCCAGAGCTGATGCAGAAAAGACAGGGCCTGACTGTCAAGTCCTAGCAGCTCTGCCCCACACCTGAACCTCCTAGGACCAGCCCACTGAGGCCCCGGGGCCAGTGTCCACTACTGCATGTTCCAGTGGAAACGGTGTGGTTGGACCAGCCCCAGGAAGCCCTCTCCTCAGGACCCTGGGGGCTGCTTCCCTGGCTCTACCAGGGACCCTTACCCCAAGGGTTCAAAGACCTGGAGGTCTGGGCTGAGTACAGAGTTGAGCAGGTGTGGGTCAAAGTGCTCTTGCATCCCGCTCCTCACTGCCTGCCAGCCCCCCCCCCCCCCCGATCGCGCTCAGGAGTGGGTGTCTGGAGTAAGACAAGAAAACAGCAACATGAAAGCGAGTATCAGGGTGGGAGCTTGACGACCTCTTGCTGTGGGAGGCAGGAACGGGATGTGCAGAAGCCGGAGGCTGAAGAGGGAGGGCTGGAGCCGAGGAGCCAAGATGGGAGGACTCGGCACAGGATAGTCGGACCCCCTTCCCCACACTCGCTCCCCATTGCCCACCACCGGCATAGCACTGGAGCTGGGGTTTGGTGCGGAGCAGCCCAGGAGACCCGGCCTCTGTAGAGGCTTTCAAAAAACGAGAGCGCCGCGTCCGAGTCGCTGTCCTCTAGCAGGTTGGAACCCACTGCCCGGGAATGTTCGGGCTGCGGCGGGGAAAAGGAGCGGAGAGCCGGGCCAGGGAAGCCGAGGCCAGGGCTCTGGGGGAGGCGGGGTCGGTCCTGGCTGGCGTGGGGTAACCGTGCAGACTTTGCGAGGTTCGGAGCAGAGGCAGACTCCCGAGCCGCGCCCCGCTCCGTGGAGCCGCCAGGGGGCGCCGGCGCCCCGCTGCGTGGGCTGACACCCACGGGGCGGAGCAGCGGCGGGCGGGAGCGCGCACGCGCGGTGTGTCACGGGGCGGTACGAGCGCGGCGCGGCGCTCCTGGCCTGGCGTCCTGGCTCCGCAGCTCCTGCCGCTTTTGCGGCACCGGGGCGGCCCGGCCTGGCCTCATGTACCGAGCGCTGTATGCGTTCCGCTCGGCGGAGCCCAACGCGCTGGCGTTCGCTGCGGGCGAGACCTTTCTGGTGCTGGAGCGCAGCAGCACGCACTGGTGGCTGGCGGCGCGGGCGCGCAGTGGCGAGACAGGCTACGTGCCACCCGCCTACCTGCATCGCCTGCAGGTGAGTGTGCCCCTCCTCGGCGCGGCCTCCACGGCCCCTGTGACTGGACCCCGCAGGACGGACCCCGACGCTCGGGGACCAGCGGCCGGGACCTTTAGCAGACAGGAAGTTTGCGATCCTGACCCTTGAGATTCCTAGACCAATGGCGACTGAGAATCTCAAGAGCCAGCATCCCCTGCCGAAAACCGGGCTGTTGACAGCCAACCCCAGACACACCTAAAGACTCACTGTGGGACCTGAGACTCCTTAGGACCCGGAACGCCCGGCAGAGGAACCTCCGTCATAGAATAACAGAGCCTGAGACTCCCACCCTATCGAACGCTGGCCAATTAAGCCACTCCCTGAGACCCCAGACCCTTGATGCCTTCTGCCCGTCGAACCTCGGCCCGGAGCTGTGCCTCCGCTGAGACCTGGGTCACCTTCCACACCACCTGTTTCTCCAGCCATCTTCCAGGCCCTCAACCCCCCACTTGGACCCCACCCCTCACGGGATCCCCAAGCCCTGTGCTGTAATCAGCTTTTCCCAAGAGCCCCACAGATTCCCCTTTGAATCCAGGCCCCCAGCCCGCGCCGACATCCCTGGCGCTGCTCCTCAAGCCTCCGGTCCCAACTTCTGGGACTTCCTTCCTCCCAAAGCAGCGAAGCTCTGTCGCTCGTGCCCAGCCCGGAGTGGAGGCTTCTCCTGTCAGGAGGAAGTGAGTCCTCCTCGTGGTCTGACCGTGGCCCCATTTCCTTCCCATGGATGCTGCAGTCCCAGATCCTGCTCCCGGGGCTGGGGTGCGGAATCTCCAGCCAGTCTGTCCAGACCCCGGGGAGAAGGTGGGCCCGGAGCCGCCCTGTCCGTGCCAGACAGTCCCTAGCCTTAGGAAACATCCTGTCCCGGCCTGGTTGAGGACAGAAATAACAAGATAAATTTGGAAGTGTCATCTGGTCTTACTGGAGGGGCTGGGCCCAGGGCCCTTGGGGCTCCTTCCCAGACCCTCAGCGTAATCCCATTTGGACTGCTCTTGGGGTGAGAGCGGAGGCCCTGGGCACCCGGCTGCTGGGTCTGGAGCGAGTGCGTCAGACCGAAGCCTCTGTGGGGTTGGGGTCTCATCAAAGGCTCCTCTTCCCGTCCTGGGCATAGGTCGGGGCCTGCATCGTGTCTTTCGGCGAGCCTCCCTGTCTCTGTGGCCCGCTGTCGGTCTCCTGTGGCTCTCCACCTGCGTGTCTGTCTGTCTCTGACTCTCGCGGGCCGTCCGTGGCTCTCAGGCGCTCTGAGTGTCTCTGCGTGTCTCTGTTCCGCTCTGGTGTCACTCCCTCTCGCTGCACACTGGCATGCCCCGTTCCCCCCGGAGGGGCCATGGCCACCTCGGTGCTCCAGCTCCTGTGCAGCCTGATGGACCATGAGGGCCCGGGGCGGGTGGGGTGGGGGGCATCAGGTCCCACAGCTGCTGCCCCACACGCTACCCTGTGCCGGCAGGCGGGGTTGCCCGAGATGGCAACAGAACCTGGAGCAGGGGCCAGGCCCCTTTCTCATGTGCATCCATCCCACAACACAGAACCACTTCCCAGGGAAGTCTGGAAGGTTCCTGGGGGAGGGCCAGCAGCGGGGATGGGGAGGGAGGTCCCTTTGGCCCGTTCTCGGCTCCCAGGGCCTGCAGAGGGCTCCCTGAGGACAGGGCTCTTCTGGGGTGTGACCTTGGCTTTGTGAAGGATCAGCAAGCCCCAGAGTGATTTCTCGAGGGTTCCAGACACTGGAATCGTCCTGCTTGGCTTTTCCGCACGAGCTCCGAGCCCAGCCCCGGGATAGACGAGGTGTACCCTCCTGGCCTCAAGCTGGGGGTCCCTGGGCTGTGTCGTGGCTCTGAAGCCCTGCCTTTCACAGACATCTCAGCCAAGGTCCTCCCTGTGGGATAAAATTGTGGGTGGCCACACGAGGGCCACCCTGCGTCCTGGCTCCCCGGCAGGACGGTTTGTGAACCCCACTCTGCGTCCTAGTTCTGCCTTCTGTGCTCATGCCCAGCATCCCAGGCTTCAGCCATGGGTTCCCCCAGCCCTGACGGCCTCCCCTGCCCCCCAGGGCCTAGACCAAGATGTCCTGCAAGCCATCGACCGGGCCATCGAGGCCGTGCACAACACAGCCATGCGGGACGGGGGCAAGTACAGCCTGGAACAGCGTGGCGTCCTCCAGTGAGTGCGGCGGGTGGAGGTGGCACCTCCCAGAGAGCGTGCTGGGCGGGGACCCTCAGCGGCCACCAGAGATGTGCAGGGGACGAGACTGGCAGGGCACGCGCACGGGGTGCGGCGGGGGAGATGGTGTTCGTGGGAGGAGCAAGTGTGAGGACTCCGCACCCCCTGAGAGTCTCCCTGGCCCTCTGTCAGGAAACTGATCCACCACCGGAAAGAGACCCTGTCTCGCAGAGGCCCCTCGGCTTCCAGCGCTGCAGCGATGACCCCGTCCACCAGTGACCACCATCTGGATGCTGCAGCCGCCCGGCAGCCCAATGGGATGTGTCGAGCCGGGTTCGAGCGGCAGCACAGCCTGCCCAGTTCTGAGCATCTCGGGGCAGATGGCGGCCTCTACCAGGTGAGGGCATCCTGGAGAAGGGAGGGGTCGGAGCTTAAGGCTCAGGGGATGCACTGGGCTCTGCACCGCAGCCCAGCCCTGCAGCCCTCCCCCTGCCCGGAGCCCAGGGCCCCAGCCAGGCTGTCGCCTGGACGGCTGCCCGTCCTCCCAGACCCTATTTCTGTCTTCCCAGATCCCGCCACAGCCGCGCCGGGCAGCACCCACCACGCCGCCCCCACCCGTGAAGCGCCGGGACCGAGAGGCCCTGGTGGTCTCAGGGAGCGGTGAGAAGGCAGGGGTGGGGGTTCTGGGCTGGGGGCACCCAGGGCTTGGAATGGTTTTTCTGTCCACATCAGGGAGATGAGGCTCTAGGCTTGGATAAAGACAGGGCTGCCACGTTGGGGTATTGGGGCCTCTGGGCGTGGTGGGGAAACAGGAGCCAGCAGAGGAACAGGGCTGGGGACACGGGCTCTGGGCTAGGAGGGCGGGGAGCCCTGGGGGCTGGCCCAGCACAGCATCTACTCTCTGCCCACAGGCGGCCGCAGCGCCACACCCTGCGGGGGCAGTTCTGTGTCCAGCGGCTCCTCAGTCAGCAGCACCTCCCTGGACACACTCTATACCGGCTCCAGCCCGTCTGAGCTGGGACCCAGCTGCTCCCCCACACCCCCACCCGTGCCCCGCCGAGGGACCCATACCTCCATCTCCCAGCCCCAGCCTCAGCCCCAGCCCCAGCCCCAGCCCCAGCCCCTGCCCCCTCCCTCCAAGGTGCCATCTCCTGAGCCCACTGCCGAGGAGGTGGCAGTGGGTACAGCCTCAGCCCCTGAGCCCCTGGAGGCCCTGGGTGCGCTGAGCCTGGGCAGCACAGAGGAGAAGGCAGCGGCCGAGACCGCTGTGCCCAGGACCATTGGGGCAGAGCTGATGGAGCTTGTGCGGAGAAACACCGGCCTGAGCCACGAGTTATGCCGCGTGGCCATCGGCGTCGTGGTGGGTCACATCCAGGCCTCGGTGCCGGCCAGCTCACCTGTCATGGAGCAGGTCCTCCTCTCGCTGGTGGAGGGCAAGGTGAGGGTGGGCAGCATGGCCAGGAGCCTCCCCACCCTCAGTCCACCCTGCCACCCCCACACCCCCCCGTCCGCTCTCCTGCTCGCCCAGCCTGTGTGAGACAGGGACTTGTCAAGCGCCAGCCCTGGGCTTTCATTGTGCTGGGCACTGGGGACGTTTGAGCTTGTCCACGAAGAAAGGAAGGCAGGGAGGAAGTGCACTCAGGCGTGTGTGCAGCCCGGACAAGGGCTGTGCAGCAGGACTGAGAACGGCTCGCAGGAAGCGGAAGAAGAAAGCCCGCGGGGTGGGCCTTGGGGAGAGGGAGCTGGTGGTGGGGAGGAGGTGAGACACGGACCGGGGAAGATGAGACCATGTCTGAGCGGCCGGGAGGGAAAGAGGGCGAGGCGGGCCATGGCAGCCATGGGGCGGAGAGAATGGGTGCTTGGAGAGCTGTGACGGGGGCCTGGCACTGACGGACCTGGACGAGAGGGAGCAGGTGTGTAGGCATTGTAGGCTGGGACAGGTCCGTTCCCAGATCTGGCTGTTGGTCAGCAGCAGGACTGGGGGCAGTGACCCACATTCCATGAAGGGGGCCAGATGTGCCCAAGGTCCCTCCTTAGGGCTCTTCCTACCCTCTGGAGTGGGGGCAGTGGAGCAGCGGGCTTGCCTGTGCTGGGCATGGCAGCCAGTGCCTGGTTAGCAGGGCTGTGTGGCGGGTGGGTCGACGACAGCTGGATACCGTGGGGAATGGACGAGTGGGGGCTCCACGTCACACTCAGAGTGACAGCGCCCCTGACCTCCTGGGCGGTGTTTGTCCAGGTCTGGGAGGACAGACAAGTTGCTGGATCCTTCTACCCCCTCACTGTCTCACGCCCTGTCCTGCCCTGGGAGGCCACCATGGGCCCTGAGCGGGCCATGAGGGGCTTGAGCTCAAGGGGGCCCGGGCTTTGGGGGCTCCCTGGAGATGGTGGCAGGCAGAGCATGTAGTGAGGCACACCCCCTCTCCCCCCAGGACCTGAGCACGGCGCTGCCCTCGGGGCAGGTCTGCCACGACCAGCAGAGACTGGAGGTGATCTTCACGGACCTGGCCCGGCGGAAGGACGACGCCCAGCAGCGGAGCTGGGCCCTGTATGAGGACGAGGGCGTCATCCGCTGCTACCTGGAGGAGCTGCTGCACATTCTGGTATGGGGTGGGGGCCCCGCACGTCCCCCAGGGTGGGGCAGTGACCCCCACACTGCCCCGGCCCTCTTGAATGCTCGGGAGTCTCCCCCTGCACACAGGTGCTCAGCTCACGCTGGGTGACCCACCTCCTCTCCCCTGCAGACTGACGCAGACCCTGAAGTTTGCAAGAAGATGTGCAAGAGAAATGAATTCGAGTCTGTCCTGGCCTTGGTGGCCTATTACCAAATGGTGTGTGCAGGACAGAGGGGAGGGGGCGCAGAGGGTCCCGGGTAAGGGTGGGGCTTCTGGGCACTGAGTGCGCGGGGTCCCCTGCCAGGAACACCGGGCCTCGCTGCGCCTGCTGCTGCTCAAGTGCTTCGGAGCCATGTGCAGCCTGGACGCGGCCATCATCTCCACCCTCGTGTCCTCTGTGCTGCCTGTGGAGCTGGCAAGGGACATGCAGACGGACACACAGGGTGAGGCCGCTGGGCAGGCGGGTGGGCCGGGCTTCCCGCCGTTGTCGGGAGCTCTGACTGCCTTCCTTGCCTGCTAGACCACCAGAAACTCTGTTACTCTGCGCTCGTCCTGGCCATGGTCTTCTCCATGGGGGAAGCGGTGCCCTACGCACACTACGGTAAGACCGCAGGGTGGCTGGCCGGCCGAACGCAGGGCCTGGGCACCTGCTGACCTTCGCCTGGCAGGGCTAGGGTGTCTCCAAGGCTCCCAGAAAGCCAAGGAGGCTGAGTCCCGTTGGTAGGCGGCAGGGACGCAGCTGCTCACTTCCCTGTGCCCCTCCCAGAACACCTGGGCACCCCCTTCGCCCAGTTCCTGCTGAGCATTGTTGAGGATGGACTGCCCTCGGACACGACGGAGCAGCTGCCAGACCTGTGCGTGAACCTCCTGCTGGCGCTCAACCTGCACCTGCCAGGTGGGGCGGGGGCCTGGCCGGGAGGTGGCCGGCTCCCCGGGGGGCCGTCTGGCCTCAGCGTCTGTCTTGTCTACACTGTGCCCTTCCTCAGCCCCCGAGCAGAACATCATCATGGCTGCCCTGAGGAAGCACACCAATGTCAAGATCTTCTCCGAGAAACTGCTGCTGCTGCTGAACCGAGGGGGTGAGGGCGCCGAGCCAGTGTGCCGTGATGTCGCGGTCCCCTGCAGCCCCGCGGGGCGACTCTGGCACACCCCAGAGGCCATCCTGACCCCTGTGACTCCTGCCTCCTAGATGACCCCGTGCGCATCTTTGCGCACGAGCCCCAGCCGCCGCACTCCATCCTCAAGTTCCTGCAGGACGTGTTCAGCAGCCCCTCCACGGCCGCCATCTTCTACCACACAGACATGATGGCACTCATCGACATCACCGTGCGACACATCGCCGACCTGTCGCCCGGGGACAAGGTGCCTGGCCGGGGCCGCGGTGGGGGTTGTGTGAACACTGGGACGTGACGCTGGGTGGAGGCGAGGGGCCAGGGCCCCTGCCGGAGCCGGGCGAGTGTGGGAGACCACTTGGGAACCAGGACAGGTGTGGCAAGACACAGCGGGGGGCCACACTGAGGCCATCTGGAGAAAGTTGGAGGGGCAGGAAGTAAGGATGGGGGGGCATGGGGGGGCATGGGCATGGCTGCGGCAGGAAGTTCTGAGCTCTTCTGTGGCAGGGAAGGGACCCGACCCGCAGAGTGGAAGGCAGGAGGCCGCGAGGAAGCACCAGGGTGCCGCGGCAGTGGCGAGACGCGGCCCGGTCTGCGGTGTTGCAGGGGATCGGGCAGGGCTTGCGGCTGGATGAAGCCCCGATTGTCGGGCAGCAGCAAGGCAGGAGCAGGGACTTCCTGGGCAAGACCGTTGTGTTGCTGGTGTGTCGGGGTTGAGGAGCTACCTGCCGGCTACCCAGGTGCCCGGGGCACCAGGGGGACCATGGGAAGCGAGTTGGGAGCAGAGCGAGGTTTTAGAATCGTCTGTTCCGAGATGGGATGAGAAGCCCGTGGCGGTGCGGTCACCTGGGAGGTGAGATAGATGGCCAGGTCAGCCTGGGCGCAGCAGGGAGAGGCCCAGGGGAAACCGAGAGAGCAGGAGCCCCAGAGCCACGTGTCCGGTGGAGGAAAGGAAGCAGCCAACCCCTCTCAGCACCGTTAGGAGCCTGAGTACAAGGGCTGAGGACTGGCCCCTGGCAGTCGCCCAGAGGTCAGTGGCGATGGGCTGGTGCGCCGTGGCATGGAGGGCAGAGCGTGGGCAGGAAGTTGGGAGTGGGAATGAGGGGCCGTGGGAAGCAGTACGTGGAGACAGTGCTTGTGAATTTCTGTGAAGGGAAGCAGAAAATGGGGGGGGGGGGTCGTTAGGGGAAATGAGAGCTGGGGTCAGGAAGCCTTTGAAAGGTGGGAGGTGCTGGTGCATGTCCTGAGCCAGGAGTGGCCCAGCAAGCGCTGGCCAAGGGCCGGCCTCTGGGGAGGAGGCCGCCTGGACAGGAGCCAGGGCAGCTTGTTCTGAGGAGGGGCTGCCGAGAGGAGAGAGCTTCCGTCTTCTCCACGAAGCTCAAGGCCAGCTGTCTGCAGTTTAGGGTTGGGAGATAGAAGGGGGTACCGGTGCCGCCGGGAGCACGGACGCGGCAGAGAACAGCGCTGGGCGCCCCGGCAATGTTGCCTGTCGGTTTGAGGTTGGCGGAATTGAATGAAGTTCTGGCTTGCACCTGGCTCCGTGCTGGTCTACAGCTTAGACACTGGCGTGGGAGGCGCGGGCGCCGCCTGGTTCTCCCTCCCAGGGTTGGGAGTTAGCAGGGTGAAGCCTGGCCATCGATCCCTCTGTGAGAGACAGCGAGGGAGCAGACAGGGCTGGGGTGGGGGTGGGGAGGGGGTCTCGAGGAAGAGATGGGGGTCACATCACAGGGGTTAAGCCCGAGGTGTGGGGAGTATGGTTTCAGAGCCTGTGGCGAATGTAAGATGGCCAGGTCTTAGGCCGGGCTTGCACGTGGGATGCGTGGGGAGCTGGACTCCTCCCGGGTTTCCGACCCGTACTGTTGCAGCAACTGTGTGCTTTTTATTAGGACAAAGAGCAGGAGAAAACCTTCGCTTGGGAGGGTGATGGATCACGAGTTGATGGTGGGTTTATGGGTTTGAGGTCTCTGGGAGACGTGCAGGCAGTAGCAGGTGAACAGTGGGATGTTCTCGTCTGGAGTTCACAGGAGAGGCTGAGGCGAGGGGTGCCAGGGTGGGTCCCTGTTTGAAGCTGCAGGTGTGAATGAGATGTCCGGGTGGACGCAAAGGGCCTCTGACAGACGGACACAGCACCTTGAGGGCCCAGTTCTGAAGGCTGAGCAGGACCTCACTGGGCGGGCAGGTTCTGGGCCTGTCCGCCGCTGGGAGGACACACAGGCTGCCTGAGCCACCGGTGAAGGCGGGTTCTGGGCGCTGGGGACGCAGCCCGGATGTTCAGGTAGTGGGAGCTGGCCCATGGGGCAGGAGTGGCCTGTCCCCGTCTGGTGGCTGGCACAGTGCCTCCCTGGGGTGTCTGAGCTGGCTGCTCTCTCCACAGCTGCGCATGGAGTACCTCTCCCTGATGCACGCCGTGGTCCGCTCCACACCCTACCTGCAGCACCGCCACCGGCTGTCCGACCTGCAGGCCACTCTGCGGCGCATCCTGACGGAGGAAGAGGCTTCGCCCCAGTGCCAGATGGACCGGATGATTGTCCGAGAGATGTGCAAGGAATTCCCAGTGCTGGGAGAGACCGCCAGCTAGCACCTTCCCTCTCTCCTTCCCTGCAGCCCCAGTCAGGGTACAGGGGACTCAGGGGCTTGGCCCTAAGAATGTTTTGCACTGACAGTGAGGGGAAGAGGGGATAGAAGGGACCTGAGCCCTGAGCAGGTAGCCCCCACCTGAAGTAGTGCTCATGCAAGGGGCCAAGTGCAGGATTGGGGACCATGGTCTGGGAGCTACACTGGGGCAGGGGAAATGTACAAGCTGAAGCCCTCTCTCCCCTGGTAGGCCGCTTCTTCAGCATGCCCCCACCCCTACCCATATGCGCGCTCAGTCCTGCCGCTGCTCCAGGCTGGGCCAGGGCCCCGCTCTGCCTGGTCTGTGTCCTGGGCCTCAGCAAGCCATGTCCTTGGGGTGAGGGGAGGCACCTCCCACCAGCTCTGTTCTTTGCCTTAGCTTTGCAGTGAGTGCTGCTCATGTGCCCCTACCCCTAAGGGGGTCGCTGCCCCTCGCTCCCACCCCCAGAGGCCTTGGCCAAGCTGCTGCTTTGAAAGCGGGATCTTGGAGACAGGCCATCCATCCTGGAGCCTCACGGCACGGGATGATGGTGCTGAGAATGCCAACGACAGAATCTATTTTCTCTCTGAAAATGCAGACTGGAAGCCATGTGTATTTTCTGATGTGCTGCAGCTCACCTTAGGAAATAAATCACAGGCACCTGGAAGTGGGCTTCCCTGTCTGATGCTGTTGGGCGGCAGAGGAGGGTGGTAGGGGTCCCCGGACCCTGGCAGCCCAGCCTGTGCCGTCAGGCCCGAGAAGCAGTGGCCCTGGAGCCCTGTTCCAGTGTCTCCCCCTAAGCTTCTACTCCTCCTGGGCTCCAGCGCGGCGCCTCCCTCTGTCCACCTGCAGGCTCACTTACATCTTTGTCTGCTTTGAATGCCACCCCCTCTCCCTTGTTGGTCCCCTGTCACCCACAGCTGTTCTTAACTGCAGCAGGCCCTCCTCGCAGCCCTGGACGCCTGGGCCCCTGGTCCACCCTGATTTCCCGTATTTGTCATTGAGTCTGACACAGTCCTCTCATTTTACAACCCCAGAAGAGATTTGATGATGGTAGGGTGAAAAGAATATCTTAACCACCGTCGGGCTACGTTTGCACAGCTGTTTAGAGGAACTAGGGGCCAGACTGTGACAGAAAGTGCATTGTCGTGTCTCCGTGGGCTCCCAGGTTAGCCCAGAGGCTCTCCCTGCGTAGGGAGGAGAGTCGGGCACCCCACGCAGGCCCCAGTTGGAAGAAGTTTCCAGCAACTCCCTTCATTTTTCACCCAAAACTCTGCACTCACCATATGATCCCACTCATCCAGAATCGTTGACACTGTGATTTGTGGTCACCGTTTTTTATTTTTAAAGATTTATTTATTTGAAGGCAAAGTTGGGGGGGGGTCTTCCATCCACTGGCTCACTCCCCAGATTGCCAGGGCTGGGCCAAGTTGAAACCAGGAGCTTCTTCCAGGTCTCCCACGTGGGTGCATGGGACCAGGGACTTGGGCCATCTTCTGCTTTCCCAGGCCATAGCAGAGAGCTGGATTGGAAGAGGAGCAGCTGGCACTTGAACCAGCGCCCATATGGGATGTCGGCACAGCAGGCAGAGGCTTTACGCACTATGCCACAGCACCAGCCCCATGATTTTTCCTTTTCCACTGGGGAGCTGTGAAGGCAGGGAGCAGTTATTCCCCCAGCAAGCAGCAGCACAGGGTGGAGGGTGGGACCCCCACAAACAGGTCCTCAGGAACCCCATGGGCATGAAGTGCGGGAGGCTGAAGGGGAGATGTCCCTCATTGGCCACTGGCAGAAGGCAGAGCCTTCACCCACTTCAGCACTGGACGAGGGAGCCTTGCTCCGTGTGCAAGGGACACAGAAGCCACAGCTGACAGCGTTACACAGAGGCTGGGTCCCGGCAGCAAACACCCTGCTCATGGCCTCACAACACAGAATTGGAGCCGTAATGATGATGACTGGCCAGACAACCTCCCGGAGGGAAGTGCTGAGGACACCTCTGGCTGCTTGGCCAGAGGTAGATGTGGGTCGGGGCTGGGCAGGAGAAAGGGCAATGAGAATTAACCCCTCAGAGAAAAGGGAGTGGAGGTGACTAAGAAGAAAAACTCAAGTTTGGGGTCAGAAATGGCACCTAGAAGTGGATGGCTGCAGGTGCTAGCACCGTGTCTGGGCACGCACTGGACCACTGTGTGTGCGCATAAGGCAACCCCAGGATGAGGGGCTGAGTGCAGATGATCCACCTGCTTTCCCTTTACAGAAGTAAACACTAAGTGAGGACGGTCTTTCGTTTCTATGGAAGAGTAACAGTGTGAAAAGTACAGTTTCAAAGAGCAGGAAAAAGAATGAGAACAGTGAAAATGCTAATGTAACCACTACCTAGGTGAGGAGATACATGTCATCAACCCCAGAGCCTATTTAGTCACTCTCGATTGCTGACTGCCTTCTATAATAAAAATATATTTTGTTTTCATTATATTTAAAAGGCAGAGAGAAATAGAGACCTTCCATATGCTTGTTCACTCCCCGAATGCTCCCAACAGCTGAGCCTGAGCCAATTTGAAGCCAAGACCTTCATCTGGGTCTCCAACATGGATGGCAGGGACTCAGGTATTGGAGCCATCACCTGCTGCCTCCCAGGGTGAGCATTACTAACAGAAAGCTGGATCAGAAATGGAGCCAGGTCGGGGAGGGGGGGAGGACAGACTAGGCTGGTGTCCTATATGAGTGCCAGTTCGAGTCTCAGCTGCTCCACTTCCAATCCAGCTCCCTGCTAATGCATCTGGGAAGGCAGCAGAGTATGGCCCAAGTGCTTGCCGCCCACATAGGAGACCTGGATGGAGTTTGGGGAATGAACCAGCAGATGGAAGATTCTAATTCTTTCAAATAGATGAATAAATCTTAAAAGGGGGGGGGGGGAGGCTGGACGCCAGTGACTCTGATACAGCCTCTGCCAGATGCCCACCCAAGGCTCCTCCCCAGAAAATCATAAGTTTTGCCTGTTTTTGACTTCATCCAAGTGGAGTCATACAATATAACCTCTGTGTCTGACTTCCTTCATTTACCATTAAGTTTCTGTGATGCATCTGTCACAGTGTGTGGTTGCAGCCTGTCCATTCCCAGTGCGTATGGGACACACCCTCATTCCTCCAGCCACTGTTGAGAGCCTTCCAGTTGTTTCCAGTGTTTGCTACCGACAGTGCTACCGGGAGCATTGCTGTACCTGTCTTGCTGCTGGTGGTTTGCATAATCTGGGGGTTACTTTCCCTAACCTGGAGTTGCAGAGTCCCAGGCAGATACTGCCAAATAGTCTCCCAAAGTGCCTGTACCAATGCACAGTCCTCTGGTAGTGTCTGAGAGTTCAGCTCCTAGCTTTTCCAAAACTTGAAATGGTCGTTATTATTCTAGATATTCTGGTACAAAAAGGAGGCTCAAGGAGGCACCTATTTTTACTTGGCTTTTCCCCGATGACTAAAGGGGTTGAGCACCTGATCACTTTACTAGCCACTTGAGCATTCTCTTGTGAAGTACCTGTTCCGATGTCTTCCCGATACACCGACTGATTGATCAGTCTTACTGATTGTAGTATGTACTTGGGATAGGAGTCTTTTTTTTTTTTTTTTTTTGTATCTTGCAATTTTTTTTTTTTTCCCTCCAATGCTGATTTGATGAAAGGAAGTTCACTGCACTGTAATTCATCTTTAAGATCTTCTGTGGTCTCTGCCCAAGGCTGCATTGTCTTTCCCTTCATGTCCAGATGTCGAATCTACCAAGACTTAATGATGTGGCGATTAGGAATCTCATTTAATTTTTTCTATATGTATATCCAATGGTCCCAGCACCACTTATTAAAAAGCCCACCCCATGACAGGCATTGTGGTGCTGTGGGTTAAAGCACTACTCAAGATGCCTGCATCCTGCATCAGAGTGTCTGGGGTCCAGTCCCAGCTCTGCTACCAATTCCAGCTTCCTGCTAACGTGCACCCAGAGAAGCGGCAGATGATGGCTCAAGCATTTGGATCCCTGCCACCCACATGGGAGTTCTGCATTGAGTTCTGAGCTCCTGGCTTTGGAAAGGTACCCTGGGCTGGGAGAAAGGAGGAGGCAAACACAGGGTGGGGAGGAAGAGAGGCAGAACAGTGCTGGTGGCAGTATCTGCCATGCCGTCGCTCCACCGGGCCCATAGAAACCCAGGTTTCTGGGTCCTGGGAAGACCCTCCAGCTTGGAGCTCATGAAAGAGGATGAGGACCAACCATGTTTCCATGGGCAAGGCTGGCATTGGAGGCAGAGGCTTGTGTCTTTCCAGGAAGTGCATTAGGGCCTGCCACTGAGGGTGCGACATACAGGTGCATGCAGACAGGGAGGGCGAAGCCTCCACAGGGTCCACAAAGGCAGGTGGAGACCCGCCTGCGGTGGGCTCAGGTCGGCGCCAGCCCTCCTGCTGAGTCTGCAAACTTGACCTGTCCCGGCCATGCTCCTTTGCTTTCCTCCACATTTGCCCACTTAGCCCCCAAGACCTAGGGTGGCTCCCCCTTCTCTCGCAGAAGCTGATCTGGTGGTCGATCAAGGCGCGCTGCCCAGGCATCTTCTGCGGGAAGCCTTCCCGGATCGCTAAGAGCCTCAGGCGCCTCCTGTGGGACCTCAGCATCCCTAACCACCGGTTTACGCCGCCCATCCCTCCGCTCCGTCAGCGTCAGGTGCTGTGACCTTCACTCCTAGACCGGAGAGCAAAGGACTTTCATTCCTGGGTGGAGAGCAAAGGCGCTGTCAGAACCACCACCCCGGCCTTCCTCCTCCAGCCCCTATCCAACCGCCTGCCCCTGCCGCACCTCTACAGAGGCGGAAGCCGGGGCCGGCACGGGGTACCCCCGCGGAGATGTGACCCACGGGAGGTCCTAGGGTCCCGGGGAGGCTCCCCCAACCCAGGCTGCTCTCGGCGGCCACGTGGGGCGCCCGGGAGGCGGGCCCCGCGAGAGCCCCGCCTCCCGGAAGCGGCGAAGTCCAGGACAAGAAAACGCTCCACCTCATTGGTTGGTGATGATGTCATAGGCACCGCTCTGGGCGGGCCAGACCCGTGGCCCCGAGTCCTTGGCCTGTCGGAGGCGGCGGGGTCCGCTGCGTCAGGAGAGCCGCACCCAGGGACTATTCCGGGGTCCCGGCCCCGACCCCCTCCTCGGAGCCGAGATGCCCGCCTTCTCCGTGTCGGGCGCCGCAGCCTGTCGTCGACGCCACCTTAGGGTAGAACGTCCCGGGCGCCTGTGCCGGCGACCGCGGAACCCTGCGCCCCCTCCCCCACACAGTGTGTCCTCCGTGGGGGCGGGGCCTGCCATTGTGCCAATAGAAACAATGACTTTCTGATTGGAAAGCCGGGCTTCCCCCCAACCCGCCGAGCGTCGGTGACGTCGCTGCGCCGCACCCACCATTGGTGGGCTGCGGCCGGCGCGTGCCCAGAGCTGCGCGGTGCGGGCAGCGCCTGATTGAACCCCGCGGGCAGGCGGGAGCTGAGCTGAGGGTTGCGGGCTCCGCTGGCGCGGGGCGGGGATCCAAGGAAGCCAAGGCAGCTGCCGCGACACAGTCTGCTCTGCACGTGGCCTGCCGGAGCACTCGGGACCCCTGGCCGAGAGAGCGGGCGTGGCCGTCAGTGCCGGGACCCTGGGGTGGGGGGCGGCGAGTCACCTCCGTTCTCTGCTCTACAGGGACGCCCCAAACAGGTGCTCACACGTTAACACTCGCTGCTCAAGCAGCCAAAGCTATTGTTAGGGCTGCTGGCTCTCCAGGCTCCGTCCGGCCATCGTCTCTGCGCCCCAGCGCTGCACGTGGCACCCCCCACCCAGAGCCGCGAGGGCGCTCTCCTTCGCGTGTCCTGGCACCAAAGCCTCATCCCCAAATCCGGGACAGGATTAGGGCCAGAACTCAGGAAGGGGAATAAGAGATGTGCAAATAGAAGAAAGGCTGGAGAGGGCGCTGGGAGGCGGATGAGGGCGGCGGCCGAGAGCGAGGAGGGCGGATCCACCAGCTTGAAGCCCCGCGTTCAGCCCCGCACGGCGAGCGGCTCTGACGTCCTTAACAAAGATGGCGACCACGGCTTCGGGTGCCAGAGCTGCCATGCGCGGCGGGTCGTACCACCGGGTCCGGGGCATCGGGGCGGGGGTGGAGTGAACCATCGGGCGGCCGGGAGCCATGTTGGAGCGGCGGGAGGCGGCAGCAGCGTCGGGGATGCTGTGGTGGGGGCGGCAAAAGCCGGGGCCGCTCGCCAAAGGCGCCCTGGCCACGGAATAGATGGTGCCCAGGGGGCGGCGGCGCGGAGCGACAGGCCGAGGGGCGGGGGGCCGGGGCGGCGGCAGGGGCCCGGGAGGGGGCCTGAGCGGCGGGGCGGGCCTAAGGCCCGGACCGGGGCGGGGGGCGGTGGAGGCCGTGTGGGGAGGTGGAGGGTGATGGCGAGGCGGCCGCCGTGGCAGGGTCTCGAGAGACCATCGACCCCGGTACTCCTGCTCCTTCTCCTTCTCTCTTTGTTCCCCCTCAGCCGGGAGGAGCTGGGGGGCGGCGGAGACCAGGGCTGGGACCCGGGGGTAGATCTGCCCAGGGCGCGGATCAGCGGCGGAGCCTTAGCTCTTTGTCCCAAGCCGCCCGGGGCCCGGGAGGATGAGGGGCCTGGCTTGGGAGTCGGGGAGCCTGTTTCCGTGGCACTCCGAGGCGGAAAGCAAAGCGCCCAGAGCGGTCAAGGGTCCTCTGAGCAGCCGAACGCAGAGTTGGCCGCTGAGCACGGGATCCAAGCATTAGGCAGCCGCGCGAGAGACACGGGACAGGAGCCAAGGTCTCTGTTATGCTGGCGCCCGGAAGTCTCCTCTTGCCGGCGGACAGGACCTCTGCGAAGAGGTAGTCTGTCCCCAGAGGCTCTGTCCTTAGGGGTCCCGGGCCCGGGGAACAGCCTGTCCCTCCCTTCGGACTTCTTGATTCAGCCCGGTGGTCCCAAGCCAGCGTCCTTCCAGGCGAACTCTGGACGAAGCGCGCGGAAGAGAGTGGGAACCGTGCGCTGCTGTGGGGAACTGTGGGTGACAGGGCGCAGGGGTCAGGGGGAGAGAGCCGCGCCGTCCCGAAGGGAGAGGACAGACCCTCGGCGGGAGTGTCCCCCCTGGGCTGCGGAATCTGGCCCGGGGCTGGATTCAGCACCGCGCACGGCTAGGACAGCTCCTCTGGCGGGTTCAGCACCCCGAGAGCTTCGGACAGCTCCCGAGGCGGTGCCCCGGCGCATGCGCTCCCGTGGTCTCGCCCACCGCCGCTTCCTCCCGCAGCGCCCCGGGCCGCGCCCCCCCGGGGACCCTGCGGCTCCTGAGGCCTGGAGAACACCCCCAGCAAGCCGGGCACGTCCCCGTCGCGCCGCAAACCGCCACCCGCAGTTTCCGCAGTACAACTACCAGACACTGGTGCCCGAGAACGAGGCGGCGGGCACCGCGGTGCTGCGAGTGGTGGCGCAGGACCCGGACGCCGGCGAGGCGGGGCGCCTGGTCTACTCCTTGGCGGCGCTCATGAACAGCCGCTCGCTGGAGCTGTTCAGCATCGACCCGCAGACCGGCCTGATCCGCACGGCTGCCGCTCTGGACCGCGAGAGCATGGAGCGCCACTACCTGCGCGTGACGGCGCAAGACCACGGCTCCCCGCGCCTTTCGGCCACCACCATGGTGGCTGTGACAGTAGCCGACCGCAACGACCACGCGCCAGTGTTTGAGCAGGCGCAATACCGGGAGACACTGCGCGAGAACGTGGAGGAGGGCTACCCCATCCTGCAGTTGCGTGCCACGGATGGTGACGCGCCCCCCAACGCCAACCTGCGCTACCGCTTCGTGGGGCCGCCCGCTGCGCGCACTGCGGCCGCCGCCGCCTTCGAGATTGATCCGCGTTCCGGCCTCATCAGCACCAGCGGCAGGGTGGACCGTGAGCACATGGAAAGCTACGAACTAGTGGTGGAGGCCAGCGACCAGGGTCAGGAGCCTGGGCCGCGCTCAGCCACTGTGCGCGTACACATCACTGTGCTAGACGAGAACGACAACGCGCCCCAATTCAGTGAGAAGCGCTATGTGGCCCAGGTGCGAGAGGATGTGCGCCCCCACACGGTGGTGCTCCGAGTCACCGCCACAGACCGGGACAAGGACGCCAATGGATTGGTTCACTACAACATCATCAGTGGCAATAGCAGAGGCCACTTTGCCATCGACAGCCTCACGGGTGAGATCCAGGTGGTGGCGCCTCTGGACTTCGAGGCAGAGAGAGAGTATGCCTTGCGCATCAGAGCACAGGATGCAGGCCGGCCGCCTCTGTCCAACAACACCGGCTTGGCCAGCATCCAGGTGGTGGATATCAATGACCACGCTCCCATCTTCGTCAGCACGCCCTTCCAGGTCTCTGTCCTGGAAAACGCACCCTTGGGCCACTCTGTCATCCATATTCAGGCAGTGGATGCAGACCATGGGGAGAACGCCAGATTGGAGTACTCCCTAACTGGTGTGGCACCTGATACGCCTTTTGTGATAAACAGCGCCACTGGCTGGGTCTCTGTGAGTGGCCCCCTGGACCGCGAATCTGTGGAGCACTACTTCTTCGGTGTGGAGGCCCGAGACCACGGCTCACCTCCGCTGTCCGCCTCGGCTAGTGTCACAGTGACCGTGCTGGATGTTAATGACAACCGGCCTGAGTTCACCATGAAGGAATACCACCTGCGGCTGAATGAGGATGCGGCCGTGGGCACCAGTGTGGTCAGTGTGACTGCTGTAGACCGCGATGCCAACAGTGCCATCAGCTACCAGATCACCGGGGGCAACACTCGTAATCGCTTTGCCATCAGCACCCAGGGGGGTGTGGGTCTGGTGACACTGGCTCTGCCACTGGACTACAAGCAGGAACGCTACTTCAAGCTGGTGCTAACGGCATCTGACCGCGCCCTCCATGATCACTGCTATGTGCACATCAACATCACAGATGCCAACACTCACCGGCCCGTCTTTCAAAGTGCCCACTACTCAGTGAGCATGAATGAGGATCGGCCAGTGGGTAGCACGGTAGTGGTCATCAGTGCCTCTGACGATGACGTGGGTGAGAATGCTCGTATCACGTATTTCCTGGAGGACAACCTACCCCAGTTCCGCATCAATGCTGACTCAGGGGCCATCACGCTACAGGCCCCACTGGACTATGAGGACCAGGTGACCTACACGCTGGCCATCACAGCTCGAGACAATGGCATCCCACAGAAGGCAGACACCACTTACGTAGAGGTGATGGTCAATGATGTCAATGACAATGCCCCGCAGTTCGTGGCCTCCCACTACACGGGCTTGGTCTCCGAGGATGCTCCACCTTTCACCAGTGTCCTGCAGATCTCAGCCACAGACCGGGATGCTCACGCCAACGGTCGGGTCCAGTACACGTTCCAGAATGGGGAGGATGGGGATGGAGATTTTACCATTGAGCCCACTTCTGGCATTGTCCGCACGGTGAGGCGGCTGGACCGGGAGGCAGTGCCAGTGTATGAGTTGACTGCCTATGCAGTGGACCGGGGTGTGCCCCCGCTGCGGACTCCAGTCAGCATCCAAGTGACCGTGCAGGATGTGAATGACAATGCCCCTGTCTTCCCAGCTGAGGAATTCGAGGTGCGGGTGAAGGAGAACAGCATTGTGGGCTCGGTGGTGGCCCAGATTACTGCCGTGGACCCTGACGAGGGCCCCAATGCCCACATCATGTACCAGATCGTGGACGGGAACATTCCCGAGCTGTTCCAGATGGACATCTTCTCTGGAGAGCTGACGGCTCTCATTGACCTGGACTACGAGGCTCGCCAGGAATATGTGATCGTGGTGCAGGCCACGTCAGCCCCCCTGGTCAGCCGGGCCACTGTGCACGTCCGCCTGGTTGATCAGAATGATAACAGCCCCGTGCTCAACAACTTTCAGATCCTCTTCAACAACTACGTATCCAACCGCTCAGACACCTTCCCCTCGGGTGTCATCGGGCGCATCCCAGCTTACGACCCTGATGTCTCCGATCACCTCTTCTACTCGTTTGAGCGTGGAAATGAGCTGCAGCTGCTGGTGGTCAACCAGACCAGTGGGGAGCTGCGACTCAGTCGAAAGCTCGACAACAACCGCCCACTGGTGGCCTCCATGTTGGTGACCGTCACAGGTGAGGGGCAGGGGGCAGGCAAGTGACCCAGTGGCTTCAACCTGTCAGGGCTTCAGGGCTTCCCCAGGGCACCTCAAACCAAAAAGGAATTTTCAAGCTTCCAAGAAACCCTTAAGTGTTGGGTTCTGTGGCCCTCCCCCCCCAAAAAAATCTCACAGACCTCACAGGGACTCTGCTTAGGTTCTTGGGCAGTCTCTACAGAAGCCCCCACATTCTTAAGTATCTAGCAAACCTCATAAAGACTGTAAAAAACCATTTACTGCCCTAGGACTAGCTCTCTTCCTCCCAGAAGGCCCTACGGTGATGCTCCAGAGGTCTCAGGCAAAACCACACGATGCATCAGTCTGTTTCATGCCCACACGATGCATCAGTCTGTTTCATGCCCAGATTCAGATGAAGGGAGGCTTTAGGTCCAGTCAGATGCTCACCCCATCTGTGCAGGGAAAGGAGACCAACAGTTTCATGGTCAGAAACAGAAGTGTTCAGGGACAGTTTCAGGCACAGTAGGCTTGCACTGGCCTGGTTTCTCTTCAAGACCCTGCTGTTTGGGAAAATGTCCAGGGGCCCGCCTGCCTCTTCCCTGTGCTCACTGCCCCAAGCTTTCCCAAACCCTTCCCTAACAGAGGGTGCAGGCGGGGGAGGCTCTCAAGGCCCTGCCTGGGGGCCGGGGGGGGGGGCAGGTTTTACCAGCGCTCCTCAACTCCGCAGCAGGGACTCCTGGCATTGCTAGAGAAGACCTTCACCTCTCCCTCAATACACTCAGGAACCAGTCCTTAGAAGCCACTCAGTGTGTGCAGGCGTGGGGCAAGGCGAACAAAGCAGATGAGTCCCTCATCTCCCTCTCTGGGGTGGCCACTGAAGCCACAGGACCCAGCTCTGGAGTGGCAGGCAGCTGGCTAACTCAAGATTACTGGTGTGTGTCCGAGGCCCGCCTGGGGCTTGCTGATCCAGGGTTCCGGGGGGATGGTGCCATCGAGTCCCATGGGAGAACAGTCGGCTGAGTAGAGATGGGGGAGGGTGATCCCTGACCTGGAACCCTCCCTGGTTTTTTTGGAGGGGGTGTTTTGCTGGTTCTGCTGTGTGGGAGGGGCAGTTGGGAATGAGTGGCCAGTGAGCCTGGCTCCTGTTGGTGTCCTGAGTGGGCGTGGCCTGCTGACATTACAACTTGAGGAAGTGTGGGCTCCTAAGCACTTAAGGACCTTCCTGCGTGCTGCTGGAGGATGACTGAGCTGGGGGCTCTGTGGGGGGTTGGTTGTTCCTTCACCCAGAGCCCTCCTTGTGCTGGGAGCCAGAGGGGAGGAAGCAGCCACTTGTTGACACCTGGATGCTGGGAGAGCTGGTGATCACCAGCACCAGACCCGCGAGTGTCCCGGTGGGGCCAGTCTGTTGAGTCAGAGGTGCTGGCGGACCGGGGTGTCACTGGCTCCAGCCCTCTTGTGTCCCAGAGGGAGCCAGCAGCTGACCCCAGGCTGATCACTGACCCTGCCTGCCCCCACCTGCAGACGGCCTGCACAGCGTGACGGCTCAGTGCGTGCTGCGCGTGATCATCATCACGGAGGAGCTGCTGGCCAACAGCCTGACCGTGCGCCTGGAGAACATGTGGCAGGAGCGCTTCCTGTCGCCGCTGCTGGGCCACTTCCTCGAGGGCGTGGCCGCGGTGCTCGCCACGCCCGCTGAGGACGTCTTCATCTTCAACATCCAGAACGACACGGACGTGGGGGGCACCGTGCTCAACGTGAGCTTCTCGGCGCTGGCGCCGCGTGGGGCAGGGGCGGGCGCCGCGGGGCCCTGGTTCAGCTCCGAGGAGCTGCAGGAGCAGCTGTACGTGCGCCGCGCGGCGCTGGCTGCGCGCTCGCTGCTCGACGTGCTGCCCTTCGACGACAACGTGTGCCTGCGTGAGCCCTGCGAGAACTACATGAAATGCGTGTCCGTGCTCCGCTTCGACTCGTCCGCGCCCTTTCTCGCCTCAGCCTCCACGCTCTTCCGACCCATCCAGCCCATTGCCGGCCTGCGCTGCCGCTGCCCGCCCGGCTTCACCGGAGACTTCTGCGAGACCGAGCTCGACCTCTGCTACTCGAACCCGTGTCGGAATGGCGGCGCCTGCGCGCGGCGCGAGGGCGGCTACACCTGCGTCTGCCGCCCGCGCTTCACGGGTGAGCCGGGCGTGGGGCCGGGTGAACCGGTGGCCAAGTTTGGGAGCGGGGCCGCAGTTGAGTTTCAGGCCACTGGGGCTGCGGTGGGCGCGGTCAGACCGGAAGCGCTGGAGCCTGACCCTGGGAGAGCCCGACGCCGCGAAAGGAGAGGGGCACCGCGGGTGGGAGAACAGAGCTGCAGTGGGAGGGGGCGGGGCCAGTCGGGGGCGTGTCCACAGGCCGCGCCCAGCCCGAGGCCGGGGCCCCGCAGGCCGGCGCGCGGTCCTGAGTGGAGCCTGCGCTCGCCGCAGCGCGGTGACCGCGACTTCGCCCCCCAGGAGAAGACTGTGAGCTGGACACGGAGGCCGGACGCTGCGTGCCAGGCGTCTGCCGCAACGGGGGCACCTGCACCGACGCGCCGCACGGCGGCTTCCGCTGCCAGTGCCCGGTGGGCGGCGCCTTCGAGGGCCCCCGCTGCGAGGTGGCGGCCCGCTCCTTCCCTCCCAGCTCGTTCGTCATGTTCCGCGGCCTGCGGCAACGCTTCCATCTCACGCTGTCCCTCTCGTAGGTGCCCGCCCCGGGTCCGCGCGCCCCCCCGCGGCCCTTGCCTACCAGACCCTAACTCCTGACTGCGCGGCCCCGACGCCCCACAGGACGCCGGCCCGGCTCTCTGGCCCCAGCCCCGGCGGGCGTCCCGCCTACCTGCCCACTGCGGTGGTGGGTGGGAGGTGGTGGCTGGCTCCTGATGCCCCTCGCCCACCCTGCCCAGGTTCGCGACGGTGCAGCCGAGCGGGCTCCTCTTCTACAACGGGCGGCTGAACGAGAAGCACGACTTCCTGGCCCTGGAGCTGGTGGCTGGCCAAGTGCGGCTCACGTACTCCACCGGTGGGTGCCCCCGCGCGTGAGCGTGGGACGGCTCGGGGATACGTTCCGAGTCCCCTCAGGCCTGCCTCACCGTGCCCCTGAACACATGCCTGATAGCAGACAAGCGAGGACCCTGCTCCGTGCCATTCCCTGCGGGAAGGCCACTTTCTCCAGGAAGTGTGTGTCTCTCCTATGCATGCAAAGGCACTGCGGTCCAGCCCGTGTGGTCGCCAGTGGGGGGACTCACCAGATCCATTCAACGTGCTGGGGGTGAGGTGGGGGAGTAGCTGTGCCTCAGTGACCAGGGTGGGGGAGGGGCTACTCCAGACGTTCCTCCACGAACCCCCCCTTGCAGGCGAGTCCAACACCGTGGTCAGCCCCACAGTTCCAGGCGGCCTGAGTGACGGGCAATGGCATACAGTGCACCTGAGATACTACAACAAGGTGGGTACCACCGCAGGAGGGAGCTGGGAGTGAAGGCTGTGCTCCTTGGGGATTAACCCACAGCAGTGTTAACTGCTGTGCCTGGGTCCTTAGCCCCGGACGGATGCCCTGGGGAGTGCTCAGGGGCCATCCAAGGACAAGGTGGCCGTGCTGAGCGTGGATGACTGTGATGTGGCCGTGGCTCTGCAGTTTGGTGCTGAGATTGGCAACTACTCGTGCGCGGCTGCTGGTGTGCAAACAAGCTCCAAGAAGTGAGGCCCCTCCCCCCGCTTCCTGTGCCCATTGCCTACCAAAGCCCGCCCAGCCCACCATGTTCCACAGCCTTTCTCCACACTACTCGGTCCCCCTCCCCTCACAGACCCTGAAAGCCTACTCACCCTAGCCCGCATCCTGTAGCCAGCCCAGACCCCCTGTGCTCCAAAGCCCAACCCAGTCTCAAGTTTCATACCCAGCCCCAGACTCCACTTCTCCATCCCCTACCTCAGCCACCCACAAGCCTTGAGGCCCTCAAGCCTCGCTCCCCACCTTTCCCAGGCCATCAGCCCTACGTGTGCTCTGTCTGTACCCCTATGGTTGAAGGAAGGCTCTCACATCTTCCCTGGTCTGGCTTTGTCCTCACTCCCTCAGTCACCCTACTGTCTGAGTCCTGTGGTCCCCAGGAACAACCCTCTGCCGATACCCCTCCCACCAATGACACGGACCCCTGACCCCCAGGTCCCTGGACCTGACGGGCCCTCTGCTCCTGGGGGGTGTCCCCAACCTCCCCGAGAACTTCCCCGTGTCCCACAAGGACTTCATCGGTTGTATGCGGGACCTGCACATTGATGGCCGCCGAGTGGACATGGCGACCTTCGTCGCAAACAATGGCACCACGGCAGGTAGACTTGTGACTCCTACTGCCCCGCCCATGGCCCTGAGTTGCCACGGGGAGGGGGTGGAGGGCTGCATGGGGTGGCTCCGGGTCCCATCTCACCTCAGTCTGTTTTGATGGCAAGCGCCACGTTGTAGCCCAGCATCCTGCCAACCCCTACTGTGTTCCCTGTGGGAACACGGGGCTGACATGGTGACTTCTTTGGGCCATCTGGACCTCCACATCCCGCCCAGCCTCCAGCCTCGCTGGTCCCCCATGTTGTCTTCTTACTCTCCATGTGCCTTCCCTTCCCAGGCTGCCAGGCCAAGCTACACTTCTGCGACTCAAGTCCCTGCAAGAACAGTGGCTCCTGCTCGGAGCGCTGGGGCGGCTTCAGCTGTGACTGCCCTGTGGGCTTTGGTGGCAAAGACTGTCGGCTCAGTGAGTGGGCTGCCTGGGGCAGGAGGGGCCTGCAGGGTGAGGTCTGTTCCCGGTGTGGGGCCTGTGAACCTGTTCCTCTTATCCCCTCAGCCATGGCCCATCCCCACCATTTCCGTGGCAACGGCTCACTGAGCTGGGACTTTGGAGGTGACACGGTTGTGTCTGTGCCATGGTACCTGGGGCTGGTGTTTCGGACACGAGCGACGCAGGGGGTCCTGATGTACATGCAGGCTGGGCAGCACAGCACACTCCTCTGCCAGGTGGGTCCACCCTTCTGATCCCTCCCTATGCCCTCACCTCTCAGCCTCTGATGCCCCGAAGATGTGATCTTCATGTGGGTTCAGGCCTGGTTACACCGCCTGGATGTCCCAACCACATTGACCCTGCTATGCACTCTGACCCTTGACCCCCTTCCCCACAGTGATATCCTGTGCAAGTGCTAGTCACTAGCGTAGCTCTCTCTTGTGCTGGCCGTGTCAGTCCATGACCCCTGGTCCTGTCCCCTGCTCCTGGCCCCGTATCATCAGCGTAGTGCCCGTGGCACAGTGCCCCCATGCGTGTAAGCCTTGACTCTGCTGTTCTGATCTCATTTTCCAGCCCCAGCCCCACTTGGGGCTCTAAACCCAGGGCTGTGTGCATCTCTACCCACAGTTGGAGCGGGGGTTGCTGTCTGTGACTGTAGCCAGGGGCTCGGGCCGTGCTGCCCACCTCCTCCTGGACCAGGTGACTGTCAGTGACGGCCGGTGGCACGATCTGCGGCTGGAGTTGCAGGAGGAGCCAGGTGGCCAGCGGGGCCGTCATGTCCTCATGGTCTCATTGGACTTTAGCCTCTTCCAGGTCTGACCTCTGACCCTGGGGTAGTCTGTTCTCCTCCTTCCAACTAGACCCACCTTATCTGACCAGACCTCTAGTCCAGCCCTCCCAACTCCCCCCACTGCACATAGTCTGCTGCTGTCCCCAGGCCCCTTCTGTATGTCCTTGCCCTGAGCCCCCCCTCCCAGCCAGGTTGGTCTACTCCCAGGCCCTCCTTGTGTCAGGGAGACCACAGTTTTCTGTCTTGGTCTCAGGGTATGTCTGTAGCCAGTATTTTTTCTGACTCCTGGAAGCCCCTCCTGTTTGCCCTGATTCTTAGCCACCCCAAGTCAAAATCCTGGAATTTGCAGGTCTTTGCTGGGTCGCAGAGGGAAGAGCCTATCAGAGCTCTGCTCTCAGAGGAAGCCCTCCTCTCATGTTTGACCCATGCCCCGCAAGTTCTCCGCACTTCAGAGCGGCTCCTCCACAGCCCGTGCCCCTGGCACGGAGGCCAGAGCATGGTCACGCAGGGCCGGAAGGCCAGGGCCAGCTCTGGGGTACAGGGGTCCACCCAGCCCCTCCCCCCGCAGTGCTGACAGTGTCCCTCCTCCAGGACACCTTGGCAGTGGGGAGTGAGCTCCAAGGCCTGAAGGTAAAGCAACTCCACGTGGGAGGCCTGCCCCCCAGCAGTAAGGAGGCGGTTCCTCAGGGTCTGGTCGGCTGTATCCAGGTGGGGGTCGGCATGGGGCTGTGACTTGGGGGCACTAGGGCTAGTGGTCAAAGTTGAGGGCACCCTTGGACCCTGAAAAGCAGCATCCACATGGGGTTGGGCATGGTGTGTGTTGGGGGCGGATGGCCCAGAGCGGTCGGAGACAGAGCAGAGCTTTCCATGATGTTGGAGGGGAGAGTCCAGCTTAGATCCTCTGTGGTCACTAGGGATCTGTGTCAGACAATGCAGTTAGCAGCCCCGTGGCGGGGGGACTAGATTGAGACTGTTTTGGGATCTGGGTTTTATTGGAGCCTGCGGGACTGCATGTCAGGGTGGCCTGGTTCCCTGCCTTGGCATGGAGCTCATCCTTGTTGGCCGTATCCACAGGGAGTATGGCTCGGCTCCACACCTTCAGGGGCCCCGGCCCTGCCACCCCCAAGCCACCGCGTGAATGTGGAGCCCGGCTGTGTCGTGACCAACTCCTGTGCATCTGCGCCCTGTCCACCCCACGCCGACTGCAGAGACCTCTGGCAGACCTTCTCTTGCACCTGCCGGCCAGGTGGGCCCTGGGAAAGTGGAGGAAGGGTGGTCTGGGCAGGGACCGGTGGTCTGTGGTGAATCCGGAGGGCCTGGAAGACCTTGAGGAGGTAGGCAATGCAAACGACAGGTGCCCACTTCCTTCTCTGCTCTGTGACCTGTGTCCTGAGCTTCCTGACCCCATCTCCAGGTTACTACGGCCCAGGCTGTGTGGACGCCTGCCTTTTGAACCCCTGTCAGAACCAGGGATTGTGCCGGCGCCTCCCAGGAGCCCCCCATGGCTATACCTGTGACTGTGCGAGTGGTTATTTTGGGCACCACTGTGAGCACAGGTGAGAGACTGTGGGCTGAGATGATGGGGGGCCTGGCCGGGACAGGGAGGGTCACTGAGGTATCACAGAGCCATCTCACTTGACTGTTTGTCCCCACACCCAGGATGGACCAGCAGTGCCCACGGGGCTGGTGGGGGAGCCCTACCTGTGGCCCCTGCAACTGTGATGTCCACAAGGGTTTTGACCCCAACTGCAATAAGACGAATGGGCAGTGTCACTGCAAGGTGTGCCTTGCCCCTGACACTTGACCTTCCAGCCCTTCCTTGGACACAATCTGTGATTCTTGTCCAGCTTGCTGACCTCTGCCCCCTGACTTGGGCCCTAGCTTCTTCCCCGTGTCCTGTCACCTCTTTGCCTGCCAACTCTCATCCTTGATCCCAGCCCCTCCCTTGCCATCAGAGGCCCTGTCTTCCCTCCGGCCTGTGAGCACTGCTCTCTTTACCCCTTTCCCTTGATCCCATGCATGCCCCAAGCCTTGACCTGAGACCCTTACCTTGAGCCCTGACCTCTGACTCCAGGCCCCTGACCCATCCTCAAACAGGAGTTCCACTACCGACCACGGGGCAGTGACTTGTGCCTCCCATGTGACTGCTACCCTGTGGGCTCCACCTCGCGTTCATGTGCACCCCACAGTGGGCAGTGCCCCTGTCGCCCAGGAGCCCTTGGCCGCCAGTGCAACAGCTGCGACAGTCCCTTCGCGGAGGTGACAGCCAGCGGCTGCCGAGGTAAGCAGACTACGCTCGGCTCCAGCCACCGAGGGCTGGTCCCAGCGTGCTGCCCCCAAGGTACCCGTGGCCTGCTTGGCTCCTTAGGTAGGGGCTCTGGGGAACTTCTGAGGGGACCACTTACACCCAGGGAACCGCACGTTTGCTCCAAGACGCCGAATCTGAGACCAGCTCCTGAGAAGCCAGCAGAGGGCTGGGGCAGTGGACAGTGGGGGGGGGGGTGTGAAGGAGCCACACCAAGTGTGGCTGTCCCTTGGGCTGGGCCCTGGCCACCTGGCTCAGCACCTACTTTCTCCCTAGTGCTCTACAACGCCTGCCCCAAGTCCCTGAGATCTGGTGTGTGGTGGCCCCAGACCAAGTTTGGCGCTTTGGCCACAGTGCCATGTCCCCGGGGGGCCCTGGGTGAGTATTTGGGGAGCAAGGGTATCCCTGAGGGTGGGGGTGGGCTTGTTCTCTGACTGCCGGAGCCAGCTGTTCCTGAGTTGGGTGGTCTTATCCCTGCGCAGAGGCGGGAGTGGGGCAGGAGTCCTTGTGGGCCCCTCGTTACCCTCTTGGGCCTCTGGGTTCCTCACTGAGCCTCCATCTGTTTCTCTTGGCTTCTGGGCAGGATTGCGGGGTGCAGGTAAGGGGTACGTGTTTGCTCAGGTGTGCTGCCCCTCCCACCGCCAGAGCTTTTACAGACCCCTCCCTGCTGCTTGGTCTCTAAAAGCTACTCCCACCTGCTTAAGGCCCCTGGCTGCCCCTTCCTGCTGTCTGAGGGTCTGGAGGCCCCCCTCTGGCCTCCTCAGAGACCCCTCCCCATTGCCTGAGGACCCTGTAGAGCTCCCCAGCTTCCTAAGACCCTGGTAGAGCCCTCCTCCGTCCCGGAGGTACCTGCAGGCCTCTTCCTGCTGCCTGAGGTTGTGAAAGACCCTCCCCTGTGACTGAAAACCTGCAGCTCCTCCCTGCTGCTTGAGGCCCCGGCGGGGGCTGGACAGATTGTGTGCATGCTCACGTGCCCTACTCCTATGCCTGTGCACGTGTCTGTGAGTCTGTCTTGGGGAAGGGTTGTGTATTGAAGTCAGGGGCCCTCTTAAGCTCTCCCTTAAGGTACAGGTCAATTTTCCAACCTCCATCACCGTCCTCCAGATAAGGGAGAGCAGAGTCTCCAAGGGCAGCTGGAACTGGGAGAGAGCCCTACCCCCACTTCCCTTTGCTCACGGAAGACTTCTGGGAGACCTTGTCTGTGTTGGCGTGTCTGTGTGTGCACAAGAGAGCTTCGTGTGTGTGTATGTGTGCTTGTCCTGGTTCCTGGATCTGTGTGAGTGCCACTGTGGGCATTACATGTATGTGACTGTGGGCGTGTCTGTGAGCCTGTCCTGGTTTACATGTGTGAGTGTTGTGTGTGTGTGTGTGTGTGTGTGTGTGTGTGTGTGTCTGCAGCCCTACCCTTGTGTTGTCTTTGTGGTTGGTGGTGATAACCGTCCACAGACCCCTCAGGAATTCCCTGGCCAGCAGCTGGTCTTGGGCTGCTGCATCCAGTGGTACAGCCCTCGTTGCCTACTCTGATGGGCTCTGCCTCAAGGATTCCCCCTGGGGTAGAGTGCTGGGGCAGCTCCTCAGCAAAGCCGTCGCGGCCTGGGGCCTGAGCAGGGGTTGCCCACCCGCAGGTGCTGCCGTGCGGCTGTGTGATGAGGACCGGGGCTGGCTGGAGCCCGACCTCTTCAACTGCACCTCCGCTGCCTTTCGAGAGCTCAGTCTGCTGGTGAGACTGCCCAGCCCTTACCCCCGCACCCAGCCCTCCACAGCACCCCCAGGGCTGGGAGGCGCCCGTCTCGTGCTCCAGAGCTTTCCCTCTTTGCCCTTTTATCTGGTCACGCCCTTCTCCCTGGGAGGGAAAGGCCTCAGGGACCATAAGAGTGCCTGCTCCCACCCTTGTCCTGGCAGCTGGATGGCCTGGAGCTGAACAAGACAGCCCTGGACACCCTGGAGGCCAAGAAGCTGGCTCAGCGACTGCGGGAGGTGACTGGCCACGCTGGCCACTATTTCAGCCAAGATGTCCGGGTCACTGCCCGCCTGCTGGCCTACCTGCTGGCCTTCGAGAGCCATCAGCAAGGTTTTGGACTGACAGCCACCCAGGATGCCCACTTCAATGAGGTAGAACTGTGTCCTCTATTCCCAGTCCCCTGGCCCAGGGCCCCCAGCCCTGTGACCCTGGCTCCCAGCTCGGGCCCCTCCTGACCTCTGGGGAAGTGAAGGGTCCCAGCCTCTCCCTCTTTCTTTGTCCTCTTCAGCCCCTGCCCCCTTGCCTCTTGGGGCCCCTGTGAGCACGTGGTCAGTCCCCTCCTGCCTGCCCCGTTCCCTCATACCTCTCCACCACCTGGCTGAGCCCCACTCCATCTCCATCCTCCCAGAATCTGCTGTGGGCCGGCTCTGCACTGCTTGCTCCGGAGACGGGAGACTTGTGGGCGGCGCTGGGGCAGCGGGCCCCCGGGGGCTCCCCAGGCAGCGCTGGGCTGGTGCGCCATCTGGAGGAGTATGCAGCCACGCTCGCAAGGAATATGGAGCTCACGTACCTGAATCCCGTGGGGCTGGTGACACCCAATATCAGTGCGTGGTGGGTGGGGCAGGGCAGGGGGCCGTGAGAGGGCAGGGACCTGGAGGTCTGAGGAGCGGGACTGTGCTACCACCCTCATCTGCAGGCACAGGCCCTGCACTGGTAGCAAGGATGATGTGGACCGTGGGACTGGGGCGCAGGATGGGGATCAGAGGGCATGGGAGCCTCAGCTCGGGAAGGCGTCCTTGATGGGCCCCACCCCTTTCCTGTGGGCAGTGCTCAGCATTGACCGGATGGAGCACCCCGGGCCGACCCGAGGGGCCCGCCGCTACCCCCGCTACCACAGTAACCTTTTCCGAGGCCAGGATGCCTGGGATCCTCACACCCACGTGCTGCTGCCTTCCCAGCCCCCGCGGCCGTCCCCATCTGAAGGTGAGCCCTTGGGTGCCCCCATGGCTGGGTCTTGTCTCCTTGTTCCCTGGTCAGACACCGAGTCCCCTTCCCCCAGCCCATTTGCCACTTGCCAACCCTCCACTACATACCTCGCCACACCCTCAGCCTGCCACGCCTGTCCCTCACCGCAGACCACCCCTCCCAGGCCTTGACTGTTCCCTCCCTGGCTGCAGCCCCCCGGCCCCCATTCTAGATCTGCAGGGAAGAGATCACCGTGCATGGCGCTGGGCTGGTTGGCGGTCACTGACGGTGGCTCCTTCCCTCCCCTCCCCCCGCAGTTCTGCCCACAGGCAGCAGCGCAGAAAACTCAAGTGTGGGCCCCCCGCCGGCACCCCCGGAGCCCGAGCCCGAGCCTGGGATGTCCATCGTCATCCTCCTCGTTTACCGCACCTTGGGTGGGCTGCTCCCTGCCCAGTTCCAGGCCGAGCGGCGAGGCGCCAGGTACCGTGGGTGGAGTTACTTCAGGCCCTCACCCCTGGGCTTCCTGTGAGCTTCCATCCAACCCAGCTTCTCCTTTTGTGGTGGGCAGATAAGGAGGTTCAGAGATTCTTCTTCTTCAAAAAAAAAAGACTTTTATTTATTTATTTGAAAAAGAGTTACAGGCCGGCGCCGTGGCTCACTAGGCTAATCCTCCGCCTTGCGGCGCTGGCACACCAGGTTCTAGTCCTGGTCGGGGCACCAGATTCTGTCCCGGTTGCCCCTCTTCCAGGCCAGCTCTCTGCTGTGGCCAGGGAGTGCAGTGGAGGATGGCCCAAGTCCTTGGGCCCTGCACCCCATGGGAGACCAGGAGAAGCACCTGGCTCCTGGCTTCGGATCAGTGCGGTACGCCGGCCACAGCACGCTGGCCACGGCGGCCATTGGAGGGTGAACCAATGGCAAAGGAAGACCTTTCTCTCTGCTCTCTGTCTCTCACTGTCCACTCTGCCTATCAAAAAAAAAAAAAAAAAAAAAAGAAGAAGAAGAAAAAGAGTTACAGAGAGGGAGAAAGAGATCTTCCATCCACTGGTTCACTCCCCAAATGGTTGCAATGGCCGGGGTTGTGTCAGGCTGAAGCCGGAAGTCCTGAGCTCCATGGAGGTCTCCCATGTGAGTGCCAGGGTCCCAGTACTTGGGTTGTTTTCCGCTGCTTTCCTAGGTGCATTAGCGGGAGCTGGATCGGAAGCAAAGCAGCCGGGACTCCAGCCAGCAGCGCTCATCTGGGATGCTGGCATCACAGGCAGCAGCTTAGCCTGCTGCGCCGCAGCACTGGCCTTAGATAGAGATACTTCTGTGCACAGCTCCAGGGAGCTGTGTCCGTGCTGTGCTCCGAGTGGGACAGTCCCTGGAGCTGTGCAGAATAGCAAAGCTTAGGCTGACAGACACAGAGCCGCAGGTGGGGGCAGTCCCATCCAAGAGGGGTCTGTGATCCAGGTCCTGACAGAGCAACTGGCCCACAGAGGCAGGCAGGCAGGCTGGCTGATGGGGAGCAGGTGTGGGGGGAGGGAGGGCAGTTTGGAGCCAGCAGGGCCCGACCGTCTCAGACCCCAGTCTGGGGAGTGAATGTGAAATGGCGCACTGAAGGCTTGGGGGGTGGTTCTCAGACTAGCATCCACCCTAGGACACTTGGGACCATGGGCCCGCTGTGGTGAGAGGGGTGAAGACAGGGAGAGGTTGGCAGACACCAAGCTCGGATGGGTGTCTCCGTAGGCTTCCCCAGAACCCTGTGATGAACTCCCCGGTGGTCAGCGTGGCCGTGTTCCATGGGCGCAGCTTCCTTAGTGGGCTCTTGGAGTCCCCCATCAGCCTTGAGTTCCGCCTGCTACAGACGGCAAATCGGAGCAAAGCAATCTGCGTGCAGTGGGACCCACCTGGCCCGTGAGGATCCCACTCTGGAAGCCCCTGGTCCCTCTGGTAGCCCCTGGGAGGTCACTTGTCACTCCAGCCTTCCCCCGGGTCCTCACTAGGTGGCGCTGTGCAGCGAGGCCCGTAAGGAATGCTGCTCCCCCATCCACACATTCTCAATGCCTCCCACAATCTCACCACCCCCACCCCTCACTGGGGCACCCCAGAGGGGATGGTGGCTCTGACTGTCCCACGGCTGCAGGGCGGACCAGCACGGTATGTGGACGGCACGGGACTGTGAGCTGGTGCACAGGAACGGGTCCCACGCACGGTGTCGCTGTAGCCGGACGGGCACCTTCGGGATCCTCATGGATGCCTCCCCTCGTGAGGTGGGGCTGCGCTGTGTCCTGGGGAAGAGTGGGGAGGTCAGAGGGCAGGAGGCTCTGCCCAGCACCTCAGTGACCGTCTCTGTCCCCCCAGCGGCTGGAGGGGGACCTGGAGCTGCTGGCTGTGTTCACGCACGTGGTCGTGGCACTGTCCGTGGCTGCGCTGGTGCTGACTGCGGCCATCCTGCTGAGCCTGCGCAGCCTCAAGTCCAACGTGCGCGGAATCCACGCCAACGTGGCGGCTGCCCTGGGGGTGGCAGAGCTCCTCTTCCTGCTGGGGATCCACAGGACCCACAACCAGGTGCAGGGCCAGGGCCAGGGGACCTGTGTCCTCATGACCCCACTGGCCCAGGAGGGCCCCCTGGGGCCAAAGCTTGGGGTCGGAGATTGGGGATGCAGGGGTGGGGACCAGGGTTTGGAGCAAGAAGCTGGGGTAAGGTGTTGTGGCTCAGGGGTCCTAGGTGGGGAACAGATGCAGGGCGTGGGTGTCAGCCGTAGGGCGAGGCAGAGGCCCTGACCCCGCCCTCCCTGCCTGCAGCTGGTGTGCACCGCGGTCGCCATCCTCCTGCACTACTTCTTCCTCAGCACCTTTGCCTGGCTCCTCGTGCAGGGGCTGCACCTCTACCGCATGCAGGTTGAGCCGCGCAACGTGGACCACGGGGCTATGCGCTTCTACCACGCCCTGGGCTGGGGTGTCCCTGCTGTGCTGCTGGGTGAGAGCCCTGTCCACTCAGAGCTGTCACCCCGACCCTGTCCCTAGTCCTGATCGTGAGCCCCAGCCTCATCCTCCCCTCCTCCTGGGGGGAGGAGAAAGCAGCTCCGCCCTCACCCCTCTTCTCCCCACCCATGGGAGGGTCTCTAGAACCCCCTTCCAGCCACCGCTTCTCTCCCCAAGGCCTTGCTGTAGGCCTGGACCCCGAGGGCTACGGGAACCCTGACTTCTGTTGGATCTCCATCCACGACCCCCTCATCTGGAGCTTTGCCGGCCCTGTTGTCCTTGTCATCATGGTGAGTGCCCTGTGCTGGGGTGGGGTCCTGCAGGGTGCAGTGCCGGGCACGCTCCAGCTTCCTGGACTCCCTGCCTCTCTGTTGTCTGGGTGGGGAGTGGCCACTCCCCTCTCAGCCGTCCCGGAGACGGGGGCAGGGGTCAGAGACTTGGCTGCCCCTCCCCGCCTGTGTGCTGTCTCTCCGGCTCCGTCTGCATCTCAGTCTCGCTCTGCTCCCCCACCTCTGAGCTTGCGATTCGAGGCTCCCCTGCCTGTGTTTCTGATTCCTGCCTCTGGGAGCGTGTGTGTGTGCATGGAAGAACTTCTCACTGGCCCTGCCTCTGCCGTGAGTCTCTGTCCCGGCTCCCTCTGTCTCTCACTCCCTCTGTCTCTCCGTCTCTCTGCCCTGCTCCGCCCGGCCCCACAGATGAACGGGACCCTGTTTCTCCTCGCTGCCCACACATCCTGCTCCACAGGGCAGAGGGAGGCCAAGAAGACCTCTGTGCTGTGAGTCGGGGGCTCTCAGGAGCGCGGGCTCCTCCTGGGAGGGGTCTGGGGCCCCCAGCACATCCCCAAATCCCAGAGGAAGGGGAGGAGCTGCACCTGCCCTGGCGCCCTGGCTGTCTGCTGCTCTCCTTGCCTCCTGGGCCTGCCAGGGTCTCCTTACGGCTTGGGTGGTTCCCTTCGTCCCTGCCCCGTGCACCCGGCCCCGGCCCCCGTGTTCTCTCTCACGTGGATGTCGTTTTTCCTCGTCCCCTCGTGGCTCGCTCCTCCAGGGGTGCTCTCCTTGCTCCTGGTGTGACTCCCACCTCCCCTAGTATCCTCCCGAGGCCTCCATGTTCCTGGGAGTTCCTTTCATTCCATAGTCCCAGCGTGGCCCCTGCGTGTCGTCCCGTGTCCCCTGCATGAGCGTGACCTCGCGTGTCCTCACGGCAGGCCCCTCCGCAGCTCCTTCCTGCTGCTCCTGCTGGTCAGTACGTCCTGGCTCTTCGGCCTCCTGGCAGTCAACCACAGCGTCTTGGCCTTCCACTACCTCCACGCCGCACTCTCTGGGCTCCAGGTAGCTCTGGCACCCCTCCCCCACCGCAGCCCTGCATCACTCTTCCTGGATGACTGTGCCGTCCCCGGACACTGGCCCCGGCCGCTGACCCAGGCCTGGAGCTACCTCTCAAGTAGATACGGGTCCTGCTCTGACCGCTCTGCCCTGGCTGTCTCTCCCTGACTCCTCTCTGGGGCCCCCTCCCCGGGCTCCTCGCTATTCGCGCTGACCTGCAGTGACAGCTCCCTGCTAACCGGCAGGGACTGTGAGCTCTTGGTGACTCTCTGGCCTTCGCCAACTCTTCTGACCCTCTCGGTCCTTTGCTGACCCCTTACCGAGCCCACACCGACCCTTGCTAACCCACAGGGCCTGGCGGTGCTGCTTCTCTTCTGTGTGCTGAACGCAGACGCACGGGCCGCCTGGACACCAGCCTGCCTGGGCAGGAAGGCGGCGCCCGATGAAGCAAGGCCAGCACCTGGGACGGTGAGGGAGTCGAGACGGGCACCGGGGGGCTGGGGTCAGAGGCCCTGTCAGGGCTGGCTCACGCCCCTGTGCCCACCCCCGTCCTGTAGGGCCCTGGGGCCTACAACAACACAGCCCTGTTTGAGGAGAGTGGCCTCATCCGCATCACGCTCGGAGCCTCCACCGTCTCCTCTGTGAGCAGTGCCCGCTCTGGCCGGGCCCAGGACCAGGACAGCCAGCGGGGCCGCGGCTACCTCAGGTGAGTGGAGGAGTCGCCTCGTGATGGACACGCCGGCCTTACTGGGGTTGGCATCATGAGGTGCCCCTCCTGCCACATACCAGGGACACCCCCTAGCCATTCCGCACGCAGCTGGGAACCCAGAGTCCCGCCAGCCTCAGGCGCTCCATCACATCCTTCTCTGATGGGGGGCTCCTGCGTTTCCAGGGACAACGTCCTGGTTCGACATGGCTCGGCTGCTGACCACACTGACCACAGCCTCCAGGCTCACGCTGGCCCCACGGACCTGGACGTGGCCATGTTCCATCGAGACGCTGGTGCAGTTGGGGGCCTGGGAAGGGAGGAGGGAGGCGGAGGCGGAGGTGGAGGCTCTCTCCCCTGTCCCCCTTTCTTCTGCCCTACCTGGAGCAGTGGCTCACTGGGGTGGGCGAGCTCCCCCCAGCTTGCTACCACAGGAGGCTCCTATACCCCAAGTCCTGGTTCTCCCAAGCCATCCCGGGGAAGTCTCTGCCCCCCCCCCCCACTCCCACTCTGAGCTCCGCCCAGATCTCTGCCCCAAACCCTTGCGCCCACCCTCCAGACTCCTTACGGCCGAGCCCCTCGCCTCCCCCGCTGCTGCTATACCCTCCTGCCCTGCCCTTCCCAACTGCAGGTGCAGACTCCGACTCCGACAGTGACCTGTCCCTGGAGGAGGAGAGGAGCCTGTCCATCCCATCTTCAGAAAGCGAGGACAATGGCCGGACACGAGGGCGTTTCCAGCGTCCGCTACGCCGGGCAGCCCAGAGTGAGAGGCTCCTCACCCACCCTAAAGGTGGTGGAAGTCCTCTGACCCCGTGCATGACCAGGGACCCTCCCCTACTTTCCATTAGATGCGGGGACCCCGCCATCGCCTGAGCATGCCTGGGCTGGCCCATTGGGAACCTCTGGGGTCATCACTGGTACCGCATGCACCTGTCCCGTCCTGCGTCCTGGCAGTGCTTGGGGGACTGTGAACAGCCTGGGTGGCACAGGTGACGAAGTGGCCTGTTATCCCTGCAGCCCCTCATCTCCCCGGCAAGCTGAGGTTCAGCCTGGGCTCCCTGGCCCCTTAGTCCTCAGGTTCCTCCACCTCCAGTGTCTTTCTAGCTCCAGTTAAGGGTGGGGAGCTTGTCAGCTACCCCTTTCCTGGATGCCTCCACTAGCCTCGCAGGAGACGCCCTCCTGTTGCCACCTGTGCTCAGTGAGCACAGCCAGGGTGTCAAGGGTCACTCAGGTCAAGGTCATGAGTCTGGGTCACAGGGGCATGAGTCAGTGGGGTCAACACAGCGGGGCCATCAGCTCCTGTAACACCTGCCCTGGCTCCGCAGACGTGGACGGCAATGACCTCCTGTCTTACTGGCCAGCTCTGGGGGAGTGCGAGGCGGCTCCCTGTGCACTGCAGACTTGGGGCTCTGAGAGACGCCTCGGCCTGGACAGCAGCAAGGACGCCGCCAACAACAACAACCAGCCAGACCTGGCCCTGACCAGTGGGGACGAAACCTCCGTGGGCCGGGCGCAGCGCCAGAGGAAGGGTATGATCCCGATCCTTGTGTGTTGCAGGAACCCTGGGTGCTGCCCGTGCCCTGACCCAGGCGCTCACGGCTTCCTCATTTCAAACCCCGGGGCCCCTCCCATCTGGGGAACGTCCGCTCCTCTGGCCTGCTTCACAGTTCCCAGGGCGGCCCGCGTTCTAACTCGGGAGCTCCTGTCCCACGGGGACACAGGACCCCAGGGGTTACTCCTCCTCCAGCCGCAGTCAGGACCCGGACCCTGAGCCCCTGCTGTGCGCTGGAAGCTTCCTGTCCCTGCTCTCCTGCCTTACAGGGACCCCCAGAGCTTCTCCCTGTCCCAACCCGAGGTTTCGGCCCCTCCCTTGCATCTCAGGGGACTCCTGCCTGCCCCTTTGGCCCAGGCCTGTATTGCCGGAACCTGGCAGCTGCCCCTCTTCCAACCTGGGGGAGCTTTGCCTGTCCCGCACCATGGGGACCGCCCCCGCCGGATCCCTGCATCTCTGCCTCTCCACTCCCACCGCTGTGCTGCTGCCTCCCGCCCTCCCTAGGGGTGTCTGTTCCCAACCCAGTCTCACAGGGACCACAGGGGCCGCCACACCTCTCCATCCAGGGAAGTCTTGTGCCTGTTTTTTGTCCCTTCTGTAGGCATTCTGAAGAACAGGCTGCAGTACCCACTGGTGCCACAGACCCGAGGCGCCACTGAGCTGTCCTGGTGCCGCGCAGCCACCTTGGGCCACCGTGCTGTGCCAGCCGCCTCTTACGGCCGCATCTATGCTGGTGGGGGCACGGGCAGCCTCTCGCAGCCGGCCAGCCGCTACTCTTCCCGAGAACAGCTGGACCTGCTCCTCCGGCGGCAGCTGAGCCGAGAGCGACTGGAGGAGGCCCCTGCTCCTGTCCTGTGCCCCCTGAACCGGCCAGGTTCCCAGGAACGCCTGGATGCTGCACCAGGCCGCCTGGAGCCCAGGGATCGGGGCAGCACCCTGCCGCGGAGGCAGCCGCCCCGGGACTACCCTGGCGCCGTGGCTGGGCGCTTCGGCTCCCGGGATGCGCTGAACTTAGGGGCACCCCGTGAGTGGCTGAGCACGCTGCCTCCACCCCGCCGCCCCCAGGACCTGGACCCACAGCACCCGCCTGTGTCCCCGTCTCCCCAGAGGCAACTCTCAAGGGACCCCCTCTTGCCATCCCGGCCCTTGGACTCTGTGTCTAGGAGCTCGAACTCTCGCGAGCGGCTGGACGAGGTGCCTAGCCGGCACCCCTCCCGAGAAGCACTCGGGCCACCCCTGCAGCTGCTCAGAGCTAGGGAGGACCCAGCCAGTGGCCCCAGCCACGGCCCCTCCACAGAGCAGCTGGACATTCTCTCCTCCATCCTCGCCTCTTTCAACTCCTCGGCCCTCTCCTCCATGCAGTCCTCCAGCACGCCTTCAGGCCCTCACACCACTGCCACACCTTCCGCCACAGCCTCTGCGCTTGGGCCCTCCACTCCGCGCTCTGCCACGTCCCACAGCATCTCAGAGCTGTCGCCGGACTCAGAGTAAGCACGGTCCAGCCACTGTGCTGTCACCTGTGTACCCTGTCCCGGGTCCCACCACAGAGTGGGGTGGGATGGGGTGGGGTTGGGAGGTGCAGGCTACCCCTGGTTCTGCTCTCACAGTTGGGGGGCTACAGGCTGGGGACAGCAGTCTGGTAGGGCATGGGGGTGTGACCAGCAAGAACTCCCCAGCTGTGTGCTGGGAACGTGCCACACCTCCCTGCAGCTCCCGGGGAAGGAGGGGAGCTGGGTGCCTCCCAAAAGCCTTGAGCCAGAGGAGGGGGAAGCCCTAGAAGCAGGAGGCGACCTGGTCTTCCTGAGGGACAGGGAGGTCTCACCTCGGGCTGTATGGGGTGCCAGGATGTGCCAGCAGACGAGCAAATCATGCATTCATTCACGGATTCCTTCAGCCAGTGTGAAGCTCCTCCTGCCTGCGGGCACGGTGGAGGGGGCTCCCCGGAGTTGAGCTGGGACCTGGTGCATTCAGGCGCCTGTGGGGCAGCCATGGGACACGGTGTGCGGGCCTATCGGCAGTAGCTGCGTGCACAGGGCTCAGAGAGGGAGGGGCTCAGGGCTTGTCAGGTCTTGTGAGCCCAAAGGGGGGCTGAGTCGCTCTGAGAAGATAGTTGCTTCATGCTGTGCAGGGTTGCAGGGTGAGAGATGGCTGTGGGGGGAAGAGGGCCCCGTGGGTGGGGCCAGGGCAACTGAGCAGGACCCAGTGGTGAGAGAGGAGGGGTGGGGTGACAGGAGTGACCTACAACCTGGTCCCACTACCATCCAGCCTTGGGCCTGGTTGTGTGAGAGGTGGGCTGGGGGCCGAGCCGGGGTTCAGGCTCTGGACTCACGCAGGTCTGAGTTTGCGATCTGTCCCTACCTCAGTAGCTGTGTGACCCTGGGCAGGTTCTGTGCCTCTCTGAGACTCAGCTTCTTCATCCATGAAGGGGTCTACAGTTCTGAGATGTGAGATTTGTGAGACAGTATCTGCCAAGGGTGTAACACAGCAGGTCTTACAGAAAAGGCCCAGGCGGCCAAGGAGCCTTGCATCTGGCTGCAGGACTGAGAACCCTGGAGGGGATACTTGGGGGAGGTGAGGTCCACTGAGTGATGCCTATGATTTCCATCTCTAACTCTGCAGAGTTCCCAGAAGCGAGGGTCACTCCTGAGGGGCCCGCGGAGTGAAGGAGGAAGAGCAGAGGGCGATGGAAGATTTGGGCTAAAGAAGAGGCTCCAGGGGTCGGGGCCAACCCCAAGGCAGCCTCTGTCCCAGCTCCCAGCCCTGTGGAGGCGGTGCTGAGGCTGCGTGCATCTGTGAGCATGCCCATGGCAGGTGCAGGAGGGAACTGAAGGGAGGACTTTTATACGTTTTGTACCTTTGTAACCAGAGAGAGATGCTTATGTTATTTTTCAGCTCTTCTGACTCCAGGGGTCTGAGCTGGGCTGGGAGGGGGAGGGGACAGGATGAGATGCAGAGTTGGGCCCCATGTGGGTCCCTGGGAAGCCCTGTGCTGTCTCCTCGCATCTTACAGCGGTGGGGTCAGACAGGTGGCACTGAGGCCCTCCTCCCACCCCACCACGCCCCAGGTGGATCTGGATATTGTCGGGGCCCAAAGTGCAGAATTGATCTTTGCTGTTTCTCCAGTGCCCCCATCCCAAGGCCAAACTTCCGGGCTGGGGGCTGGTCTTGAAAACAGGGGTCCTCCGGCCTCCTCAGGGGCACCCGCTCCTGCCACCCCTCTCGGTGGACGTATGTGTTTAATACGTGGAGTCCTTGCCACTTGCTGCCTTATGACCTAGGACGGATGCTGTGGCGCGCTGGTGGAGCAGCAGATGTCGTGTTTACAAAGCAAGGCTTCCCTTTCGCCCAGGGGAGGGCTCAGGCCTCTGCTCAGACATTCCTGCCCAGTGTGGGTCGGGGTCATTGGGCAGCCCCCACCCCTGCCCTGCTCCCCGACGCTGCCCCCCAGGGGTGGATGGGAGGGTGAGCAAAGGGAGCAGAAGCAAGGGCATTCCAGACCCAGAATGTAGGTGCCACTGCCTCCCGTGTTTACAGGATCCTCCCTGGCCCTGGGCGCCGGGGCTGCCTGCCAGAAGTGACTCAGTTCCACGCTGCTTTACTCCCTTCAAAAGGGAAAACCGACTGTTCGACTCTGTCTGCAAAACTCCCACTCTTGTAGCTTTGTCTGATGTCCACCACTGGGGACTTTAACGTTTCGTTACTTTGTTTACAGGTTGAGATTTACAACATGTTTTTTTTTACTTTGTTTACAACTTGAAACTTGGAACTTTTACACTTTGTTTACAGTCGAGGATGTCCCCCCCCCCTTGTTTACAAGTGAAAGGTAGGGAAAGCGGAAGAGGGACTGGGAGGACCCACCTGTGAAGACCCTGGACCTGGCCATCTTGAGGGGGTTTCTAAGCTCAGCTCTCCCAGGCCAAAGCTCCACCCTGGTTTAATAGCAGACCCAGAAGGCCTGAGAGTAAGCATCCTCTTACCACGTGGCTGTAGGGCTGGGGGTTTGGTGCAGACACCTGCTCCCCTCCCCCGGCCCCATGCAGTTTCCAAGGAGATTAAGAATTCTGCTTCACTGACTGGTGCCAAGTCCCACCAGCCAGGACCCCACCTTCGTTCCCCACAAGGACGCCAGCCCTCGAAGCGCAGAGTGGCATCCTCGCTTGTCCTAGGTTCTGTAGATGCCCCTCTCCGGGGGTCTCCCCACTCCGGCCCAGCGTCCCCTCTCCCAGCTGTGTAAATTGTTCCGTGAAGCCGCGCTCTGTTTTGGGAATAAACTTCTATAGAAAACAGTTGCTGGCTCTTTCTATTGGGGGGGGGGGTGGCCAGTGGGAGACACTCAGGCCAGACTGACCTTTGGAAGCAATCTGAGTCCTCGTCCCCAAGAATATCCAGCTATTCTTAGCTCACTTCCTGGGAGATTTGGACCAGGTTCCCATCTCCTCGCTCTGAAAGCCCTCACCTTGGGATGGGAGCCTGAGGTGGGGGACCGGTGCTGTGGGGAGGGTGCCTGAGACTGCAAGCCTGGGGCCGAGCCAGTCCCAGGAGCTGTGTAGTTGCTGCCTTGCCCGTTGACAGCACCGACCCCTTGCCAGCCTCTCTCAAGAAGTCAGGGTTCTCCACTGCTCAGGCGGGAGCCCTGAGCATAGCCCCACGTCTGGGCTGAGCCTTCTGCCTTGGGGACCCTCTGCGCAGGGTCTCGGAAAGCCCGAGGGTGATGCCCTCAGCGACAGGCATAAGAAGCCCCACGAACCTGGATCCATCACCGAAGATTTACTGAGGTTCCTGGCCTCACCCGAGGCCTCGCAGCCATTCAGGGATTTCTGCTCCTTCCGCATCGACCCTCTGTAAAGCCAGGACTCAGGATCAGCTCCATCCCGCTCAGGAGCCTTGGAGGCGCGGCTTCCCGGTTCCCGGTTTGCAGTCCCACCTGCTGGGGGCCCAGGATTAAGTAAACCCGGCTGAAGGGCACAGTCCCGGCGGCGGGAGAGGAAGAGGTTAAACCTTCCCTTCCGCCCACAGCGCGTCACTTAGGCCACGCCCCTACATGCTGATTGGCCCCAGCCTTCCCCAAGCCGCCTTCGCGCCGCTGGCCGGGTCGACGCAGCCTTCCATCGCGTAGCGGCCTCTCCTTGAAGATGTCGGAGCAGTCGCCGCAGGGCCCCGTGCGGGCCGTGAGGCTCTCGGATGAGGCGGGGTGAGTGCAGGGCGCGGCCTTGGTCCGCGTGGCGAGGGCCCCCGGCCTGGGTTGGGCTCTGAAGAGGAACCCCCAAGCCCAGGTCCGGGGTGAGCACGTTCCAGCTGCCACGCCCAAGTTTGCTGCCGCGAGGATTTCCTAGAAGCAGGCGGCAGCCAGCCCGTCTGCAGCGAGGGCTGGGGGCGGCAGATGGCGCGTCCCCAGCCCGAGATTGCGTGCGGAGCAGCGGGGTCCCAGAGGTGCGCCCGCTGGAGGCGGCGGGGCCGGCCGGGATGTCTCCACGAGAAGGTCCCAGGCCGAGGCTTGTGGACCAGTCTGGTCCTGAGTCCACACCTCCCTCAGGGCGCGGCGAGTCCCGGCCCCTAGAGCCCCAGCCCTCCCGGGGGAGGGGCCAAGGGCCGAGGCTCCGCCCCCCGGCCCGCCAAGGGGAGGGAACCCTTTAAGAAGACCTGAGTGACTCCCGGGGCAGAGAAGGGGCCCTAAGATCTCGGCGAGACAGCGGTGGCCGGAATCCCCGCTCCCTGCTCCGGCCGAGACATCCCGGATAGAGGCCCTTCCCGGTGAGCTCTGGCCCCCCGAGTGGGGCTCTCTCCCAAATCAGAACTTTCCTGACGGGTGAAAGCTTCGGAGCCCCCTCCAGGTGAGCTCTCCCCTCTTTCTGCAGGAGCCTCCCCCAGTCAGAGCCCCTGGTCTCAGGGAGAAGCCGCTGGGCAGATGAGAGATCTCCCTCTCTCAGCTCTTGCTGGGTCGGGACTTGCCTGGCTGGCCAGAGTCCCTGGAGGCAGGATTGGCAGGATCTCCCCGTGCAAGCTCCTCTTCCCTGGACAACCGGCCCTGGACTCCAGGGGGACCCTTCCCCCACGGAGAGCTCTCCACTCCAGCAAAGGCTCCCTCCTCTGCGGAGACCCCTCCCCTTCCCAGACTAGGCTGAGCTTACCTGCAACTTGGGCCCCGGGGGGCTGGAGTCCCAGGGGCAACCAGGCCCCGACACTGACCCTCCCTGGAAGGAGAGGGTGTCTGCTGGCGGCCTGAGGCCCGACGAGAGAGTGGCTTATGGAACTGGGCCTCTGGCTTGCTGGAGGCCTTCCTTGGTTGTGCTCTGAGCCAGCCAGCTCTGGACTCACGGGGCAGCTGGATAAGGACTCTGGGACTGGACAGGGATTGGCTGGGGAAGGCAAGGAGTGGGGGGAGGGGCTAGGAGGTGCAGCGGACCTGGACCTGGACTGGTGGATCGATCAGGGCTGGGCGGCCACACCTAGGCTAGAGATGTGGATCGTGTCCATCCTGTTACCCCTTCATGAGGGACTTTGGTCTAGAAAGAGGCTTCCAGTAGCCAAAGTTCAGGGACTGCCCCTGCCTGTGTGTGGGCATGGGGCCCGAAGGGTGAGCTGGGGGCTGGGCCTACCTTGATCTTTGGGCCTGGAGAAGTCAGGCAGGAGAGTCCATGCTCCCACGTGGATGTGTGGGGAGGTAGGCCCAGGGGTCCCCTCACTGTACCCCTGTGGTCTTGCCACTCCAGACCGAGGGACACACAAGCACTGCTGTCTGCAACACAGGCCATGGAGCTGCAGAGGCGAGACTACCACGTGGAGAGGCCGCTGCTGAACCAGCAGCAGCTGGAGGAGCTGGGGCGCTGGGGCCCAGCGCCCAGGACCCACCAGTGGCGAACCTGGTTGCAGTAAGATCAAGGGTGGAGGTCTGGGGGTGCTGGCAGAGCCCAGGTGGCCCCTGTCCCTGACAGCGGCTCCTCATGTCCTCAGATGCTCCCGTGCTCGGGCCTATGCCCTCCTGCTCCGGCACTTCCCCATCCTGGCCTGGCTACCCCGCTATCCTGTGCGTGACTGGCTCCTGGGTGACGTGTTATCTGGCCTGAGCGTGGCCATCATGCAGCTCCCACAAGGTGAGCTACTTGCAGGGCCTCGCCTGGGAGCCGCCATGGCCTGCGACATCCTGGCCCCCAACCCAGGGCTGGGGCTCCCTCAAGCTTTCTCTACCCTCCAGTCTGCGTCCTCACCACTCCCCCGCAGGCTTGGCCTACGCGCTCCTGGCTGGATTGCCTCCTGTGTTCGGCCTCTACAGCTCCTTCTACCCTGTCTTCATCTACTTCCTGTTTGGCACTTCCCGGCACATCTCCGTGGGTAAGTGGAATCAGGCCTTGCTTTCCAGGGGGGCTTCCATCCGCCATGGAGGACAGGGTGAGGGCAGGCTGAACAGGGCAGAGAGCCTGGGGAAGAGGGCAGCATTGGTGATAGGTCACTGGGAGGCAAGCCCAGGGACTGCCCCAGGCAGGACCAGGCCGGTGACTGCGGGATCACAGGTTCAGGGTGACGCACAGCCCTGTCTCAGGAGGATGTGAGCAGATCAGCTGGAGCAGCTGTGACTCTGTCCTGCTCCACAGGGAGGCCGATGGACCCAGGCAGCGCAGGCTTAGCTGGTGCGAAGCCAGCATTTCGTCTCCTCCTGCCCCGGCCAGGCCTCGCTGCCAGCTCTGCCCCCATTTGTACAGCCTCAGTCTGAGGATGTTTGTCCAAAGCTGGGTTGTCTGTGTGTCTCTGTCTCCCCCACCCCCCACCCCATCTTTCTCTTTTTATTTTTTGTAACATCTTTTTCTCTTTTTTTAAAAAAATTGATTTTTTTTTTGAAAGGCAGAAAGCTTCCATTTACTGGTTCGTTTCTCAAATCCTCAAAACGATCAGGGCTGGGCCAAGCTAAAGCCAGAAGCCTGGAACTCTAACCCGATGTCCCACATGGGTGGCAGGGACCCAAGCACCTGCGCAATTGTTTGCTGCCTCCTCGGGTGTGCGTTAGCAGGAAGCTGGATCAGATGCCGAGGAGCTGGGTGCAGGCACCCCAGGCAGTGACTTAGCCACTCTGCCACACACCGGCCCTGCGTCTGGGCCCTCAGTGCAGGGTGGTGTCCTCCGGCCTTCAGAGCTGCCCTGCCCTGTCCTGCAGGGACCTTTGCTATCATGTCCGTGATGGTGGGCAGTGTGACAGAATCCCTGGCCCCGGATGAGGACTTCATGGACATCGCAAATTCCACAGTCAACGAGACTGCCAGGGACACCTACCGGGTGCAGCTGGCTTCCACGCTCAGTGTCCTGGTTGGCCTCTTCCAGGTGCAAGCCGGTCAGGAGTATGGGTCCCCCACGGCTCCCCTGGGTGCCTGCCCGCCCCCAGTCCCACTTGCCCTGGGGTCCTCTGCAGCCACCCCAGGACCCCCGTCTCCCCTGACCATCCCCGGCTACCCCGCAGGTGGGGCTGGGCCTGGTGCACTTCGGCTTCGTGGTCACCTACCTGTCAGAGCCTCTGGTGCGCAGCTACACCACGGCTGCGTCCGTGCAGGTCTTCATCTCGCAGCTCAAGTACGTGTTTGGCCTGCAGCTGAGCAGCCGTTCTGGGCCACTCTCCCTCATCTATGTGAGTGAGGAGGGGCGGCGGGCCGGGCGGGCTGGGCGGGCCGGGGTCCCCCGCCCCCGAGTGCCGGCCGTGACTTCCCCTCTCCTCAGACAGTTCTGGAGGTCTGCTGGAAGCTGCCGCAGACCGTGGTCGGCACCCTGGTCACCGCGCTCGTGGCGGGGGTGGTGCTCGTGGCCGTGAAGCTGCTCAGTGAGAAGCTGCGACGCTACCTCCCGCTGCCCATACCCGGGGAGCTGCTCACGGTGCGGGGCCGGGCCGGGCCGGGGCGGGCGAGCGAGGCTGCATCCCTGCCGGGGCGGCCTCCGGGTGGGCCCTGGGAGGGTGCCCAGGTGCCAGGGGGCCCACAACAGAAAGCCCCACGCTCTCTTCCCCTGCCCCTAATAGCATCTCTGTCTTCCCGGAATTGTGTGTGTCTCTCACCCTACTGATGCCTCCCCCGCCCCCCAGCCCCTGCAGAAGGCTCTGTCCCAGGGTCTCCCCGCCTCTCTGGGACCATAAGGCCCACCCGCCCCCGCCCCCTGACCCCGTCTCTCCCCACAGCTCATCGGGGCCACGGCCATCTCCTATGGTGTGGGCCTACAGCAGCGGTTCGGGGTGGATGTTGTGGGCAACATCCCAGCAGGGTGAGTGGTAGCTCCATGTCCCAGTAGGAGGGGCTTGGGCAGCCAGGGCCTGCCCCTGCCTGTGGCCTCACCGTTGTCTCTCCCAGGCTGGTCCCTCCAGTGGCCCCCAACCCACAGCTCTTTGCAAAGCTTGTGGGAAACGCCTTTGCCATCGCTGTGGTGGGGTTCGCCATCGCCATCTCGCTGGGGAAGATCTTCGCCCTGAGGCACGGCTACCGCGTGGACAGCAACCAGGTCCGGGTGACGCGGGACCCGTGGGGGGGCCGCCGGGGGCGCTGAGGGTGAGAGGACAGCAGCCAAGTCTCTGGAGGCCCTTGAGTGGGGGTGGAGGTTGGGGACAGTAGGACACTGACGGGCATGACTGGCGAGTGTCCTGACACCCACACTCCCCCCTCCCAGGAGCTGGTGGCCCTGGGCCTCAGTAACCTCATTGGGGGCATCTTCCAGTGCTTCCCCGTGAGTTGCTCCATGTCTCGCAGCCTGGTGCAGGAGAGCACTGGGGGCAACACGCAGGTGGGTGTCAGGTGTGGGCGTGGGGGATGTACCCCGTGAGCAACACTACTCTGCCAGAGCCACCCCACCCCTGCTCACCCCCACCTCTGCCGCCCCTCCCCCCAGATCGCTGGAGCCATCTCTTCCCTCTTCCTCCTCCTCATTATTCTCAAACTCGGGGAGCTCTTCCGAGACCTGCCCAAGGTGAGCCCCTGCCCTAGCCGAGTTCCAGGTGAGGGGTGGCACTGCAGGGTCATCCTGGGATTCCAAGACCAAGTTCTTTGGGGTGAGACTTGATGTCCAGGACCAAGGGTTGGGGCTGCGGACCCACGTTGTGAGGGCCGAGTAGGTGGTCCTTGCCGGCAGCTGGGGTTGCGCTCAGGCCCTTGAGGCCAGACGGGTCATGCCCAGGGCCAGGCTGGCAGCCCCAGGTGCCTCTCAGCAGCCCCTGGTGGCATTCCCCTCCCCCCAGGCAGTCCTGGCCGCTGCCATCATCGTGAACTTGAAGGGCATGCTGATGCAGTTCAAGGACATCCCCTCCCTCTGGAAGGCAAACCAGATGGATCTGGTAGGAGCCCTGGGCGACAAGGGCTGGGACGGGGCGCACGGGGACTTCAGCCCCAGTGGCCCCTGCAGACCCTTAGCCATTGCCCTTCTGTCCTAGCTCATCTGGCTGGTGACCTTCGTGGCCACCATCCTGCTGAACCTGGACCTCGGCCTGGCTGTTGCCATCGTCTTCTCACTGCTGCTCACAGTAGTCCGAACGCAGCTGTGAGTTGACCGTTTCTGTGCCCCGCCCCCGTTCCTGCTGGAGTGGGGGTCAGTGCCACACGAGCCCCCTCCCGGCTCTCCCCACTGTGGCTGCCTGTCTCTGCCCCCGCCTCTTATGGCCACTCTCTCCTCCGCAGACCCCGCTACTCTGTCCTGGGCCAGGTGACAGACACGGATATTTACCGAGACCTGGCCGAGTATGCAGAGGTACTGAGAGGATGGTGTAGGTAGGCCCTGTCCATCCCTTGCACCCCAGCAGGGACACTGGGCACTGGGAGTCGCAAGCCATGAGTTTGGGTCTAATGACCCCCATCGTGGTATAAGGGGTTGGGAAGAGCACCCAGGGTCAGCAGTGTCCCAGGGCAGGGACCTGGGGCACTGGGGTGTAGGGGAAGCTGTTCCCTGATCTGCCCAGTGGACCCCAGTCCCTACGTCTCAGGCCTGGCCCTGGGAATATGATGGGGAGGGGACAGAGGGATTGGGCTCCGGAATCAAACAAGCCCATCCTCCCCTGCCCCCCGACGTGGAGTATGGGGGTCTGCACACGGCTGGGTCAGACAGGAGGTGGGGAGGAGCCAGGGCAGCTGGGAGTGGGAGAAGGAAAGGCGGGGCCACGTCGCTGTGCATGCTGGTTGCTAAGCACAGAGCCGGGCTAGGGGCAGGGAGTGTCCAGGAGGGACAGGGTTCAGCACAAAGGGAATCGATCCCAGGGAAGGGCCGGGGACCCACGAGGACTGAGCCTGGCCGGGCTTGTGGCAAAGGGCAGGAGACGTGCAGGGTGTGCCCAGAGGCAGCCCTGTGGGGCCGGCTGAGAACTGGGCAGGGGCGGGGGAGCCAATGAGGAGGAGGATGCTGCTGCGGCCTCATGGCCCAAGCCACCAGGAGGATGTGGGGCACAGAAGCCTGGGAGTCGGGGGCACAGGGCTCCCTGGGTCGGGGGAGGCAGGAAAACAGCGTGCAGGGCAGGGAGAGGACGGCTCTGATAGCTCCAAAGCCACCCTGCTCCCCAGGCCAGGGAGGTCCCCGGCGTGAAGGTCTTCCGCTCCTCGGCCACCCTGTTCTTTGCCAACGCTGAGTTCTACAGTGACGCGCTCAAACAGCGGGTGAGGCCGGGGTCCCGGGGAGGGGCGGCCGGGTCCCTCCCTGGCGGGTGAGGCCGGGGTCCCGGGGAGGGGCGGCCGGGTCCCTCCCTGGCGGGTGAGGCCGGGGTCCCGGGGAGGGGCGGCCGGGTCCCTCCCTGGCGGGTGAGGCCGGGGTCCTGGGGAGGGGTGGCCGGGTCCCTCCCCGGTGGGTGAGGCCGGGGTCCCGGGGGAAGAGCGGCCGGATCCCTCCCCGGTGGGTGAGGCCGGGGTCCCGGGGGAAGAGCGGCCGGATCCCTCCCCGGTGGGTGAGGCCGGGGTCCCGGGGGAAGAGCGGCCGGATCCCTCCCCTGCCTGGAGTGCCCAGCCCCCTGACCTGCGCCCACAGTGCGGGGTAGACGTCGACTACCTCCTGTCCCGGAAGAAGAAGCTGATGAAGAAGCGGGAGCTCCAGCAAAAGCGGCTGAAGAAAAACAAGCGGCCCCGGACCCAGGCAGGGCCCCTCTGAGCCAGGACTCCTGGCCTCTGCCCTTTGCCCTGCCCTCTGTCCCTCTCCTCTTTCCCCTGGCTGCTGGCCCCTGCCCTGCCGCTCCCTACCCCTGCCCTTCCTCCTACTCCTGGCTCTACCCTCTCCCCCTTATCTTCATCCTCCCTGTCCTCCTGCCAACCCCGGGGACCCTGCAGCATCCCCCGCAGGTCAGGGTGTCCACAGCTGTCCCCAGGATGGGTCCGAGCCCTGCAGCCTCTGTGGGCCAGACTCCACAGCCTCAGGTCCTGACCTTCCGCCCTCCCGCCTGCCTGCCTGGCTTGGTTGTGCTAAGCAGCTGAGAGGGCTCTTTGCTGTCTCCCCCATCCCTGGCCTAGGCTGCTCCGTCCAAGGACACCTCTGTTTCCGTCAATGTCAACGCCAGCCCGGAAGACATCAAGAGCAATGATGTGGATGACTCCAGGGCCAAGGTGAGGATGGAGGTCAAGGAGAAAGGGCCGACCCTGACTCGCAGAGATGCAGGTGCCTCCGCGTGTCCCCCAAGGACAGCTGGGGTCCAAAAGTGCTGTTCCAAGGCAGGCGTGGGGGGCGGGCCAGGCATGGTGCAGGCCCATGTCCAGGGAAACACCGTGGAACTGTGCTGGTGGCTCTCTGGTCTGTGGTCGCAGGCCTGGATGAAGACCTGGCATCTGTAGATGTCAAGGACCCCACAGTCTGTGCTTGTAGGCGGAGGGAGGGACTCGCATGCGCAGAAAGCAGTGTAGGCGCCGAGGGGGGGTGCCGAGCCCAGTAGACTCAGGGCGGATACCGAGGCGCCTGCGTGTATTGTGGCCTGGCCGAGGACTGCACATGGCGTCCCAGCATCCGTCCTCGCGTGTCCCCACATGTACTGGACCTCCGTGTCTGTGTCCTCGTGTGTCCCCTGCACGCCCCATGTACATGCATGCTCTCACTTGTGGCCCTTTGTGTCCCTGCTCGCCTGTGTGCCTTCCCTGCCCCCACCTCCTCAAGAGCAGTCCCTTGCAACAGGTCTGTGTCCCCACAGGTAAACCCAGCAGCTGAACTGGAGGATGCAGTGGCCAGCAACCAAGAAGACGCCAAGGCCCCAAATGGGTCCACGCTGAAGGCCCTGGGCCTGCCCCAGCCGGACTTCCACAGTCTTGTCTTGGACCTGAGTACCCTCTCCTTCGTGGACACTGTGTGCATCAAGAGCCTGAAAAATGTAAGGATGCGGGGTGGGCCCAGGCCCCTTCAGCTGCACGCTGACCCTGAGGGCGCTCTGAGCCCCCCGCGTCTGCCGAGTCCCCGCGCCGAGTCCCGCGCCTCCCTCTGAGTCGGGCCCTGTTCTGCTGCAGATCTTCCGTGACTTCCGGGAGATCGAGGTGGAGGTGTACATCGCAGCCTGCCACAGTGAGTGCAGCGGGCACGGGGGCAGTGGGCCGGGAAGCGGGGCGGGGGGGGGGGGCCCTCTGGGCCAAGAAGTTTGCGGGGCAGCGGCTCTGGAAGTGGAGGCCCTGGGTGTGCTGGGAGGCAGGAGTCACAGGTTAGGAGTGACTGAGGGCTTAGCTACAGTCCCTGGGGCGGCGGTCAGGGGTCAAACGCTGGACATGCTGCCGGAGCCTGGGGAGACCCGTTCCTGCCGACAGGCCCTGTCGTCGCCCAGCTGGAGGCCGGGCACTTCTTTGATGGATCCATCACCAAGCAGCATCTCTTCGTCTCTGTCCACGACGCCGTCACCTTTGCCCTCCAGCACCCGAGGTCTGATCCCAGCAGACCTGTTTTGGTACGTTGACCTCTGGCCCACTGAGTTGTTTTTGTTAATCTCTTGCCTGTCCCCACTCCGACCCAGGAAATCCATCCTGGTGGCCAGGGCTCTGCCCGCAGTGGACCAACTGCCTTCCCCTCCTGCCCTTGACTAAGGCTGCTCCTTGGGGTGGGTTGGTGCGTGTCCTTGGGAAACTGACTGGAGCCTCCCCTCCTCTGTCTGTCCAGGCCACCAAACTCTGACCACGCTGCCACCCTGCCTGAGACTGCCTACCTCCAGAGGCTGTAACAGGGTATCCCTAAGAAGCCCCCCTCCCTAACCCACCCCCAGCCACCTCCAGGTGCTACCCTGGAGTCCTCTCCATGCACATACACAGAACTCAGGGATGGAGGTCCTAGGACTCCAAGTTCAATGCTCCAGGCTGGGGACAGGGTGTAGCAGCCAGGCTGGCCTTGGTTGGGCACAGGGAGGGAGCCGATGCGTATTTTTAGCCTCAGGAATAAAGATTTGTCGGCTCAACTCCAGGCTCTGCCGTGGTATGGCGGGGGGCTGGGCCAGGGCCGTGGGAGGTCCACAGCTTTGGCTCCTGACCCTTCTTAGGCTCCAGAGTGGAGACTGGGGTCCCAAGCTGGAGCACGATTCGGGACAGCAGGGTAAGACGGAGAGCAGAGAGGGGAGCGGGGGGCCGGGGGCGCGTCTCGCGCTCACGCTTCTCCCATGCCGCGCACAGCTGTCAGCTCCCCCAGCAGAGCTGCTTCTAGGGATCAGTTCCATTCTGGGGGATACCTCAGCTGGACAGGATGGCCGCCACCAGGTGGCCCCAGGAGAGGCCAGTGAACCCCTTAGCAGAGGAAGCACTACTGTCCTGGGTGCTGCCAGTCTGTATTCCGAAACGAGAATAAACATCACAGGCTTCCTGGGTGCCCTTACTGCGCCTGCTCACATCATCAGATCACCTGGCCTTGGCAGAGCCCCGCCAGCCAAGGAGCGTGTGCTGTGAAATCCCAGCCGTGGGCGTGCGGCCCAGCGGGCGGATTAGCTGAGCGCTGGGGGCGGGGCCTCAGTGTGCAGGCCTGGAATGCTGCCAGCACCCACCTGGGCTGCCCAGTGAGTGTGAGCTGAAGACATGCCAGAACAGCACCAGGCTCAGGCCACCCACTTAAAACATACAACCCGTGCTGCTTGTCAGGTACTACCTGGGCGCCAGGCCATGTGCTGGGCACTGGGCACAGGTCCCAGAGTGGACAGAGGCCACCCTCCCTTCTGAGTCCCCGCGGCACCCTGACCCAGCCCTGTTCTTATCGGGGCCCGCGGCGGCACCTGGCACTCCTCCCCGGCAACCTCGGCGCCCAAAGCCAGGGCTCTCTGTGTGCCCAGGTCACTCCATGTCCTGGCGCAGAAAGGCACACTTGGTAAATATTGGCTGAGCGAGGCGGATGTGCCGGAGCAGGCAGCTGGCAGTGCCCTCTCAGCGGGGAGAGAGGGACGCCTTAGAGAGGGGGGCTGTGTTTCGCAAGGTGGTCACAGGCGGGAGGCTCGGGGGCAGGTGACGCCGTGAGAAGGTGACTTTCCAGGAGCGGGAGAGGGAACAGCAAGGGTGAACAGCAAGGCCAGCCTGAGGCAGGAGCAGCAAGAAGGGTGAGCGGGGAGGGAGACGGGAGATGTCACAGGGCAGCACCAGCTTAGATATTAAAAAAAAAAAAAAAAAAAGTTGATTTTTATCTACTCAAAAGGCAGAGTAACAGAGACAGAGACAGACAGAGGTCTCCCATCTGCTGGTTCACTCCCCAGGAGCCTGGAACTCCATCCTGGTCTCCCAAGTTGGTGGCAGGGATCCAAGGGCTCAGGCCGTCCGCTGCCTCCTTCCCAGGTGCATTAGCAGGGAGCTGGATCAGAAAAGGCAACCTACGCTCTGGGACATAGAATGTGGGCGTGTCCTGCAGTGGCTTAACCCCATGCCACGCCTCCAGCTCTCACTGGGACTGTGGGAGGAGCCACTCTCGCTGTGGGGGGTGGGGGCTGTGAGGCCGAGGCCACGTGGAGAGGTCCCATGAGCAGCACTTGCTTGTTGGTGTGGGTGGAGCAGCAGGCTCTAGGGGCTGTGGGGTGGTAGAAGTTAGGGGTGGAGGACAAGAGGGTGTCCCTTCCCCCTTGGCCTGCCAGGCCAGCCAGGGGAGTAGGCCTCGGCCGGCTATCCTCCTCCAGCCCCCTGCCCACCCAGGCTAGGGCCGAGCTGCCTTGTGCTGGAACTGCTGGCTCAGCCAGTCCTGCCTGCTCCTGGGGGAGGGGCGTTTGCCTGTTGCCAGGCGCCCAGGTTCCGGCCACTGGGCACTGGCCGCAGCCATGCTGCCCGCGCTGTCCTCGCTGCTGTCGCTGCTCCTGCTGACAATGCCTGCTCCCTGCCGTTCCTGGACCCGGCCCCTCTGGTACCAGGTCGGGCTGGACCTGCAGCCCTGGGGGTGCCAGCCAAACAACCTGGAGGCCTGCGGGCGCAGCCTGGGCTGTCCTGGCTACTGGCTGGGCCTGGGAGGAAAGAGTATCTACCCCGTGGCTGGCGTCACGATCACCACCACCATGATGCTGATGCTCAGCCGGGTGATGCTGCACTGGTGGCGTTCTCAGGGCGCTAAGGGTGAGGTGAGCACAGCGCCTCTGGCCCCTGCCCGTACCCCCAGCCCCCGCACCATTGTCCCGCGTCTGTCCACACCTCCATTGTCCCATGCCATCCCCTACAGCCGCCTCCCTTTAGTACCCCCACTCCTCCTCCAGTCCCCGTGGGCCCTCGACCCCCAGCCCACTACAGACCCTCAGCTGGCCTCCCTCACCCCCAGGCTCCTGTCTCCTTCAGGCACCGCCCTGAGCCCCCACACCCCAAGCCCTGGCTCCGCGGCTGCCCCTTGCTGCGCCTCCGTCCCATCCCTCTGCCTCACTGCTGCCCCCTGCTCTTCTCAGGATCCGCAGGTGACTGTTGGCCCCTGTGGGCCCTGGAAACAGCGGCCCGTGGTCTCAGACCGCGCCATCGTCCGTGGGGTCCTGCACATGCTGGATGCCCTCCTGGTCCACATCGAGGGCCACCTGCAGTGTCTGGCCACCCAGAAGCAAATCCAAATAAAGGAGACTCCCACCCAGCTTGGGTGATCCGGCACACGCTTCTCCTTGCCTGAGCTCGGCCGGGGCTTGGTCTGTGTGTTCGTTCTAGACAGGCTGGTCTGTGAGGCCTCGGGGCCCCGGGTGCGTGGGCAGGTGGGGCCCAGGCTGACTCACACTTCAGGGAACCACCACTTCCTCTCTAAGGATCTCACAAGCAATTCCGGACCTGACCAGTTCCAGGGGGGACCCCAATGTGGTAGAGACGAGACCATCAGGGCTAGCTTGGGGGGCTCCAGGGAGGACTTCCCGGAGGATGTGACAACATGGCTCAGTCCTGAGGGGGAATGGAGGTGGGGACAGGTGGCCCAGGTGCAGCCTTGGTCCAGCCAAGGCCATGTGCTGTGTCAGTGCCCCATGCACATCCGTGGGTGTGGGCAGCACTACATCATGAGAGACCTCGGGGGCCAAGGGAGGGTTGCAGTCTTCTCCAGTCTCAGCGCAAGTCAGCAAGGAACCTGGGCAGCTGCGAGAGCAGGAGACAGTGAAGAGGCTGGAACGAGACCTCGGGGCTCTCCGGAGGGGACTGAGAGGGCCGGTCCTCGGTCACCGTGGGGTGGCACCCACTCCTTTGCTTCACCCACCCATCTCTGCCTCAGGGTGAGCTGTCCTCATGACATCAGTCCTCCAAAAGCCACCAATAGGCAGCTGGCTCTGGTTTCCTTCCCTGGCTTGCCTGGATGTGGCTGATCTACTCCCCAGATCCTCGGCTCCCACCCAGCTCGAGCCCACCTGGCCTGTGGTCGGGACAGGCTGTAGTCCTGAGTGGCCGTGGCTCCACAGAGCCTGGAAGAAGATTGAGGGTCAAATCTTCCCAGGGGAGCCCTCAGCCCCTCTCCTGCCTTTCTCTTGGCATCCATGTGCCAGGTTGACTTGGGCCTGAGACATGCTTAGGGCGCCTCTTTTAGAAAAACTACAACATTATGAATTGAAAACTTCGATGGGCTGGCATTACTGTCATGCAGTGCTGCCAGCATCCCATAATGGAGTGCCGGTTTGAGTCCTGGCTGCTCCGCTTCTGATCCAGCCTCCTGCTAATGCACCTGAGAAAGCAGCAGAAGGTGGTTCAAGTACTTGGGTCCCTGCCACCCACATGGAAAAACTGGATGAAGTTCCTGGCTCATGACTGTGGCCTGGCACTGCCCTGGCTGTTGCAGCCATTTGGAAAATGTACCAGCAGACAAAAGATCTCCCTCTCTCTCTCTCCCACTCGCACTCTGCCCTTCAAATAAATCCTTAAAAAAAAATCAGACAAGGGAATTAAAGGGGCTGATGCTGTGGCGCAGTGGGTTAAGCCACTGCTTGAGATGCTGACATCCCATATCGGAGCACTAGTTCCAGTCCCTGTTGAACATGACTCAAGTGCTGGGGACCCTGCACCCATGTGGGAGACTCAGGTGGAGTTCCTGGCTCCTGGCTTCAACCTGGCCCAGTCCCGGCCATTGCAGCCATTTGGGGAGTGAACCAGCAGATGGAAGATTCTCTCTCTCTTTCACCAAAAAAAAAAAAAAAAAAGTGGAAAGCAGGACTCAGATGTGTGCATACCAATATTCATTGCACCATTTTTCACAAAAATCAAAAGGTGAAAATGACCCATGTGTCTAGCACCCGATGAGTAAATACACAAAATGGGGTGCACACTTGCTGTGTGCTACAACATGGGTAAGCCTTGAATATGTTACACTCAGTGCAATTAGCCAGACACAAAAGGACAAATTCTGTATGATTCCACTTACATGAGGTGTGTAGGATATGCAAATTCACAGAATGAGGACCAGAGGTTACCAGGGAGGGGGAGGAGAGAGTGGGGAGTTATTGCTTTCCGTAGGCTGATAAAGTTGTGGAGATAGTGGTGGTGGTTACACACACTGGGAGCTAATTAATGCTACTGAATTGTAAAATAGTCAGGACCATAAATTTTTTATCATGTACTTTATATAATAAGGGCGGGCTTTGAGTTACCAGTTGGGATACCTGCCTCCCATGTGGATCAGAGACTCAGCTGCTCTGCTTCCAGTCCAGCTGCCTGCCGCCGGGCATTCTAGGAGGCAACAGGCAACGGTCAGGTACTGGAGTCCTCGCCGCCCACATGGGAGCCCTAGATGGAGCTCCTGACTCCAGGGTGGGGCTCCTGGCCCAGCCGTAACTCACAGGCATTTGGGAAGTGAAAAAGTGGATGAAAGTGCTCTTGTACTCTCTGTGTGTGTGTGTGTGTGTGTGTCTGCACTTCAAATTTCAAAAATAAAAATGAATCTCCAAATCAATATGAAGAGCATACAAATTCAATCCAGAAATAGGAAAAGAATTTGCAGAGGCAGTTCTTGAAATTGGTCTATTGATGATGTTAACAAAAAAAAAAAAAAAAACAAAAACAAAAACAAAAACAAAAAAAAAAAAAAAACAAGGAAAATAGTGAAATTCTGATACATGTTGTGATATGGGTGAACTTTGAGGTTGTTATGTTAAAGTGAAATAAGTCAGGACAGGAATCTCTGAGTCTACACACATAAAGCACCCAGCGTAGGCGAATTCACAGAGACGGAAAGTAGAAGGTACTGGGGGCTGGGAGAAGGAGGAAGCAGTGATTATTGCTCAATGGTTATGGAGTTTCTGTTGGAGATGAAGAAACTGGAAATACACTAGTGATGATTACACAACACTGAGTGTACTTGAGCCACTGGATTTGACACTTAATAATGGCTAACATACTGAGGTCTATGTTATGTGTATTCTAGAACAATTTTTTAAAGATTTATTGATTTATTTGAAAGGCAGTTACAGAGAGGGGGACAGAGAGAGAGAGAGAGCCATCTTCCACTAGCTGGTTCACTCCCACTATGGTGGCAATGGGGCTAGGCCAGGCCAGAGCCAAGAGACAGGAGCTTCATCTGCGTCTCCCACGGATGCGGGGACCCAGGCACTTGGGCCCATCTTCCCCTGCTTTCCCACCCACATTAGCAGAAGGCTGGATCGGAAGTGGAGCAGCTGGGCCTTGACCAGTGCCCATACGGGATGCTGGCACTGCAGGCGGCAGTTTTACCTGCTATACCACAGCACCAGCCCCTATAGTACAATTTTTAGAAAAAATAAAATAGGGGGCTGGTGTTGTGGCACAGCTACACACACACACATGTTAAGATAAAGTAAAGCTCAGCCTGCAGTTTAGGCAAAAAAAGATATTTTGAGCTCACCTCCCTCGACCTACCAAATACCAAAAGGTCAGTGAATCACCTATTTCCAAACCCATGCGCTGTTTGCACTTGACCTTGAGTAACATTTCTTTTTTTGTCCAGCCTCTTGAAACATCCTTCCTCATTGGTCTGCGAATCTCATTTCCTGCTGGCTCCCCGTTTCACTGGCCTACCCACCTCACCCCAGGGTGGCAGTGCGGGTGCGGAGGGATGACAGGTGACTGGATTTAGAAATGATTTGGAACAGGGTTTGTTAAAGGACCAGTGTGGATTATTTCCCATGCCCCCAGCAGATGCCTGGAGCCTAAAGCAGGCTCCAGAACATAGCAGGTGCTCAGTAAACATCTGTTTTAAGAATGAATATGGGGAGCCGGCACCGTGGCTCACTTGGTTAATCCTTTACCTTGTGGCACTGGGATCCCATATGGGCACCAGGTTCTAGTCCCGGTTGCTCCTCTTCCAGTCCAGCTCTCTGCTGTGGCCCAGGAGGGCAGTGGAGGATGGCCCAAGTGCTTGGGCCCTGCACCCCATGGGAGACCTGGAGGAAGCGCGCTGGCCGTAGCAGCCATTTGGGGGTGAACCAATGGAAGGAAGACCTTTCTCTCTCTCTCTCTCTCTCTCTCTCTCTAACTCTACCTGTCCAAAAAAAAAAAAAAAAAAAAAAAAAAGAATGAATATGGGACAGGCACAGTGGCATAGCGGGTAAAGCCTCCCCCTGCATTGCCAGCAGCCCATATGGGCACCAATTCAAGTCCCAGCTGTTCCACTTCCAATCCAGCTCTCTGCTATGGCCTGGGAAAGCAGTAGAAGATGGCCCAGGTCCTTGGGCCCCTGCACCCACGTGGGAGACCTGGAAAAAGCTCCTGGCTCCTGGCTTTGGATCAACACAGCTCCGGCCATTGCAGCCATCTGGGGAGTGAACCAGTGGATGGAAGACCTCTCTCTCTCTCTTCCCTCTCTCTCTGCAACTCTGCCCTTCAAATAAATATATAAATCTAGAAAAAAAAGAAAGAAAAGAAAAATGCAAGTGTCACAGGCAAGGGATGCTTACGGAGTCAGACAACTAAACGCAACGTGGTGGGGCTGGTGCTGTGGCACAGTGAGTAAAGCCATCGCCTGCAGTGCCTTCGTCCCATATGGGCATCCCTTTGTGTCCTGGCTGCTCCACATCCCATCCAGCTCCCTACTCATGACCTGGGAAAAGCAGCAGAAGATGGCCCAAGTGCTTGGACTCTAACTACCCATGTGGGAGACCTGGAAGATGTCCCTGGCTCCTGGCTTCAGCCTGGCCCAGTCCTGGCTGTTTCCTCCATCTGGGAAATGAACCATCAGATGGAAGATTTTCTCCTTCTCTCTCTGTCTCTCTCTGTCTCTCTGTCTCTCCCTCTGTCTGTAACTCTTTCAAACAAATAAATATTTTCAAAAATAATAAAATAAATTTAACATGGTATTCTGGGTGAGATCCTGGAACAGAAACAGACATCAATTAAAAAAAAAAAAAAAACCTGGCCGGCACCACGGCTCACTAGACTAATCCTCCGCCTGCGGCACCAGCACCCTGTATTCTAGTCCCGGTTGGGGCGCCAGATTCTGTCCCGGTTGGGGCACCAGATTCTGTCCTGGTTGCTCCTCTTCCAGTCCAGCTCTCTGCTGTGGCCGGGGAAGGCAGTGGAGGATGGCCCAGGTCCTTGGGCCCTGCACCTGCATGGGAGACCAGGAGGAAGCACCTGGCTCCTGGCTTCGGATGGGCGCAGTGCGCTGGCTGCAACACGCCGGCAGTAGCGGCCACTTGGGGGGGGGGTGAACCAACGGAAAAAGGAAGACCTTTCTATCTCTCTCTCTCTCTCTTACTGTCTAACTCTGCCTGTAAAAAAAAAAAAAAAAAACTGGGGCCGGCGCCACGGCTCACTAGGCTAATCCTCCGCCTAGCGGCGCCGGCACACCGGGTTCTAGTCCCGGTCGGGGCACCGGATTCTGTCCCGGTTGCCCCTCTTCCAGGCCAGCCCTCTGCTGTGGCCAGGGAGTGCAGTGGAGGATGGCCCAAGTGCTTGGGCCCTGCACCCCATGGGAGACCAGGAAAAGCACCTGGCTCCTGCCATCAGATCAGCGCGGTGCGCCGGCCGCAGCGCGCTGGCCGCGGTGGCCATTAGAGGGTGAACCAACAGCAAAGGAAGACCTTTCTCTCTGTCTCTCTCTCTCACTGTCCACTCTGCCTGTCCAAAAAAAAAAAAAAAACCTGATAAAACTCGAATAAACTATAGACTTTAAAAATATGCACCTTGGGCCAGCATTGTGATATAGCTGGGTAAAGCCACTGCCTATGATGCCAGCATCTAATATTGGACCAGTCCATGTCCCAGCTGCTCCACTTCCAATCCAGCTCCCAGCTAATTGCCTTGGAAAAGCAGCAGATGACCCAAGTGCTTGGGTCCCTGCCACCCATGTGGGAGACCCCAGTGAAGTTCTTGGCTCCTGGCTTTAGCTTGGCCCAGCCTTGGCCATTTGGGGGAATGAACCAGAATATGGAAGATCTCTCTCTCTCTCTCTCTCTCTCTGCCTCTCCTTCTCTCTGTAACCCTTTCAAATAAATAAATAACTTAAAAAATAAAAATAATGTGCCAATGTTGACTCATTAATCATAACAAACGTAGCGTGGTAACGTAAGATGTTCATAACAAGGGAAACTGCTGTGTGTGTGTGTGTGTGTGTGTGCATAGGAGAACTCTGTGTGATCTGTTAGCTTTTCTGTAAATACAAATCTGTATTTGTGTTGTGGCATAGTGGGTCAAGCTGCCCTGCTGTCCCACACTGAAATGCCCAAGTCCTGCCTCTGCTTTCAGTCCGGCATTCCGGCTCATGGGCACCCCGGAGGGCAGCAGAAGCCGGCTCAGGTACGTGGGACTTTGCCACCCACGTGGGAGACTTGGAAGAAGCTCCTGGCTCCCGGCTCCAGCCTGGCCCAGCCGTGGCTGCTGGGGCCATTTGTGGAGTGAACCAGCGGATGGAAGGTCTCCAAGCCCGCAGGGGACGCCCTAGGTGGCGGGAAGCACCGGACGCTCTGCCTCCCACGCGTGAACGCGAGCGATGGGCAGGACCGCGGGCTCCTCTGCGCTGGAAGATGGGCAGCCAGGGAATTTCCCAGGAACCTGCGCGCAAGCCGACGGACCCAGCGACCGCTCCCGGTGGAGGGCGCCCGCCGCGCCGGCTTCCACCAGGGGGCGGCCGAGCGCCGAGTCCGAGGTGCTGCGCCTGCGCCTTGGACGCGCCCCCGGCGTCCACTATGCGCATGCGCAGCGCAGCTGCTCACTGACGGGAACTAGAAGATGGCGGCGTCCGTGGTTTGCCGGGCGGCAGGCGCCGGGGCCCAAGCGCTGCTGCGCACAGGCCGCTCGGTGAGGCAGAGGCGAGAGCGCGGGGTTGCGGAGTTCTGGGCTTGGGGACGCGGACGGGGAATGGGCTGTTAGCGGTGGCAGGTGGAGGTGGGGAGTAGGCGGGGTCAGGGCGGTGGGAAGGTCACGGCCGAGGGCAGGGGTGCCTGCTTCGCTGGGGCTTCCGTGGGGTCGAGCTGGAGAGAGCCCCTCGAGCCAGCCCTCGTTCTTTGCCCTCCCTTCTTGCAGCCAGCCCTGTTGAGAGCGCCTGCCTTGCGCGGAACCGCAACCTTCGCGCAGGCCCTCCAGAGCGTGCCCGAGACGCAGGTGAGCCTGCTGGACAACGGGCTGCGCGTGGCCTCGGAGCAGTCTTCGCAGCCGACCTGCACGGTGAGTGCGGGGGCGCCTCCGGGTTGGACCCGCCGTCTCTACCGTGGTCGAGGCGTGACCTTGGGCACACGCCCTCTGGTTGTGGCGTGGCTCGCTCGCTGTAGCCTGTCCCCCTCCCCGACCCCACCGTGGTCGACACCGTTCCGCACACGGTGTCTGCCGAGCAGGAGGCCAGGTTCTTTGCCAGCTGATGGCTAAGCGGCCGAGTGATAGAAGTCGCGGCTCCATCTTGGCTGCGGAAGGTGGAATTCAGAGGCCGTGGGTGCCTTGCAGGGGGCCGCGGTTGTCAGCTTCCCAGCCCCGCGTCCTGATCGCCAGGCTAGGCCAGGCACGCACTTGCAGAGAAAATGCACTTGAGGATGACAGTGAGACGAGTGCGCGATTTTCCAAAACAAAGCACAGCAAATCCTTGGAATTGATCGAAGCATAGAAGTCTTTTTTTTTTTTTTTTTTTTTTGACAGGCAGAGTGGACAGTGAGAGAGAGAGACAGAGAGAAAGGTCTTCCTTTTGCTGTTGGTTCATCCTCCAATGGCCGCCACGGCCGGCGCGCTGTGGCCGGCATCCCGCGCTGATCCAATGGCAGGAGCCAAGCGCTTCTCCTGCTTCTCCTGGTCTCCCATGGGGTGCAGGGCCCTCCACTGCACTCCCGGGCCACAGCAGAGAGCTGGCCTGGAAGAGGGGCAACCGGGACAGAATCCGGTGCCCCGACCAGGACTAGAACCCGGTGTGCCGGCGCCGCAAGGCGGAGGATTAGCCTAGTGAGCCGCGGCGCCGGGCGAAGCATAGAAGTCTTGACCAGCCGTGTGACTACTAAGTGGGACGAGCCCCAGCCAGGAAGCCTGCCCTCTCCCCTCCTTCGTGCCCCTGCCCCAGCTCCGGGACCTAATGCTTTCACTGGCGGATTCTGTCGGTTTTCCGGGAACGGACTGTGTCCTGGGATGTAAGGAGAAGGTGGGGGCCGCTTCCTCGTCGTGGGGCGCCTGTGTGAGCCGACCCAGGCCCTGTGAGGAAGGCTCTAGGCAGTGCCGGCTCTCACGGGCTCTGATGCCCTGTTTGGTAAGGAGCACCACCGTGCCCCGCCAACTCCAGAGAAATGCTGGTGACTATACCGAAAGGGTCCTCTGGATTGTAAATGCATCTTGCATGTGAAACACATGTCCATCTGTGACTTTATGACACGCGGCGTGGACAGCAACATCTCTTAGCAAAGTACAGTGAAAAAATTAAGTCAGCCATGGGCAAAGCATTAATGAGATGATGAGAGCGCTGTGGCCTGGTGGGGTGTCTGGTGTGTGTCCCAGCATACCAGCAGACTTAAGAAAGTTAAGATTGTCTCATTGGGTGCCAAGGAGACATTTGGGCGTGATGGGTGTCCAGGTCTGATCAGGAAGTTTTTCAGTGTTGTTGGAAGGCTGCTGTGCTTAGTAACACATACAGTGCCGTCACTGGAGCGAAGGTAGGATATGCTATATAGAAGAGAGGGAATAGTTACTGCTGTTTGCAGATGGTATACTCTGAAAACTCAGAATCAGCTGGACAGTTTGTTGCGGGGGTGGGACCAGGTAAACGTGAGCAGTTAGAAACATCCCAGGGTGTTGTTGATCTCCACCTGGGAAATGGGGCAGTGTCACTGTCCGGGGCCCTGTGCCATGGGCACTGCTTACCTCCAGGCACAGGGCTCTGGGCAGGACAGCTCTCCCTGCCCGGGGCCTATGCTCAGTCACTCAGGGTGGCGGATGGCTGGGGGCCGGGGTGGTTTGTCACCTTTGTTGGTGGCTTCTTGTCCAGGTGGGCGTGTGGATTGATGTTGGCAGCCGGTACGAGACTGAGAAGAACAATGGGGCAGGCTACTTCGTGGAGCATCTGGCTTTCAAGGTGAGGCGCTCCAGGTCTGTGTCTTCCCTGGGCTCAGGCCTCCCTGTTGTCCCTCCTGAGGGGAGGTCAGCAAACTTAGGCTCCTGACTACTCCAGTCTCTGCTTTGCCCTCGGAGGAGCCTCTCTGTGAGTCCCTGCACGAGGTCCCTGGAGCACAGGAGCCCCACTTTGCACTAAGGCCAGGGCTGTGCTATGTGAAAGCAGGTGGACTTTGGGAAACACAGGGAGCTGCACACCTGCATGGGAGCAAACCCGCACATGGGCATGCACACCTGCTTACGGCAGAGTGTCTGCACCTGCTGGCTGTAGAGGCACTTTTTTTTTTTTTTTTTTTTTAATTTATTTGACAGGCAGAGTTATAGACACAGAGAGAGCGACAGAGAGAAAGGTCCTCCTTCCGTTGGTTCACACCCCAAATGGCTGCTACGGCTGGCACTGTGCCAATCTGAAGCCAGGAGCCAGGTGCTACTTCCTGGTCTCCCATGTGGGTGCAGGGGTCCAAGCACTTGGGCCATCCTCCACTACCCTCCTGGGCCACAGCAGAGAGCTGGACTGGAAGAGGAGCAGCCGGGACTAGAACCGGCACCCATATGGGATGCCGGCGCTGCAGGCGGAGGATTAACCCAATGAGCCACAGCGCCAGCCCGAGACCCTTGTTTTTTACATGAATAAGAAAATGGAGGAGGGCGTGTGGGATGGGCAGGGGTTGGCACCAGATCGGGTGGCCCAGCCAATTTCCGCATCATAGATGAATGTACAAAGAAAGGTGTTTTTGTTTTTTTCTTATTTAAGAGACAGAGATAGAGACAGATAGAGATGTTACTCAGTGGCTCCCTCTCCAGATGCCCACGGTGGCTGGGGCTGGACCAGGCAGGAGCTGGGAATGAAATGCAGGTCTCCACACGGGGACAGGGACCCAGCCCTTTCAGCCATCACCTGCTCTCTCCCAGGTGTGCATTAGGGAGTAGAGCCAGGGCTTGAACCCAGGTATTCCTGTCCCAACTACGTCTTAGCTGCCAGGCTAAATGCCGCTCTGTGCAGACGGGTCTGTCTGTCTGTCTGTCTTTCTAAGATTTTTACTTATCTATTTATTTGAAAGAATTACACAGAGGGAGAAGAGACAGATCTTCCATCTGCTGGTTCACTCCCTAAATGGCCGCTGGGGCTGGGGCTGGGCCAGGGCAAAGCCAGGAGATAAGAACTTCTTCCGGATCTTCCACATGGGGGCAGGGGCCCAAGCGCTTGGGTCATCTTCCAGGATCGTCTTCCATTGCTTTCCCAGCCACATTAACAGGGAGCTGGATTGGAAGTGGAGCAGCCAGGACTTGAACCAGCGCCCATATAGGATGTCGGTGCTGCAAGCAGTGGCTTTACCTGCTGCACCACAGTGCCAGCTGGCCCCGTGTGTGCAGATTTTTAAAAAGTTACTACTTACTGTTTTTAAAGAATTATTTTATTTATTTGAAAGGCAAAGAGAAAGTCTTCCATCTGCTGGTTCACTCCCCAAATGGCTGCAACAGCAGGAGCTGTGCTGATCTGAAGCCAGGAGCCAGGAGCTTCCTCCAAGTCCCCGTCATGAGTGCAGGAGCCCAAGGACTTTGGGCCAAACTCTACTCCTTTCCAAGGCCATAGCAGGGATCGGAAGTGGAGCAGCCGGAACTCAAACCAGTGCCCATATGGGATGCCAGCCCTGCAGGTGGTGGCTTTACCTGCTATGCCACAGCACAAGCCCCTTGTTATTTTTTTAAAAGATGTACTATTTATGAAAGATAGTGAGCTGCTTCATTCCTCAGCGGCTGCAACAGCCAGATTGGGCTTATTCTGAGCCAGGATCCGTCTGGATCTCCCACGTGGGTGGTAGGGACCCAGGGATGTGGGCCACCTTCCACTGCTTTCCTGGCACATTAGCAGGAAGCTGTGTCAGAGTGGCGCAGCTGGGACCTGAACTGGCACTCTGGTGCAGGATGCCAGCATCACAGGCAGTGACTTAATCCAGCGCCCACGCGCCAGCCTCATGCACGGATTTCAGTGTGTGTGCACGTTATGCGGTAGCAAGTGTTGCTCCTTAAATGCATACAAGCAGCAGAGGAGGCCATTAGCCCAGACACGCAGAGTGGAGGAATGGGTGCTGTCACAGGAACACAGGTGGGGGCTCATCTGACCATGCCCTCAGGAAGGAAGGGAGAGTACGGTAAGGCTGGGCCTGAGGCAGCCTTGGCTGTGGCCGGGCCCTTCCGTCCTGGCTGTCTCCACGCCCAGTTCTGCATTTTCAGAGTTCTGCTCTGGCGGTACGTGTAGAGCAGTGGTTCTGCCAGGACTTTAACCTATGAGAACAGGGTTCCTGGGTGCCCTCATGGCTCCTGAGTATTCTTTTTGATGTGTGGTTCCAGGGAACAAAAAATCGGCCTGGCAGTGCTCTGGAGAAGGAGGTGGAGAACATGGGGGCCCATCTTAATGCCTACAGCACCCGGGAGCACACGGCCTACTACATCAAGGCACTCTCCAAGGACCTGCCGAAAGGTGACAGCCAGAGGAGGGGTGGGAGCAGAGGACGGGCTCCCGGGAGCCCATGACCGAGGGTCTGGCCCCGCAGCAGCGCAGCCGGGGCGTTCCCAGCATCACTGGTCCCCAGGCCCCCCTGGCGCCTGAGCGTGTCCTCCTTGTGTGCAGTGGTGGAGCTCCTGGGTGACATCGTTCAGAACTGCAGCCTGGAGGACTCCCAGGTGGAGAAGGGGCGCGACGTGATCCTGCAGGAGATGCAGGAGAACGACGGGTCCATGCGCGACGTGGTCTTCAACTACCTGCACGCCACGGCCTTCCAGGGCACGCCTCTGGCCCAGGCTGTGGAGGGGCCCAGTGAGAATGTCAGGTGAGCGGTGGCTGGGCGTGGACGCGCCTCCGTGTGCTCCTCCTTCACACGGCCGCAGGTGGCTTCTCTTCCTGTGTGGTCCCTGTGGGCCTTTGTTTAATGACTGTGTGGTGTTCACCTGAATCCCGGGCTTTGTTCAGGGTGTGTGTGTCCTCACAGAGGGACTTAGGGGGCACAGTGCGACCTCGCAGCCCGGGGGTGGTGTGGAACAATCCAGGCAGTTGCATCCCGATCCCCTCAGACGGTCATCATCTCTCCGTGTTTGGAACAGTAAAATCCTCTCTGGTGATCTGAAATGCACAGTAGTTGCTAGGTAAAGAACATGAGATGTCATTCCTCCTGTCCAGCTGTACCCCGTCCTCTCTCTCTCCATTTCCTCCCCCCTTTCACCCCCTCAGGCTCTCATAACCCCTGTTCTGTCCTCCACCTCTGTGAAAGCATCCAGGACTTGGCTTTCTGTGCCTGACTTGGTAACAAAACATCCCTCCAGTTCCATCCGTGTTTCTGCAAGTGACAGATTTGCCTTCTTTTTTACGGCTGAATAATGAGTCCTGTATGAGTGCCATTTTCCTTATCTGTTCACGGACCCCTGGGTGTATTCCTGCTGAGGACTGTGCTGTTGTGACTTGTCCTCAGTCTGTTCGTTGTAGTTTGGGAGAGCAGTTGACCCATTGCCGCTCATCTTGGCAGGAAGCTGTCTCGTGCCGACCTGACTGAGTACCTCAGCCAGCATTACAAGGCCCCTCGCATGGTGCTGGCAGCAGCTGGCGGTGAGTTGAGGGGCTCACTGAAGCTCTGGGCGTGTGGACCCTGGCCTCATTTCAGAGCCCGGGTCTCCTGGGTCTCACCCTGGGGGACCTTCCACTCCAGGGGACCCTGCTCCTGCCCTGTCCTTTAGGGGAGGGACCTTCCTCCTGTGCTCTCGGAGGTGGGGTTGGATTCTGCCCTGCAGCCACCACTGGGGATGGCCACCCAGGGACGCCTGCCTCAGTGGCTGCTGGCCCTCCCCGGGCCCCAGGCCCTCTGAGCACCGCCTGGTGCTGTATGGTTCCCAGGCTGCTGGGGAGCCTGTGCTTTGGGGCTGGTTCCTGTGGCCTTGCCCTTGGGTGAGCCACACATGGGCTGTTTGATGATGCCCGCTTGATCATCACCGGGGAAGCACCTTGAGAGGGAAGCACAGACTGGTAGGGGAGGTTTTAAAGATTTATTTATTTGAAAGGCAGAGTTACAGAGAGGCAGAGAGAGAGAGAGGTTTTTCATCCTCTGGTTCATTCCCCAAATGGTTGCAATGGCCAGAGCTGTGCCGATTAGGAGCTTGGAGCTTCTTCCAGGTCTCCCACATGGTTGCAGGGCCCCAAGCACTTGGGCCATCTTCTACTGCTTTCCCAGGCCATAGCAGAGAGCTGGACTGGAAGTGGAGCAGCCGGGACTTGAACTGGTGCCCATATGGGATGCCAGTACTGCAGGCGGTGGCCTTACCTGCTATGCCACAGCACTGGCCCCAGTAGGGGAGATTTTAATGGGGACTCTTAAGTCAGAGGTTGGGGAGAGACAGCACTTTAAATTTGTTGTCTCAACAAGGCCTAATGGATGGTCGGTGTTAAGGAAGGAGGGAAGGACCTGAGCAGAGGGCAGGCAGTGGTCTGATTGTGTGTGTGTGTGTGTGTGTGTGTGTGTATGTAGCGGGGGTGAGGTTATTGTGGAGTGGTAGGCAGAGAAGGCACCCATCTGCTGCCTCACTCCCCAAATTCTGGCAACAGCTCCCTGCTGTGGACTTGGGGTGGAGTCAGGAATGCAGTCCTGGTCTCCCATGTGGACCCCTTGAGCCCTCAGCACTGTCTCCAGGGATCTTCTTTGGCAGGCGCTCTGATGTGGGATGCAGGCACTGGTAACTGCTGGGCCGAAGGCCTGTCTCTGATGTGCTTTAAAGCTTGCTGTGCGGCTGCGTGTGGGCAGAGCATAGTGGATGGACTAGGGAGAGTGGGAACGGGCAGGAATGGGGGAGAAGCGGGAGTGAATTCTGTGTGTGTGTGTGTGTGTTAAAATTAGGGGCCGGCGCTGTGGCTGGCCTGAAGCGCCCGTATCCCATATGAGCACTGGTTCGAGTCCCAGCTGCTCTTCTTCCGATCCAGCTCTCTGCTATGGCCTGTGAAAGCAATAGAAGATGGCCCAAGTCCCTGGGCCTCTGCACACGCGTGGGAGACCCGGAGGAAGCTCCTGGCTCCTGGTCAGATCGGCGCAGCTCTGGCCATTGTGGCCATCTGGGGAGTGAACCAGCGAATGGAAGACCTCTCAGTCTCTACCTCTCTCTGTAACTCTGTCTTTCAAATAAATAAAATAAATCTTTAAAAAAGCAAAAAATAAAAAAATAAAATTCATTAAGTAATTTGAAAAACAGATCTTCCATCTGCTGGTTCACTCCCCAGATGGCCAGAGCTGGGCCAGACAGAAGCCAGGAGCTGCCATCCGGGTCTCCTGTGTGGGTGGCAGGGGCCCAAGCACTGGGCCGTCTTCTGCTGCCTCCCAGGTGCTGAGGAGCCCCTGCAGCTGTCTGGCCCTGTGGTGTTGCCTTGTCTGTGAGGCGGGGTCTGTCTGTGGAGGATCCTCTTCCCTTACCCTGTCCCACTGTCGTGTCTTCCTTCTGCTGTCTCCCACCGAGCAGGACACGGGGGTCCCCGCCTGTGATGCCCCCCTCGTGCCTCAGACCTTGGCCGTCTCTCCGCAGGGGTGGAGCACCAGCAGCTGCTTGACCTGGCCCAGAAGCACTTGGGCAGCATCTCTGGGACGTACACAGAGGACGCTGTGCCCACTCTGACTCCGTGCCGCTTCACGGGCAGCGAGGTGCGCGCCTGCCGGGCATGGGTGCTGCTCCTGGCTGGGGGCCTCTGGGAGGACCCTCGTGTGGTTGTCCTGGTGGCTCCAGATGTGGCTCAGGAGCTGGCAAGGAGTCCTGTGGCTGCTGCCTCACACGCATGTGCACACTTCTCTTCACCCAGGCCGTGTGGCCGTCCCTCAGCCTTCCCGTGTACTGTTTCAGATCCGCCACCGTGATGACGCCCTGCCTTTGGCCCATGTGGCCATTGCAGTAGAGGGCCCTGGGTGGGCCAACCCTGACAACGTGGCCCTGCAGGTGGGCAACGCCATTATCGGTCACTATGACTGCACTTATGGCGGTGGCAAGGTGAGTGTCTGGGACAGGTGTGGAACCTGCCTTCGAGAAAGAGAGGGTGCTGGGACTGTGGGCTTCTGAGTGTCACAGATCCGTGCTGACCACCCCTGTCCCTGAAAGCACCTGTCCAGCCCGCTGGCTTCAGTCGCCGTGGCCAACAAACTGTGTCAGAGCTTCCAGACCTTCAACATCTGCTACGCGGAGACCGGGTTGCTGGGCGCACACTTTGTGTGCGACCGCATGAACATCGACGACATGCTGTTCTTCTTGCAAGGCCAATGGTGAGGGCCAGGCTGGTACTGGCGGGCGGGTGGATCGCCAGCACGCCACCTCTGAGAGTGACTGCCCCCCACTTTAGGATGCGCCTGTGCACCAGTGCCACGGAGAGTGAGGTGACCCGGGGCAAAAATATCCTCCGGAATGCCCTGGTGTCGCATCTGGATGGTGAGTCCTGTGGCTCTGGAGGGGAGGGGTGGAGTGTCGCTGCGGTCACCTTTCCTCACCCGTGGCCTGCCACCCACCACCAAGGGGCTGACCCAGGTCAGCAGCCCTCGGCCAGGAGAGAGGGTTGTGACCTGGGTTGAGGGCAAGGGCAGCCTGACACGGCACAGGGCTTTGTATCTGTGGGTCCAGGTGGACTGGGCAGACCTCCCTCTGAGCCTTCCCCCTCCTCGAAGGTACCACTCCTGTGTGTGAGGACATTGGACGAAGCCTCCTGACCTATGGTCGCCGCATCCCCCTGGCCGAGTGGGAAAGCCGGATAGCGGTAACACAGGCCCCTGGGGAAGGTTCTGGAGTCTTAGCCTGGCGTGAGGAGCTAGGGCCTAGTGGAGTAGATACCACTCCTGTAGGTGTCCCTGTTGTGCCAGCAGCTGTCGCCCACAGTGGGCAGCGTAGAAACACTGATGGCTGAGGTGGTGGGGGCATGGAAGAATACAGCGGGGAAAGCCCTGCCGCCTTGTCCGCTCTGGGGAGGAGCTCCATGGCATGTGTGGGAGATGGTCAGCTGGATGGTGTTGAGACTGGCTGGGTGGTGCCCGGGTGTCTGTCGGTCAATGGCCCCCCCCCCCCCACTTTGCCCTGCAGGAGGTGGATGCCCACACGGTTCGTGAGGTCTGCTCCAAGTACTTCTATGACCAGTGTCCAGCAGTGGCTGGACTGGGTGAGTGGCCTGGAAGATCTGCTATTGTCCTTTTCTTCGGCCATTGTCTTGGCCGCCCCTTCCACCCTGCCCCCCCCCCCCATGCCCCAGCCTACCCTGAGAAGCAGGTTGGGGCCCCCTGGGAGGCTCTCTCCGGCAGCCTGGCTGCCAGGAGTTCTTGCTCAGAAAACCTGTCCCAGCAGCTCCCTGACTGCCTGCCAAGGTGCCTCCATCAATACCCCACACCCGCCAGGTAACGGGCACCTCTGTGTAGGGTGGGGCTCCAAGAGCCAGAGCGTGAAGGGACAAGCTCAGCACCCTGGGGAATGTTCTTCTCCCTCCTTCCATTCAAAGCCTGTCTTGTGCTCTCTGGGCAGCAGCTCCGAGCTGGCTGCGGCACAGAGCCAGGTGTCCCTGTGCAGGCCAGATGCCCCACCCTGACGCCCCACCCTATCCCCACAGGCCCCATTGAGCAGCTCCCAGACTACAACCGGATCCGCAGCGGCATGTTCTGGCTGCGCTTCTAGACGAGGGGGTGGGGCTGGGGCTCATGGTCCCCCCCCCCCCACACCTACCACTCCGGCTCCTCAGACCCGTGCTGCAGATTCCACCAATAAAGTCTTGTATTGAGAACTGTGTGTTCTGTCCTCTAGCAGTGGCGTGAGGACCACTGGGCGTGGATGGGGGAGGAAGAACATCGCCCCAGTTCTGCGTCCCCTGGATCCTTCTGCCTTTCCACAGGCTGATGTGTCCTCAGCCAGGGGCAGGCGTGGGGGCTGCCCCAGAGACCGGAAGCCTTTGATGCTCCCGGGGAACTGAGCCCAGATGTTTCCACTCAACCCTGTGGGGGACGTTCCTTAACTGACCTATCCAGGAGTGGGCTGGAGGAACCCATGGGAACTGCAGATCCAGCCTTTGTGCTGGTAGGGGCCCCAGCCTGGGAACCCGGGGGTGGGGGTCAGATGGGAAACCCCTCCCTGAGGATCCTATGCGGTCTCCCTTGGGTGATCTCTGGATCTGGAGGGGCCGAGGGCTGGCCCTGAGGAAGCGGCTGCCTGTGTTTACTCTGGATTCTGGGAGGAGGCTAGCCTGGGGCATAGTGTTCCCATTTGGTTTCTAAGTGCTGCCTGGACAAGCAGGGCAAGAATCCTGTGCCTTGATTTGCCACTGACTCAGGCTCCAAGAATAGCCCTGAGCTCAGTGGGGCCCAAGCCCCCTCCCTGGACTGGATCTGTCCCAGACAAGTCTTGAGCTGTTGGCCCCACGATCCCCTCCCCATCTCCCAAGGCAGCCAGATCCTGGTGGAGCTCCCACTTGTCTAGTGCTTCTGCTGCCCTTGGGCCCTGGTCCAAAAGCAGGTGGGCACAGGTAGCTCCACTCTGACCTCCCCACCCCCAGCTGAGCCCAGAAGGGGTGATGGAAGTGAGGAGCCCAATTCTCTTTTGAGGAAGTTGCTGACGCAGTCAAGAGCAGGGGTCAAACTATTCAGAAGTCCCCTAGTAACCCCCATCCTAGCCTGGAAAGTAGCCTTGTATCACTCTTAGCCCGCCCACCCCAGTGCCTTTTCTCCACTCCTGCTTGGCTCTTGGAGTTGTCACTTAAGACACCAAATGCCTTTTCTAAGACTGGGCACTTGGCAGATCCTCCTACTTAATTGGCCAGAGAGAGGCAGCTGGGCATGGCAGCGCCTTCATGGTTCAGCCCTGGGTGCTCAGAGCTGCAGCACCAAGGCTGGGCAACAAGCACCAAGTTGATTGTCCTAGGATGGAGCTTGATTCCCCTTCGAAACCTGTGCTTGGCCCTGAAAGGCCACGGATGTGCTGGACACATGGAAGCCAGAGCCGTTGAGAGTGATCTGGCCCTGTGGGCCTGGCTAACCACGTCAGAGAATTTGAGATTTTTATTATTTTAAAGTTGGACCTGGACCAGGTCAAAGCTGGGTCCTGGGAACCCAATGCAGGTCTCCACGTGGGTGCCAGGGACCTGGGTACCTGAGCTGCGACCTGCTGCCTCCCAGGGTGCACTGCAGCAAGAAGCTGAATTTGGGAACAGCTAGAACTCAGACCCAGATGTTGCAGTGTGGGATGTGGGCTCTCAAGTGGTGTCTAGAACGCGATGCCATGAGCTAGGGAATGTGACCTTCACCCTGAAGGCCTGTTGGAGATGACACCAGGAAGAGGAATGACGTGGTCAAGCTGAGGTTTAGGATGAGGGCTCCCTGGTGAGCTTCCGCAGCCCTCCTGCTGTGGCAGGGCAGGGGCAGGACAGGCTGTAGAGGACACAGCAGAACAGTGTCCCCAGCTGGGCCAGGGGACGAGGTTGGAGGAGGAGAGCCTGCCATGCTGTAGCCAAGGTGTGCAGGAGGAGTTGACGGGGTGCAGTGGGGCGTGTGGGCTGAGACCTCTATAAGGGCCTGGCTGGCCCAGCTGGGGACAGGAGCCACGGAAGGGGATGTCCAGGGAAGGTGAGGAGAGATCGAAGCTGCGAGGGAGGGAGTGCAGGTAGGCACTGGTTTCTGGGGCTGTGCCTGCCAGGAGGCTGGACCTGGGGACCCTGGAGGGCCACACCCTTGCTCAAGAGCCAGGACGGGCTATCTTCCCAGCAGCCTCTCCCAGCACCGAGTGACCTCACAGCAGTGCCTGCTCGGTTTCAGGGCCCCTCCGTTCTGATGAGGTTTGCCCAAACCCGCCCTTCCAGCCAGGCCTCCCGCTTCCCTAAAGGCTGGCCCCCATGTCCAGACTGGCCAGCTCTGCCCTGGTCTCACCACCCTTTGCTGTGCAGCAGGAGTCGTGGGTCTCAGGGCCAAGAGCTGCCTGTGGGGTGCGCGCAGTTCTGGTTCTCTGCTGCCTGCACCTGGAGCCCACCTTCTGGGGAGGGGGTATCCTGGGACGTGGCTGAGGAGACCCTGACCTTGGAAAGAGGTTCTGGACCCTGCAGGGTCCCTGTACTGTGTCCCAGGAGAAGTGAGGAAGTGGTCAGTGACAAGGGGCAATTCCCACCTTCTTGGGCAATAGGAAAGCAGGCAGTGTGGACAGTCCTCACTGTCCCCAACTCTGGCCAGACCAGTGAGCCCTCAGGCCCTGCAGGAGTCTTGGTGACAGTTACAATAGCAGTGCTGTCCCCATAGCCCCCACTCAGCCTGCAAGGCCCTGGGAGGGTGGCTGTACTGTCAGGCCCATTGGAAGAGGCCCAGTGGCGAGGTGGGAATGTGCTTCCTGGGCTGCCCAGCACCGGCAGGAAAGTGGGCCGGGCCCACGCAGGGGTGTCTGCCGTGGGGTCAGCCACCAAATGAGGAGACAAACGAACATGACTGCTCAGGACTGTGGCCCTGGCCTGAGGGGACGTGCTGGGAAGACTCCAAGTCCCAGGAGGCAGTCCCCAGGGGAGGAGTGAGGCACAGGAGTATGGAGAAGGAAGCTGCAGGTGGGGGAGGGGGAGGGCCCAAGACGGTGTCGAGGAGGGGTCTCCAAGGGGAGTAGACTGGACTGGAGGGGATTCCTGTGAGCCAGAATGAGGACATGAAGGTAGAGGGGACCTGACCGGAGAGGGACAGGCCCCCCAGCCGCGGTGTGGGCAGGAAGGCTGGATTCCAGAGAGATGAGCTGTCTCCGTGGGTGGTCCCAACCTCCACATATGGACAGGCCCCCTGCCTGCAGGCACAGCTGGACCACATCTGCTTGGCACGGTAGGGCGTGGCGGGGCCCTGGGATGCACAGCTCACATAAGCACAGCACAGGTTCTCTCCGCTCCTGGCTTCCTGGTCCAGAGGAAGGGTGGATTTCTTGGATCCACCAGTGGGGCCTTCCTTTCCCTGGGATTGGCTTGGGGGGCTGCTCCCCCTGTCCAGGAGGCCCACCAGACAGACAGGGGTGGCTGAATCACAGGTGACGCAGGGCCCGAGGGCTTGTCTGGGCACCCCCAGGCTGGGGCTGAATCATCTCCAGCTGCAGTTTCCCCCTACCACAGGGTTGCTGTCCCTTGGTTCCTCACGAACCAGTCCTCATGCCAGCCCCCAGCAGACGCTGCGCTGCTTACGCATCGACCTGAGGCAACCAAGACCTGTGAGCCTCGGTGGGGTTGAGGGCGCCCTCAGCATCTGTCCCAGAAGCCGCGGGGGTGCTTGCACTTCAGCGCGTCATGGCATCAGTGGGGAGGTGGGTGAGGGCGGGCCGCCCGGGTTCCGCCCGCCGCTCCGCCCCCGGGATTAGGGACTTTTCTCCGCCGTGCCTGCAGGACTTCGGCAGTGGCGGCGGCAGCAGCAGCGGCGGGAGCCGGCGGACGCGCAGGCAAGACCAGGGCTGGGGTTAGGGGGGCGCCAGCCTCGCGCCCGCCAAGGCCGCAGGGCGCAAGGACAGAACTGGGGGTCCTGCTGACCCTCTCACCCAGGATGAGGCTGCGGCTCCTGGTGGCCACGCTCTGCGTTGGAATCCTGGCGGGGGCGCCCCGAGTGCGGGCCCAGTCCAGAGAGCAAGGTGGGCGCTTCTATAAGGACCCTGCTCGGGGCACTGCACTCTGGCACCCACAGCTCCGTGAGCCTTCATACCCGGCACCCCGGGGAGTCCTCCTAACTCTGGCTGGCTTTCCGGAGCCCTCCGCGACTCGGCACTGAGCTTCCTCTTACCCCGTTCGCACCCGAATTCTGGCTCCCTCCAAGAGGGCCGGGTCCCCTTTCCTGTGCTACCCCGCGCCGGCCCCTGAGGCTGACCTCGGTCCCAGGTCCTCTCCTGCGCCCCCAGCCCTCGGCAGGGGACGTCCACTCTGCACCCCCCGCACCTCCCCCGCAGGCTCTCAGGCCCGGTTTGCATCTGCAGACGAGGCCCTCTCGCTACCCTACCCTCAGTCCCAGGGGGCCGCGGCGCAAGGAGAGCCGCGGGCCCGGGGGAGGTTGTGACCTTGCACCCCCTCCAGTGACCTGCACGCGCCTTTACGCCGCGGACATCGTTTTCCTCCTCGACGGCTCCTCTTCCATCGGCCGCAGCAACTTCCGCGAAGTGCGGGGCTTCCTCGAAGGATTGGTGCTGCCTTTCTCCGGGGCAGCCAGCGCGCAGGGCGTGCGCTTCGCAGCGGTGCAGTACAGCGACGATCCGCGGTGAGTGGCGGCACTGGCAGCTGGGGGCGCAGAGAGCCCACTAAGACCCCTTCCCAGGAATTTCCAGGCCAGAGACAGGCTTTGGGGAACCCCGCGACCCCTAGCCAGGACCTCGCTGGAGACAGAGATAGGCATTCACTAGGTAGAGCCTTCCTGCCCCCAGACAAACTCTCCGCCGGGCCTGCCCTGCCAAGGCCGGGAGGCTGGGCTCTGATCTGCAGATTGAGGAGCCCCAAGTGCCCAGATGCCACACCTGCCGGACTCCCCACATCCAAGCCCCCTAACCCTTCAGTCTTCCTACGCACCACAAGGGCTCCTTTCTGGCCAACGTACACCCTCCTCCAGCTGCACCCTTGCTCCTCTAACTAACCAGACATCCTGTCCCCCTAGGCTGTGAACCCCAAGGACCCCAGGTTAGCCCAAGCACACCCCCATAGGCAGTGCATGAAGGAGCACCTGGGGAGTTTGGTAACCCCAGCGTCTGCAGAAGTGGGGGCAATTGAAAGGACCAAGAGGAGCCTCCAGATGGCCTGCTGCCCATAGCCCACACCCCATGGGCTTCCAGAGGCCAGGGCCAGAAGAGGTCCTGGCCCCTGGCTTGAGAGCACCCCTGCCCCCAACAGGACAGAGTTTGGCCTGGACACACTGGCCTCGGGGGGCGAGGTCATCCGTGCCATCCGTGAGCTCAGCTACAAGGGCGGCAACACTCGCACAGGGGCTGCGATCCGCCACGTGGCCGACCACATCTTCCTGCCCCAGCTGACCCGTCCTGGCATCCCCAAGGTGATCCCTGACCCCACTGTGCCTCCCCAAGTGACCCCAAATGAAGTGTCTGCTGCTGCAGCCCTGACCTGAGCCCTGCACCTGCCCCAGGTCTGCATCCTCATCACAGATGGGAAGTCCCAGGACCAGGTGGACGCAGCGGCCCAGAGGCTGAAGGGGCAGGGAGTCAAGCTGTTCGCTGTGGGTGAGTCCGAGCTGGGCCGGGGGTGGGAGCATTCTGAGGGTGCATGGGAAGCGGAGCCCTAACCAGGCTAACCCCAGGGATCAAGAACGCCGACCCTGAGGAGCTGAAGCGAGTCGCCTCCCAGCCCACCGGGGATTTCTTCTTCTTCGTCAACGACTTCAGCATCTTGAGGACCCTGCTGCCCCTCGTCTCCCGGCGGGTGTGCACGACTGCTGGTGGCATTCCCGTGACCCTCCCCCGTGAGTTCCCGGTGCCCTGGCCCTGACCTCTGACCCCAGCTCTGCACCCTAAATGCTGACCCCTGCTCTTCCTGCCTGATCGCCTGGTTTCCCCCCACCCCCCGCGCATCCACAGCCGATGACTCGACTTTGGGTCCTCGGGACCTGGTGCTGTCTGAGCCAGGCAGTCAGTCTCTAAGAGTACAGTGGACGGCAGCCAGCGGCCCTGTGACCGGCTACAAGATCCAGTATACTCCTCTGACAGGGCTGGGACAGCCACGGCCCAGCGAGCTGCGGGAGGTGAGGACGGCACAAGCCACAGGTGGGTGGCTGGGGACCTAGCTGGGCAAGGTGAGGTGACCTCTGACCCTGGGCAGGTGAACGTCCCAGCTGGTGAGACCAGCACGTGGCTGCAGGGCCTCCGGCCACTGACCGAGTACCAAGTGACCGTGGTTGCCCTCTATGCCAACAGCATTGGGGAGTCCGTGAGTGGGACGGCTCGGACCAGTGAGTAATTCTGCCACCCCCCTCACCCCATGTACCTAACCACGCCCCCATTCCCCTCTCCACTGCTGACTCCACTCATCCCCGGTGGGATCTTCCCCAGCTGCCCTGGAGGGGCCAGAGCTGACCATCCAGAACACCACAGCGCACAGCCTCCTGGTGGCCTGGCGGAGCGTGCCGGGCGCCACTGGCTACCGCGTGACCTGGCGGGTCCTCAGTGGTGAGTGAGAGGCGTGGGCTGAGGCCAGGCTCTGCGCCCCGACAAGACTGTAAAGCCACACGTCCATGAGTCCCACACGCCCCTTGCCCCCCCCCTTCAGGTGGAGCCCCCCAGCAGCAGGAGCTGGGCCCCAGGCAGGAGTCCGTGCTGCTGCGTGGCCTGCAGCCTGGCACCGACTATGAGGTGACCGTGAGCACCCTGTTCGGCCGGAACGTGGGGCCCGCCGCCTCCCTGACCGCCCGCACTGGTGAGGGGGCTGGGCGCTTTCCTCTGGCAGGGGAGGGCAGACAGGGCCAGGCCCAGAGGCCTCTGACATCCCACGTCCCCTGGGCAGGCCCCTCCGTTGAGCAGATCCTACGCCCGGTCATCCTGGGCCCCACATCCATCCTCCTTTCCTGGAACTTGGTGCCTGAGGCCCGTGGCTACCGTCTGGAGTGGCGGCGTGAGAGCGGTCAGTGCAGGGGCAGGGGCGGGCAAGCGAGGGGCAGGGGCTGGCCTCAGCTGGCCTGACCAGGTCATCTTGCAGGCCTGGAGCCGCCGCAGAGGGTGGTTCTGGCCCCGGATGTGACCCGCCACCAGCTGGATGGGCTGCAGCCAGGCACCGAGTACCGCCTCACACTCTACACCTTGCTGGAAGGCCGCGAGGTGGCCACTCCTGCCACCGTGGTCCCCACGGGTGAGGGTTCTGCGTGCCTGGCCGGTGAGTGGGGTGGCTCCCGGGGTGCCAGCTGCCCCTCATGCTGCGCTCTCCAGCAGGGCCGGAGCGGCCTGTGGGCCCTGTGACGGACCTACAAGCCACCGAGCTGCCCGGGCAGCGAGTGCGAGTGTCCTGGAGCCCAGTCCCGGGCGCCACTGAGTACCGAGTCACCGTGCGCAGCACCCAGGGTGAGTTGGTGGCAGCCAGCAAAGCCTCACACGCGAGCGTGCCAGGCCGCAGCGTCTAAACCGCAGCCTCCTCCCTGGCTCCTGTCCATCCCCCTCCCAAGCTGGCACTGAGCCCAGCACCATCACAGGGTCCTCTGCCCCCCACCCCCCACATACACCCTGTCCCCCCGCCTGGCTCTGTCTCCACTCCCTGTCTCTGGCATCCACCCCTCTGCACCACTGGCTCAGTCCTCTGCCCTGCTCCTACCCTGTCCATGACGCCGTCCACACTGACCTCCGTCATCCCACATCAGTGTCCATCGGCTCTCCTGGCCGCTGCCATCCAGCGTCCCCTCCATCACTGGCTTCTGACCCCGTGTGGCTGCCCATCACTGGCCACTCCCTCCCGCGTCCGCACCGCTTGCTCTCACATTCTGACAGTGACCGCTGTCAGCCCACGTGCCTCTCTCTTCCTGACCCCTACCTGCCCGCCTCTCTTCTCTCCTAGGGGTTGAGCGGTCCCTGGTGCTTCCTGGGAGCCAGGTGGCCTTCGACCTGGATGACGTTCGGGCTGGACTTAGCTACACGGTGCGGGTGTCTGCTCGAGTGGGCACCCGTGACGGCAGTGCCAGCGTCCTCACTGTCCGCCGTGGTGAGTACCGCAAGGGGCTAGCGGGGGACTGCTGCCCGACCCACCACAGTCCTGGTTCTGACCCCTGACCTCTGTCTTGAACTCTCAGAGCCAGAAACCCCACTGGCCGTCCCAGGGCTGCGAGTCGCGGCATCAGATATGACGCGAGTGAGGGTGACCTGGGGACCTGTTCCCGGAGCCAGTGGATTTCGGATCAGCTGGAGGACAGGCAGCGGTGAGTGTGGGGAGTGGGAGGGTTGCTGGGGGAGCTACCTGGGCCTGGGGCCAGGGGCCTGGGGGCCAGGGGGCCAGGCAGCAGCCCTGAGAACGTGGCCCTCTGATTTCAGGTCCCGAGTCCACCCAGACATTGCCCCCGGACTCCACGGCCGCAGACATCACGGGACTGCAGCCCGGCACCTCGTACCAGGTGGCTGTGTCGGCGCTTCGAGGCAGAGACGAGGGCCCCCCTGTGGTCATCGTGGCTCGAACCGGTCAGGCCCTGACGCTGCCTCTTGGCTTTCTGCCTCCCATGCCTCCCTCTCAGAGACCCCTGCTTCCCCCAGACTCCAGCCCCTCATTCGGATGCTCACCGCCTCCTCTCAAGCCCTTCCCTTCTTGAGGTTCCCGAGCCACACCCACCACACCCTCCATGTCCTTGGATTGTCACCACCACGTCACTCAGACCCCCCACCATCCTTCTTGCTGGCTCTACCTCTCCTCTTGGACTGGCGCGTCCTCCCTTGCCAGACCCTTTGACAGCCTCCTGGTACCTGCATCGGGTCCCCACCCCTTCTCTGCCAGGCCCTGTTGTCATTCAGGGTCTGATACCCTTCTGCCCAAACCCCTGCTTCCCAACCCACTCCCACCCATTCACTGCCTCCTTTCTCAGATCCCTGCCTTCTCCAAGCTTCCCGCAGCCTTCCCTAATCACATGGTCCCCACTGCCTCTGCCCTGGGACACCCCCCGCCCACCTCCGCTGTCACATTCTTTGTTGCCTTTTTCCCTGCAGACCCACTGGGCCCAGTGAGAACAGTTCATGTGACTCAGGCTGGCAGCTCATCTGTCACCATTGCCTGGACCAGGGTTCCCGGCGCCACAGGATACAGGGTGTCCTGGCACTCAGACCATGGTGGGGACTAGGGCTTTGGAAGGGTCATGGGGTCAGGTCTGGCTGCAACAGGGGCTGGGAATTGGGGGGGGGGGGGCTCAGGTGGGCCACTGGGGGGACAGTCTGGCTGGCTCTGGAGCTGCCTCCATCCCCTCTCCCAGACCCAGAGAGATCGCAGTTGGTGTCGGGGGAGGCCGCGGTGGCTGAGCTGGACGGGCTGCGGCCAGACACCGAGTACACAGTGCATGTGAGGGCCCACGTGGCGGGCGTGGATGGGGCCCCCGCCTCTGTGGTCGTGAGGACCGGTGAGTGGAGCCCAGCCAGCTACTCCTGCCCCTGCTGTGCTCCTCCGCCCCTGCTGTGCTATCCTCCAGCTGCCCACCCCGTCACTGTCCCGTCCACACGGATCCAGCCACGCTAAAGTGGCAGCCCACAGTGACCTCCTGGCTGCCCCACACCGCCCACTGACCTGACCTCCTCCTCCATCTCTGGACCGCCTCAAGCTAGCCTTCAGACCTCATGTTTTAAAAATGCCTGCCAGGCATCCAGCAGCACCTAAGCCCTGGCCTTGCCTCTGTCCCCAGCCCCTGAGCCTGTGGGCAGTGTGTCCAAGCTGCAGATCCTCAATGCTTCCAGCGACGTTCTGCGGGTCACCTGGGCAGGCGTCCCGGGCGCCACAGCCTACAGACTGGCCTGGGGCCGGAGTGAAGGTATGGCTCCCTGACCCTGCCTTGTCTTCCCTAGCCGGGGTTGCGCCTTTCTGTCCACCACCCCCACCCCTGACCACGGGCTGTTTGTTCACCTGGCCAGGTGGCCCCACAAGACACCAGATGCTCTCCGGAAACACAGAGTCCGCAGAGATCCGGGGTCTGGAAGGCGGAGTCAGCTACTCTGTGCGAGTGACTGCTCTAGTCGGGGACCGAGAGGGCGCACCTGTCTCCGTTGTCGTCACCACGCGTAGGCGGCGCTTGGGCGGGAGCGAGCCTTGGATTGGTGGCTCGGACAGTTTGGGGGCGGGTTTTGTGCTCAGGTTTGGAAAAAGACCCAAGAGATTGGTAGTGAGCCTTTGGGGGCGGGGTCTGAGAGAACAGGAAAAAATGAAGCCCAGGATAGGCAGAGGGGCCGGCTGGGGGCGGGGCGTGTGTCAGGGTTGGCCTGGGATTGGTGCCGGGCCAATGGGAGCAGAGCCTCCTTGATCTCCTCGTGCTTCTCTCCAGCACCTGAGGCTGCCACAGCCCTGGAGACTCTTCGTGTAGTGCAGCGCGGGGAGCACTCGCTGAGGCTGCGCTGGGAGTCGGTGCCCGGCGCGCACGGCTTCCGTCTGCGTTGGCGACCCGAAGGTGAGCGGCACCCCCAGAGCGGGGTTAGGGATGGAGGGTGGGGGCGAGACTGGCGGTGGGCAGGGCCTGCGAGATCCCCACCTGTAGGCGGGATCCATTAACCAGATTGTTGGGATCCTTGAGATCGTTGAGTGGGGTCAGTGAGGTGGGCAGGGTTAGCGAGGATGTGGAAGGACAACCAGGCGGGGACCCAGTTAGAGTCGTGCAATGAGGTAGGCGGGGTCAGTATCCCACCTGCTCCTGGCCCCCAACCTCTTGCCTGCCCCAGGTGGCCAGGAACAGTTCCGGCTTCTGGGACCCGACCTCAGTAGCTACCACCTGGATGGGCTGGAGCCAGCAACACAGTACCGTGTATGGCTAAGCGTACTGGGGCCGAGTGGAGAGGGCCCTCCCCGTGAGGTGACTGCGCGCACTGGTGAGCCCACCTTGCTGTCTGTGCTCCCGCCCCCACTGATGACCACCCTGAGTCCCTGCACCCTGGGCTCTGGGTGACTCCTCCTGTAGCCCCTCATGCCCTGCCCCTGGGTGATCCCATGGCACTTCACCAAGATGAACCCATCCCGGAGCGCATGTCTCTGATCCCTGGTCTCTGATTGCCCCTTCAGAGTCACCTCGTGTCCCTAGCACTGAACTACGAGTGGTGGACACGTCGATCGACTCAGTGACTCTGGCCTGGACCCCGGTGTCTGGGGCATCCAGCTACATCCTGTCCTGGCGGCCACTCAGAGGCGCTGACCAAGGTGAGGGGAAGGCCAGTGTTGGCGAGGGCTGGCAGTCCGTGGAGGGTCTCCTGTTTAACTGGGCTTTGTCCTCTGCAGAGGTGCCCGCTGCCCCCCTGACACTTCCAGGGATCTCGGGCTCCCAGCGCGTGACAGGACTAGAGCCTGGCATCTCCTATGTCTTCTCACTGACACCTGTCCGGGATGGTGTGCGGGGTCCTGAGACCTCCGTCACACAGAACCCAGGTCTGATGGGCACGATGGGTGGGGCTGAAGGGGCCAGCTGGAGGGGCGACCACTTCAGGAGCACGGCCTCTCCCTGCAGGGTGTCCCCGTGGCCTGGCGGACGTGGTGTTCCTGCTGCACGCCACTCGCGATAATGCTCACCGTGCGGGGGCCGCGAAGCGGGTCCTGGAGCGCCTGGTGTCTGCACTTGGGCCTCTTGGGCCACAAGCGGTCCAGGTTTGGCCCTAGACCTTTGCCTCTCCCTGCACCGCCCCACCCCACCCCACCCCACCCCACCATAGCTCCAGGCTTCCTCCTGCCTCTCCCTCAGGTTCTGTGTCTCCCTGCATGCTGGTGTCTGCCCATCCCCCCATCACCGCTGACCCCTTCCTGAGTGGTCGGGGTCTAGTCAGGCCCCCATGTCTCCATGATTCCCCAGGACCTGTGCACCCCGACGCCTGCATTGCCACATTCTCTGTCTTCCCCACCCACCCCAGGTTGGCCTGCTGTCCTACAGCCACCGGCCCTCCCCGCTGTTCCCGCTGAATAGCTCCCATGACCTTGGCATCATCTTGCAGAAGATCCGTGACATCCCCTACATGGACCCAAGTGGGAACAACCTGGGTGAGGGCAGCAGCAGGTGTGGGCCCCTGGGCTTCCCCGCTGGGTGCGTGGTGCCCAGAACTGTGACATTCCTCCCTCCCAGGCACAGCTGTGGTCACAGCTCACAGATACCTGTTGGCGCCGGATGCTCCTGGGCGCCGCCCACACGTGCCAGGGGTGATGGTTCTGCTTGTGGATGAGCCCCTGAGAAGCGACATATTCAGCCCCATCCGCGAGGCACAGGCGGCTGGTGAGAAGTGGCGCTGACGAGGACAGGGCCTGGGAGTAGGGGCGGCCGCAGCAGGGTTCTCATGCTGGCCGTTGGGCCCCTCCTTAGGACTTAAGGTGATGATGTTGGGCCTGGCGGGAGCTGACCCAGAGCAGCTGCGTCGCTTGGTGCCAGGCATGGACCCTGTGCAGAGCTTCTTTGCCGTGGATGATGGTCCGAGCCTGGACCGGGCAGCCAGTGATCTGGCTATAGCCCTGTGCCAGGCAGCTGTGGTCACTCAGGTTTGGAAGGGGCCTCTGGGGGACCAGGGGTGGGGAGGAGGGGAAAGGAGCCTGGGGGGTCTTGGTTAGAACCCCCTGGTCTCAAAGGGACCCTTTGTCCACAGGCACGGCCAGAGCCTTGCTCAGTGCATTGTCCGAAGGTAAGTGCTGAGTGGAGAGGGCAGGCGTGGGCCACACCTTTTGGGCCAGCCACTCAGACCGCCCTCTGACCTGTCTTTCCCCAGGGCGAGAAGGGGGAGCCTGGACAGCTGGTGAGTGGCCCGGGGCTGGGAGCAGAGAGTAGGTCGGTTGTTAGCGGGGCAGGGGTAGTTGGCAGCACGGGGCTCACCGACCCCTGCTTCCTAGGGCCCGCCAGGACAAGCTGGGCCTCCCGGCGCCCCCGGCCTCCCGGTGAGTGTCACCCCGTCCCCATCCCGGCACCCTAACTGGCTCCGCACCTCCTTACAGCTGTCTTCTCTCAGGGCAGGACGGGTGCCCCTGGCCCCCAGGGGCCCCCCGGAAGGACCAATGCAAAGGGCGAGAGGGTGAGTCTGGGGACCACCGTGCTTCCCCTGCGTCATGCCTGCAGGTTCTCAGGGGTTTTAGAGAAAAAAGACAGGCAGAGTGGGAGGCGCGGGTTCTGCAGGAGCCGAGTGGAGGTGTAAACCACACCAGAGACCCTGGGGAGGCGCTGGAGGAGACGGGCCAGTAGTGCGGCCCGGCGCCGGGGAGAGCCTGGCAGGCCATTCCCCGGTATGCCGGAGGCCTCTGCCTCGTCCCTGCCCCTGTGCCTGGCACTGGGCCTTGCTCGGCTCTCAGGGGCCTCTCCTCTGCCCTCTGCCCCACCCCTGACAATGCTTGGGGACCTGTGGAGTGGGGGCCTCAGGCTAAGGGGGGCTCTTCCAGACAAGCAGGGTCATTGCAGGAGGGCCCCTGCCTGCTCTGAACTCTGCCTCCTTAGGGCTTCCCTGGAGTGGATGGGCTTCCAGGTAGCCCTGGCCGCCCCGGGCCTCCTGGGACCCCCGGCGCCCCAGGCCCAAAGGTGAGCAGGCTGTGCCCTGGGGAGCCATGGTGGGATGCTTTGCTCAGGTGAGTGGGGGGCTCTGGCTGTTCTGACACTGGCCTCCATTTACAGGGCTCTCCAGGGTGGGCCGGCCCTCGTGGAGAACCGGTAAGGTGCTTCCCTTCGCTCTGCCAGCACCTCCCCTGGAGGATCGGGGAAGCTGATCTGGAAGCTCCCCGAGACTCGCCTGAGCCCAGGCACCACCCTGTGTTCTGTTTTATCCTCAGGGAGAGCCAGGACCGCGAGGCCTGAAAGGGGAGCCGGTAGGTGAATGGGAAGGCAGGGACCTGGGTGCCCAGGTCCCACCCGTGCAGGGGCAGAGGTAGAAGGCAGGGCAGCTGGGACGCCTCTAGGGGCTTCTTCCCTCCAGTCTGTCGTACCCTGAATGCTGGCCACTGCTCTGCCCTGCAGGGGGAGCCTGGACGAATCTTCGGAGGCGAGGGACCGGGGCTGCCTGGGCAGAAAGGGGACTCTGGGCCTTCGGTAAGTTCAGGGGGCACGGAAGACCAGGAGTGGGGTATGGGTGAGCTCTGGGGGTTGCACCTTTTACTTTGTCTCCTCTCTCAGGGCCCCCCTGGACCTCGTGGCCCACCAGGGGACCCAGGACCCCGTGGTCCTCCAGGACTTCCTGGAACAGCTGTGAAGGTGATAGCCTGGCCCCATATGGTCTCCTGACTTCCATGTGACTCAGAGACTTTGACCCCCTATTGGTTGCTCTGAGCCCGTGTGACCCTTTAACCACCCCCACCCCAGACTCCTCAGGCCCCGCATGATCCTTGTAAGCCAGTGTGACCCCATGAACTTTGCCCTTCTGGTGTCTTAGGGAGGGAGGTGTGGTCCAGGGTCATGGGGTCATGATCTGTCTTCCAGGGTGACAAAGGCGATCGCGGGGAACGGGTGAGTGAGGGGCAGGATGCACTGGGGGTGGCTGGGGGTCTGCGTCCCGCGGCCACCCCTGACCTGCTCTTCTCTCCCAGGGTCCTCCAGGGCCAGGTCTCGGTGGCACTGCTGCTGGGGACCCCGGACTGCCGGTGAGGGGCCCAGAGGCTGTGCTGGGGTGCTTTTCTGGGAGCATGGGGCGCAGCTGGGGCTGCTGGGCCGAGGGTGGGAGCTGGGTTTCAGAGTCCCTGTCTCATAGTTTCATTCACTTCCTCCTAGGGTCTTCCTGGAAGCCCTGGACCCCAAGGCCCACCTGGACCTCCTGGAGAGAAAGGGGAAAAGGTAGGAAACCTGGCCTCTGGGTGTGCCTGTCCTGGGCTGGGAGGCTGGGTGCTGGGGGCAGGGTTCCCCTGAGACTTCCCTCCCATGTCTTTCTCTTTTAGGGTGACTGTGAGGATGGAGCTCCAGGCCTCCCAGGACAACCTGGGACCCCAGGAGAGCCGGTGAGTGCAGGGGCCAGGCATTCTGAAGGCCCTGGGCATAGCTCAGCCCCCACATTCAACCATCAACCCCAACTCCATCCTTGTGCCCAAGCCTGAATCTCAGAACCGCCAAATGCATCCCCTTCCAGGGCCTACGGGGACCTCCTGGAGTCACTGGCCCCAAAGTGAGTACCAGCTGGGGGCTGGGGGCTGGGGCAGGTCCCAGGGGTTAGACTCTGCAACACACATGGATTTAGGGGAAGCTGGAAGATCAAGGGAGAAGGATTCTCCCTGTCAGAAGCTGTTGGATTTGAGGTTCAATGTCAAGGCCCTCTCCTCTCCTTCTCTCTCTTCAGGGTGATCGAGGGCTGACAGGGGCCCCCGGAGAGGCTGGAGAGAAAGTAAGTACCGCCTGGGGTGCTCTCAGCACTTGGGAGGATCTGGGACCAGCCTGGGCTCTGACCTCTTCTGTTCCACCAGGGCCAACGTGGACCCCCTGGCCCAGCAGGACCCCAGGTGAGCCCGCTGGCCCCCATGCCCCCGCTGGCTGACCTGGACTCTGTGCCGCGTCCTGCCTCTCACTTCTTGCCCGTGACCCTTCTTCACGCTGAATTCGACCCTTCCCGACCCCTCCCGACCTAGATGCCAGTCATCTGTGGCCCCTCTGCTGCCTCACCCCCAACCCCCAGCCCTGGGTAGCTTGTAACCCCTCCCCCTCCAACCCGCCTGGAGCAGCACTTCTGTTCCCCTCCTGCAGGGGCTGCCGGGGCTCGCAGGCCGTCCTGGAGCTGAGGGTCCTGAAGTGAGTCTGGGGCTGGGGTGGGCCCAGGGTGGGGCTTCTGTCTGTTCCTCCTGCCTCCCTCCCCTCCTGGGCTCACTGGTTTTCCACGTACAGGGCCCGCCAGGACCCGCTGGCCGCCGAGGAGAGAAGGTGGGTCATGGGCGAGGGGCTGTACCCTCTGGCAGCAGGGATGTGGTTTCCAGGCAGGTCTCTGACCTGTCCCTGCCCCCTGTCCTCTTTCTGCAGGGAGAGCCTGGTCGCCCTGGGGACCCTGCAGTGGTGGTGAGTGAGGGAGGGCTGAGCACGGCACCTGGGGGCAGCTCCCAGCCCTGGCCCCGGGTGGACTCGGAGGGCTTCCTTACGTACCAACCTGCTACCGGACTCTCGTCTATGCCCCTGCGACACCCAGGGCATGAGCCTTGGGCCGACTTGTCTTGTATAACCCTCTCCTGCTGCCAGTGGTGACCTGTGACCCCTGGGAAGACGTCCAGTTCTGGGTAACCCCCTCCCAGTGAAGCCTTTGGTCCTGTGGTTCCCCAGGCGGGGCCACACTGAGTCTGTCCTGTTTATTTTCAGGGCCCTGCTGGTGAAGGGGTCAAAGGAGAGAAGGTGGGTGAGGGCAGGCTGGGAGGGCAGGGTCGAGGGTCTGTCTCTAGGCCTGTCTGGAGGTCCCTGAAGGTCACAAGGGTGGTGGGTTGTCGGGATGAGGGCGTGGGAGCCTGGGAGTAGCATTGATGGGTTTTGTCCCCCCTACCCCGCACCCAGGGAGATGCAGGGCCTGCAGGCCCCAGAGGAGCTGCCGGCGTGAAAGGGGAGCGGGTGAGTGAGGGGAGAGCGTTTGGGGGTAGGGCAGGTGCAGGCGGTGCCCTCCTGACTTGTGACCCTTCCGCCCACAGGGCCCACCTGGGCTGGCTCTTCCTGGAGACCCTGGCCCCAAGGGAGACCCTGGAGACCGGGTGAATAGATGGGGGTGTGGGGTGTGAGGGAGGGAGGGAGAGGAAGTGACACCTGGGGTCCCCAGCTAAGTCCTGCTCTCCTGCCCACCCCTTTCAGGGTCCCATTGGCTTCACTGGCAGAGCAGGACCCCCCGTGAGTACCTGTGACCTGGGGTAGCCTCAGGGTTGGGGTCACCTCCCCACGAGCACAGCCTGGGGGTGTGTCCCGGCCTCATCTCCCTCCGCCTCCTCCCCCAGGGTGACTCTGGGCCTTCTGGGGAGAAAGGCGACCCCGGGCGGCCTGGCCCTGCTGGACCTGTTGGCCCCCGAGGACGAGATGTAAGAGGCTGCGGTGGGGGGTGGTTGGAGAGGGTAGGGGAGGAGGGGGTCCTGGGACCAGAGCTGACTGTCTGTCTTCACAGGGTGAAGCTGGAGAGAAAGGTGACGAGGGTCCCCCGGTGAGACTCCTCCCCACTGTGATTTCCAATCCTTTGCCCTTGATCTGACCTTCATGGGCTGGGGCCTCCACCAGGTCATCCAGGGTACCCCGCCCCACTAGCCAGCCTGTGCCCAGGCCTTCTCTGGCCTGACTCCCTGGGTTAGTGGTTAGTTAGAGCCTAACTCACCTGCACCAGGTGACTTTTCCCTCCACCACCAGGGAGACCCAGGTTTGCCTGGCAAAGCAGGGGAGCGTGGCCTGCGGGTGAGTGTCTGCAGTGGGGAACAGTATGGGGGGATGCTGGGTGAGCCTGTGGGAGGTGGGTGTGCAGGAAGCTGGAACCCTGAGGGAGGCATGGGGTGGTGGGAAATTCTTGCCTGGAGTTGGGGTGCATGGAGCAGTGAAGGGGCTCGCTGGGAGGCTCAGGCCAGCTGCTCTCCTCAGGGGGCACCTGGAGCCCGAGGGCCTGTGGGTGAGAAGGGAGACCAGGGAGATCCTGGAGAGGATGGACGGAACGTGAGTCCCAACCCCTGGCTCCCTGCCCCGACCCAGCCTCCAATCCCAGCCCTGACCCTGCCCCCCAACCCTGCGGCATGAAACCCTTGTAATCCTCACTTTTTGTGACCCCTTCATCACAACCACTTGAAGCTGCCCTGAACTGCTTCCTGGGTGGCCCTGACCCTGGCTCCTTGGCTTTCCACAGGGCAGCCCTGGACCGTCCGGGCCCAAGGGTGACCGCGGGGAGCCGGTGAGTGGTGCTGGGGTCTAACTCAGGAAGGGAGGAGACCTCCGGGTACCACTGCCAGAGCTCTGGTCAGTGTCCACCCAAGGGGCCTGAAGTCCAGGTGGGGAGCCCAGGTGGCCACTCCCAGGCCTGGCCTGCCTTGTGGGGTGCTGCTGGGAACTTGGGTGCTGAGGTGAGCCTGGGGCAACCCCGAGTGGTGCCTGGGAGTTTAGGGCTCCTGTTGACTGTGATCCTTTCCTTTCCCAGGGACCCCCAGGACCTCCTGGACGGCTGGTAAGGGTTGAGCTGGGTCTGGTCCTCTGTCATCTTCCCCACCTGCCCTGTGGGCCCCACACTGTATCCCCTCGGCTCTTCCCTTGGCTTCCACTCCCGTGATACCTCCAGGGATCCCCGAAGCCCCTCACTGGCCCACTTCTCTCGCTGAGCTGGTCTTCTCACTGGTCATTCCCTGACAGGTGGATGCTGGACTTGGAGCCGGAGAGAAGGTACTGGGGTCTGCGGGTGGAGTGAGCCTGTGAATCCGGCAGAGCATCCAAGCGGCTCTCATGCTGGGTCTCGGCTTGGGCGTGCCTCGTGCCTCAAGGGCCGCCCCCTCCAGCAAGCTTGTCTCTGCCACAGGGAGAGCCTGGGGACCGTGGGCAGGAGGGTCCTCGAGGACCCAAGGGTGACCCTGGCCCTCCTGGAGCCCCTGGGGAGAGGGTGAGTGTGGTTGCCCTGGTGGGGAGGTGGGGTGTGGGCGGGGAAAGCTCGCTCTGATTTCTGCCTCCCCCTCAGGGCATCGATGGGCTTCGGGGGCCCCCAGGCCTGCAGGTGAGCGCCCCGCTTTGCCCATCAGCCCAAGTTCCCGTCTCGCCTTCACCTCTCACCTGACCTTGTTCCCTCCAGGGTGACCCAGGTGTCCGAGGCCCAGCAGGAGAAAAGGTTAGAGGATACAGGGGCTTCTCCGGAGGTGGGCCTGGCCTATAGGCCCATTGGCTTCAAGGCCTCTGACTGCCCTTTTTTCCTTAGGGGGACCGGGGCCCCGCTGGGCTGGATGGCCGGAGTGGTCTGGATGGGAAGCCAGGAGCCCCTGGCCCCCCTGGGCTGCATGTGAGTGGTGGTCGTCACTGCTCTGCGACCAGATGGGGTGTCTCTGTCTCCCCCATAACCCTGCCTGGGTGGGGCATGTTCCTGCCATGGACTCATGACCCTGGCAGCAGGTGGTACCTGCCCGCCCAGGACCATGGTGAACTCCTTGACTTTGTGTCTGTCCCCAGGGTGCTGCGGGCAAAGCTGGGGACCCAGGGAGAGACGTAAGTGAGGGAGATGCTGGGGCAGAGGGTGACTCAGGCTGGGGGCCAGCTCCGCTCAGCCTGCCCTAGTGATGGCGTTAACAAGCGTGGGGCTGTTGGTCCTGCCGTGTCTCTGGGAGTGTGTCCCAGGCAGGCAGTTTGCAGAGAGTCCCCCTTTCTGACCTTCTTTGCCTTGGGGGTCTTAATAGCTCCCCAAGTTCTGGGGACTCTCCTCTCGGGGATCTTAGCAAGGACCCCAGCCCGTGAGGTCTGTGCTTCGGGGAGTCTCAAGAGAAACTCCCAATCCTGGAGGTCTCTACGCAGGAGAAGGGTCTCAGTGGGACCCCCGCCCTGGCCATGGGGTGTGGGGATCCCAGAGGCTGCTCCATCCCAGCAAAGCCTTTTCCAGGGGCTTCCAGGTCTCCGAGGAGAGCATGGCCCCCCTGGCCCTCCTGGGTCCCCTGGAGCACTGGTGAGTCCGGGCTTTCATGCTGCCCTTTTGCCCTTTGGTGATCCTCACCCTGACCCTGACCTTCAACTTGATCTGTTCCCACAGGGAAAGCCCGGCGAGGATGGCAAACCCGGCCTGAACGGCAAAAATGTGAGTGTGTCCAGGACGGCTGAGGCGAAACCTGCCAAGCACCCAGATGTGCAGGCAGCACACGAGACTCACATGTGGTCACATGTAGGCTTGAGCCGACACCTGCCTACCCAGCCCAGACACACAGATGTATGTGAAATACAGGGCCATGTGCACACATAAGGCCCTCACAGACACGTGGTGAGGGAGGTGGATATACCAGCTGGTGGCCCAAGGCACTGACTATGCCAAGCTGATCCCTAGCCACAGTTGTGGACAAGGGTACTGACAGGTGGGGCGACACAGGCACACTCGGGTGACACATGGGGACACAACCACACATGAACACTTCCACACAGACTCCAGTATGTGCTCAAACGTGGGCCCAGGATTGCATGTGGTCCTGTACTGTGACGTGGTGGGGTGCACATCCGTGGCTCTGCCACGAGACACCAGCTGGGACGTGCTGACACATGTGTTCTACCCACGGTCCCCATGTCCGTGACCACACACACAAGCCTTGCTGAGGGCAAGCGTGTCTGCGGGCATACGTGGCCACAGACAGACACAGGCCAACATGTATGCACGGCCTGAGACACGCAGACCTGTGAGTACACATGCTAAGACACGTAGACACCCGCCTGGGGGCCTGTGGACACTCCTCAGCCCGGACACGCACAGATACACAGTTACCTCTAGAGAGCTGAGCCCGGGAAGACATTTAGGGACACACGCAGGTGCTCCCAGGCCACGCCCAGACGTCCAGTCCTGGTCATCGAACATCTGACGACAGTGTCTGGCTGGCAGGCACTGGTGAACGTTTGAGCTGATGTGAGCCCTCTGCCCACAGGGAGAACCTGGGGATCCTGGAGAAGATGGGAGGAAGGTAATGGCCCGCACCTGGGAGCCACTTTGGCCTCAGACTGGGACCCCGTGGAACCCCGTCTGAAGCACCCTCGTCTTCCTTAGGGAGAAAAGGGAGATCCAGGTGCCCCTGGAAGAGAAGTAAGTGCTGGAGTCTTCTGAAGCCTCTGAGCCCTGACCCTGACCCTGACCCTGTGAGCTATGGCTGAGCTCTTTCCTGGGGTCTCAGGGATCTGATGCTGGCTGCATCGTCTGCAGGGTTACGACGGCCCCAAGGGTGAACGTGGAGCTCCAGGTAGCCCTGGACCCCAGGGCCCTCCAGGCCTCCCTGGGCAGGTTGGCCCCTCCGGCCAGGTGAGTGTTCTGAGGCTTGTGGGCAGCACTGAGAGTGTTAGGGCCATTGGGTTTCCGCGGGGTTGTACTTTGAGATTCAGTGACCCCGAATGGCCCTTTTGTGTCCTGTTGTGTCGCAGGGTTTTCCTGGCATCCCAGGAAGCGTGGGCCCCAAGGTGAGTGTGCATCTGTTGGCAGGGGCTGGTGAGAGGCTGCTCAGGGAGGGGAGATGGTCCCCTACCTGCTCGTTCTTTGTCCTCAGGGTGACCGTGGAGAGACTGGATCCAAAGGGGAGCAGGTGAGAGAGACCCCTACCTTTTTCACCTGCCAAGGTAGCCATGACACCCACATGGATGCACACGTACCCCACAAGCTGGGTTCTGTAAGTTTGTCTTTTGGTCTCCCCAGGGCCTTCCGGGAGAGCGTGGCCCCAGAGGAGAACCTGGGAGCATGGTGGTGAGCCAGCCTGAGACCCTGCCCCTGACTCCCATTAGTAAGCCCCTAAGGGGCGCCTCTCCCTCCCCTTCCTTTTGTCATGGCTTCTGTCCTGTGTGCTTGGCCCACTGGAGTCCCCATAGCTTGCACTCAAGGAAACCCAGACAGCGGGACTCGGGGCAAGAGGACTGGCAAAGGGGGCAGGGAGGACTTTCTAGGGTCGGGGTGGGGGGGTCTCCTTCCTAGGCTGCCCTTCAACCTGCCGTGTGTCCCCAGAACGTGGAGCGGCTGCTGGAGACGGCTGGCATCAAGGTAGGTTGTTTGGGAGCTGGGGCAGGCAGGACCCCCGGGGCGCCAGGGTGGGGGCTTGCAGGCCGGGGCCCCTGCTCCTCTGACCCTGGCTGTCCCCCAGCCGTCTGCCCTGCGGGAGATCGTGGAGAGCTGGGACGAGAGCTCTGGCAGCTTCCTGCCTGTGCCCGAGCGGCGTCGTGGCCCCAAGGGGGACCCGGGCGAGCGGGGCCCCGCAGGCAAGGAGGTGAGCAGCGGCCGCTTGGTGGGGGACGACCCGTGGGGGTGTGGCCGTGCAGCTGCCAGCTTTCCCTCTTCTGCTCCCCCAGGGCCCCATCGGCTTTCCTGGAGAACGTGGACTGAAGGGAGATCGCGGAGACCCTGGCCCTCAGGGGCCACCGGGCCTGGCCCTTGGGGAGAGGGGTCCCCCCGGGCCTCCCGGCCTTGCTGGGGAGCCCGGAAAGCCTGGTATTCCTGGGCTCCCAGGCCGGGCTGGGGAGACAGGGGAGGCAGGAAGACCAGGCGAGAGGGTGAGTGGGGGCCCGGCCGGAGGGCCAGGGAGGTGGGCTCAGGAGGGGTCTGGCTCCCTGTGGACCTAGCCCCGGCTCTGCCATTTGCATTTCAGGGAGAACGGGGTGAGAAAGGGGCACCTGGAGAGCAGGTGAGCTGTGGCCCCGTGGGGTGGGGGCCTTGTGGAGGTTGTACTCGGGCACCCCCAGACTTTTTCCGTTCTGTAGGGCAGAGACGGCCCTCCTGGCCCTCCTGGAGCCCCTGGCCCTCCTGGGCCCAAGGTAATCACCCCAGATCTGCCTCAGGCCTGTGCCTGGTGACCTGGAGGCCACTACCAGCTTGAACCCCAGAAATTCCATCTGGAGCCCCCTCTCTGATCGGTGACCTTGGATGACCCCTCCATGTCTCTGTGGCTTTGTGCTTGCAGGTGGCTCTGGATGAGTCAGGTCCCAGGCTCCCCGGAGAGCAAGGGCCCCCAGGACTCAAGGGCGCGAAGGTCAGTGTGTAGGACTGGCTGGGGGCACCCCCTGCCGTGGTGCCAAGGCCAGGCCTGACATCCCCTCCTCACAGGGAGAGCCGGGCAGCGACGGTGACCGAGGCCCCAAAGGAGACAGGGTGAGGCCTCGTGCCGGCTGTTTCCCTCCACCAGGGGCACACTAGGGGGCAAGTGGCGGGGACTTGGGGCTCAGGCCCGGCTCTGTGCTTGCAGGGCACGCCGGGCACCAAGGGGGAGCAGGGCGAGCCGGGACAGAGGGGACAGAACGGCAGCCCGGTGAGTCCTGGACCCGCGGGCTGCTCACGTGCAAGGATGTCGCCTGCCACCATCTGGGTCCTGCCTCTGGGTAGAGGGGAGGCCGGGACCCCATAGCAATGGCAGGTGGCCTTGCACTTGTTCTCCCCAGGGTCTGCCCGGAGAGCGAGGAGTGGCTGGGCCCGAGGGGAAGCCGGTGAGTGGGGGCAGGAGTGTGGGGAGCTCTGCAGTGTGCGGGTTGCTGGTGTGACTCCTGGGAGGGGCTGGGGGGAGGGCCCAGGTGTGTGACACCTGTGGGACGCCCGCAGTGTGTCGGCGGGGAGACTTCTGTGCTACTTGGGAGGGCACTCCGTGGCTGCAGGGCGAACTGTACCTGGGAAGGGTGGGGGCGTGCAAGAGTGCCCCCCAGGGTGAGGTGCCCACAGGTGGGAACAGACCAACTGAGGCCCAGGCTGAGGCTCACAACCCCTTCTGTCTGCAGGGTCTGCAGGGACCGAGGGGAGCTCCAGGACCAGCCGTGAGTACCCAAGAACCCTCATGTCTTGCACCCCATCCTGCGCCCCACCCCAGTGAGCAGTACCGCCTCAGTTGCCCTGAGGGGTGTGGCTGGCTCCTCTCTGCTGACTCTTTCTCTCCCCACCAGGGTGGTCATGGAGACCCTGGACCACCTGGTGCCCCGGTGAGTTACGGGGAGCGTGGCCCAGTGGGGATCCGGAGGGGACGGGCTGAGCCTCCTCTGTGCTAATCCCTGAGCCCAGGTAGATAAGGTTGACCTGCATCCTCTGCCCTTGACTGTGATGCTTTTCCCTAGGGTCTCGCTGGCCCCGCAGGACCCCAGGGACCTTCTGGCCTGAAGGTGAGTCTGGGCATGAGCTGTTGCATGCATGGGAGGAGGAGGTGGGGGTGCCCTGGGTGGCACCTGCAACCTGTTGGGACGCCATTCCCTGCGGTGCCAGGAGCCCTGGTCATGCGGGCTCTGCTCACGCAGCCTCTGGATCCTTTGCAGGGGGAGCCTGGAGAGACAGGACCCCCAGGACGGGTGAGTGGCGTGGCACAGGGGCGGGTCACAGGGAGACGTGAGGGGTAGGCACCACCCCTGAACTCTGCCCCCCCTTCAGGGCCTGCCTGGACCCACTGGAGCTGTGGGACTCCCCGGCCCCCCTGGCCCCTCAGGCCTTGTGGTGAGTGACCCCTGAGGCCCCTACAGGGATACCAGGTTCCCACCCTGGGCCCCACGTTCTCTTGTGCCCCCCTCTGTCCCTTGCCCCGTGCCACCCTCACATCTGATTCATTCCCCCTCAGGGTCCACAAGGGTCCCCAGGTTTGCCTGGACAAGTGGTGAGTCCTGGGGGTCAAGGGGCCGGATTCCAGGAGTTGGGGTCAGCAGGCCACCTCCTGACAGAGCTCCTCCCTCCCAGGGGGAGACAGGGAAGCCCGGAGCCCCAGGTCGCGATGGGGCCAGCGGAAAAGACGGGGACCGAGGAGGCCCTGGTGTGCCAGTAGGTGCTGGAGGAGCCTGGTGGGGCCTGGAGCATGAGGGGTGGGGCGGCGGTGGGAGTGGTTCATTGACAAGGCTGATCGCTTGTGCTGCTCTCCCATAGGGGTCACCAGGACTGCCTGGTCCCGTCGGACCTAAAGGGGAACCTGGACCTGTGGGGGCCCCTGGACAGGTGACCTTTGACCCTGCACCAGCTCCTCCACCCCACCCCCAAGCTTCAGTTTCGGGCCCTGCTGGGATGGCAGAGCAGGGGCGGGGAGGAGGAGGTGGAGGAGGCTGGGCAGCTCACTGGGCCATCCCCACAGGCCGTGGTCGGGCCCCCTGGAGCCAAGGGAGAGAAGGTGAGTGGTGGGAGGCCTGGGGGCAGGGGCCTGGGTGGGGGCCATGGAAGCCCACGGATTCCTCTACCTCTTCAGGGAGCCCCTGGAGGCCTTGCTGGAGACCTGGTGGGGGAGCCGGTGAGTGTGGAGCCACTGACTGCAAGGACCTTTGACCCCCGGCCTCCCCGCCCTCTGACCTCCAGTTTCCATCATATACCCCTCATTGACCCCTGACTTCTTGCCTCCTCCTTGAGTGTCATCTGTGTGGCACTGACACCTGTCTTGCCTCCTGGTCCTGTCATTCCAGGGAGCCAAAGGTGACCGAGGACTGCCCGGGCCGCGGGGCGAGAAGGTGAGTGGGCCTTGCCCCAGGGCCCGAGCGCTGGGCAGAGGGGGCCAGGGCTGGGTGGCCAGACACGTGTCGCTCACTACCCCTTTCCCGCAGGGTGAAGCTGGCCGTGCTGGGGAGCCTGGAGACCCTGGGGAAGACGTGAGTCCAGGGATCTGGCAGGGCCAGGTCTGCCTTGAGTGTGATCATGGGTGCGAGGGACCCTTCTTGGGCCCAAGCACGCCTCTGAGCCCCTGAGTCTGCCGCGTGTTCCAGCACTTGGGAGTGCACAGAGGTCCTGTGCTCTTGGCTTCCACACACTGAGCACTCAGGGGCCCAGTCTTGGCTCCTGCGCCTGCCCCTGGTCCTCTGTCCCTCACCACGTCTGAGCACATGCGTGCACTCCCGCCTGAGCCGCCTGCTCTGGGAACACATCTGGTTCTTGTGGGCTCCTCTTAGTCATATGTTTATAACCCTCCTTGCCCGCCCCCATCTCTCCTGGTTCCTGGCTGTGATCACGCTGAGCTCCCTGGAAGCGGACAAGGCAGAGTTCCCACCTGCTCTCCCGAGAATGCGTTCTTGTGTGCGGCCCCGAGCCTGTGCCCGTGTGTGAGCCCCACACGCGGGGTGGCTCCCGCGCCCCCGCCTCCCTGTGCTCCCCTCCTCCCATGTTCTCACGGGTCTGTGGTCGCGCCTGGGCTGCCGTGAGGAGATCCTCAGTCACGTGTCTGAGTCCTGTGTGTCCAGGACACGTCTGGGAATGCTTTGGGCCCATGTCCAAGCCCCCAAGTTCCAGCTGTCTCAGCCGTGGTTCGCTTTGTCTTCCTAGGGTCAGAAAGGGGCACCAGGACCGAAAGGCCACAAGGTAGCTGTTCCCGGAAGGGTCCCTGCTGGGCGTCCCGGTCCTGCAACTCCCCGAACCTCATCTCATCCCTCTTTCCCTCAAAGGGTGACCCAGGAGTTGGCCTCCAAGGGCCCCCTGGGCCCTCTGGTCCCCCGGGCATTAAGGTGAGTCAGCGTCCCATTGCCAGTGTGTATGTGTGTGGGGGTGAGCAGCAGGCAGGCTGGCCCCGGAAGTGGGAGGAGGAGGAGTTCTGGGGCTGGTTGTGGGAAGGCATCCCGCGGTGACCACGCCTCTCTCGGCTGTCTTTAGGGAGACCTTGGACCCCAGGGCCGCCCCGGTACTCCTGGTGTTGTGGGGTTCCCTGGGCAGACAGGCCCTCGTGGAGAGACGGGTCAGCCTGGCCCTGTAGGAGAGCGGGTAAGGGGGCCGGACACAGCGCATGGGGACTTGGTGACCCTGAGACCTCTGAGTCTGTGGCAGGGGAGGAGGAGGAAGTCCAGGCCCTGCCTTGAGGGCTTCTAGTCTGCAGGGAACAGGGGCGGAGGAGGGGTCCCAAGTCGCCTCTGCCTCTCCCGCCCCGTTTTCCCCATAGGGTCTAGCAGGCCCTCCAGGAAGAGAGGGTGCCCCAGGCCTCTTGGGCCCACCTGGACCACCAGGGTTGGCGGTGAGTGGACGCCCCCCCAGGGCCGCACTTGTCCCATCCCCCTGTGTGGGCGTCCACGCTGCAGGCTTGAAGGCTGGGGGGTTTGCAGCGCCATGGGACCCTCACCTCACTCTGGTCCACAGGGTGCACCCGGGGCCTCTGGACTCAAAGGAGACAAGGTAGGAGGAACGCAGCTGGCTGTGCCGTGCTCTGGCCACCCCGCCAACCTCCTCTGACCCCTACTAATCCTCCCCGTGTGCTGTTGGTCCCCAGGGAGACCCTGGAGCAGGACTGCCCGGGCCCCGAGGCGAGCGTGGGGAGCCAGGCGTCCGGGTACGTATGTCCTGTCCCTCAGCCCGGGCCCACGGGGAGGGGGAGCCACATCGGGGCTCGCCTCAGACTTCCAACCTCAGAGTGACTAAACCTAATGTCACCACCCAGGGTGAAGAGGGGCCCCCCGGTCGAGAGGGATCCCGAGGACTCGCGGTAGGTCCCCTCGGGGAAAGTGCCCCTGTGCCCTGGGCACGCTGTCTCTGCCTGCCCCAGCCCTCCCATGCCCCATCTGCCCTGCTACTCAGTTCCCTTACTCCCCCGGGAGCCCCTTGGGCCTGCCCTCAGCTCACAGCCACCTTCTCTGTCCCAGGGGCCGCCAGGCAGCCGGGGCGAGCGTGGGGAGAAGGTAAGAGTGGGAGCGAAGGGTGCCGGGGTGAATGTGGGGGAGGGGGCTGGCTAATGTGATTCAGGACTGGGGGCTCCTCAGTTTGGGTGGGGCTCACGCTCTTCCACCCAATAGGGTGACGCTGGCACCGCAGGGCTGAAAGGTGACAAGGTGAGTGTGAGCTGGCCGAGGGCGGGGCTGGGTCTTGGGCGCTCCCGGCTCCTCTGACAGCCTCTGTCTCTCAGGGTGACTCGGCCGTGATCGTGGGGCCTCCGGGGCCGCGGGGCGCCAAGGGGGACGCGGTGAGTGAGTGGGGAGCACGTGGAGTGCAGGAGGGCTTCTGCGGGGCTGGCCCCAGGGATCTGAGAACGCAAACCTCCCGAGGGTGAGGGCCCCACGGCCCCTGCCCCTGACCTCCGACCCTCGATCCAGGGTGAACGAGGGCCTCGCGGCGTGGATGGTGACAAAGGACCTCGGGGAGACAGTGGGGACCCTGGTGACAAGGTACTGGGCAGAGGGTGTGCTTCTGGCCATGGGGTCCTGTGGGCTGTGGTCATTCTTCAGAGGGCCTGTAAGGCAGGGGGCCGGGCCGCAGGGGTGGGGGAGGCAGTCTGGGGGCTCTGGGGACTATGGAGTGGCCAGTGCACAGGCCCTAGGGAGGGCTCGGGTGGCAGCATGCACTCTGAGGATTCTGAGGCCGGTAGCTCTGTGGGGGCCTGCGGGGGTGGGCAGGGGCTCCTTGGGTGTCGGGGGTGCTCCAGGTGGGGTTAGGTGTCTAGTGTAAGAGGAGGGGTCCTGCGGTGAGAAATGAGCCACTCTATGAGAACGAGCCCCCGCCTCCCCGGGCCACAGCCTGTGCTGGAAAGGCTGGGGCTGCAGGGGCCGGGCGGCGGGAGGGCGCTGAGGAAGGCTGCCCTGGCTGACGGTCTGGTCCTGATTCTGTCTCTCTCCTGGTCACTCCCACAGGGCAGCAAGGGAGAACCTGGTGACAAGGGCTCGGCCGGGTCGCTGGGAGCTCGCGGACTCTCAGGCCCCAAGGCAAGCCCCCCACAGCCCCCAGGGACACATCACGCACACCTGTCCCGTGTCCTGCGTGTTGGGGGATCAGGTCCCCCTGCTGGCTACACGTGCACTTCATGCGGTCTGTGTGCAGCCCAGGCCTGGCTGTGTTGGCCAGCTTGGGACAGTCACACCAAGCAGCTTCTCCCAATCTGTTTCCCACAGGGTGAACCTGGCGCTGCAGGGATTCCTGGTGAGCCGGTAAGAGGCCTCCACTCCCACAGGACCCCTGCCCCCAGCTGGCATGGCCTGTGCTCTCGTGTCTTCCTGTTGCCCAGGGACCCTCAGTTCCACAGTGACTCCCTGTGGTGGTGACCACTGCACACAGGGACACTCGTCCTCAGGGGCCTGGCATCTGGTGGTGCCCCGCTCCCTGTGGTGGTCCCTGCCTGTTATACAGGGCGATTCTCTCTCATTTTCTTAAACAGGTTTTCCCCCTGCCCCATTTCATTTGAAAGACAGAAGGGGAGAGAGAGAGAGACTGACAGAGATCTCCCATCCCATCTGTTGGTTTGCCCCCCAATGAACATAGCAGCCAGGCCTAAGCCAAGAACTGGGAACTCGTGTGGCTGGCAGGGACTCAAGTACTTGTCACTGCCTGCATTACCCGGACCTGGGATTCGAACCCAGGCACTCTGATCCGGCTTGCAGACAAACGGCCACTTAACCACTGCACCAAACACCTGCCAACAGGCTGCTTCCCTTTGACCCCTCGCTGACCTCCCCGACCTCACATTGACCCCTCCTCCTTCCAGGGATCCCCGGGGAAGGATGGAGCCCCTGGTGTCCGGGGAGACAAAGGAGACATCGGCTACATGGGTCCCCGGGGCCTCAAGGTAGGACCGGGACTTGGTTTCTCTTCTGGCCACAGTGGCCTGGTGTTGAAGTGCAAGGAAGCTGGGGTCAGATGTTGGGTATCCGAGGGCGAGTGTGGAATTGTTAGGTCGGAGTTTGGGGTGTGTATGGCCAGTCTCGGGGGGTGGTCTTGGGATCGAGGGGTCCTAAGGCACAGTGTCTGGAAGCTACCTTTACTCCTGCTTTCCTCCCTCAGGGAGAACGGGGCGTGAAGGGAGCCTGCGGCCTCGATGGGGAGAAGGGAGACAAGGTATAGAGGTGTTGGACTCTTGGGGGCCGAGGGACACAGGTGCCAGGGGCTTGAGGGGCCACAGGGCCTGGGGCCAAAGCTCATCTATGCACCCGATGCCTGCAGGGAGAAGCTGGGCAGCCAGGCCGCCCGGGGCTGGCAGGACGCAAAGGAGAGATGGTGAGTGTGGGGCACACCCGGAGGGAGGAGGGGCTGGGTGTCCCAGGGCCCAGCTCATGTCTTCTTCTCTCCAGGGGGAGCCTGGCGTGCCGGGCCAGCCTGGGGCTCCTGGCAAGGAGGGCCTGATCGGTCCCAAGGTACAGGGTCTCCCAAGAGGGGACTTGATGGGGGGTCAGCACGGCACTGGGAAGCTCGCTGTAGGGGCTTGGGGGTTGGGGTCCCTTTCGGGGTGGGGGCTGGAGTGGAGGTTATGTGCACTAAGCCACGGGGTCATGGCTGGGAGGGTCACAGGTGCAAGGGTCCTGGGGGACTCTGGGCACCAGCCACGGGGCTCGTGGGAATTCAGGGAACCAAGGCAGAGGGCCTCTCCTGCTATTTCTGTTCCAGGGTGACCGAGGCTTCGATGGGCAGCCCGGACCCAAGGGTGACCAAGGCGAGAAGGGGGAGCGGGTGAGTGCAAGCCAAGCCACGGTGCCTGGAGGGGAGTGTGCTCTCTGGGAGTGGCTCCAGCCACTGACCCTCTCCCGTCTCTCCCCAGGGGCCAGCAGGAGTTGGGGGCTTCCCAGGTCCCAGAGGCAATGAAGGCTCTCCTGGTCCCCCGGGGCCGCCTGGTAGTGTTGGCCCCAAAGGCTCTGAAGGACTGCAGGGCCAGAAGGTGAGGCCCTGGCTCTGCCACCAAACCCCCGGAGCCCTCTGCCCTTGCCCCCTCGCTGGCTCAGCCTGCAACCCCTCCCCCTGGCTCCCTGCCCCGGCCTCAGGCCCTGCTCCCCAGCTTGACCTATATATATATATATATATATATATATATATATATATATATATATATATATATATATTTACTTATTGGTTTGAAAGGCAGAGACACAGAAAGAGAGAGAGAGAGAGAGAGTGCTTCCATCCACTGGTTCACTCCCCAAATGGTCATAACAGCCAGAGTTTGGCCAGGCTGAAGCCAGATGCCAGAAGCTTCACCTGGGTCCCCCATGTAGGTTCAGGGGCCCAAGAACTTAGTCCATCTTCCACTGTCATCACTGTCATCCTAGGCACATTGACAGGAAGCTGGATTAGAAGTGGAACAGCCGGGAATCGAACCGGCGTCCATATGGGATGCAGGCGTCACAGGTGGTGACTTAACCACGACGCCAGCCCCTCAACTTGCTTGACTTCTGAACCCCACTGGCTCTGACTCTGTTCACATGGTCCTTGTGTCTCACAGGGTGAGCGAGGTCCCCCAGGAGAGAGTGTGGTGGGGGCCCCTGGGGTCCCTGGGGCCCCTGGTGAGAGAGGCGAGCAGGTAAGTGGGGATTTCCAGCCTGGGGATCAGACACAGAGATAGCGTCTGGTGTCCAGGGACCACAGGTCACGGCTTGGTCTCCTGTGTTGCACAGGGGCGGCCAGGGCCTGCCGGCCCCCGAGGCGAGAAGGGAGAAGCTGCCTTGACAGTGAGTGTGGGCCTGGGTGGGCGCTGACCCCATGCTGCCCCTCTGTGATCCCAATGCGTTCCTTGTGGTCCTCACGGCCTTGTGCCCCCAGGAGGACGACATTCGGGCCTTTGTGCGTCAGGAGATGAGTCAGCACTGCGGTGAGTGTGGCTGAGCCCTGAGTCTCCGGGTCGCCTCCCCGCCCGGCCCCAGGGCCCTGGGCAGGCGCAGACAGGCCCCCAGGAGTGCTGGGGGGAGCAGTGATCAAGGGGATGGAGGAGTGACGGCCACACAGACAGCCCTGGGTTGCAGGATGTTGCTGGGGGAGGCGGCTGTGGATGGCCATGGGGTGTTCGTGGCTGTCCAGCGTGGCCGTGTGTGGAAGAGGGTGGAGGCGGGAGCACAGTTTGTCCCACGGGGCCTGCCATGGCCCCAGGTCGGGGCTGTGGTGACTCCCTGGGGGCATCAGAGTGAAGTTCTGTCTCTCTTTTCCCTCTCTGCTGCTCTCTCACGCTCACCATGCCTGCCGGTTCCTCTTGCTGTCTCTCCCTTGCCTCCTGCCCTTGGCGATCTGCTCCCAACCTGCCTCCCACCCTGGGTTCCTTCTTCTTGGCCTTTCTTCCGCTCTCTCTGCCTCTGCCTCTCACTCCCCTGCTGTCTCTGCCCTTGCCCCCTCGCCCCTGTGTGCCTCTGACTTTTGGTCTGCTGCTCCATCCACCCACCCTCTCTCTGCCTGCTCTGCCCCCTCCCAGCCTGCCAGGGCCAATTTAGTGCATCAGGATCACGTGAGTAGTTCTCTGCTCCTGGAACTTTCTCCGCCCTAAGCCCTGCCCTGCCCGCCGCAAGGGTCCTCCCAGCAGGGGTTTGGCTGGGGTGGCTGCCGTGATGACCCTGGGGTCCCCGGGCCCCCCGTTTTTGTCCCAGGACCCCTCCCTAGTTACGCGGCGGACACCGCCGGCCGCCAGCTGTACCCTGTGCCCGTGCTGCGCGTCTCTCACGTAGAGGACGAAGGTAAGGACTGCCGGCTGGGGCACAGACTTGGGCACGGGGAGTGCAGGGCACGTGTCGTGTAGGTAGGCCCCACATGCAGCTACAATGGGGATGCTGGTCTTAAAACTTCTTTTATTTATGAACTTTATTTGAAAAGACAAGAGAGACAGACAGAGAGCTCCCATTTGCCAGTTCATGTCCCAAATGCCCACAACAGCCAGGGTTAGAGCAGGCAGAAACTGGGAGCCGGGGACGCCATCTGGCCTCCCATGTGGGTGACGGACCCAGCCCTCTGAGCTGCTGTCTCCCAGAGTGCACGTGAGCGGGAAGCTGGGATTGGGAGTAAGCAGGGACTCCAGTATGAGGCCAGGGTGTCCCAGGCCTGCACACCGAGGGCAGGCTGCCCCTCACCCACACCCGCTACCTGCAGGCCAGGTGCCCCCTGAGGACGACGAGTTCTCGGAGTACTCGGAGTATTCCGTGGAGGAGTACCAGGACCCTGAGGCGCCCTGGGATGCTGGTGGTGAGAAGAGGGCTGGGGCCCGAGGGGCGGCGGAGGGGCAGGCAGCGCGGGCCCCTGCTCCCCTCTGATGGCCCCCAGCCCCTCTCTGATGCCCGCTGCCCCTGCTGACCTGACCCCGATCAGCCCCAGACCCCTGCTCCCTGCCGCTGGATGAGGGTTCCTGTGCTGCCTACACCCTGCGCTGGTACCACCGGGCTGGGCCACACGGCACCGAGGCCTGTCGTCCCTTTGTCTATGGTGGCTGCGGAGGAAATGCCAACCGCTTTGGGACCCGTGAGGCCTGTGAGCGCCGCTGCCCACCCCGGGTGAACCAGAGCCCCTGAACAGGTGGAACAGGTATGCATCCCCACACCCTGTTACCTTAGGGGGCCTGGGTCAGGAGTCTTGGGGCTGGGTGAGAAGTGCCCTCAGGCTGGGGGACCTGGGCTGGGCCCCCACCCCAAAGAACTGAGTACGGAAGCCCATGGTGCAGCCCCTAGGACGTCCCCCTCCCTGGTCCCTCCTCTGAAGACCTGAGGATGGAGCCCCTCTCTGAGGTCAGAGCCCCACTCCCTGCTGTGGCATCAGCTCCGCCCTGGCTCCCCTCCAGCCTTGGGTGGTGCTCTGGGCCTACGCGCAGGGGAGGGGGTCTGGTGGCTGAAAATCGTTCCCCACTTGCCCTACCCAGGTGCTGCCCCGAGCTGAAGGCCTGACCGTGAGCTGACCTTCAGCGTCCCCTGGAGGAGCCAGGGTCTCAGCTGTGCCCTGCCGCCCCTCCCCTTGGTGCTAGAGGCACGTGAGCGTGCGAGTGTGTGTCCGTTATTTCCGTGACTTGGTCCCACGGGTCCAGCCTGCCCCCTGTGGACAAGCCCCCATTGTGGCAGCTGACTCACTGTGGGGGTGGCTGTGGGCTGTGAGCGGAGGTGACCGGCATCTGATCTGCTCCTGGACCCACGCTGTGATGACATGGTGCTGATTCTGGGGGGCATTAAAGCTGCTGTTTTAAAAGGCCCTGTTGTGACTCTTTGGGGAGCTGGAGGTGTTGGGGGCAGATTTCCCCAGAGAGGGCAGCACTGTCCTCTGTGGGCAGAGTCCCCCTGCACAGCCCTGGCCGTTGTCCTATGACCTTCCGTCCCCAGCTTGTTCCCAGAAAGGAGTAGATCGGGTCAGGGCTGAGGACGTGTCCTCACCGCTCCCCAGGAGGCATGAGTCACGGGCGGGGGGCTGCTGCTGCTCCCACCCTGGCGAGTCGGGGGAGATAAATGGGTGCTGAAGTGGGCAGAGCTCAGACGCCCGACAGCACTGCCTAGGCCCAGCCCCAGCAGCCCGACTCCTGGAGGAAGCCCCTAGAGGTAGGACTGGGGTGCGGTTGGGACGGGAGGGGTCTTGGGGATTGAATGGACCCGGGCTTTGGGTAGGTGGAGGTCTCGGGGCCTGGGCCTCGCTGGGGTCTCTGGCTGCTCCTCTGCACAGAACCCCCCACCCCCACCCGCGCGTCAGCTGCGAGCTCTTGCTAGAAGCTCGGAGCCTCCCGTTCTTGTTTCTGTTTCTGAAATGTTTATTTCCGTCGCGTGGTCTGTCTCTGGGATGCTTTCTGTCTCGTTTTCCTCCGGTTTCCCTCTAGTTCGATGTGCTTGCATCTCATTAATCTCCTCTCCTCCTCCCGCTGCATCTGTCTGTCTGTCCATCACTCTGTCATCTTTCTTTCTGCCTCACATCTCCGTTTCCTTCTCAGCCTTTGTCTCCCTGGCCCCTTTCTCTGACTCTGCCTTGATTTCCCTTTCTTGTCTTGTCTCTTCATCTCTGTCTCCGTGCCTCTGGCCCTGCAGCCTCTCTCGCTCGAATCTCCATCTCGCAGTCTCTGTCCATGAACCAGGGCTGAGCCTCTTTTCTCCTTGCAGCCTGAGCACGCGATGACCAGGTGGGCTCTGCCGGTGCTTTTGGTCCTGATGTTGGGTAGGGTCCTGGCTGCCCCAGTGACCCCTCTCCCAGCCTTCCAGCTGCTCCCGCAGAACCGTCCCCAGACCACTCCCAGTCCTGTGGCCTGGGAGAGCCCCCCAGCCACCACCACGGGCCCCCCAGCTGCGTGGGACTACCGCAGCCCCAGTGCCCGCCAAGGCCCACGCATCACCCTCTCACTGGACGTCCCCATCGACCTCCTGCAAGTCTTACTGGAGCAGGCCCGGACCAGAGCTGCCAGCCAGCGGGCTGCCACCAACGCCCGTGTCCTGGCCCAGGTTGGCCGCCGCTGAGCCTGAGCTGGAGCTGGGGGGGGGCGGGCAGCAATGGATGAGAAGACTTGGAGGATGATGACAGAGCTGGATGATGTCACATCTGGGCAGAGTGCTTCTGGACACTGCTGTGTGGGACCTCTGCCAAGTGGTATCATCTTACGTCTGAGTGCCCCGGAGTCACAGTGGGAATGGACAGCTGGCCATCTCTATGTCGGGTCACTGCTGGGGATGGCCACTGCCGGGTGGAGTGGGGGTCCTGCCAGGTCTGGGGGCCCCACCGCCACACAGCATCTGGACACCACCACGACGGTGGCCACCCTGTGACTTTCGGGAACCCATCCAAGGCCCGTGGGGCTGGGTCTCCCTCCCTGCCATCGCAGGCCAGCACCTGGGAGTGCAAGCTGAGGGCTGCTGCAGGGTCTGTGCCCGTGGGCAGCACCTACCCCCAAGGGGTGGGGCCACCAGGGGCCTCTCCAGGCACAGGCAGCGGTGCAGGGGCTGTGACACGGCAGCCTCTGCCCGCGCGTGTGTGCAGGTGCCTGTGGGCTCAGTGTTGCCTGCCCTAGGCCTGACAGCCGTGAGGGGGTGTGAGGACGTAGGAGGAGAAGGCGCTTCGTCCTGAGACCCGTGGGAAGCACACACATCGCAGAACTGGGCACTGTCTGGCCCTCCCCCCATATACCCGGCTCCAGGGATGGGGCTCGGGCTGTGGGGCTGCAGCCCAAACCCCCGCCTTCCTCACAGGAGTGTCCTGAGCAGCGGGGTTCACCTCTGAGCCTCCACTTCCTCATCACAAGTCAGAGTCATGTCACCCCGTTTCTCGTGAGTGACAGGCAGGTTCTGGCTGCAGGAAGCGTCCAATAAATGTGACGTGACTGGATCCGGGGTGCCCAGGAGCCACACACTCCTGTGCACCAGGCAGGGACGCATGGCTGAGTCACATCTGGCTTCCCGGCCCTTCTGCCCACCCTCCCTCCCTGCCTCCCACCCCCGTTTTCTCCATTGATTTGAAAGGCAGAGAGACGGAGAGAGACCTTCATTCACTGGTTCACTCCCCAGTTGCCTGCAACTGCCAAGGCCAGGCCAGGCCAAAGCCAGGAACTTGGAACTGCATCTGGCAGAGACCCAAGTGCCTGAGCCATGCCCTGCTGTCTCCCGAGTGTGCACTAGCAGGAAGTTAAAATACGAAACAGAGCTGGGACTTGAACCCAGGCACTCCAAGACGGGACGTGAGTATTGTAGCTGACGTCCTAACCCTCTCCCTGCCTTTTAATCTCACCTGCCTCCTTAGTGTGCAGGGAGGAGTTCGTCTTCTTTCACACCTCCAGCTGCGACATCGCAGGGCTGGAGCTAGGGCTGACTCTCAGGGCAGTGTGGACGGGCTTGCTGAGGGTCCGGCAGGGTCTCTGCGTTGTGTAGACCACTCCAGCTGGAGGCAAGGGCAGACCCCGGCAGCATGGGCCCCTCTGACTGGACAGAGGTGATGGTGGCAGGAGGGCAGCTGCCTGCCTGGGGTGGGGGCACGGACGTTAACCTCGCGGTTGTAAGCAGCCTGGGGGGCGTGCCCAAGGCGGCTGAAGAGGCGGGGCTGCCCTCGCGGAGCCTGCAGGGGCGGGGCTCCCTACTCGGGAGCCAAAGGGGGCGGTGGCCCGGGCCAGTTCGGTGGCAGGATGGACAGAGGCACGTTAGGAGGCAGCTCTCTGACGGACCCGGGGTGCCGCAGGCAGGGTAGGTGCGGGGCAGCGCGGGGAGGATGGGGCACTTGGAAAAGACCAAGATGCAGTGAGGGTGGTACTGGGGGGGGGGGACTGAGAGGGGTGGGGGTCTCTCCTGGTAAAGGGGTGCTCTGAGGGGGCATCAGACTGTCAGTCGCCTGGAGGAGGGGGAACTCTGTCGCCGCGCAGAGGAGAGGAGGCTGGGCCAAGGGGAAGCTATAAATAGTGCCTTCCTCCAACCCAGGGGCAGGGACGGCCAGCTGGAGCTGCCCGCGGCCCTCGAGCTCTGCCCCTCGCTGGCCTCCCAGGGGTTATGTTGGTCCAGGTCCTCCCCAGGGGTTATGTTGGTCCAGGTCCTCCTCAGGGGTTGCACCAGCTTGGGAGGTCCAGAGGCTCATTTGGGAAGTTTTGCATAATGATGTGGCCTTAGCCCTTAAACCAGCCTTTTTAGGGCACTTTCTGTGTGTCCCACGCCAGTCCTGAGTTTCTCTAAACACCTACTATGGGCTCTCTGAGCACTTTCTGTGTGTCCTGGCTGCTCCCGAGTCACTCTGAACACCTACTGTGTGCCTGTGCCAGACAAGAATCAGGAAGGGCAGGGTTCGCCAGGGTTGCCCAGCCACACAGCTCTCTAACCCCAGTCCCCAAGTCAGAGCTTCGTACTCCCTGTGCGCTCCGGGCCCCAGAGGACACTGGGAACACTCCTTCCTGGAACCGGCCAGAGGAAGCTGGAACTCCTAGAAACCCCACCACGGGGGGCGGGGGTGGAGATGAGGGGAAGGGGGGCAGCAGCAGACAGCAGTAGGCTCCCTACGGTACGCCTGTCTGCACAGGTCTGGCTGCCGGGCTTGTGTGTGTGTGTGTGCACACGCGTGCTTCTCTGCCTTACTATGGGGGTCTGTGTGACATGCACCGGGGCCCGGGGTCTTTATGCTGCAAAGGGTGGTGCCCCAGGCAGGCAGCAGATACGGGTGCCAGGAAGAGTGTGAACGTTGAGAACATGGACTGAGGACTTTGGCCACCCCCTGGCTTGTAGCCTAGAGCACTGGGAGGGGGGCCAGTGTTCAGTGCAGGAGGTGCCACGGGAATCCACCTGGATCAGGCCACCCACCCAAGTGCAGTGGTGGGCACAGGCTGAGCAGAACGTGTCCATGCACGGATGCTCGCTGACAGCCCCACACACTGCCCGTGCTGGGGACAGGGTCGCTGGCTCACTCTGAGATGCCCTGAAGAAGCTCGAGGGCTCGTTGCCTGGGCAACCATTGAGGCTGAGGGAGCGGCAAGCCAGGACGGCATTTCCATGGAGGGAAGCAGGAGGGGCACGGGGCTGGAGGCGGGAAGCGCAGCGACGGTGCAGGTGCCAGGTACGGGAGGTGAGGTTTGGATGGGCTGGGGGTTGACCTGAGTCCATCCTGTTTGCTACCTGGGGAATGAGGCCGCGGGAGAAGAGATGGGAATCTTCAGGTCAGGTAGAGATGCTTGATGTTGACCCGTGGCCTCTCTCAGCTGAGGACAGGGACTTGCGAGGGTGTGGCTGGGTCAGCCCAGGGTCAGACTGTTTGGGGAAGAGTAGGAGGTGCAGAGCCACAGCATTTTAGGGAACCAGGTTCAGACTGTCTGGCTGTGGGATGGCTTCCCAGAGACTTCCCTGGCCCCCTGCCCGGTCCTGGCTGCCCCCAACTAATGTCCAGGAGGACTGGGGACGAGAACACGCGGGCCTCCGGGGGGGGGGGCTGTTAGATGAGGCAGCCTTGCAATGAACGCTGGTGGCTGGACAGGGTGTGGGCGTGTGGCGTGGAGGTCTCTGAGACCAGGATGGCCCTGAGATGACCTTGGCGGTGATCAGCAGACAGACAGGAAGTTCGGCTGTGTCAGGGACGGAATGAATAGCATTGGGTAAGGAACAGGTGGATGGTCAGGAAGGGTGGCAGGCTCCTCGGAAGCCACCCACGGCTGTGCTTCTGGGTGGGGCTTAGAGAGAGGTGGTGCGTAGACGCTGCACAGAAGGGTGAGGAAGGAGGAAGTAGCCGACTCTCGGTAGGGCAGGACATTCTCCAGAAAAAGTACCTAGAGCTGGCTTCAGGGAGGGTCCATGCAGACGCTTCTGAACCCTCCTTGCCTGTGAAGTGGGCAAATCTCAGGGATCCTTGCCAGGCTGCGATGGTGACTGGGAGGACTGACCCAAGGCAGGCACGGGGAGGGGACGCTGCACCCGTGTGCACGAGGCCACCCTGTGGACACGCCACTAGCACTTGGCTCCTAACTGGGCACACACTGGGCAGAGAGGGCTTGAGATGCAGGACCCCGCCAGGGCTGTGGTGGGGCACATCGCTCGCTAGAGGGCAGTGTGGCCCGCGTCCAGGCCCGGGGGGTGAGGCTGCGGCAGAACCCCGTGGAGCTGGGGGAAGAGGGGCTAGGGGAGTCCGAGGCGGGCAGGGTAGGAGCCAAACACCGGCCCAGCAAAGGGTTCTGGACTTCGGGGTCTTACCGTTGCCTCTTGCCTCCGATACGTTATTTACCTACCCCTGTTTTGAAAATGCAATAAATGAGAACCCCGAAGTGTTTCAGAATGGCTTTCTCAGCGATTGACACATCTAATCTGTATCATTATCTTGTAAGACTGATGACGTGTGCGTTCCATTTTCCTGATGAAGAGACAGAAGCTCATTAAAAAAAAATGCGTAACTCATGATTAAAAATTTAATTGGTACAAATGAAATCCTGGAAGGAGAATGAAGATCCTGCTAGGGCTCAGTGAGTCCCCAAAGAACTTGATCACGAGGTCCCGCGCGTTTATTTCGGGGGGTGTTGGGGAGTTTAGCCTGAGCTCCCCCGCAGCCAAGCCCCAGAGGAAAAAACAGGACGGATTGTAGGACTTGTCCCGCGTCCCTGTCCCCGAGATAAAGGGGCCTCGGCGCAGCGCCAGGGAGGCACGGCGGCACTGACGGCCGGGACAGCAGCCCAGGGGCCGCTGGGCTGGTGCTGACCAACCCGGCCCTGCGAGTCACGCAACCCTCGCCTCCTCTCCCCGGGTCCCTGAGGTCAAGCACCACAGGCAGCGGAAGCCCCAGGAACCGTGGGGGCGGGGCCTATGCAAATAAGCTCGGTCGGGTTGGGCGGAGGGGCCCGCCCATCCGGGGCGGGGCCTGGGCAATGCGGGCCTTGAGCCCGCCGGGAGCTGGGCATGCGCCTTCTCGATCCTGGCATGAAGGATGGGGCCCGCTTGGTCCAAAAAGGGCCTGCAAGCGAGCTGGGCATGCGTAATCGGAGACTAGGGCCCCTTCCGTTGGGGTGGAGCCTATTCGTTCTGGGGCGGGACCTGCGGGAAGATGGACAAGAGTTGTTGCGGCTTGAGGAGGGGCGGGGCGCGAGGGGCGGGACCTCGGGTGGCCCGAGGTGGCCCGGCTGCTGGGTCTGAAGCGGCGCAATCCGGCGCATCCCGACCCCGGGATGGCGTCCCCACGGGAACTGACCCAGAACCCCCTGAAGAAGATCTGGATGCCGTACAGCAATGGGAGGCCGGCTCTGCACGCCTGCCAGCGCGGTGGTGAGGCGGGGTCCTCGGGCAGGGGCAAGGACGTGCACTGGGATGGGTGGGCAGGGACGCCTGGGCGGTGTCTCACGTGGACAGCGGGCAAGGGGGCAGGTGAGGAACCGTGGGCAGGTGAGGCCGTTGTGACCCCGGGGGAGGAGGCGGAGGGCAGGTGAGTGGCTGGGAACAGGTGAGGCGGATATGACAGTGGTGCGCGGAAGACAGGTGTGGCGCAACAGGGGACAGACAGGTGTGGGGCATGTCAGCTCGGTAGGGCCCAGGTCGGGCCACCATCACCTCCAGGAGGATTCTGGCCCCCTTGCCCCTGGCAAACAGAGGACTTCCTGGGCGTGACTTTCCTCTCGTGGCCAGATGGTGTGTTCTGACCCAGAACTGAGCTGTGTGGGCCTGGGCGCACACTGAGCTGTCTTGGCCTCAGCCTAGAATGTCCAAAGGCCTAAATGAGGGCCGTTCCTGTAGAAAGAGGAAGGGTATCTCTTGGCCTTAAGACCGAGTTTTTGGGGGAACTTGAGGGCAGTCCAGATGTGCTCAGGATAGAGACAGAAGACAAGGCCATCTGGCGCTGTCTCTGGGGCTCGTAAGCATGCATGTGGGTTCCAGGGTGAGTGGTCACCCTGGAGGAAGGAGCACCTAGGAGTTAGTGTCGAAACGCGAAATTGCTAAGGGACTCACCTCTCCTGGCCTCCTGGGTGTTTAATCCCCGTCCTGGACTTTCTGCCTGTCTTAAATGAGTCTGCAACTTTCCTTATAATCAACAAAAAGATTCCCTTTAGGAGTTGCTGTAATATTGTCTGAATTTGCTACTTGGCAGGGCTCTCAGAGCACATCAAGTACAACTGGTAGGAAAGATACGGAGATGGCCGTCGGAGGTTGTGGGATGTGCAGGTCCCTGCACTCCTGGCCGCCGCGTGTTTATGATAAGGGTGAGGAGAGTGCTCTACGCTCCTGCTGAGTCCTCGCTGGGCCCATGGCTCTGACGGTGCTGTCAGTTCAGGCTGGTGTGTGTGTGTGTGTGTGGCGGCCAGGTTCTGACCACACTGCGTTCTGGTGGGTCCTGGTGGCTCTGACTGAAAAGCAGTGGGAGCCATACGTGGAGGCCCAGTCCCGAGGTGCTGTGGCCACAGGCTGGCCAGCTCTCCTTTGAGACTCTATTGTTAGTGTGGAGGCTGAAGCCCCTCCGTCCTGTGCTGCTGGGGCTGTGTGGTCCTAACCAGGGGGTGGCTGCTGTTATTATGAAAGGGGAGTGAGGCCCTGGGCTTTGGAGGCAGAAGCCCTGACGTTGCGTGCTGGCTGCCCTGTGGGGTGAGACAGCAGCCCTAGGTGCACTAGCGAGCCAGTCCTCACTCAATGCAAGTGGGTCCCTTCCTTACCCCACCCGCTCTCTGTTTCTCACTACACCTGTGCTGGGCACTGAGCCGTTAGCCCGAGCCGACCCCCATTGCAGGTGGGAAGGGAGCGGAGGCCCAATAGGGTGCACTCCAGCCTTCCAGTGTGGACTGAAATTGACCATGGCTGGAGCAGAAGGGCTTGTCACGGCGTCTCGGGGTGTTGGAGAAGCTTGGGCTTCTGGGCGGAGGAGATGGCACCCAAGAGGCCAAAGCTGAGATGTACAGCTTGCTTGGGGGTCTGGACCAGGCCTGGGGTTGGCGGCAGGGAGCGGATGAGCAGTGAGGGATGGGGCCCTGTCTGTGCAGCGCGGGCTGCTGGTCCCTGCCCTCCTGCAGGTGACCCCCTGCACGGTGGGCTTCTGAACAGGCAGGAAGGAGCCTTGGAGGAGGTGGGAGTTGACTTGATCGCCAGCCAGAGGTGGGAGCAGGTGCTGTTCAGGAATCAGTCTGCAACCCACCCCGGGGCTTCGGGCTGCTCCCGCTGCGGATGTGCCAGGAGATAGGCAGGCACTGTCCGTTGCCTGGCCCGTCTCAGCCTTCCTGGTGCCTGGGGCCTCTGCAGGTTTGCAGGAGAGGGAGCAGTGGGGGAAGCTGGGTCCCTGTGCCTTCAGAGTTCCTTCTGCATATGCCCAGTGTGGTCAGCAGTGTGTTCTGCTGTCCTGTGTGCGCGGTGTGGTCCTGGCCACCCATCCCAGCTCACGCGGTCCACATGCCCTCTGCTTCAAGGCCTGGAGTGTGTCCCTTCCTTCTTGTGCCCCAGGTTGCAATTTCTCCGTTTTCCCCGCATTGTGCTGTTGTCAGCAGAGCTGCTGGAATGTACTTGAACTTTGGCTTTCTTTTGGGTCACTTCCTGGGGAGCCTATCTTGAGGAGCAGAGGTGACAGCTGATTTATGGCCTTGTTTTGTACCCAGGCCTGAGTTGCTGCCCTGTGTGCCCACCTTGCATGTGGGTGGGAGTGGGGAGAGGGGGCTGTCACCAAACAGCATGGGAGGAGCCTGGGGCATCTGTAGGGTGAGAAGGTGTGAAGAGAGGTGCAGCACGGGGCCCTCAGGCATGGGAGTGCCCCTGAGGGGGCTCTGGGAGGGAGTGGCCTCATCGTGGGAGCAGTGTGGCTGCAGGTTCTTCCCCCTGGTGAGTAACTGGTGCACTGCTCAGAGCCTTGGTCACCCTGGCTGGGAGTTGTGCAAACAAGGCAGGCCCTGACCATCTGCTGGCCCTGAGGACACGAGCCTTGCCCAACTTGTTTTCTGCACTTAGCCAATGCTGAGGTTTTTCTGCAAGTTCCTGCAGGGTCCCCTCCTGCCCTCCCTTGGAGCCTCGGAGCTCGCATTTGCACAAAAGCGTGCACAGGTGTGATGGAGCACCCCCTCGCCTCTCTGTAGGTCCTGCCTGAGGCGGCAAGCCGCTGCCACACCCCTGCTCCCAAGGGCACCCTGGGCTGAGGTGCACCTGCTAGGGCGAGGCAGAGGCCAGAGCTTCCCTGAAGGGCTCAGGCTTGGGGTTAGTGCTCTCGCTGAGGGATTGTCACCCAATTATACAGGTGAGGACACGAAGGCTCAGAGTTGCCAGCCAATGTCAGAGTCAAGATTGGAAGCCAGAGCCTGTCTGACACTGGACCCCCTGCGGAGCTGCCCCTGGGACGTCTGTGCTTCGGGAGGGGTGGGAGTGCAGCCGCCTGTCTCGGGACACACATGGAGGCAGAGCAAGTGGGCAGAGGGACAGTGGCAGTCCCCACATTTGCTGTCTGTCTGTCTGCTGTGGCTTTACTGGCCCAGGTCCTCAGACGGTGAAGGGGAAGTTTCCTGAGGTTTCTGAGGTCAAACTGCATTGCATTTAGCTGCCTTGAAAGCTGCGTTGGTCACCGAGGCTGACCCTTGTGCTGCCCGCAGCGCCGTCCTTGCCAGCCGCGACCGGAGGAGCCTCGGGCGTGGCACACTGACTGGTGGCACACAGGGTTGTGGCGGGTGGGCCGTCAGGACTGGCCTTGTGTCTGCTCTCAGGTCTGTCTTCTAGATGCTTCCTCCCTGCTCAGACTTCTACTTACATATTTATTTTTATTATTTATTTGAAATGCAGAGTTACAGAGAGAGAAATCTACCCTCTGGTTCACTCCCTAGATGGCCTCAATGACTGGACCAGGCCAAAGGCAGGAGTCTGGAACTCCATCTGGGTCTCCCATGTGGGCGCAGAGGCCCAAGCACTGGAGCCATTCTCTGTTGCCTTCCCAGGCCATTAGCAGGGAGCGGAACTTCTGGGGCTTGAACTGGCTCTGGTGTCGCAGGCGGATGCTGAAGCCACCGTGCCGCTGCGCCAGCCCCGGTGCTCAGGCTTCGGGATGCTCCCTCCCTGCTCAGCTCTGTAGATGGCTCCTTCCCTGCTGCTCCCTGAAGGGTTTTTTTTTTTTTTTTTTTTTTTTTTTTTAGATTTATTTATTTACTTGAGAGGCAGAGTTATAGAGAGGCAGAGGCAGAGAGAGAAGGGAGAGAGAGAGAGAGAGAGGTCTTCTATCTGCTGGTTCACTCCCCAAATGGCAGCAATGGCCGGAGCTGCACTGGTCTGAAGCCAGGAGCCAGGAGCTTCTGCCAGGTCTGCCACACAGGTGCAGGGATCTAAATACTTGGGCCATCTTCCGCTGCTTTCCCAGGCCGTAGCAGAGAGCTGGATCGGAAGTAGAGCAGCCAGGTCTTGAACTGGCGCTCATATGGGATGCCGGCATTGCAGACAGTGACTTTACCTGCTACACCACAGCACTGGCCCCTGCCTGTAATTCTTGAACACTGATTTTGTACAGGCTCTGGGTCCTGAACAGCTCAGGTACTGCAGGGCTGCTTCTGCTACAAGTGATATGTCGAGAGAGAGCAGGACCAAGGGTCGTTAGGTGGGCAGGGATGTGCCGTGGAGAAAGAACCCACTGAGGAAGCAGCTTTGAACTGGGCTTTGTGAAAAGAAATGCCACCGGGGACTGGCATTGTGGCGCAGTGGGTCAGGCCATTACCTGTGACTCTGGCATCCCACATGAGCACCAATTTCAGTCTTGGCTGCTCTACTTCTCATCCAACCCCCCAATAATGAGCCTGGGAAAGCAGCAGAGAATGGCCCAAGTGCTTGGGTCCCTGCACCCTTGTGGGAGACCCTGATGGAGTTCTGGGCTCCTGGCCCAGCCCCAGCCATTGCGGCCGTTTGGGGAGTGAACCATCAGGTGGAAGATCTCTCTCTCTCTCTCTCTCTCTCTGTCTCCTTCTTTCTCTCTCCCTGTCACTGTACCTTTCAAATAAACTTTAAAAACTTGAAAAGAAGTACACCACAGAGAGGGCAGCAGCAGACTGCATGCTGGGAATGCTACAGGATCAAGGGGCTGAGGGAGAGGAGGGAAGGTTAGGGGTGGATCCGCCCAGAGAATGTCCTGCTGGGTCTTGGCTCTGCCCAGCTTCCCAGCAGTGTCTGGCTGCGGTGTGTCAGGCTAAGAAGGGCTGACAGGTTCCCTTGACATCTGCCGGAGCCCAGACAGGCCTGGGGAAGGGGGTCGTGGAGCAGTGGCTTCAAACCAGCACCTGATGGTGCTTGGGGAGCTGTGCAATGCAGGAGGCCAGGAAAGAATGTCGGTGCCAGTCCTGCGCCCTGAGGCTGCGGGAGCACAGACAGGGAGGGCGGGAGGAACGCCCCGGGAGGACCCTGCCACGTCTGACGCTGCCTGCTGCTTGCCTTCCAGTGTGCATGACCAACTGCCCGACGCTCATTGTCATGGTGGGTCTGCCTGCCAGGGGCAAGACCTACATCTCTAAGAAGCTGACTCGATACTTGAACTGGATCGGTGTGCCCACTCGGGGTGAGGCTTGGCCCCGGCTGCCTAAGGGGACGTTGTGGATGGGGGTGGGGGTGGGAGAGAAGGGAGAAGGCTGGACGATGGGCGAGGCCTGGGGATGGGTCAAGGTCAGGAATTACGATGAATGCTGGGCCTCTCCTTCCCTCCAGAATTCAATGTTGGCCAGTATCGCCGGGACATGGTCAGGACGTACAAATCATTTGAGTTTTTCCTCCCAGACAATGAAGAGGGGCTGAGAATCAGGAAGTAAGTGTGCATGTGTGTGTTTGTTGGGGGGAAAGGGAGGCTAGCAAGTTACTGCCCGTTAACTGAGGAGCCCTGGGGGCTGGAGCCAGTTGCTGGTGAATGAACCTGGCCTTGCCCTGTCCCAGCCCCTGTGTGACAGAGCTAGTCTCTTGACCTCCCAGGACATGGAGGGGTTGGGATGTGATGGGTTTGGTGATGAGAGAGGGAGGCGTGTGGCCTGGTGCTGGCCTGCCCCTGCCCTGGTTGTCAGGGTAGGGACATGCTGTGAGAGTATAGTGCAGGGCTGCGGGGGGATGAAGGCCTGGCCAGGGCGGGGGAGCAGCTGCCATGTGGCGGTCACCTTCACTTACCCCCGCCCTCGATGGGAATGGCTGCGATGGGGAGAGGAGCCTGAGTGGGTGCAGGGATGCAGGCCTCAGGGATGGAGCAGGGTGGAACCCTCCTCCCTGTCCCTTCCTTTATATTGGGAGGATGTTTCACGTGTTCTTGGCACGTGTGGGATAGGCCTTGAGTTTGCTTTGATGGTGTCTAGATGTTGCTGGGTGAGTAGTTCACATACCTGTCATTACTCAGAAGGTAGAATTTGCATATAATCACACACACACACACACACACACACACACCCTGGTTCTGACTTGAACTGAGTGCTTTTCTAAGAAACTGAGTGGTCTAAGGAGCTGTGTTCTGCCCTTCTTGGTGGGAGTTGGATGGGGGATCAAGATGCCCACTTTTTAGCCGTGGGTGGCAGAGAATCACTCTGGGCCCAGTCCGGATGGTAGAGCAGTGATCAAGCTGGCGCGGCACTAATGACTTCCCCAAATTAAGCCCAGCTCCAGGGCAGAAACCACCCCTCTGCCTTCCGGGTCTGAATTGTGGAATGCTTGTTCCTTTTCCTGCTCTGGCCACTAGGTGTCAGGCACTCCCCACTGTAGGGCTTGCACCTTCAGGTCACCTCCGCCCTTTCCTTATTGGGGCGGGGCCAGGCTAAGGCACCAAGAAGGGAAGTGGAGTTTGAAGTTCAGGTTTCTGTGGCCAAATAGTGGGTGAGGTACAATGCTGTGCCCTCTGGTGGTATGGAGCCAGACAGAAGGGGGAGAGTGACCCACACAGCTCGTGTGTGCTGGGGCTTGACAGCCAGGTCACGCCTTCCATTTTACAGATAAGAAAACCGAGGCACAGGCAAGCCAGTCTCACCCAAAATAGCAAAGCCCAGACTTGACGCTACTAAACATTGCCCAATATTCACCCCCAAATTTCTCATAAGTAAAATAAAAGGATCAGAAGTTTAGAAAATGGAAAAGCTGGGAGGAAAGGCTGCATCTCCCCGAGCATGCGCAGTCGAAGTCTTTAGGGCTGCGCGGTGTCGGGGTCTCATCTGGGCAGAGTAGAAGTTCTAGAAATGCGCCTCCACAGACTGCGTGCACCGCAGACCACGGGCACACCTGCCCCAGCAGACAAACCCGTCTTCCTACATGGGATCCTGTGCCATACGTGTGGGCACACACATGCACATGCATGCCTTGTGCAGACGTCTGGACACGCATGTGCACCCTGTGTGTACACTTGAGTAAACATGCATGCGCATCCCTGTGCTTATAGTCGTAGCATGTGAGTGTATGTACACGCATGTGGGCACCCACTCGTGAACATTTGTGTTCATTCATTCTGTGCCCTCACTCCTAAGTCAGATGCCATACTCATTGGCAAGTACACACACAGGCACACACGTGCTTGTGTGCACCTATGCACATGAGCACAGGCTAGGGCACATACAAAAACCTCCTCTTGTGCATGTGGGTGAACACACACAGCCCATTCATACCTGTGCCCATTTAGTTCTGTGTGACATGAGGGCCTGGCACATCAAGTGCGCATACACAGCTGCACTCACGTGGCCCGGGGACTCGTGCATGCTCACTCACACGTTTACATGTGCACACTCCCCATGCCCCCACATAGGCACCACTCACATACATACACACACATGTACACCCAGGCTCCTGGGCTGTTCCCCAGCGACTCCCCTGGAGCCCCGACATTCCTCCCCCACGGTGGAGCCACAGTCCAGGCAGCCCACGAAAGAGATCTTAGCCTAGAACGTGGGGCTCTAAATGAAGGTGGTGAGAACTAGCCGCAGCCTTGCTGGTTCCCTGGATGCTCCGAATTCAGATTTTTGGCAGAAGAACACACTCTAGGCTTGAATTGAAAGATCACTGGGGCACAGGAAGATCACAAGGATTCGAACTGTGCCCGTGTGGGATGCTGGTGCTGCAGGCTGTGCCACAGCACCGGCCCTGAGAAAAGCAACTTTTTTTTTTTTTTTTGAAAGATTTATTCATTTATTTGAAAGGCAGAGCTACAGAGAGGCAGAGAGAGAGAGAGAGAGAGGTCCTCCATCTGCTGATTTATTCCCTAAATGGCCGCAACAGCCAGAGCTGGGCCTATCCGAAACCAGGAGCCAGGAGCTTCTTCCAGGTCTCCCACATGGGTGCAGGGGCCCAAGGACTTGGGTCATCTGCTGCTGCTCTCCAGGCCAGAGAGCTGGGTAGGAAGTGGAGCAGCTGGGACTAGAACCGGTGCCCATATGGGATGCCGGCACTGTAGGCGGCCGCCCCACCTGCTCTGCCTCAGCGCCTTCCCTGAGAAAAGGAGATTAACCAGAGAGGAGGGGACCTGGGGCCGTCTGCTCTCGTGTCTGGTGGGCTGTGTCGCTGCTTCCTTAGGCCTGGTGCTGGGCTGACCCTGTGTTCTCTCCTCTGAAGACAGTGTGCCCTGGCAGCCCTCCGTGATGTCCGGCGGTTCCTCAGCGAGGAGGGCGGGCACGTGGCGGTGAGTGCGACACCCTGGTGCCAGCTGGGAGTGAAGTGTGGGAGCCCACCCACTTCTGACCCTGTACTCCCGGGGCGTCTGGAGGGGCAGGCAGGGTGCGTGAGTCCCCGCGGGCAGGAGGCTGCAGCAGCTTTCCGGAAGGCAGCCCGAGACTGGATGTGGGCCAGGACTTTCCCTGGATGGCTCTGGCTGTACTTGACCCTGCAGGACCTCCTTCTGCATACTCGCATTGTTGACCATCCGGGACTTCTGGCTGGGTGTGCTTTCTCCAGAGGCAGGGTGCATCCTGCCAGCATCTGCCAGCATTTGGCCGAAGCCAGGATAATCCTGGCTGAAGGCATCTCCTTTCCAGTCAGCTGCAAGGGTGGGACAAGGACCCTCCCCAACGCCGCACTCTCCAACCCAGGAGCTGCTCAGTTTTCTTCCCGGAGTCGGGCCTCCGGGAGCTCCCCACGGAATTCATTACTGAGACCCCGCCCTCCCTGGGAACTCCCTGCTCCTGCAGGGCTGAGCGCCCTGCCCCCAGCCTCCTTGGTTCCCTGACTCGCTCTGCTGAAGCACACCCACCAATAACTTCCTGAGAGCAGTGCTTAGGAAATAAGTCACGTGAGACCTTGCTTGCCAGAGATGTTTCTTAATTTTATTTAAAGATTTATTTTATTTCTTTGAAAGGCAGTGTTACAGAGAGGGGCTGGCACTGTGGCTTAGCGGGTAAAGCTACCACCTGTAGTGCCCGCATCCCATATGGGCGCTGGTTCAAGTCCTGGATGTTCCACTTCTGATCCAGCTCTCTGCTATGGCCTGGGAAAGCAGTAGAAGATGGCCCAAGTGCTTGGGCCCCTGCACCCTTGTAGGAGACCTGGAAGAAGCTCCTGGCTTCTGGCTTCAGATTGGTACAGCTCTGGCCATTGTGGCCATCTGGGGAGTGAACCAGTGGATGGAAGACCCTCCTCTCTCTCTCTCTGCCTCTCTGTAACTCTGCCTTTCACATAAATAAATAAATCTTAAAAAAAAAAAAAAAAAAAAAAAAAGGCTGTGTGACAGAAATACAGAGATGGAGGAGGAAAGAGAGAGAGAGAGAATGAGTGAATGAGTGTTTCCATCTGCTGGTTCACTCCCCAGATGGCTGTGACAGTTGGGACTGGGCTAGGTCAAAGACAGGAGCCAGGAACTCCATCCAGACTCCAATGTGGATGTGGGGGTCCATCTCCTTTTGCCTTCCCCAGCACATTAGCAGGGAACTGGATTGGAAGCGGAGCAGCCAGCATTCAAACTGGCGCTCCCATATGGGGTCTGGCATCATAGCTGGTGGCTCAACCTGTTGTACCATAGCACCAGCCCAGAAATGCCTTTTTTTAAAATTCTGCATGTGGGGCTGGCACTGTGGCATAGCAGGTTGAGGTGCCACCTTTGATGCCAATTTCCCATAGGAGCGCAGGTTTGAGTCCCAGCCACTCTACTTCCAATCCAGCTCCCTGCTGATGCGCCCAGGAAAGCAATGGAAGATGACCCAAGTGTTTGGGGCCCTGTGCTCCTGGCTTTGGCCTGGCCCAAACCTGGCTGTTGCAGCTATCTGGGGAGTGAACTGGTAGATAGAAGACCCCTTGCTCTGTCTTTCCCTCTCTGTCTATGTAACTCTGCCTTTCAAATAAATAAAATGTCTTTAAAAAAATGAATGAGTAAAAGGAAAGTTCTCGTTTGGCAGTTGGGTGTTGAGTTCTTCCCTCAGCATCCCCTCAGTGCTGCTGTGCGCGCAGTGACTCCCAGCGAGGCCCTGGTCTGACTCGCTGACCTCCCTGAGGGCTGCACACTGTGGGAAGGGGCTGGGGGCTTCTCTGGTCCCTGCCTCTTGTGTGGCCTTGAGGGTCTTCAAGGTGCTGTGGCCACGGTGAACCTGTGGGGCCCAACAAGGTCCAGCAGGCCCTCCAGGGCAGGGAAATGCACCGTATTATTTCTCTGATAAAAACCACCTCTGCCACATTCCAGCGACTCCTCCCTCCCCACACTGTTTTCTGAGCTGCTCCTTCTAGAACTCCAGGTGCCTGCGTGCTGGGCTTGATCCCTAATCCTATCTTTTCCTCCCTTATTTTCACTCTTTGTCTTGTTATTTTGAGAGACTTCCTCAACATTATCTCACACATATTTGGTTGCCTGTCTAAAAAAAAGAAATGGCTGTGATCACATGTTACATTTCTTGATCTGAGTGTTCCAGTTTTTAGAACTCTGCTTTTGTTTCATGCTTACCTTGTCCTGTTTAACCATCTTTGGGTGACCGTAAGGGGTTTTCCAGTTTGTTTGTTTATGTTTTCTTCTGTTCCATGCCTGGTCTCCATTTTCTCCAAGTTGTTTTTTTTTTCTTTGTCTGTCTGATTTGGTCCCTGTTCTTTTTGTCGGGGGTTTTGACGGAACATCTGGTGAGCTTTGATTGAATTCCCTTTTTAAAAACTGGTATTGTGAAGGCTGCTTGCACTGCCTGTGAGTGGGCTGCACCAGAGGGGCCTTGGGCAGGCCCTGCACTTCACAAAGAGCCCCAAATGGGTCGGTGCTGGGTCCCAGCTGCTCTGTCAGCCCCCCAGCCAGCCCTCCCATTTCCTCTCCACCCCTCCCTCTTTTCAGAGGTGCATCCTGGGCCTGCAGGGGTCTCGCCAGGCCAGCTCCAGGGCTGGAGGCCAAAAGAACTCTTTGTTTCTAGGTTTTTGACGCAACAAATACCACCCGAGAAAGGAGAGCAACCATCTTTAATTTTGGGGAGCAGAATGGCTACAAGGTGAGGCCTCCGCGCTGCCCTCCTTGGTTGAGCTGTGGCACTGCCGGGCCCTCCAGGCCTCATTTCTCTGCCGCCTGATGCACGCCAGGCATTGGGCAACCGGCATTCGGGATGACGGGGACCGCTCTTCCCGCCTGAGCTTTCCCTCCCAGGGGTCGGGGTTGTGGCAGCCCTGCCTCCACGTCCAGAGGCAGGGCCAGGGCCCGGCACAGTGGAGATCACGGAGCCGGGCCCCAGCCCTGAGTGTGTCCCTGCTTCCCCCCCTGCTGCCCGTGCTGCCACGTCTGGTCTTCGCTGCAGACCTTTTTTGTCGAATCCATCTGTGTGGATCCTGAGGTCATAGCTGCCAACATCGTGGTGAGTGCTGGGGGCAGTGATACCCCAGAAGGCGGCCTGTGGCAGTGAGGTCCCTCTCCCAGCTGGGGCTGGGGCCTGGGCTGCCCTTAACTTGATCTTGAGCCTTGGGGGAGGAGAGGCCGTGCAGTGTTAGGCGGGAGCCTCCTCCCCACTCACAATCCCCTGGGCAGTGGGAAGGGCTTTGGGAAAGGGAGAGAGATGGGTCCTCCCCCTCACCCCATTTGTCAGGGCTTGGGGAGATGTTCAGGGTGGCAAACGGCTTCCAGCCCCCTGGATGCCACGAGGGCGGAGGCCTGGACCTCAGGGCTCCAGTGTGAGAGCGCAGGCTGGGGAGCTGCGGGTCTCCCCCATGGGAGCAGCTCCCCCAGGGCAGCCTGCAGGCTCAGGCCCCCCACCCGCTGCCCAGCAGTCTCCTTGGCCTCCGTCCTGATGTGTCCCTGCTCTGTGCCCGGCTCTGGCAGCAAGTCAAACTGGGCAGCCCCGACTACGTCAACCGCGACAGTGACGAGGCCACCGAGGACTTCATGAGGCGCATCGAGTGCTACGAGAACTCGTACGAGTCGCTGGACGAGGACCTGGACAGGTGAGTGAGGATGGTGCCTGTGCTGCCGCCGGCTGGGCAGGGCCAGCTCCTTCTTGGCCGCCTCCTGTGGCTCCCTCTGGTGGTGGCTGCAGCAGAGGTGCTATGACCTTTTTCAGTTCTCTGCTTGGAGCGGAAGTCGTCGGCCAGAGGTGACTTGCAGAAGGCCTGTTGCCTCACCTGGAAGCCTGCGAGTCCATCCTAGCATCAAGCTTGGCTTCTGTGCAGAGGTCTTCCCACAAGACATTTGCAAACTGACATACGTTTCTTTATTTTTTCATCTTTTTTTTTTTTTTTTTTTTTGACAGGCAGAGTGGACAGTGAGAGGGAGACAGAGAGAAAGGTCTTCCTTTGCCATTGGTTCACCCCTCAATGGCTGCTTCGGCCAGCGCACTGCGCTGATCCGATGGCAGGAGCCAGGTGCTCCTCCTGGTCTCCCATGTGGGTGCAGGACCCAAGCACTTGGGCCATCCTCCACTGCACTCCTGGGCCACAGCAGAGAGCTGGACTAGAAGAGGGGCAACCGGGACAGAATCTGGCGCCCCAGCTGGGACTAGAACCCAGTGTGCCGGCGCCACAGGTGGAGGATTAGCCTATTGAGCCGTGGCACCGGCCATTTTTTCATCTTTTAAAAAATATTTTATCTTTTTGAAGCAGAGTTACAGCAAGAGAGAGAAAGAGAGAGAGAGAGAGAGAGGTCTTCCATCTGCTGGTTTACTCCCCAAATGGCCACAACAGCCAGGGCCAGACTGAAGCCAGGAGCCAGGAGTTTCCTCTGGGTCTCCCACCCCAAGGACTTGGGCCATCTTCTGCTGCTTTCCCAGGCCATTAGCAGAGAGCTGGATCAGAAGTGGATAGCTGGTTCTTAAACAGGTGCCCATATAGGATGCCAGCATCACAAGTGGTGGCTTTGCCTGCTAAGCCACAGCGCCGGCCCCATATGCATTTCTCTAAATGTTCAGCCTGGTTTTTGGGAAGAGGGAGAGCAGGCAGTGGCTGGGTCTTGCTACCTCCACTTGTCTCCCTCTGGAATGGAAGAGCAATCAGATGCTGGGTGGTCAGGGGTCTGTCGGCCCCTAAGGAGGGTTCAGCTGAGGGCCCATCACCAGGGGTTGGCACCTGTAAAGGGTGGGAAGGGGGACATTTTGTTTAGGCTTGAAGGGTGGGCGTTCCTTTGACAGTTACTCAGCTCTGCGATGTGGTGCAAAGGAAACATAATAATTAAATCAGTCAGCAGGGCTGTCTTCCAATAAAACTTTATACAAGCAGCCTGCGGGCTGGCTTTGACCTGCTGGCCATGGTTTGCCAACTCCCGTCTCAGCATAAATGGGGCAATGGTTAAGCAAATAACAGCGTAGCCCTTGGCAGACGTTACACAGCCGTGGTAATTCATGATACGGAGAGACTGGGGCGAGCGTGTAGTACAGCGTGGAGTGCTGGGCGGGAATGCAGCCTTGCGCCTGGTCGTCCATGATCCTGGAGCAGTAGGCGATGCTCGGGACCAAGGAAACCAGCAGCTGGGGAGGGATGGCTCAGGGGGACTCCCAGAAGTGGGTGAAAAACAGAATTAACAGATAAGCTGATTTTCATACAAAATGTTTGCAAACCCCTAACTGAGGTCCCCCTCAGTGCAGAAATGAGAGGATCCAGAGCGTGTCAGGGTTGACCGGAGCCACCCCTGCACTGCGACACACACCCACAGGCTCTCCAGCGTTGCTGAGAAGGTGGCGGGCGGGGATGGTAGTGACGGCTGCCTGGCACCTCCTCCTCCGCTTCCTGTCCTGGCCCCAGCTGCCGGGCTGGGGTGTGGCAACGACTTGGCATATACAGATGACCTGGACCAGGTTCCAGGGCCAGGGAGTCCTGGGGAAGAAGAGCCCAGGTCCGTAGTGAGCTGATGAGGTGGGGAAGGGGCAGGAGTGTTTGCTGCTTCCGGGGCCACCCTGGGGAAATCTGTCTCTTGATTCCCTTGCAGACAGTGCGGTGAGAGCTCTGAGGTAGGTGAGAGGGGGCCTGGGGCCACACGAGGGTCAGGAAGTCACGACTGACCCCCACCTGGGCAGCATGATGAGTGCTGAGCACGTCTCACCGGCTTTGTCTGTGTCACACACGTTGTGTTGTTCCTGCCTCACTCCCAGCACTCTCTCCCCGGCTGCCAGTCCTGCGTGCTGTGGGCTCACACCAGGTGATGCAAGGCCTTGCAGCTGGCTCCTGGGGCGGGCGGGCCAGGCGTGCCCCTGAGGGCCTGGGCCGCATTCACAGACCTCTCCTTCTCTCTGGAAAGGGACCTGTCCTACATCAAGATCATGGACGTGGGGCAGAGCTACGTGGTGAACCGCGTGGCTGACCACATCCAGAGCCGAATCGTGTATTACCTCATGAACATCCACGTGACCCCGCGCTCCATCTACCTCTGCCGGCATGGGGAAAGCGAGCTCAACCTCAAGGGCCGGATTGGTGGGGACCCGGGGCTGTCCCCCCGTGGCAGGGAGGTCAGTTGTCTGTGCACTGGTGGCTGGGTATGTGTACTCATGTGTGTGTGTTGGGACCAGGCTCCCGGTCTTACAGCTCTGTGCAATCTGGGTAGATGATCTTCACGCAGTCTAGAATGTTCACACCCTGTAGGGAAGGTCTCCCTGTAAGCTGTCACCAGCAGAGCCCTTTCTTGGAGAGCCGTGCCGCCCCTGAAGGGGACTGAGTCTGCACTGTGTGGCTGGTGGCTCTCTCACAGTCCAAGGAAGGGAGCTGTGGGCAGGTTGTGTGGCCAGGGCACATGGTTTGAGGTGGGGTCACCTGATGAATCCTCACTTGGCCTGCACGCAGGGTCTGGGGGGTCTGCACAAGGATGGCACTGTGGTACAGTGGGTAACCCCCCTGCCTGGGATACCAGCATCCCATTGGGTGCTGGTTTGTGCCTCAGCTGCTCCACTTCCAGTCCAGCTTCCTGCTGATGGCCTGGGAAAGCAGTGGAAGATGACTCGAGTGTTTGGGCCCCTGCCACCCACATGGGAGACCCAGATGAACCTCCTGGCTCCTGGCTTTGGCCTGGCCCAGCGTGGCCCTTTGTGGCCATCTGGGGAATGAGCCAGCAGGTAGAAGATCCTCTCTCTGGCTCTCTCACTCTCTCTAACTCTGTTTTTGATTTTTTGTTTTGTTTTGTTTTAAGATTTCTTTATTTGAAAGGCAGAGTTAGAGAGAGTGAGAGACAGAAAGAGTTCTTCCATCACTGTTCTACTCCCCAGGTGGCCACAGTGGTCATGGCTGTGCCAGGCCGGAGCCGGGAGCCAGGAGCCAGGAGCCTGAAGCTTCCTCTGGGTCTCCGCATAGGTGCAGGAGCTCAGGCACTTGGGCCACCCTCTGCTGCTCTCCCAGGCACACAGCAGGCAACTGGACCGGAAGTAGAGCAGCTGGGTCTCAAACTGGCACCCATGTTGAACCTGTGGGTCTGAGCTTGCCTGTGCTGTGTTCCAGTTTGCTAAGAGCCTGGCCCAGTTCATCAGTGATCAGAACATCAAGGACCTGAAGGTGTGGACAAGCCAGATGAAGAGAACGATCCAGACAGCTGAGGCGCTGGGTGTGCCCTACGAGCAGTGGAAGGTCCTCAACGAGATTGATGCGGTAATTCCTGTTCTGCTGCCCCCCCCCCCCCGCCCCCTACCCCGAGTCGGGGCCCAGCTGTGCTCACCTGCCGTGACGGTGCCGAGGGCCGCAGAACACTTCCTCCAGAATTTATTTATTTCCTTCCTTCCTTCCTTCCTTCCTTCCTTTCCTCTCTTCCTCTTTCTTTTTAAAAATTTTATAGACAGAAAGAGAAAGACCTCTCATTACTGGTCCACTCCTCAGAAGTTCACAATGGCCAGGGTTTGGTTGGGGTCAGACCTGGGACCAGGAACTCAACCTAGATTTCCCACATGGGTGGCAGGAACCCAACTGCTGGAGCCATCAGCTTTGCCTCCTTGGGTCAGGAGCCAGAGCCAGGCACTCTGATATGGGACACAGGTCTCTCTCTCTCTCTTTAACATTTATTTGTTTTATTTGACAGGCAGAGTTAGAGAGATCTTCCCTCTGGTGGTTCACTCCCCAAATGGCCTCAATGGCTGGAGCTGGGCCAGGTTGAAGCCAAGAGCTTTATCCGAGTCTCCCACATGTGTACAAGAGCCCAGAGACTTGGACCTTCTGCTGCTTTCCCAGGTGCATTAGCAGGGAGGTGGATGGGAAGTGCAGCAGGGACTAAACTGGCACCCATAAGGGGTGTAGACATCGCAGGCTGTGGCTTTACCCACTACGAAATGGCACCAACCCTGGCACACGGGTGTCTTAGCTGCTGGGGTAAACGCTCCCCCTGTCTTTTTCATTTAGCTACTTAGACCACCCTGTTCTGACAGAGGCCTTCAATCTAATCTTTTTCCAGTTAGCTTATTACTAACCGAATATGTGTCCTTTGTTTGTTATTTATTCTACTTTCCTTCCCGTGAGGTTCTTAGCATGTATGATGTGTGTCTGTGTCATGTCCACCAGCAGTCTCCTGTCTTAATTAGGTAGTCGACCGTGGTTCTGAGCATCTGGATGTCTCGTGAGCTTTTGCCCCTTTTCCCCCTGCCTGTTAGATTGTCTCGCTTTCTCTTGTTGATTTTTAAGAGTTCTTTTTTTTAATGATAAAAGATTTATTTGTTGGTTGGTTGGTTGGTTTGAAAAACAGAATGAGAGAGAGACAGAGGTCTTGTGTCGCGTGTAACCGTGAGAGCTTTTATGCACTGAAGCCGGAGCCGGGGATCCATCTGGGTCTCCCACATGGCTGACGCGGGCCCAGGTCCTTGAGCCATCGTCTGCTGCCTCCCAGGATGCACATTAGCAGGAAGCTGGAGGGAAGGCAGAAGCAGAACTCAACCCCACGTGCACTTGGGGCTGTGCCACAACGCGTGCCCCGATTTTTAAGAGTTCATTATGAACTTGGGGTCTGATGCATTGCTGGTGATTTTTAATTGAGTGTGGGCATTTCGTGTGAGCCTTTGTGAGACTCTGAGGCTCTGGCTAACGTCGCCTCTCTCAGGAGCGTTTCCTTCTGCTGTGGGACATGGGGTCGGGATCACCCTCATCCAGGGAGCTGCTGCAGAGCCGGGCTCTGGTGCTTGCAGCGCCTCCTTGGTTGTCAGGTCACTCCTGCTCCAGGCTTCTGGCGGAAACCCACGACTGCTGGCAGCTCTGCCAAGCCCTTGCCTGCCTGGGCCTCTTTCCTGCTCAGCTTCTGGAAACAGAAATGCTGTGCACTGGGCTCACCGTGGGGCTCCCTGTGCCCAGAGGTCCCGGCTCCCAAGTCCTCTTTCCCTCTCTGCTCCATGGTGTGTCTACCAGATTCAGGCGTTTGTTGGCACAGCTGTTCTGGCTGCTCTTACTGTCACCATTGGAAACACTGCCTGCAGCAGGAGTCTGGGAAGGGATCAGAGGTGGATCCTGGGGAGAACCTGGTTGGTGTTGACTGTCAGGCCCACGGTGCTGAGAATGGCTGTTGGGGCCAGGCAGGGGCAGCCTGGAGAAGGTGCTAGTGGGGGGCTTGCCACGGCCTGGTAGGGTGCTGACACCTAGTGGGGGGCTTGCCGCGGCCTGGTAGGGTGCTGACACCTGGCACTTGGGTGGTGACAGAGAGAGAAGAGCGGGTGGATTTGAGCACTGTTTATGTGTATTTTCTCTGGGTATTGTTGGTTCACAGAAAACCCACAGCCAGCTTCTTCTGCCCTAGTGGCTTTTCCGTCTGTTCTCTTGGATTCTCTTGAGGCGCTGCCTTCTGAGATCAGGATCATCCAGGTGTGGCCTTGCCGGTCATGTACCTTGTGTTTTATTATCATTTATTACTCTTGCATTGACAAGAATACTTTATTGATGGGCAAATCTAATGTCCTTGTTTTTTTTTTTTTTTTTCTCTTGTTTCTTTTAAATAAGATTTAGTTCATTTATTTGAAAGGCAGAGTTACAGGGTGGGGTAGGGAATAGCAAGATCTTTTATCTGCTGGTTCATTCCTCAAATGGCTGCAATAGCCAGGGTTGGCCAGCCTGAAGCCAGGAGCCAGGAGTTTCATCTCGTCTCCCAGGTGGGTGGCAGGGCCCCAAGCATTTGGGCCACCATCCACTGCTTTCCCAGGGGTATTAGCAGGGAACTGGTTTGGAGGTAGAACAGCCAGTGCTCAAACGAGCCCCCATATGGGATACCAGCGCTACAGGTGGTGGCTTACCCCTAAACGCCACCTCACCTCCGGCCTGGTCTTAGTTTAATGGGCTTGCCCCTCAGGCTCCCGTCCTTTTGGAATGGTGAGCGTTGGCCTATCACGTTCCTGTTTTGTTTTTTAAACTTTATTTATTTAAAGATTTACTTATTTATTTATTTGAAAGGCAGAGTTACAGAGAGGCAGAGGCAGAGAAAGAGAGAGAGAGATCCTCTGTCTGCTAGTTCACTGCCCAGGTGGCTGCAACAACTAGAGCTGCACCAATCCAAAGCCAGAAGCCATGAGCTTTTTCCAGGTCTCCCATGCAGGTGCAGGGGCCATCTTCCACTGCTATCCCAGGCCATAGCAGAGAGCTGGATCAGAAGTGGAGCACCTGGGTCTAGAGCCAGCACCCATATGCGATGCTGGCACTGCAGGTGGTGGCTTTACCCGCTAGACCACAGCACCGGCCCCTAAACTGTATTATAGAAAATGTAAATTATATATAAAAATAAGGAGACTATTATCGTGAATCCCCATGTACCCAATACCAGCCTTAGCAATGTTCAACGTGCGGCCTGCATCAGCTCTTCCATGCTTATACCCAACCGGGTTATTTTAAAGCAAGTTTAAACGTGATGAAACCCCGGCTCCAGATTCTACCATCAGCCTTTTCCCATTCACTCTCCATCGCTGAGTCATATCAGCATTGTCTGCAAAGTAACCCACTTGCTTGGGGAGTGGGGCCACGGGTGTTTAGATGAATGCGATTACCTGTGTGTTGGTAATATTTTGGACAGGAGTGGGTGTGTGGGTTCATCATAGTGTTGTCTCTGCTTTTCTGTGTGGCTCAAAGCTCCCGTAAGAAAAATTGCATATGTATAGCTCATTCAGCTGCTTTCATCATATCGTTCAAATTTTGTGTCCTTAATTATCTTCCGCTTGATCATCATCAATCAACAGCTGGATGTTAGAGGACACTCCATGCTTAAGATTTTCTTTGTTTTTCTTGCATTTCTAGCTATTGCTTTGCATATTTTATTCTTTTGTTTTTTTAACATATTTCGATGCTTTGTTATGAAGTAATCGAAAGCTCATGACTTAGGAATTTGTGAGACATAAAAGGAAACAGATGGCCACTGCAATTAGGTTAATGCAATGAAGGTTTATGAAGGGACTGTTTACAAATATGTGGGCAGGGTGCAGGCAACCAGAGAGCTCCTGCCCTTTGTTGACCCTGGGGCTGGAGCCAGGAGCCAGGGGATGCAGCCTCCTGGGGGGGGGGGGGCAACATGGAAGGGGTAACCTGATGGGGCGGGACCTTGGGGAGGACTGAGGCCTGAGAGCAGCTCTGCACGGGGAGCCCGGGAGTGAAACTCTGAACCATGCTCTCCTCCTTCTCTGGGCCTCCCGCCAGGTTCCCCGTGACCCAGTCCAGCCAGAAGTTATGGGCCAAGGGAGCCTTGTGGGTGTAGTCCACAGCGGTCACCCAGGAGAGAGCAGGGGGCAGGGGAGAGGGATCTGGAAGCCCCAGTGAGGTGGAGTAGCAAAGCCTTAGCTCTTGCAAGCTGCTGTTCTGGGGCTGGGTATTTGACCGAGCAGTTAAGCCGCCCACTGGGACACCTTCACCCCGTATCAGGGTGCCTGAGTTCAAGTCCTAGCCTGCTTCTAAGATTCCAGCTTCCTAATAACATGTACCCTGGGAGACAGCAGGCGATGACCCATGTAGTTGGGTTCCTGCCACTGAATGGGAGACTTGGATGAGTTCCTGGTTCCTGGCTTGGCTCAACCCCAGCCATTGCTGGCACTTGGAGAGTAACTGGGGGTTGGGAACGCTGTCTCTCTGTCAAATAAATAAAGAAGTAAATAAGGAAAGTTTTCTAAATAGATGCTGCTCCATTGTCTTCTGGGTGGCATTGTTGCTATAGGAAGCATTCCCAGCTCTGTGCTGTACATACTGTATCTATGATACATCTTTTTCTCTGATGACTTTTAATATTTTTTCTCTTTTTTTAGATTTATTTATTAATTTGAGAGGTAGAGTTACAGAGGAAGGGAGGGAGAGAGAGAGGTCTTCCATCCACTGGTTCACTCTCCAGATGGCCACAACAGCCAGAGCTGGGCTGATCCGAAGTCAGGAGCCAGGTCTCCCATGTGGTTGCAAGGATCCAAAGACTTGGGCCATCTTCCACTGCTTTCCCAGGCCATGGCAGAGAGCTAAATTGGGAGTGGAGCAGCTGGGACTTGAACCCATGCTCTTATGAGATGCTGGCACTGCAGACAGAGGCTTAGGCTGCTACACCACAGCGCTGCCGGCCCCTAATATTTTCTCTTTTATCACTGATTTTCAGCAATTTGATTATAATGTGCCTTGGTATGGTTCTCTTTGTTTATCCTGCTTGGGGGTTCATTAAAATTCTTAGATTTCTGGGTCTCTAAAATCTGAACATTTTTGACATTATTTCTTCCTATATTTTCTGTCACTCTTTCTCCCACTCTGGACTCCTGGACTCGCGCTGTACAAATATTAGTTTCTCCACATCCTTGCCAACACTGTTATTTTCTGTTTTGTTGTTGTTGTTTTTTTGACAGGCAGAGTTAGATAGTGAGAGAGAGAGACAGAGAAAGGTCTTCCTCCCGTTGGTTCACCCCCCAAATGGCCACCATGGCTGGAGCTGCGTCGATCTGAAGCCAGGAGCCAGGTGCTTCTCCTGCTCTCCCATGCAGGTGCAGGGCCCAAGCACTTGGGCCATCCTCCACTGCCTTCCCGGGCCATAGCAGAGAGCTGGCCTGGAAGAGGAGAACCAGGACAGAATCTGGCGCCCCAACCGGGACTAGAACCCAGTGTGCCAGCACCGCAGGTAGAGGATTAGCCTAGTGAGCCGCGGTGCCGGCTTATTTTCTGGTTTTTTGTTTTGTTTTGTTTTGTTTTGTTTTTTTAATAGTGGCCCCTACTGGATGTGAGGTAGCACCTCACTGTGATTTTGATTTGCCTTCTCTGCCTTTTATCCACACTTTTGTTTTATTTCTTCCCTTTTATTTTTAAACTTTTTGTATCATTTTCTTTCTTTTTTAAGAGGAGTTATTTATTTGAGAGATAGGTATAAAAAGAGTCAGAGAGACAGACAGACAGAGAGGGCTCCTATCTGCTGGCTCACTCCTCAGATGCCTCCAACAGTCAAGGCTGAGCTGGTGCCAAAGCCGGGAATTGAACCCAGGTCCTCCGCTATGTGATGCAACTGTCTTGTTTGTCTGTTTAAGATTGACTGTTTATTTGACAGGCAGAATGACAGACTTAGAGGGAGATACTAAGAAAGAAATCTTCCAACTGCTTTTTCACACTCCTGATGGCCACAGGGTCAGATCTGGGCCAGGCAAAGGCCAGGAGCCTGGAACTCTACCCAGGTCTCTTACATGGATGTGGGGCCCAACCCCCCGGGCCGTCCTCTGCTGTCCTCTTAGGGGCACCAGCAGGGAGTTGGATCAGAAGCAGAGCAGCCGGGACCCGAACCAGCATTCTGACGTAAGATGCTGGCATCACAGGTGGTGGCTTAACCTGCTGTGCACAGAACCTGCCCAGAATATAAGCCGCTTAGCTGCTAGGCTAAGTGTCTATTCTTTTGTTACTTTCTTTATGTGAAAGGAGTATTTTTTGTTTTGTTTTTTTTTTTTGTTTGTTTAGCCTAACCTAAGAGCGGTTTTCACTGAGGGATCTAAAACGACGCACATTTATTCTGTTAATATCGCCTGATCGTGTTTTCAGTATCCTACAGTTTTTATTTCAGTTTTTCTGAGTAGACGCTGTCTGCTGTGATTTGGAAGGTAGACAGTGAGGCCTGGCAGAAGCGCCTCTAGTTCGCTGGTGCTGCTGTGAGCCCTCCGCTCACGAGGATAGCCGTGTTTGCTCAGACACCAGGAGCTTTCTCTGCCATCCCGCCACGCTCTTCACCTCCTCTGGGGCCTTTGCCGGGTCGCGTTTCCTTCCCGCGTCTCTACCGCAGCCTCCAGTTGGCATTCGCAGCTCCCGGGGAGTAGGTCTTCAGTGTACCTCCCTGGGGGACACAGTTCAACCCGCAGCAGGTAGTGGCTGCCTTCCTAGGAATTTTCCCCTTTCCCCTAGGTTATTTAGCTTGTTGGAATGTAGCTGTCTGTAGTGGTAGGCCCTGGCAATCTGCCTTGTTTCTGGAAGGCTGGCAGTACTGCCTCCTCTTTTTATTGGGGGCTTTTTCTCCCCTCAGTCAGTCTAGCTAAAATAGGTTTGTATTTATGGAGCTTTTCAAAGAATCATATATATATATATTCATATGTACATATATATACACACATACTCACACACATGTATATATACATATGTTGGAGAGGGAGAGGAAGAGGGAGGGGGAGGGGGGCACACACACACACATATAGCACATATATACATGTGTGTGCTTCCTGGGCACATTAGCAGGAAGCTGGATCAGAAGCCGAGCAGGCAGGACCTGGCCCGCACTCTGATGCAGGATGTGGGCGTCCCAAGCAGCAGCCTAACCCACAGTGCCCCAGTGCCCGCCCCTGGTGGCACTCACAGCTGTAACTTTGCATCTTTGTCTTTCTTAGACAGTTTTGCCCCTAAGGCCTTGTAGGAAAAGCCTGGGACAAAGGCTGAGGGCGTTATCCTGTCTCCCTCCCTGGGTGTGGCTGCCCTGTGCGTGTCTTGGCCTGAATTCATAAGTTCAGGCATTCCTGGGCTCCTTGGCAGAGGAATGAACTCGGAGGCCAAGGGGAGCGGTGTGGGACGCTGCTCAGGCCGTGCTGTGGGGCGGGGTGGTCGTGGCTCATGACGTTCCAGCTCCGCTTGCTTTGGGCCTCCCTGGGCCTTTAGTGCCCAGTGCGAGTGTTAAGTAGTCTTCTCTGTCCTTGTAGTGGCATCTGTAGAAGGTGCCGTGAGTGTGCGTGTGTGTGTGTGTGTGTGTACGTGTGTCCCAAATGGCACAGTGATGTCCTGCTGTATACTTTACACAATTGTCTGTACTCAGAAACAGGGTTTCCCCAGCACAGGAAGAAAGTCCTGTGGGGGCACGGACTGTTGAACTTGCTTTTACAAACACGGGGCTGCCCAGGGCTCAGTGTGCTCCAGGGCCTGCTCTCCTCCTGGTTTCTAAGCTCCAGGCATCACCCAGGAAATGCCCCATAAGCCTGGTCTCCACTTGCTGCTGCCCTGAACGAGGCCGGCCTCCGTGCCTGGCACCAGAGCTGTGATGACCGAGTGTGTCCCCTAGGGCGTCTGTGAGGAGATGACCTACGAGGAAATTCAAGATCATTATCCACTGGAGTTCGCCCTGCGGGACCAGGACAAGTACCGGTACCGGTACCCCAAGGGGGAGGTAGGTGGGACCGGGGGCTGCCTGCCTGCGAGTGTGCCCTGTGGCTGTGGGTCTGTGGGGGCCCTGCAGGGGCTGTGTGGGCAGCGGAGGGGGCCTGGCCTCGGCAGGGCCTGCTGGGGGCGTGCTCCCCCTCTGCTGCCCAGCTGTGCGGCCCAGGCCTCTGCCCCCTCCCTGGGTGGAGGGAGGACGTGATGCACAGGGCAGGCACCTGGCGCGCACCCAGCTGATCCTGCTGCTCGTCCCCTTCCCACGGTGGAGGGTTAGGAAGGGCAGGGCCTGAGCCGAGTCTGGCTCGTGGGGTCCAGCTCTCCAGGGATCCCGTGGGTAGTTTCTGTTCCCCTGCGTCCGCAGGCTAGCCCCTTCACAGGGAGCTGTCGGCGCTTTCTAGGGCACCCTAGGAGTCAGGGCGCCCTGCCAGCATGAGACCCAGGTCTCTGAGCCCCGTCCTCCTGGACGCGTCCCCCATCATAGGGCGACCCCGTCCTCCCTGCCGCTCCAGGCACTGACCCCACCTCTGGTTCCAGACCCAAGGGGACCTTCCGCAGAGGGCCCGTGGCACCCACATGCAGTCTGCCCTTGTCACCTACCCTTGCGCAGGCTCCCTGCTCAGCCCAGGCCCCAGGTCAAACACTTTGGTCACCTTTGACCCTGCATCTCTGCCTTCTCCCACGTGCTCTGGGGAGTGGCCATATTAAAATGCCCCCAAGGTGCACGTGTGTGCACTCATACACACACATACACAGACCTGGAAGCACCCCCACCCAGACGCCGGGCTCACAGCCCCCACACCGGCCCATCCGGGGGATCATGTAGCTCTGGGTGGCACTGTTGCCTGCACCGGAGCTGAGACCAGCCCAGATAGCGGAGAGCCGGCAGCTGGGTGCTCTAGCTTGAGAACGCAGGGAGAACACAGGTCAGAAAGTGACGGTTTCCGAAAGACCTGATCTGGGCTTTCCCCGGCGCCACCAGGGCCAGCAGTCCCTGCAGGCCTCGCTTTACAGCCAGAGCAGGCAGGAATCGGGCAGACTCAGCCTGAGCGCCTGAGGACCTGGCTGTGTGCAGGGGTTGAAATCCCCAGAGCTCCGGCCAAGGCCTCAGGCTCCCCCACCACACACCCGCAGCTTCCTGCTTCAGCCTGGTGTCTCACTGCTGCAGTCCTGTTGGAGCAGCTGCCCACCCTGTGCTTAGCCTGCCAGAATGGGGAGGGGGCCAGGAGCGGGACGGTGGCCTTCCTCCCCACCCCGGCAGCCAGGCCTGAGGGACCGCCCCCTGCTTGCCCTTGCAGTCCTATGAGGACCTGGTGCAGCGACTGGAGCCTGTCATCATGGAGCTGGAGCGGCAGGAGAACGTGTTGGTCATCTGCCACCAGGCCGTGATGCGCTGCCTCCTGGCCTACTTCCTGGACAAGGCGGCAGGTGCAGGCCTGGCCCTGGGGCAGGGCTGGGGGGAGGGACTGTCACCGAGCACCCCTGGCATGCCAGCCTCCCCCTCTGTGTCCACAGAACAGCTGCCCTACCTCAAATGCCCGCTGCACACAGTCCTGAAGCTGACCCCCGTGGCTTATGGTAAGGAAACCTCCCGCACTCTGGCCTTCCATTGCCATGGCCTTGGCTCTTTGTGGGATCTTGTTATTTTCTGAAAATCCCATAAAGAATCCACCCCCCGACACACACATACACACACACACACACACCTTCCCAATTTGCAGGTGTGTCGTCAACACAGCTGTGGCTCAGGGAACCTCCCCAGCATCCTTCCTTGACCATGGCCCACCTGGGAGAAGGGCTTCTCCCCAAAACCCATGCAGCACTCAACAGGGCCGGGATTGTAGAACATTCCGGATGTTGCTGCCCGCCCGAGACCCCCTGGGTCAGCCCTCCCCTGCATCACAGGTGCTCTGGGGAGAGGGACCGAAGCTCCGTGGCAGCCAATGGACCCACCGGGTGTCCCATTGCACAGAGCCTTGTGTGGCCCAGTGGGGTGTGGGGCACTGGGGTCCCGACAATTGGGAGTGGCCCCTGCCGGCTTGTGGCTGCTGCAGCCGCTCATGGCCGCGGGGTGAGGAGCTGCCTGGGGGCCTCCGGAGGATACATCCTTGCATGGGGCTTCACAGAGCTGGCCGTGGGGGCGGGGGAAGGACTCCATCCAGTGACGCCCAGCCCCTCGTGAGAAGCTCACCCGCCTGTCCCCTTTGGCAGGCTGTAAAGTGGAGTCCATATTCCTGAATGTGGCGGCTGTGAACACGCACCGGGACAGGCCTCAGGTAGCAGGGTCACTGCTGGGGTGCTGGGCGGGTTCCTGGGGTACCCACACACCGTGTCTGTGGGGCCAGGCCCGGCAGGGGCACTGCCAGAGGGAGCTGTGGCCCCTGGTGTGGGCTGGGTCAGGTGCTTCCCAAAGTCAGGTGCCCCGGGGGTGGGGAAGTCCCCTGGGCCGGCAGCCCAGGAAGCACCTGAGCTTGGGTGTGGCTGGCTGCACAGCAGCCCCAGCCCAGCGGTCTGGGCCCACGAGGCTGCGAATGGCTGGAGGCTGCAGGGGCGGGCAGGGCTCCTTCCCTGGCCTCCCGGCTCTAGGCCTCTTGAACACCTTTTCTGACCCGGGCAGCTTTAAGGACTAGGACAGGACCGTGCGTTAGGGCCCTGCACTGGGCAGCCACCATCTTCCAGAAGAGCCGTCCTCTCAGTGCCCTTGTGGTGACTGTTCCACAGGGCAAGGCAGGGCCTCCCACGAGAGCCCCGGTTCCCAGAGGCCACTGCTCCGAGAAGGCTCCTGGGGCGCAGTCATACCTGGTGCCCTCCACGATGGGCTACAGCCAACACCGTCCCCTGACGCCTAGAGCCAGGGAGGAGACCCCTGGGAGCTGAGCCCCTTCGCTGCCCCTGCTGCTGAGGGTGCAAGCCTAAGCCCGGCCCTCCCGTGCTGGGGGAGCCCTGGCCGGGACACACACCCTGCCTTTGTCCTGTTGTCCAAGTTTTTTTTTTTTTTTTTTTTTTTTTAAGATCATTTATTTATTTAAGAGGTAGAGTTACAAATAGAGAGAGGGAGAGAGATCTTCCATCCACTGGTTCACTCCCTAAACGGCTACAACAGCCAGGGCTGAGCCAATCCAAAGCCAGGAGCCAGGAGCTTCCTCTGGGTCTCCCACGTGGGTGCAGGGGCCCAAGGACTTGGGCCATCCTCCACTGTTTCCCCAGGCCATAGCAGAGAGCTGGACTGGAAGTGGAGCAGCCAGGACGTGAACCGGTGCTCATATGGGATGCTGGCACTGCAGGTGGAGGCTTAGCCCACCCACTATGTCACAGTGCCGACCCCTGTGCAAGGTCTTGACCCTGTACCCTGAGGGTCAGCGCTGTCTGTCTTTATTGTTGTGCAGAATGTGGACATCTCGAGGCCTCCGGAGGAAGCCCTCGTCACAGTTCCCGCTCACCAGTGACGGCCTTGTCTGCTGTGACCCCTGGGCAGGCGTGGATCTCTGCACACGAGCATTCCAGACGCCCTCAGTCTGTGTGACACCGTGCAGGAACATTCTCGAAACCAGGCATGGCTGGTGGCCCCCAGAGCCCCCACCAGCCTGCCTCCTTGTTGACAGCGACACAGCAGGCCGGGCACCGACCTGCCGCTCTGCGTGTGTGCAGGCTGGGCTGGCGGGCCTGCGCCGGCCCTCGGTCACAGCCCCTAGCTGTCGTTGTTCACCGTGTGGCTTTGTGACTTGTGAAACCCTCAAATGTGAAACAGAAAGTGCTCGCCGGGAAGTCGCTGCTGTGGCCTGGCGGCCTGGAGTGGCGCTGGTGGCCTGGCTGGGTCTCTGCTGTCCTCCGTATGGCCACTTCCTGTGCCAGAGGTCATCACGGGACCCCGAGCTGCCGCTGCTGCAGGTGCGAGAGAGGGACGGCCCCCTGGGAGCTGCAGGGTGGCAGCCAAGGCAGAGCCTCTGGGGCAGCATGGCCAGGCCCCAGTGTCCATGTCGCTCACATGTGTGGGCGCTCATGGAAGCAGTGTGCTGGCTCCTGCATGCTGTGATGACAAAAACCTGTGGGAGGAGGCCACAGGTCACCCCTTCCCTGTGCATGTACTGGTGGCCCTGGCCGCCCCTCCCCGCCGCTCACGGTGAGATGGGGCAGTTGTACGCATTCCCTTCATGGTACCCACACCCAAGTGCTCAAGGGAGAGGCCGCCCCATCTCCCCTTCCCGGCTGTGCACATGGGCATCCGGGGGGAGGCGGCCTCCCACCTGCGGCCACCTGTGTGCACGCGGGAATGTGTGCAGCTGGGTCGGGGAGCCTGCTGTGGTCTGTAAGACCTGCCCTGGGCTTTGTCCACCTCTCCCTAAGGGGCTGAGGCAGCGGAGAGGACAGGAACGGAGGCAGCCCGCATGGAGGGAGCGTTTTCCCAGTCCCGTCACAGTTGTTCACTTGGGTGCCGTGCGCCTGGTGACAATGGCCTTGGCAAGTCTGGCCTCTGTGGTGCCTCTGGGTCCAGGCCCCGGGGCCTGTGCCCATTTGATAGCTGGCAACCAGACTGGCTGGCTGTTAAGGGCCTGGGCCAGAAAGTGTGTGGATTTGAAGCCAGGGGCTCTGCTCTCCCCACTGGTGGGCCGCGGTGAGGCCAGGCTGGCTTTGTACACAGAGCCTGGCCCCAGAGCTCTCTGCAGGTGCCACCTCCCCGAGAAGTCAGCGTCCTTGGCCCCGCCTGGCGGTCGCCTCTGTGGAGGTGACAGCAGCTATGAGGGCTGCAGGTGGAGCAAAGTCTGTTGCGTGGCTGGGTGGGAGCCCCCTGTGGGACTGTCTCCTGTCGGAGCCCCCTGCCCTCAGGCCGGGCCCAAGGCCCCACTGCTGCCTCTGGGACATGAAAGCGGGACCTCAGCTCTGTGTCCCTCGAAGTTCTGGGACTTTGGTCACTTGGACACACTCCATAACGGGTCCCTTCGGTCAGCAGCAGGGGGTACCCACGTGGGTGTCCCCTGAGGCGAGCCCACCGAGGCCCCGTGTGTGCAGAGGGAAGGCAGGCGCTGCTGGACTCCTGCGTTACCAGGGCTGGGACAGGGCAGAGGGAGGTCTGGGGTCAGGACAAGGGTGCAGCCCCCTCCCCAGCTTTGGCCCTGTGTGGCCTCTGTGTGGGCGGCGCCAGGCCTGGTGGGCTGCTGGGTTTGGCTGTGACGATTGAGGCACCTGAATGACGGCGTTCTGCTTCCCCAGAGCGCACGGGTCTCAGCCGCACACCACACTGTGTCCAGCATTCTTTGCAATAAATACTTTTTTAAAAAAATATTAACTTAGATTGTATTTTTTTTAAGAAAAGATTTATTTATTTGAAAGAGTTACAGAGAGAGAGAGGGAGAGACACAGAGCGAGATCTTCCATCTGCTGGCTCACTCCCCAGATACCGAAGCCAGGAACCAGGAACTTCATCCAGGTCTCCCATGTGCGTGCAGCGGCCAAAGCACTTGGCCCATCTTCTGCTGCTCTACCAGGCCATTAGCAGGGAGCCAGATCAGAAGTGGAGCAGCTGGGACTTGAACCAGTGACATAGGGGATGCCAGTGCTGCAGGTGGCAGCTTTATCCGCTTCACCACAACACAGGCCCCACTGAGATCATATTGTGTAGCCCAGTGGTGAGGTGTTCTTTCTGCCAGCTCTGTAGACACCTGTGTTGTGGTCTTTCTCATGGTTGTGAGTTAGGATCCTGGGTTCAGCTCCCACCTCTGGGCTCCCTCACTGGAGAGGATGTGGGCTGCACTGGGCCTGGCACCTGGGCTGCCCTGGGCGCTGTGGGGAGGCAGATGTGTGAGCATAGGATGGGCATCCGGAGCAAAGTCCTGGGAGGGAGAGCCCGAGATACCCGGAAGCAGGGGTCTCAAGTGTGGGCGTCCTTGGGGGAGGGAACCCGGGGCTGGGCGGGACGAGGGCTGCGAGGGCCGGGGCTGCGGCCTGCTGGCTGGATCTGAGGCCTTTGGGGAAGAGAGTGGCAGGGTCTTCCCTTTCCCCTGCCTCCGAGTGTTGTTGGACGTCCATACTTCCTGCCCTGGGCTGGCTACAGGAGGGGGGTCGTGGGTGCTTCTCTGTGGCCGGATCGGGGCTGGGCATGGCTGGGTGCCCATCTCTGCCTCTCGCAGTGGTCAGGGCAGAGGGTGGCTGTGGCCAGGCTGCTTCTTTGGTGGTTTGGGGAGGCCGACGGCCATGTGCTACCTTGCCCAGCTGGGCCACCCCAGGGGCCAGAGGGAGAGGGAGATGTGCAGGATTGAGGTCCGTGGCAGCTGGGACTCTGCTCCTAGGGAGTGGGTCAGCCTGGGGGACAGCCAGGGGGTCAGGGGTCCTCACCCGTCTTGGAGCACGGGCAGCAGGGAGAGCTCTGAGACTCCTCAGCCCTTTCTTTGAAAGTTCTGATTTTTTTTAAGATTTTATTTATTTATTTGAGAGGTAGAATCACAGAGGGGGAGACAGAGAGGTCTTCAACTCGCTGGTTCACTCTCCAAATGGCTGCAATGGCTGGAGCTGTGCCAATCCAAAGCCAGGAGCCAAGAGCTTCTTCCGGGTCTCCCACGTGGCTGTGGGGGCCCAAGGACTTAGGCCATGTTTTGCTGCTTTCCCAGGCACATTCGCAGGGAGCTGGATCAGAAGTGGAGCAGGCAGGACTCATGACCCAGCACACATAGGGGATGCTGGTGTTGTAGGCAGTGGCCTAATCCGCTATGTCACAATGCTGGCCCCTGATAAACATCTTAAAGGAGGCCTCTGGCTGCTACAGAATCAAAAACACACTGGAGGGGCCAGCACTGTGGCATAGCGGGTGAGGCTGCCGCCTGCATGCCAGCATTCCATATGGATGCCAGTTTGGGTCCCAGCTACTCCACTTCTGATCCAGCTCCCTACAAATGTGCCTGGGAAAGCAGCAGAAGATGGCCCAAGTCCTTGGGCTCCTGCACCTGTGTGGGAGACCCGGAAGATGCTCCTGGCTCCTAGCTTTGGATAGGCCCAGCTTCAGCCATTGTGGCCATCTGGGGAGTGAACCAACAAATGGAAGACCTCTCTCTCTCTGTATGCCTCTGCCTCTCTGTAATTTTATGTTTCAAATAAATAAACAAATCTTTAAAAAAAAATTTAACAAAGGCCGGCGCCGCGGCTCACTAGGCTAATCCTCCGCCTAGCGGCGCCGGCACACCGGGTTCTAGTCCCGGTTGCCCCTCTTCCAGGCCAGCTCTCTGCTGTGGCCAGGGAGTGCAGTGGAGGATGGCCCAGGTGCTTGGGCCCTGCACCCCATGGGAGACCAGGAAAAGCACCTGGCTCCTGGCTCCTGCCATCGGATCAGCCCGGTGCGCCGGCCGCGGCGGCCATTGGAGGGTGAACCAACGGCAAAGGAAGACCTTCCTCTCTGTCTCTCTCTCTCACTGTCCACTCTGCCTGTCAAAAAATAAAAGAAAAAAAAAGAAAAGCACAATCTTTCTAAAAAAAAAATTTTAATAAAACCAAACCCCCCACAAACACACTTGAGGGGCCCAGCATCCTGCCAACTGTGACTCCCACATGCCATGCAGTGTGTGGAGGGTGCCCGAGGGTTTTTGGTGCAGTCCCCTAAACTGAAGGGCAGATATACCCCCCCAGCCCCGCCCAGAGTTGCGAATCACCTTGCTGGGAGAACTCTGGGACCGCAGACGAGTCACCCTAACTGAGGAAATGCTGCAGTTCCAGGTGTGCTTCTTGGACTGTAGTCCATATTGTGACAGACAGCCTCTGGCTGTCCTGCCTGCTGCTCCCTTGCCAACAGTCACCTGACTACAGTCACCCTGACTAAGAAGGAGCTGCTGTTACAGGCATACCTCTGAGCTCACAGTCTATTCTTTAACAGGCAGTGCCTTTGCTTGTTGTCTTTAGTTGCTGCTTCCTCAGATGGTGTGTTGGTAAGTTCTTGGCATTCTGGTATGTGTTATATCTCACAGCATGTTAGTGTACTAGGGGCTTGGGTTTTATGTCCCTTATTAGGGTGCACACTATGAAGCGGGAGTTGATGATATAAGTAGCTGCCTCTCTGACGTCTATATGGGAGGTCTTGGTTGAGTTCTGAGCTCCAGGCTAGCACCTGGGCATGTGAAGTCGGTGTTTCTAAGACAGAAGGGTGTACTCTAATGGGGTGGGGTGAAGTTTACCCTTCCGAATGGTGTATGCGGTGGTGGACAATAACCGACCAGGAGGCAGGAACCCTGGCCTCCCTCACCCTTCCCGATGAAGCCACAGGCGGCCCTTGCACCTTTCTCACCCCATCAGGGATCTCACCCACTGTTCATACATCCGACTCCCCACGGTGAGAGGCAGGACGCTGGGATGGGGTCCTTTGCCAGGTTTTGTTGTAGGCTCCAGCTGCTGTGTGGCAGAGGCCTCTGGGACTGGTACCGGTGCTTCATTGCAAGCGGCAGCTTAACCTGCTGTGCCATGATGCTGGCCCCAGTGGTCACTGCCTTAATCCCTCGGGGAATCTGGGAGCTGAGCAGCAGCTGCACCCTTCCCCGGTGCCCTTGATGGCTTGTTGCACACTGGGCATCTGCACCAGTCGTGGAGTCAGGTAGCGACTTGTCTAACCAATGCTGGTGATGTTCTAGAACGTTTTCATCTGGAATACACACAGCCCTTGGACCTGCTAACGGACTATCTCAGCCTCGTTGCTTAGCAGGGCTGAAAGTTTTCTTTTTGTGCCTTGACAGGTGTCATTCTCTTGAAGTTGTTTGGTGCTATTAAAAGCAACCACCTGGGGCTGGCGCTGTGGTGGGTGTAGCAGGTAAAACCTCTGCCTGTGATGCCGGCATCCCATATGGGCGCCCATTCGAGTCCCAGCTGCTCCACTTCCAATTAATGTACCTAGGAGAACAGTGGAAGACGGCCAAGTGGTTGGGCCCTTGCACCCATGTTGGAGACTTCGAAGAAGCTCTTGGCTTTAGCCTTGCCCAGCTCGCTCACTCGCTCGCTCGCTCTCTCTCTGTTTTCCCGTTTTTCTTTTGAAGGGCAGAGTTAGAGGTCTTCCTTCCGCTGGTTCACTCTCCAGTTAGCCGCAAAGGCCAGAGCTACGCTGATCCGAAGCCAGGAGATTGTTCTGGGTCTCCCACGCGGGTGCAGGGGCCCAAGGACTTGGGCCATCTTCTACGGCTTTTCCAGGACAGAGCAGAGAGCTGGATCAGAAGTGGAGCAGCTAGGACTCGACTGGCGCCTAAATGGGATGCCGGCACTTCAGGTAGTGGCTTTTACCTGCTACGCCACCGTGCCGATCTCTCAAATAAATAAATCTTAACATATGTGCATAAAGCGACTACGGAGCAGGGGAGCAGGCATTTGGCCAAGCAGCTGGGCACTGCGTGGAGTGCCTGCATCCCAGCATCCTCTATGAAGGGCCTGGTTTTGATCTGGGCGAGGTAGGGAGCTAGCGAACAATGGAGCTAAGAGGCTGCAGCTGTCTCCTTCCTTACCCTTGTTCTGCTAAAATCCCACCCCCTTCCTTGGTGATTTGGCACTCACTTTGCCATGATGCACCTGAGACTACCGCACCACATACAGGACGCCATGATGAATGCGTGCGTGTTGAGCTCCACGTGGAGATGCCATGAGACCCTGCTGGAGGTCATCAAACCCCACCCCATTTGTAGATTCAACCAGGGCACCACCCCCACCCAACAAAGGAGCGATGGAAGCCGGGTGGGCAAGAGTCTCCCTCTGGGGGTTGCCGTCTTCACCTCCGGTTGTGTTCTCTCTCTGCCCCTTTAATAAATCCTGCTCCCTTCTTGCACTTGGTCTACAGCTTTGCTTTGAATTCATCTCTCACAAGAACTTGGAACAAATGCAGCTGGGAACATGCCCTCCCACCCCTCCCCCACCTCCAGCAATTTCAGCCCAGACTCTGCTTCCAGTTCCAGCTTCCTGCTAATGTGCACCTGGGAGGCAGCAGGTGGTGGCTCAAGTAATTCTGATTGTACCACCCACGTGAGAGACCCGGATTGAGCTCCTGGCTCTGCTCTGCTGGAGCTGCTACAACCTCTGGAAAAAAAAAAAAGTTCCAAGGAGCGTAAACCCAAAACTCTTGGGCCAAGAGATTTCAGAAATAAAAAGGTTTTCTGGGCCATTACAGATGTCAGCCAAGAAGAATGGACAGGTCCTGGGGCAAGTTTGTGCAGCCACCAGCAGCAACAGTGGGTAGTAGCTGGCAAAAAACACCCGCCAAAACCTTGTCCTGTCTGAAAAACCAGGGCAGTTGATAATGAAATGCTGTGGAAGGCAGGTGCGAGTTATTCACATTGCGTCTACACTGGCGGTGCGGTGCGTGAGAGCAGAATGCTTTGGGACAGGAGGGCTGTCCACAAGCAGGGACTGCTGCCTCTGGGACGGCTGGGGCTGCCAGCAGGATTGTGGGGGGGGCACCCAGGGAGTCGGGCAGAGTTGGCCCTAGGGTCTTAACCCACACTCAAGGTCAGATGGTCCTCAGTTCTCTTCTGCCTGTAGCTCCTTAGGGGTCAACCCCCCTCCTCCCTTCTACCCCACCCTCACCCCAGTCCAATTTAGGGCATCTCAGGACTTCACAAACTTTTGGGGGCCACCCACCCACACTCTGGCTGGCTGCGGATGGCAGGTGGGATGACTCAGAAGAGTGACTCAGAACTCAGGAAGACATTTTCCCCAGATTGGCTGCTTTCTTGTAGAGCGCATGGAGGATGCGGTTCGGGAACAGCCTGTGAGCCAGAGCCCGGCGGCCGCTGCTTCGCACCCAAATGGAGTCGTCACGCTCAGTGTCCCTCCTCATGCTGAAACTTCACAAAACCAAGTGGATCCCAAAACAGAGCAGTTTTGTTTTTCCTTGAAAACAGGAAATTCCAGTCTGCCAGTCAGGATAATAAGGACGTCCCCCTGCTTTAACCCTTACAGAGGAACAACCTGGTCTGAACCAGTCTGCTTCCTCTATGCTGTTCTTCATCGCATCCACATCTTGTAAAACCTGCTGCCCCGCTGTGGGGGTTCTAGAATCCAGCAAAAGCCTGTTCGCTGTGGAACTAACTGTGGGGTCACCTACTAGCTGCCGGGGAGGGGCTCAGAGCCCAAGTCCCCCACGGAGCACTACGTGTTCAATCAAGAATGACAGAGAGCCGGCGCCGTGGCTCACTAGGCTAATCCTCCACCTAGCAGCGCTGGCACACCGGGTTCTAGTCCCGGTTGTCCCTCTTCCAGGCCAGCTCTCTGCTGTGGCCCGGGAGTGCAGTGGAGGATGGCCCAAGTGCTTGGGCCCTGCACCCCATGGGAGACCAGTGGTACGCCGGCCGCAGCGGCCATTGGAGGGTGAACCAACGGCAAAGGAAGACCTTTCTCTCTGTCTCTCTCTCTCACTGTCCACTCGGCCTGTCACAAAAAAAAAAAAAAAAAAAAAAGACAGAGAAAGAGCGAGCTTCCATCCTCTGGTTCACTCCACAAATGCCTACAACATGCAGGGCTGGGTCAAGGCAAAGCCAAGAGCCCAGAACTAGGTCTCCCACGTGTGTGGCAAGGACTCAGGTACTTGAGCCATCGCCTGCTGCCTCCCAGGGTGTGTATCAGCAGGAAGCTGAATCAGAAGTTGAGTAGCCAGGACTCAAACAGGGAACTTGGACATGGGCTATGGGAGTTCCCCATTGCAGCCTAACCCACTGTGCCGCAATGCCCAAGCAAGGGGTTTTTATTTAAAAAAATATTTGAGAGGCAGAGCAAAGTCTTCCATCTGCTGGTTCGCTCCCCTAATGGCTGAAACGGCAGGAGCTGAGCCGGTCAAAAGCCAGGAACTTCTTCCAGGTCTCCCACGTGGGTGCAAGGGACCCAAGCACTCGGGCCATCTTCCACTGCTTTCTCAGGCTATAGCGGAGAGCTAAATCAGAAGAGGAGCAGCTGGGACATGAACCAGGGTCCATATGCCGCTGCCATAGGTGCAAGCTTAGCCCACTGTGCCACAGCACTGGCCCCCTAAACAAGGGGTTTATGGAGGTTGCACCACAAACAAGGGCAAGATCAATCAAATCATTGGCTATTGATGATTGAATCGAGCTCTAGCCAGGTCCACTACTGAGGCTGGGGATGGGGCTTAAAGTTGCAACCCCCTCATGCTAGTCTGGTCTCCTGGAGACCAGCCCACATCCTGCTGGAAGCCATCCCACTAGACAGTCAACTCGAAGGGTTTTAGGAACTCCCGTGGTAGGAACTGCAGACCAAATATTTATTTTTTATTATGTCGTATGACTGGCGGTGACTCTAGGAGCTCTGTCACCCTTTCTCCAGAGGCGAGCCAGACTCCCACTGCCTTTAGCTCCAACCAGGCAGGGGACCAGTCCTGACACCCCCACTTCCCTGGACACCTGCTGCCATTCCTGGTTCGAACTGCTCTGTCAGGCGGAAGCCACAGATCCCACCAACCATATCAGAAGCCCAGTTTGTGAACCAGTGCCTGTGCAGCCCTGAGTCACCACTGGGTCTGGAGGGCAAAGCCCCAAGGCCACCACGGCACACTACTGCTGGCACAGCAGCTGCAGCCCCCACAGCTGGTCACCAGCACCCCCACCAGACCCCAGGGCGCACACCAGCCACAGCCCTGCTCTGGCACAAAGCAGACTGGGAAAGGGTGCGTGTGGCACGTCTGTCCTCTGAGACGGACGAAAGGGGCTCAGGGGGCTGAGGGAGGGTCTTGACCAGCTGAATCCACACAGGTCAGCACTCCATCCGGCACTGGGCCGCCTGAGCATCGCCGGGTGCTGCTTTGTTCCCACGCCGATTCCCACCAGCATAGGACACAAAGGTTCCAGCAGCAGGCAGCTTGGAAATGCTGCTCCCAGGGCTGTGGGTGGGGTGGGGAGCTCCCTAGGCCAAGCACCATGGGAGCCCTTGTCAATCCTGGGCCGACAGGGCCAAGGCAGGAGGGCAGCCCCCTCCTCTACGGGCCTCCCACCTCCCACCTCGTTTCTGTAATCCCCTGTGGGCGGGAGACAGGGTGGACTGGAACACCACGGGACAAGAGACCAAGTCTGTGGCTGATGCAGGATAGAATCCACACTTACCCCAGGGTGTCCCACAGATATGGCGCTTTGTCCACAGGATGCCCCATCCCCCCCACTAGAAATGGGCCCAGGCACATGGTGCAGGAGGGTACACGCAGACTCGGGGGCCTGGAGTATGCTGCACTGATAGTACGGGGTGCAAGGTGGGCGCAGGTCAGGACCCCTGGGCATGAACAGAAGCAGCCGCATCCTTGCTTCACAGTGGGGACAGTGGCAGTGGTCAGCCCTGGGCCAGGAGCTGGCCTAGTACAAGGGGGCTTTAAAAAGGGCCAGTACAGCACATTAAGTCGCCACCCAGGACACCAGCATGCCACATGGGCACTGGTCCAAGTCTGGGCTGCTCCACTTCCTCTCCAGCTCACTGCTAATGTGCCTGGGAAAGCAGTAGAAGATGGCCCAAGTGCTCGGGCCCCAGCCACACACGTGGGAGACCTGGGTGGAGTTCCTTTCCTGGCTCCTGGCCCAACCCTGGCTGTTGTAGCCTTTTGAGGAATGAGCCAGGGGATGCAAGATCTGTCTCCCTCTCCGATGCTCTCCCTTTAAAATAAAAAAATAATAATCTTGTTTAAAAAAACTTGTTTTGGCGCAAAACAAATGTGAAATCGTGCATAGGAGTGTGGTGCTCTGGGAGCTACCCGCTGCACCGTCCGTCCAGGTGCTATCAGCCGGGTGAGCCTGCTGCCCTGGGGCCGGATCACCAAGAGCATGGACAGGTCGCCCCGGCCACACGGGTGGCCTCTTCAGCGGGGGTCCTGCAGAGTCTCAGGACTGGGCCTCCAGCAGCAAAGACTGCGCAGGCACTGCTGGCGCGCAAGGCGCGCCCGGCGCACCTGGGCTCCAGGTGGCCCTCCTGGAGGGCGGGGCGGCGGCCTCCGCAGACAGCAGGCGCTCCAGTGTTAGGATGTAGGTGCCTGCGGGGTCCCCGTCGGGGCTCCGAGCCCGAAGTTTGGGGACTGGGGGTGCCCCCAGAAGGCTCCGCGGAGCAGAAGGCGACTTGGGCGCGTCCCGGAAACGGGTCCCAAGTTTCGAAGCAGACCCGGGCGTGGGGCTGGCGGGGCTGGGAGGGGCGTCCGCTCCCCTCGACCCCTCCCCCTCCCGGGCGGGGGTTCCGGGAACCGGCCGGGGCGGGGCGAGGAAGCGGGCGGCCGCGCGGTCGCCCAGGCTGCGGCAGCTCCTCGACCCGGAGCTTGCGTCCGTGCGCCAGTCCGTGCGCCCACCATCAGCCATGGCCCCGCGGACCCCCGCGCCTCGGACGCTGCTGCTGCTGCTGCTGTCCATGCTGCTGCCGCCTCCGGGAGGTGAGCCTGGCTTGGGGGCGGGAGGGGGCGCCCGTCTTGCCCTGGGCCGGGGGCGGACACCACCTCTTCGCTGCCTCCCGGGCGTGCCAAGCACTCTCCGACTCATTGCTGCCCTGGGGGCCGTCGGCGGAGCCCGTGAGATGCCCAACACCCCGATTTGACCCGGCACTGTCCGGAGCTCGGGCAGCTGCCACCTTTGTTCCGTCCAGGAACGATGGGGAGGGGGCTGCCTGCCTCGGGACCTGCAGGCATTGGGTCTCAGAGGCTGGGGCGCGATCCTCTGCCGGGCTTTGGAACTATGTGTCCGTCGCCGTTCCCGTCCCCTCTCAGCCTCCAGCCCCCATCGCAGAGCCGCCCCCCCCCCCCCCCAACTGCGAGCGTGAGTTGGTGATTCACAGACTTGGGAGGACAGCCTGGGGGCCTTTCAGGGGTAGCAGTTGGGCCCGGCTCTTGGAAAAGTCCCCTCGGGCATGGGTGGCTTCCCGGAGAAGACTTCATTTTCTGGGGGTTGGGAGGAGGCTGGGGGACTGAGAAGGGGGAGCTCTGCACCCACAATCAGTGCACCCGAGTGAGCCCGTGGGAGGCCCTGCTCTGATGTGGTTTGAGAGCCACGCCAGAGTGTCTGGGGACCCGGGGACCCGGGAGCACGGGTGCCGCCTGACCCCGGCCAGCCTCTGGCTCAGGCCCCTCAGCTGTGGCTGTTCTTGGGAAGAGGCCGCTGGAGGCGGGCTCACCTGGGCCTCCTTGGCCTCAGGTGGGGGCAGGCCGGGCCGGCCCTGCCTCACAGCCTTGCCCAGAGCAGAGCTCTGCCTGGAGCCGCCGAGAACCGAGTGCAGCCTCCCCTCCCCCAGTTATCTCCTCTCAAGGAGCTCATTCAGGGTCTCTGTCTGAGCCTGGTGCTGCTGGCAGCCTCAGGGTGTCCTCTCCTGCTTGTGGGCAGTGGGTCTCTGCTGATGGAGCCGAGGACGCCCGAGGCGTTTGGCTGCAGACCCTGTGGCCACCCAAAGCCCTGGGTCATCCTCCCACGTTGCTGTCAGCCGGGTTCCCCCGCCGTGATCTTGCCCATGGAGCATCGAGCCCGTGTGCCTGGATCCCAGCTATGGCGGCTTCAGCGGATGCCCCAGGCCCTGCTGTCCTGGGCACCCGGGGCTCAGTGCTTGTGGGCTCTTGCGTGGTGGCTGTGATGGACTGGGCGTGCGTTGTGAGGGCTGAGCCCCTTTGTTGTGTCCAGCAGGGGCTGAGTGATGGGGAGGACCCTCCGCTGCCTGGTCCCCGCTGGTTATGTTACTGGCGTCGCTGGGCTTGGCAGCTTCTGCAGCAGGCTGCCTGCAGTGAGGCCTTGAGGGATGAGTGGAGTTGGGGGGTGGGGGGGAGTGTGGACAGTGGAGTGGCCTTCAAGGTCTTTGAAGTTAGGCCCTGCTAGGCTTGACCCTTAAGGACAGGGAATGTCCAAGAGCTGAGAGTGGCCCAGTGAGACTCAACCTGGGCGAGTTCGCTGTCCCATCATGAGGCCAGCCGCCGGCGGGGGCGGGGCCCAGGGGAGAGGCCCCGGCAGCCCCGAGCAGGTGGTGCTGCAGCAGCGGTGTGTTTGTCTGCTACAGCTTGCGGAGAAGTGTGCGTGGCGTCCCGTGGAGGAACCCCGGCCCCCGACTTCTGTCCTGATTTCTGCTGTGGCGCCTGCGACGCCCAGTACTGCTGCTCGGACGTGCTCAAGAAGTTGGTGTGGAACGAGGAGGCATGTGCTGGGCCTGAGACCAGGTGGGTGCACCTGTGCGTCCCAGGATGGGTGCGCAGGGCCCGGGCCAGCAGCGGGGAAACAGACCTGCCCCTCCGGCCTCTTAGGCCTCTTACGAGGGTGGCTGGAACTGGAGAGAGGCTTTGGGAGCCCCAGTTCTGAACTGGACTCCCTCAAACCTCAGTGTGCCCCTGCCCCTTCTCTCTGCCACCCTTGAAGGCTCTAGCTCGCACAGCTGTGGGCTAAGCAGGTTCCCCGGCGGTGGGGGAGGTGGTCAGTGGCTTCAGCTGGTGCTGTATGCTTGTTGTATGCGCTTGTTCCCACGTGTGCTCAGGGTGGGCACCTGGGCGTGCGTGTGCCCCACAGCGGCCCTGTACGTGCGGGGAGGCCTTTGCCAGGCACAGTGCATGGTCGTGCGCCCCGTGTGAGCCGGGCCCGTGTCCTAGTGTGGGCAGTGAACTGACACCGCCCCTGGGGCGGAGGTCCCAGGCCCTGGCTGTGTCTCCCTTGTGTTTGCCCACAGGGGTAGGGGGGTTGAGGTGATCAACCTTGGGCTGGGCAAGAGCAGCTACCCACCCCCGCGTGTTACCTTTGACCTCCTGTGGCGGTTGCGTACCCTGCTGCCCGCCAGTCTTCATGGTTGAGGTGTGTGTGCTTGGAGCTGGTGTTTTGTGGGCATGCCGTTAGGGTCACAGGGACCTCTGTACTTTTCTCTTTCTTCTTCTCTTCTCTTCTCTTCTCTTCTCTCTCTTCTCTTCTCTTCTCTTCTCTTCTCTTCTCTTCTCTTCTCTTCTCTTCTCTTCTCTTCTCTTCTCTTCTCCTTCTCTTCTCTTCTCTTCTCTTCTCTTCTTTCTCTTCCTCTTCTCTTCTCTTCTCTTCTCTTCTCTTCTCTTCTCTTCTCTTCTCTTCTCTTCTCTTCTCTTCTCTTCTCTTCTCTTCTCTTCTCTTCTCTTCTCTTCTCTTCTCTTCTCTTCTCTTCTCTTCTCTCTCTTCTCTTCTCTTCTCTTCTCTTCTTCTCTTCTCTTCTCTTCTCTTCTCTTCTCTTCTCTTCTCTTCTCTTCTCTTCTCTTCTCTTCTCTTCTCTTCTCTTCTCTTCTCTTCTCTTCTCCTCTTCTCTTCTCTTCTCTTCTCTTCTCTTCTCTTCTCTTCTCTTCTCTTCTCTTCTCTTCTCTTCTCTTCTCTTCTCTTCTCTTCTCTTCTCTTCTCTTCTCTTCTCTTCTCTTCTCTTCTCTTCTCTTCTCTTCTCTTCTCTTCTCTTTTTTGAAGATTGATATATTTATTTGAAAGGCAGAGTTGCAGAGAGAAGAGAGAGGTCTTCCATTCGCTGATTCACTTCCCAAATGGCTGCAACAGCCGGAGCTGGGCTGATCCTGAGCCAGGAGCTGGAAGCTTCTTCTGGGTCTCCCTGGTGGGTGCAGGAGCCCAAGCACTGGGGCCATCTTCTGCTGCTCTCTCGGGCCACAGCAGAGAGCTGGCCTGGAAGTGGAGCAGCCGGGACTAGAATCGGCGCCCATATGGGACGCCGGCGCCGCAGGCTGTGGTTTCACCCGCTGAGCCCCAGCGCCGGCCCTCTTACTTTTTATGCCCAGTGCAGTGCTTGTAAGACCCAGCCGTGTTGCTGTATGTGTTTCTGGTTCTCCTTCTCTGCAACTGTCTGAGAATTTCTTGGAAACAGGCATGGTAGTGGGTCACACAGGTGTCCCGTGGTTCCTGCCTGAGGGCCGCCTGGTCTCGCGAGCCCCTGCTGGCCGTGCCTGAGGGCTCCTGACTGGCCACACTCGACCTTTTACCTTCTACCTTCTGATAGCCTTATTTTTTTTTTATTTAAGATTTTATTTATTAGAGAGGTAGAGTTACAGACAGAGGTCTTCCATCCACTGGTTCACTCCCCAGATAGCCACAACGGCTGGAGATGGTCTTCTTCCAGGTCTACAACGTGGGTGCAGGGGCCCAATGACCTGGGACATCCTGTACTGCTTTCCCAGGCCATAGCAGAGAGCTGGATCCCAAGAGGAGCAGCCGGGACTCAAACCAGAGCCCATGTGGGATGTTGGCACTGCAGGCGCAGGATTAACCCTCTGCACCACAGCGCCGGCCCCAATATCCTTACGTCTTACAACGTCTTTCTGTTTTTAATCCATTCTGGTCAGGTTTTTTTAGCTAGGAGTGGAGAGGCATTTAGCCTAGCAGGAAGATGCTGGGTTCTGCATCAGAATCCTGGGTTTGATTCCCAGCTCAGCCCTCTGACTCCAGCTTCCTGCCAGTGCAGACCCTGGGAGGCGGCAGTAGTGACTCAAATAATTGGGATCCTGCCACCTGCATAGGAGACCTGGATGGAGTTTTGGCCCAGCCAGTCCTGGCTGTCAAGGTTGTTAGGAGAATGAACCAGCAGATGGGAGCTCCCTCCCTCCCTGCGTATGTCTATTGCAATATGTCTGCCTTGCAATAAAGAAATAAGTATCGATTGAGTATTCCATTTAAATGTAATGTATATTGCATTTACATTAATATTCTGGGATTACATTGCTATCTTATTTTATGCTTTCTATTTATTTCTTCTGTTTTGTGTTTCTTTTTCCCTTTATGTGTTTTAAGACTTATTTATTTGGAGCTTGCGCTATGGCACAGAAGGTTAAAACCCCAACCTACAGCGCTGGCATCCCATATGGGTACTGGTTCAAGTCCTGGCTGTTCCACTTCTGATCCAGCTCCCTGCTAATGTGCCTGGGAAAGCAGCAGAGGATGGCCCAAGTGCTTGGGCTCCTGAACCCCCATGGGAGACCTGGAAGAAGCTCTTGGCTCCTGATCAGATCAGCTCCAGCCATTCTGGCCATTTGAGGGGTGAACCAATGGATGGAAGACCTCTCTCTCTTTCTCTACCTTTCTCAGTAACCCCGAGTCCCGGCTGCTCCACTTCTGATCCAGCTCTTTGCTGTGGCCTGGGGAAAGCAGTGGGAGATGGCCCGAATCCTTGGGCTCCTGCACCCACGTGGGAGACCCGGAAGATGCTCCTGGCTTCGAATCAGCACAGCTCTGACCATTGTGACCATTTGGGGAGTAAACCAGCAGATGGAAGACCTCTCTCTCTCTCTTTCTCTCCTTGCCTTTCTGCAACTTGCCTTTCAAATAAATAACAAAATATTTTTTTTTAAAAAAAGAGAAAGATCTTCCATGTACTGATTCACTCCCCAGATAGCCGCAATGTCCAGGGCTGGGCTAGGCTGAAGCCATGTGGGTGCAGGGTCCCAAACACTTGGGCCATCTTCCACTACCTTGACGGGCGCATTAACAGGGAGCTGGATCAGAAGTGGAGCAGCTGGGATTTGAACTGGGGCTCTGGAGTTGCAGGGCCCACCTTAACCTGCTGCCCCACAATAGCCCTAGTGGGGGTTTTTCTCATAAAAGGACGTGGGGTTCTTTTAATGCTTTTCCTGCATTTGTGGAGATGCATATGGGACTTTTTGTTTTCAGTTGGTTAGAACAGTGAATCACTTTGGTGTCAGTTTTTAGTATTTTAGCCAAGCAGAGAACTTAAGTCAATGGTTACTTTGTCTCAAAGGTTCCCTTCCTCTGTGTTCCGACTTTCACTGTTCCTGTTGAGACGTCAGCTCAACAGCCAGTTTGTCGTTTGTGTAAAAGACATCTCTCTTCCGCTTTGACTGCTTTTTAAGTTTTTTTTTTTTTCCTTGTCTTTGGTATTATTCAGTTACGCGGTACTAGATCTAGTTAGGGATTTCTTTTTATTTTTGCTGTAATTGATTTGTTGAGCTTCTTGAATCTGTGGCTTAGTGTTGCATCAGTTCTGGAGAATTCTCTGCCACCACTGTAAGTGTCACTTCTTCCCCCCTCTTTCCCTGTGGAACTTGGATTAGACACCTGTGACTCCTCTCTGGCCTGGATCCACATCTCCTGGCTTTCTTTCTGTATTTTCATCTGTTTATGGCTTTCTGGATGCTACTTCCAACCTTTCAGTTCGCATAATTCTTTGTTTAGCTGTGTGTAATATGCTGTTATGAAACTAATCCACTCGTGTTACTTTTGCCTTTTAAAAATATATTTTATTTGAAAGGCAGAGTGTGTGAGAGAGAGAGATCTTGATCTACTGGCTCATTCTCCAAATGGTTGTGATGGCTGGGGCTGGGCCAGGCCAAAGCCAGGAGCCTGGAACTCCATCTGCGCCTCCCACGTGGGTGACAGAGGCCCCAGGACCTGGGCCATCTTCTGCTGCCTTCCCAGACACGTTAACAGGGAGCTGGATCAGAAGTGGAGAAGCTGGGACTCGAACTGACATTTGGGTGTGGGATTTCGGCGTTGTAAGCGGTAGCTCAGCCTGCTGTGCCACACTGCCAGCCCCACGCTGATGTTACTCTGTGTGCTCTTCTCTCGTGAATGATAACTCAGGGAAGAGCTCAAAATATTGCACAGCTGTGTGATTTAGCACAAGCCAGCCACCTGCATCACCGCCATGGCGTACACCACAGCAACATCTCCTCTGCGGTCCCCGGCGTGGCCATCAGCCCGACTACACGTGTCTTTTATCTCATGCACACACATGGGCACAGTCACGCACACATGTCCTCGTGTTTTCTATCTGGTTGAAGTTTCACCCATGCTGTTTATTTTCACCACAGTTTATTCATCCATTGTGGTATCGATAGATACCTGAGTTGTTGCCCCTTTTTGGCTGTGACAAATAATGCTGCTGTGGCCATTCCTGTTTGCATTCTTTGGTCCGTATGTGTATACCTTTAAGCATATGACCAGGAGTAGATGTAAGTACAAATCAAGCTGCTTTTTTTTTTTTTTTCAAAAATTTCAATGTTTATTTACATATTGCATATCTTAAAAAGTTTGGGGAAAAAAAGATTCAACAGGAAGTCAGCAAATACTTATAGCACTTAGGGAAAAGGAGTCTTGGAGTCCCCAGAGATGGAAATCTTGATGGCAGAGGAATCAATCACTTGCCAAGGAAGTGCCATATTTGCTCTTCTTCATCATTTTCATTGTTCTGTGAAGATGACAATTTCGATTCAACGAATGATCTTGCTTCCTCTTGAGTGCAAAGGAAAGGGCTATCACACACCTGCACGTTTGTGCAATTTATTGCCCCTCCATCACATTTCTTCATGAGCAATGCCTTCCAGTGATCATGAGTAGACTTAATAACTTCAAGAGCAAAAGCCTTGTTTCTGAATTCTCCATTAAAAGCAAACTGGTTTTCTGGTTTTCCATCTGGTACTTTATAAAACTTAAACCAGTTAAGAGTAGCTTCCAGGTATCCAGGTTTGAACTTCTTATGCTTTTTTTTTTTTAAGTAAAGATTTAGTTGTTTATTTGAAAGGCAGAAATACAGAGGGAGAGAGAGACAGATCTTCCATCTGCTGGTTCACTCCCCAGATGGCCACAATGGCTGGAGCTGTGCTGATCCAAAGCCAGGAGTCTGGAGCTTCTTCTGGGTCTCTCACGGGGGTACAGGGGCCCAAGGACTTGGGCCATCTTCTACTGCTTTCCCAGGCCGTAAGCAGAGAGCTGGATTGGAAGTGGAGTGGTTGGGACTTGAACCAGCACCCATATGGGATGCCAGGACTGCAGGCAGCAGCTTTACCCACTATGCCACAGCACTGGCCTCTCCTAGGCTCATTAGCAGGCAGCTGGATTGGAAGTGGAGTAACTAGGACTCCAAACCAGCACCCATATGGTCTGCTGGCACTGTAGGCCATGGCTTAACTTTCTACACAGTGCCAGTCTGTCAAGTTTCATTTTTAAAAAGTTTATCTACTTGAAAGAGTAGGAGAGAGGCAGGAAGTGAGAGGGAGAGGGAGATCTGTCTTCTGCCGATTCACTTCTCAAATGCCCACATCAGTCAGGGCTGGGCCAGGCTGAAGCCAGGAGCCCAGAATTCCATCCGGGTTTCCCACATGGGTGGCTGCGGCCCAAGCACTTGAGCCACCATGTGCTGCCTCCCAGGGTACCTTAGCGGGAAGCTGGATCAGAAGTGGAGCAGCCAGGACTTGAAGCAGCTCTCCGATACGGCTCCATTATGGGATGTGAGTATCAGCAGCAGCAACTTAACATAGGCTGCTCTACATGTTTGCCCCTCGAATTTCATTTTCTCAAAAATTTTTACGTGAGACACAGAGCTCCTGTCTACTTGTGTACTTCTCAGATTCTCACATTGGCCCCAGGATATGGGGACTGAGTCTAGGTGTTCCACCTGAGCCGCCACCACCACCTCCCAGGGAAAGGAAGGGAGCTGGGGTCAGGGGCTGGAGTCAGGTGTTGAACTCAGGTACTATGATGTGGAATGTGGGCTGAGTTCTTATTTTTTTTCCTAAGATTTATTTATTTATTCAAAAGACAGAGTTACAGAGAGGCAGAGAGAGAGGTCTTCCATCACTGGTTCAATCTCCAGATATCCACAACGGCCAGATGTCCACTGAGCCAGCCATGATCCAGAAGCTTCTTCCAGGTCTCCCATGTGGGTGCAGGGGCCCAAGGACTTGAGACATCTACTGCCTTCCCAGGCCTTAGCAGAGAGCTGGACTGGAAGTGGAGTGGCTGGGACTCGAACCAGCGCCCATATGGGATGTCGGCACTGCAAGTGGCAGCCACGGTACTGGCCCCTTAACTGGGCTCTTAACTGCTAGACCAATAATTGCTCCAGTATTTATTTGATTAAAAAATTTTTCATTTTTATTTGAAATGCAGAGAGAAAAACTGAACTATAGACAGACCTTCCATTTTCTGGTTCACTCTTTGAATGCCTACAATAAACGGGGTTGGGTTAGGCCACGGCCAGGAACCTAGAATGTGAGTGGCAGGAACCTAAGTCCTTGAACCGTCACCTGCTGCCTCCGGGATGTGTGTTAGCAGGAAGCCGGAAACAGAAGCAGAGGTCTGTTTTCTTCTCTAGTTTCTCCATTATTTGAAATGATAAATAAATAGAGATAATAAAGATGGAGATCTAGGGGCCAATGTTGTAGCCCAGTGGGTTAAACTGTTGCCTACAACACCAGCATCCCATATAGTCACCAGTTCAAGTCCCAGCTGGTCCACTTATGATCCAGCTTCCTGCAAATGTGCCTGAGAAAGCAGTGGACGATGGCCCAGGTACATGGACTCCTGCCACCCATGTGGGAGACCTGGATGGAGTTCCAGGCTCCCAGCTTTTGCCTGGCCCAACCCCAGCTGTTGCAGCCATTTGGAGAGTGAACCAGCAGAGGAAGAGATGGAAGAGCGCTCTTTCTCTGTCTCTGTCTCTCTCTTTCTCTGTAACTGCCTTTCAAATAAATCTTTCCAAAAAATTGAGATCTAATTCCATAGAGCAAAGTGCATGGATACTAATTTCTTTTTTTATGGATACTAATTTCTTTTTTTCTTTAATATTTATTTTATTTATTTGAAAGAGTTACAGAGAGAGGTAGAGACAGAGAGAGGTCTTCCATCCTCTGGTTCACTCCCCAGATGGCCGCAACGGCTGGAGCTGTGCCGATCCGAAACCAGGAGCTTCTTCTGGGTCTTTCATGTGGATGCAGGGGCCCAAGGACTTGTGCCATCTTCTACTGCTAACCCAGGCCATAGCAGAGAGCTGGATTGGAAGAGGAGCAGCTGGGACTCGAATTGGCGCTCATATGGGATGCCGGCGCATCAGGCCAGGGGTTTAACCTGCTGCGCCACAGCGCTGGCCCCTGGATTCTAATTTCTATTTGGATACTTTTCATGTGTGCAACACTGTATCTAATGAAGATGTACTCAAGATATAAATCTTCGCCACTATAGAAAACAATGCGGAGGGGCTCATGACATCAGAAATAGAGCTACAGGTGTGAGCGTTTGGTTGAGTGGCTACGACGCCTGCTGGGGTGCCTGTGTTCCATGCTGGGGTGCCCAGGTTTGGGTCCTAGCTCTGCTCCAGGTTCCAGCTTCTTGCTGATGTGCTCCCAGGGAGGCAGGAGGGGATGACTCAAGTTGGCCCCTGCCACCTGAGTGAGAGACTCATTTGGCTCTCTGGCCCCTGGCTTTGCACTGGCCGAGCCTTGGCTGTTGTAGACATTTGGGGAGTGAACCACCAGATAGGAGATTGCTCTTTCTCTGTCTCTGTCAAAGGAAGAAATAAAAATTTAAAAAAATAGAACTGCCAGGGGCCGCTGCCTGCAGTACTGGCATACCCATGTAGGCGCTGGTTCAAGACCCGGCTTTTCCACTTCCGATCCAGCTCTCTGCTTGGCCTGGGAAAGCAGTAGAGGATGACCCAAGTCTTTGGGCCCCTGCACCCATGTGGGAGACCTAGAAGAAGCTCCTGGCTTCGGATCAGCACAGCTCTGGCCATTGCAGCCAATTGGGGAGTGAACCAGCCGATAGAGGACCTCTCTCTCTCTCTGTAACTGTGACTTTCAGTAAAATAAATAAATCTTAAAAGAAAAATATAATTGCCAGGGGCTGGTGCTGTGGTGTAGTGGGTAAAGCCGCCGCCTGCAGTGCCGGCATCTCGTATGGGTGTCGGTTTGAGTCCTGGCTGCTCCACTTATGATCGATCCAGTTCTGCTGTGGCCTGGGAAAGCAGTGGAAGATGGCCCAGGTCCTTGGGCCCCTGAACCTGCGTGGGAATCCGGGAGGAAGCTCCTGGCTTTGAATTGGTGCAGCTCTGGCCATTGCAGCCATCTGGGGAGTGGACCAGCAGGTAGAAGACCTTTCTCTCTCTCTGCCTCTATGTAACTCTGCCTTTCGAATAAGTAAGTCCTAAAAACAACTGCCAAACGATCCACTAACAGCACTTCTGGGAAATATCCAAAGGAAGCCAGTGTGTCTGGGATACCCGTATCCCTATGTTCATTGCAGCGCTATGCACAGTAGCCAAGCTAGTTGTGGAATCGACCCAGGTGGCCATCAGTGGATGAGTGGACAAACAGAACGTGGGTGTCTACGCAGTGGGTGCTGTCCAGCCTGTGAAAAGGAAATCCTGTCGTTTGTAACAATGTGGGTGAACCTGAAATGAAGCCAGGCCTAGAAAGACAAACATGGTATAATCTAACTCTTATGTGGAGTGTAAAATTGTTAGCTCATGGAACAGAAGGGAGAAGGTGGTAGGTACCCAGAGGCTGGGGGTAGGGAGATGGGGAAGATGTTGACCAAAGAACACCAGCTCTGGTGCCAGCACTGTGGCGCGGCGGGTTAAGCCCCGTCCCACATATTACAGACTTGAGAATTGCTGGGAGAGTGTTCTCGCCCCAGAATAGGATGAGCCTTGAGGTAATGCGCATGTTAAGTGTTGAGTGGTCTCATGATTTAGCGATGTATCCGAATTTCAGAGCATGCTGTATACCATGAATATATACAAGGTCAAAGCAAAAGACCTAGGCGGGGGGCTGGGGCAGTGCTTTCGTTGCAGCTTGGGACCCCTCTGTCAGACTTGAGCACCGAGGTTTGTGTCCTGGCTCCACTTTTTTTTTTTTTTTTTTAAAGATTTATTTATTTATTTGAAAGTCAGAGTTACAGAGAGAGAAGGAGAGACAGAGAAAGAGAGGTCTTCCATTCACTAGTTTACTCCCCAATTGGCCAAAATAGCTGGAACTGTGCTGATCCGAAGCCAGGAGCTTCTTCTGGGTCTCCTACGCGGGTACAGGGGCCCAAGGACTTGGGCCATCTTCTTACTGCTTTCCCAGGCCATAGCAGAGAGCTGGATGGGAAGTGGAGCGGCCAGGTTTCGAAACGGTGCCCATATGGGATGTTGGTGCTGCAGGTGGGGGCTTAACCCAATATGCCACAGCGCTGGCCCTGCCACTTCTTTCTTTCTTTTTTCTTTTCTTTTTTTTTTTAAATATTTATTTAATTACTTGAGAGGCAGAGTTACAAACAGAGGGAAGGTCAGAGAGAGGTCTTCCATCCACTGGTTCACTCCCCAAATGGCTACAACAGCCACAGCTGGGCTGATCCGAAACCAGGAGCCAGGGGCTTCTTCCAGGTCTCCCATGTGAGTGCCAGGGCCCAAGCACTTGGGCATCTTCTACTGTTTTCCCCAGGCCATCAGTAGGGAACTGGATTGGAACAGGAGCAACTGAGACTCAAACCAGTGCTTGCATGGGATGCTGGCGCTGCAGGTCGTGGCTTTAACTCACTGCCATGGGGCCGGCCTCCTGGCTCCACTTCTAATCCAACTTCCTGCTAATTCACACGCTGAGAGCCAGCAGGTGGTAGCTCAGGTATCTGGGTCTGTGCCACTTGTGAGAGACCTCCATGTAGGCTCCTGGCATTGGCCTCACCCAGCCCTGGCTGTGTGCATGTGCGGGGAGGGAACTAGCGCATGGGAGTTTTCTCTCTGTCTCTCTGTCTCTCTATTGCTTTGCTTTTCAATTAAATACAAATAAGGAAATAAAACTTAAACTCCTTTTTAAAGAGATATAGGTCATAAAGATTTATTTTTTAGCAGTTTTGGTGTTTTCTATTAGCATGTTTTTTAAGATTTTATTTGTTTACTTGAAGGAGTTACAGAGAGAGAGAGAGAGAGAGAGAGAGAGAGAGAGAGATATCTTTCATCTGCTGATTCACTCCCCAGATGGCCGCAATGGCCAGAGCTGTACCGATAAGAAGCCAGGAGCCTCGAGCCTCTTCCAGGTCTCCCACGTGGGTGCAGGGGCCCAAAGACTTGGGCCATGTTTTACTGCTTTCCCAGGCACAACAGAGAGCCGGATTAGAAGTGGAGCAGCCGGGACTTGAACTGGCGCCCGTACAGGATGCTGGCATTGTAGACGGTGGCCCTTCACAGTGCTTTAAGATTTTAGTCTTGGGGCCGCCACCATGGTGCAGTAAGTTAATCCTTTGTCTGTGGTACAGTAGGTTAATCCTTTGCCTGTGGCACCGGCATCCCATATAGGTGTCAGTTCTAGTCCCAGATGCTCCTCTTCCAATCCGGCTCTCTGCTGTGGCCTGGGAAAGCAGTAGAAGATGGCCCAAGTGCTTGGGCCCCTGCACCTACATGGGAGACCCGGAAGAAGCTCCTGGCTTTGGTTCAGTGCAGTTGTGCTCACTTTGGGGAGTGAACCAATGGAAGGAAGGCCTTTCTGTCTCTCCCTCCCACTGTCTGTAACTCTACCTCTCAAATAAATAAAAATCTTAAAACAAAGATTTTAGTCTTGAAATTTATTGAGACTCAGCATATTTGGTGAAACTTGGGCGAAGGCTCCCTGTGTGTCCCGGGCCATTTGCACTGCTGTGGGGTTTGCTGTGGCCTAAAGGACAGAGGGTTTCCCCGCAGTCCTGAGGGCAGGAAGCCCAAGATCAGGGCACCGGCGTGGTCTTGTGGTCTTGGTGAGGAACCTCTTCCTGTTATGTCCTCAGTGTACACACAGACGGACTTTCTCTTCCCTTTTTTTTTTTTTTTAAATACAACTTTTTGTTCCCCTGAGAGCCAAAGAGAGAGGGGACAAAGAAGTGAAACAGAGCAATCTTCCCCCATGCTGGTTCACTCCCAGATTGCCTTCAACAGCCTGGGCTGAGTCATGGACCAGAGCCACGGGCCAGGGCCAGGGCCGGGCACTCCGCCCAGGTCTCCCACTCCAGTGGCAGGAATGCAACTGGCCGGGTCCTCCCTGCTGCCTCCCAGGGTCTGCATGACCAGGAAGCTGGGTTCAGGAGCCAGATCCAGGATGTGGACCTCCCAGCCGGCATTTTAACTGTGAGGTCGAGCGCCTGCCCGGCTCTTGTCCTCTTACGGTGCTGATTCCAGCATTGCGCACCGTGGGAGCCCTAGTGTTGAGGCTGCGTCCCGACCTGCCTGGTTCCCAGGACCACATTGGGAGTTGGAGCTTCGGGGTGTGTTTCAGGAGGGCACACACACTCGGCCGATCACATTGCAGCCCTGGTCAAACTCATGTTTTTCTCACCTGACCACTGAGGCTCAGGGTTAAAGTCTGAAATCTAGAATCAGATAAGGCTAAGACCAAGAACTCCCCTGAGGCAGGTCTCCTCTCCAGCTGTGGACCTGGGAGGAGGGAAGGTACGCACCCAGTGGTGGGTGGGCCAGTGTTCCCAGCCCACGGGGAGAACTTGGGGGCCCCCCAGCGGGTCCCCAGCTGGGCACTCTGCGCTCAATCATTTTCCTCAGCAGGGACTCTGCCCACTGGGCCCACAGGGGCGGGGCTTCTGGTGCCCCAAATCAAGATGGTGCCCTTCTGCCTCCCGGGCCTGGGGTGGGAGCGGCAGCCTCGGTCTCCGAGTGGCCTGGGAGGTCTCTTCCTCGTCCTGATGAAGAGCCGTGCACATTCAGAGCTGTGAGAGCCCTGGTGAGGCCCTTCAGGTCTGAGAAGTTGCACAAGGCCGGCGGTGTGGTGTGGCGGGCTGAGCCTCCGCCTGTGGCGCTGCCATCCCGTATAGGGTGATCCCAGCTGCCTCTCTTCCCATCCAGCTCTCTGCTGTGGCCTGGGAAAACAGTGGAAGATGCCTGAGTCCTTGGGCCCCTGCACCCGTGTGGGAGACTTGGAAGAATCTCCTGGCTTCAGATTGGCAGTTCCAGCCGTTGTGGCCAATTGGGGAGTGAACCAGTGGATAGAAGACCTCTCTCTCTCTCTCTCTTTCTCTCTCTCTCTCTCTGCCTCTCCTTCTCTCTCTGTGTAACTCTGACTTTCAAATAAATTAATAAATTTAAAAAAATTCTATGTTCAATCCATTTCTGAGTTTTACTATAAGTAGTCAAGAGGAAGTGAGCTGTTGTAATGCCTGCTTAGCAGTCTCTCCGGCTGAAATTCTAACCTGTGTTGTCTCTGAACTGCTCAATCTTTTCTTTTTAAAGATATATTTTATTGGGCTGGCACTGTGGTGTAGAGGGTAAAGCTGCCGCCTCAGTGCCGGCATCCCATATGTCGCAAGTTCAAGTCCTAGTTGCCCCACTTCCTATCCAGCTCCCTGCTGATGCGATGGGAAAGAAGCAGAAGATGGCCCAGGCGCTTGGGCCCCTGCACCCATGTGAGCGACGTGGATGAAGCTCCTGGCTCCTGGCTTGAGCCTGGCCCAGCTCCGGCAGATGCAGCCATTTCTCTCTAATTCTGCCTTTCAAATAAATAAATCTTAAAAGGCAGGGGCTGGGTGGGGTCTTCCATCCACTGCTTCACAGCCAGCACTGGCCACGACTCCTGGGTCTGGGACTTGACCTGGTGCGGTGTAGGGGATGACGGTGCTGCAGTGGCTGAGCGTCCTGGGCCACAGTGCCGCCCCAGTCTTCTCTTTAAGCTCTGCCTCAGTCTCACTGTTGATTGTGCAGACGGTGAGTGCTCGCTTTTCACGTGTTTTGGAAGCCCTGCGAGTGTTTCGCCCGTTGTTACCGTTGTCTTCTGTTGGTGTTGTGTCGTCTCCTAGCCTCCCTGGGCGTGTTTGGTTGTGTGCCTAACATGGCATCTGGGGCACCAATAGTAGGATTTTGGAGCTCAGCCTCTCTCCAGGAGGATTTTTGTGGCGTGTGCCAGGAACACCAGCACTGTGAGATCCCCTTGGCCCAGCTCAGAGCCCGAGATGCCTGAAAGCTGCGCTCTTCGCTCCTGGGTACAGGAATTCAGGTCCTGGCCCAGACGGTCACCAGGGCCTCCCACTCTGGGTCTAATCCCCGTTTGCTTGGGCTGCTGCAGCCTCCAGAGGCCCTGCCCAGCTTCCTGGCTGCCCCTCTGAAATCAGCTGGTGCCCCCGGGGGAGAAGGACCTGGCGTGCCCGGTTCCCGGCCACCAGCCCTGCGCTTGCCCGACATTCTCCACCAGGGGCTTGCTCCCTCGCCTGAGCCTGCTCACCGGTTTTCTTAGAAACATCATCACTCAGCTGTGCTGGCTGCCCTTCAGATTTATTAGGATATAGTTGTTCCTACTGCTTGTAAGTTTTTAAAAATGTATTTGAGAGGCAGAGTTACAGATACAAAGAGAGAGGTCTTCCATCTGTTGGTTCACTCCCCAAATGGGGGCCGTGGCTGGAGTTGGGCTGATCTGAAGGCAGGAGCCAGGAGCTTCTTCTGGGTCTCTCAAGGACGTGGGCCAACTCCTACTGCTTTCTCAGGCCATAGCAGAGAGCTGGATTGGAAGAGGAGCAGCTGGGTCTCAAACTGGTGCCCATATGGGATGCCGGGCCCCTGATTATTTGGTTTACACTTAATTTGGGGGGAAATTCCCCAAGAGTACGAAAGCAGAAAGGATGGTGTAATAACTTCTCCACAGCACTGCTGCTCCACGTGCCTCCCGCTAGTTTCGTTTCTGGATTATTTTAGAGCAAATCTCAGATGCCCTAAACATTTCTACTGAATGTTAGTTTCCAGTGCTGAAAATGAGCCCTTGAAAACGAAATCTAATCACTCTCTGGGGCTCACACGGTGTGGTTAACAGGGAGTCACTTCCTGTCCCGTCTGAGTTTATTGTTTGCAGTAGTTTGCACAATGCCTTTCCACAGGTAGGTTTTTTTCCAAATCGGAATCCAAGCCAGGTTATTGTTAGCCTTTTTCTTTAGCCAGGGAGCGAGTGAAAGCGCTGGCATTCGGGTCGCCCCGGAGGGTGGCAGGGACCCAGGCGCTTGAGTCATCCCTTGCTGCCTCCCAGGGTGCACATCAGCAGGGAGCTGGACGTGGTAGTGGGGCTGGGGCTTGAACCCAGGTGCTCCGATATGAAAAATGCTAGGAGTATGTGACACTGGTGTCTGTGAGATTCCATTATCACATGTTTGTGAATGTCACCTACTTCCTTGTTTTGTTGATGTCCCAAGTGGCAACTGCACTGAGTTCCTGTCACCAAGGGTTTTTGTTGTTGTTGTTGTTGTTGTGTGTGTGTGTGTGTGTTTAAAGATTTATTTATTTGAAAGGCAGAGTTAGAGCGATCTTCCATCTGCTGGTTTACTCCTCAAATGGCCACAACAGCCAGAGCTGCACTGATCTGAATCCAGGTGCTTCTTCTGGGTCTCCCACATGGGTGCAGGGTCCCAAGCACTTGGGCCATCTTCTACTGCTTTCTCAGGCCAAGGCAGAGAGCTGGATTGAAGTGGAGCAGCTGGGACTTGAACCAGCGCCCATATGGGATGCTAGCATTGGAGGCAGTGGCTTAACCTGCTATGCTACAGTGCTGCCCCTGCCTCCAGTGTTTTTTTTTTTTTTAAGTCTCCTATCATCTATCATTTCACATCATGTTTTTCTTTTTTAAAGATTTATTTATTTATTTGAAATTCAGAGTTATTCAGAGAGAAGGAGAGGCAGAGAGAGAGAGAGAGGTCTTTGATCCACTGCTCACTCCCCAACTGCCTGCAACAGCCGGAGCTGTGCTGATCCAAAGCCAGGAGCTGCCTCCGGGTCTCCCATGTGGGTGCAGGTGCCCAAGCCTTTGGGCTATCCTCCACTGCTTTCCCAGGCCGTAGCAGAGAGCTGGATGGGAAGTGGAGTACCCAGGACTCAAACCAGTGCCCATATGGGATGCTGGTGCTGCAGGGGCAGCTTTACCCGCTATGCCAAAGTGCCGGCCCCCCCAATGTTATTTTAAAAATTTGTTTTGGGCTGGCGCTGTGGCTCACTAGGCTAATCTTCTGTCTGCGGTGCTGGCACACCGAGTTCTAGTCCTGGTTGCGCCTCTTCCAGTCCAGCTCTCTGCTGTGGCCCGGGAAGGCAGTGGAGGATGGCCCAAGTGCTTGGGCCCTGTACCTGCATGGGAGACCGGGAGGAAGCACCTGTCTCCTGGCTTCGGATCTGCACAGTGCTGGCTATGGCAGCCATTGGGGGGGGGGGGGGCGAACCAACAGAAGGAAGACCTTTCTCTCTGTCTCTCACTGTCCAACTCTGCCTGTCAAAAAAAAAAAATATATATATATATATATATAAAAATCTGTTTTGTGGTTATTTTCTCATATAGTCTATAGTCTTTTTTCCCCCTTTTGTCTTTTTTTCCTTTTTCTTGATGCTGGCACTGCAGGCAGCAGCTTTACGTTGTATGCCACAGTGCTGGGCCCCATCTAATTCATTTTTAAACGTTTCTATTTACTAATAAATGTTTAAAAAATACATATTTTTCTCTAAGGACTGCTTTGGTTGTATTTCATGAATTTCAACATGTATTTCATCGTCATTCAGTTCAACACATTTGTTAATTTTCTTTATGATTTCTTTAACTTGTTATAATTCTTGTTTTTTGTTTTGAGGGTTTAATTAGTTTTTTAAAAATTATTTTGAAATTCAGAAAAATGGAGAGACGGTGATCTGTTACTCATTGGTTCATTCCTCACATGGCCACAAAGGCCAGTCCTGGGCCAGGCCAAAGCCAGGAGCTTCTTCTGGGTCTCCCACGTGGGTGCAGGGCCCAAGCACTTGGGCCATCTTCCTGTGCTTTCCCAGGGAGCTGGATGGGAAGTGGAGCAGCCGGGACCCAAACTTTGGATGCCAGCATCCAAAGTGGTGACTTTACTTGCTAAGCCACAACACCAACCTCCTTAATTAGTTTTTATTTTATTTTTGAATAAAAATAAAAGATTTGAAAGGCAGAGTGTGAGAGAGAGTGAAAGGCAGACACACAGAGACAGACAGATCTTCCACCTGCAGCTTCACTCCCCAGCTGCCTGTAACCGCCTGGGCAGGGCCACGCTGAAGCCAGGAGCCTGGACCTGCATCTGGGTCACCTGTGTGGGTGGTAGGGAGTCAGCTACTTGGGCCATCACCTGTTGTGTTAGCAGGAGGCTGGATCAGAAGTGGAGTTGCGGGGACTTGAACCAGGTACTCCAGTATGGGCTGCAGGTTTAGGAAGCAGTAGCTTAACCTAGGGCTCTGCATGGTCTGCCCCTAATTTTGTTTTTGTATCATGTTACTTCCCCTGGGCATGCCCTTTAAGCTGGCTTCTTTGGTGGACTTGTTTTAACTTTGTGGCCATGCCGCTCTTCGTTACTGACTTCTACCTTCCTTCTCTTCAGATCGAGCAGCTACTTTGTAGATCTCACTTCTGAAATCTGTCCAGACTTGTTCTGTGGTCTGTGCTCCAGCCTGACCCTGTGACTCTGAGAAACGTGACCGCTGTGTGTTCTGAGGTCCCGGTGTGTGCGGCATCTGTCCTTAGGGGGCCGCCCACGTGCCCGGGTGTGGTAGCCCCGGTGGGTGTTCTGTGTGTGCTGGTGTCTGCTGTGCAGGGTGGGGATCCCGAGCTAACCCTGAGCTCTCCTCCCTGTGCAGTGCCCCCGCCAATACGGAGCCGCTGGAGCAGTTGGGCTCGGCGCTGAGGTTTCGGTCCAGCTTCGACACTGACCCCATGTCAGGGTAAGCAAAGCCTGCAGGCAGAGTGCCTCGTTCTGGCGTGTGTGTGCTGCACATTCGGGTGTGGCCCGGATAGAAGCAGTCACCGTTGTTGGACCACCAGGAAGCTGCCCAGGCGCGGGTGCGGGGGAGGTGGGGGTGGCTGTGGTGTGGGGTGACAATTCAGGGTCGAGGGTTGGGGTCCATATTGAGGGTGATGGGCTGGGGCAGGTGAGGCAGCAGTGATGTGTGGATGCAGGTCGGAAGGCCCGGAGTGGAGAGAGAAGGGGAGGGGTGAGAATGGAGGGGCGAGGCTGCTGGGACCACTGATGATGCCACGGTGAGAGTGTCGAGGTTTGTGGGTCACGGTCACTGTGTTAGGTCCTCTTTTCTGGACCAGAGAGCAAGCCTGCCCCCTCCGCTGGGCTCCTGCGCTGTCTTGCTGCCCCTGTAGGAGATGTGACACATACTTCCCGCAGCTGCCTCTGGCTGGAGTCTGTCCTGTGCTTTCCACCGTTCCCGGTGGACCTGGGGGTTGGGTTGTCCCTTTGGAGGAAGTGACCTTGGGCTCTGAGCCTGTGTATGTGGGGTGGCCAGGGGGGTCCCTCCCTCAGTACCTGGGGCTGCCCAGGGGCTGCCCAGGGCCTTGCTGTGGTCAGCTTTTTGTGACTTAGCTGAGGCCACCGACTTTACAAAGAGAAAATGTTTGTTTAGCTAACAGTTTTGCTAAAGGCCCAGGCAGGAGAGGCAGCAATGGTTGGCCTCTGTCTGGGTCAGGGGTGAGGGGGTCACAGGGCCAGCCAGGGAGCAGAGACAGAGTCTGGGCCTGGCTCAGGCTTTCACAGTAGTGAGGACCTGCCCCCAGGCCCAGCCTCCCAGACACCATAATCGGATTCCTGTGTCGCCATCCCCCACCCCATGCACCTGGACTTTGGGATTTAAGTCAAATTCAACTGCAAGCACAGCTGAAGCCAGAGAGCTCCAGAGAGCCGCTCCCACCCTGAGTTCCCAGGAGGGCCCAGAGGGTGCAGTGGTGTTGCCCTGGGGATGCCCCCCCCCAAGATGGTCTGGGTGTCACTGGAGAAAAGAGCTGTAGCAGCCGTGGGGTTCTTGTGCTCACACAAGAAAGAATTCAGGCGTGAGACAGCGCGCGGGGTGATAAGGCTTTATTGGGGATGGGGCATTGGTCAGAATGGAAGCGACAGAGAGCGCCCAGTGGCTCGGACTGGGGGAGAGGGTACATGGTTGAACGGAGAGAATACACCTGGGCAGGCAGGCCCGCGGCTCAGCCCTCTGCCTCTGCCGAGCCGCAGTTTGGACTCCCTAGGTTTTTAAGGGAGTCTGTTTACCCACCTCCCCCTCTCCTCCAGGACAAAGGATGGGGAGTCCTAGCGTCTGTTGGGTGAAAATTAGCAAATTCCTCCCGATCTGCTGGTGCTGGGCAGTGCAGAGGGGCTTCCCTGTGAAGGTTTTATTGCCCCATGTTATCAGGCCAGGTAACCCCTTTGGTCCTGAGAGAGAATTCTCCTGGGAGCTTTCCCTGGGGGAGGGCTGGGAGCACCTGGGAGGTTTTCAGGGTCTGGGCGGGACTTTGAGGTGCACGATGCTGGGCTTCTGGAGCTTCCGCAGCAGGTGCGGGTCTTCAGGCCACACACACACACACACACACACACACACACACACACGCTGGGCTTCTGGAGCTTCCGCAGCAGGTGCGGGTCATCAGGCCTGACACACACACACACACACACACCTACCTGATTCCTAACTTCCTGCCCCGGAGGGGCAGTGCTGGGGTCTGGATGCCATTTTAGGAAGACCACTCCAGCTGCTCCAAGGAAGGCAAAAGAGCAGGCAGGGGGCCGGCAGGCGGCTGTGGGAGCCGCCCTGGCTTCCTGGCCAGAGAGTGGCCGGGTGGAGGCGACGGGGCCTGGGGCACGAACTGCACCTTGGAGAGCTGGTGTGGGCGAAGGGCTCTGGTGTGGGTCAGAGGAGGGTGTTGAGGGGGACCACAGCAGGGGCTGTGCTGTGAGCTGGGGCTGTGCCCTGGGCCCCAGCCACCCCGCGAGGAGCTGAGAAGCGAGCTGAATGTGTGGATGCGGATGTGGAGTGCAGCTGCCTCTGCAGGCCGGCCCAGGGTGCTGAGGAGCTGGGAGCACAAGTGGGAAGAGGGCCCAGGGTGCAGGGGCTGGGCAAGGGGAGAGGGGCTGCCCTGGGCTGTGCATGTGCAGTGTGGTGTGTGCAGCTCCAGTGTCCTCTGCCCCCACGTGCCTCCCTCCCTGGTGGGAGGTGTGGGTGACCTGGGGACGCCACCTCCATCCTCCCCCCCTTTGCTCTTCTGAGGCCAACTGTGTGTTTGGAAAAGGGGGAGACGCTGGGGCTTCTCTGACCGGGCGGCGGCGGTGGCCAAGGCCGCTGTGTGTGCCTGCCAGGGAGTGCGCTGCTTCGTGTGGGAGTCCAGGAGAAGCCCGGCAGGGAGGGAGCCCATGGCCACGGCCCCCGCTTTTCCCACCCAGACTATCCCCCGTGATCCTCCTCGGTTCCCTAAGCGTGAGGGTCCCCATGAGCACAAGAATCTGATGAGGACCCTCTACCCCCGGCCTCCAGATGCCACAGCCTGGGGGGAGGGGTCCTCCATTGAGTGGTGCTGGGGCTCCCATGGTAGGGGCGGGGTTGTGCTGTGCTGCCTGTGGGCTGGGTTTGGCCTTGGGCTTCCCCCTCCCCAGCCCTGGCAGCCGCACCCACCCTGCCCTGGGGGGTGGTCTGTGGTCTGCGTCCTTTCCTGGCCTGTTCCCTCTTCAGACCTTCCTTGATCCCTGTCCTGGTTCCTTCCAGTCCCCTGGCCACGCAGAGGACCGCTGGGTGCTCCTGGTGCAGTCTGAGACCCCTGAGGGTACAGTTGCTGTCCACAGGCGTTGGCTGGCCACTGCTGCCCCCACGCCCCAATTCTGCCTGGCACCACAGAGGGCACACTGGTGTGGGCTTGCACCTGGCCTGCCTGCCAGCCCTGAAAGCATCCTTGCTGTGGTTCTCGGCCTGCAAAGCCACTACCCGCCTGGCACTTGGCCTCCCACTGGCCCCCCAACGTGGAGAGGGCCGGGTGCCCCCGCTTCCAGAACCGCCCCTGCTGAGGGAACACGGGGAGGCGGCCAGGTTCTCCCCCAGCCCCACAACCCTGCCCCGCTGCTGCCAGGGGCTGTGGCGCCTGTCCCTTCCTCCTCCTCCTGCTGGGCTGGCTCTGCCTTCTGAATTCTGCCTGTGGATGTCTCAGCTCAGGAGGTGGCCCTGGTCCTGGTCGGTGCACGCATCCATTCTTGTAGCCTGACTTGGCTCCGCCTGGCCCTCTTGCTGAGAGCTACCTGTGGGATCCCTGCTTGAACTTAATCCTTCATTCGTCAGATGCAGTTCAGCGAATACTCAGAGAAGTGTCTTTGTGGGTTTCTTTGTAAGACTTTATTATAGCAAGTTGATTACCTGAGGCATCTGTCCATATCTTGAGTTTAGGGCTATGTTACAGAATGCTGGGGGTCTCCATTGCAGTTTTAAAAAATATTTGAAAGAGTTAAACAGAGGAGAGGCATAGATAGAGGTCTTACATCCGCTGGTTCACTCCTCAGTTGGCTGCAATGGCTGGAGCTGCTGCTGTGTCTCCCACATGGGTGCAAGGGCCCCAGGACTTGGGCCATCTTCCACTGCTTTCCCAGGCCATAGCAGAGAGCCGGATCAGAAGTGGAGCAGCCGGGACTCGAACTGGCACCCATATGGGATGTAGGCACTGCAGGTGGTAGCTTTACCCACTACGCCACAGTGCTGGCCCCATGTGTGTGTGTATTTGTAAACTGAGGTGGAATGAATTCTTTTCAATTTTTTTTTTTTTTTTTTTTTTTTTTTTTTTTGACAGGCAGAGTGGACAGTGAGAGAGAGAGACAGAGAGAAAGGTCTTCCTTTGCCGTTGGTTCACCCTCCAATGGCCGCCGCGGCCGGTGCGCTGCGGCCGGCGCAGCGCGCTGATCCGATGGCAGGAGCCAGGAGCCAGGTGCTTTTCCTGGTCTCCCATGGGGTGCAGGGCCCAAGCACCTGGGCCATCCTCCACTGCACTCCCTGGCCACAGCAGAGGGCTGGCCTGGAAGAGGGGCAACCGGGACAGAATCCGGCGCCCCGACCGGGACTAGAACCCGGTGTGCCGGCGCCGCTAGGCGGAGGATTAGCCTAGTGAGCCGCGGCGCCGGCCAAATTCTTTTCAATTTTTTAAAAAAGAAGCTGGTGTACAGGCAGCTTAAGCTGCTTCCTGCAATGCTAACATCCCATATAGGCAGAAGTTGCTCCACTTGCAATCCATCTCCCTACTAATGCTCTGGGTAAAGTAGCAGAGGACAACCCAAGTACTTGGGCCCCTGCTCTCAAATAGGAGACCCCCGTTGGAGTTCCTGGCTTCAGCTTGGTCCAGCCCTGGCGGTTGCAGCCATTTGGTGAGTGCACCAGGAAATGGAGGATCTGTCTCCTCTTCTCTATATTGAACCGTGCCTTTAAACTAATATTAAAACAAAAAAATCTTTATTGTGGGCCAGTGTTGTGGTATAGTGGGTAAGACCACCACCTGCAACTCCGGCATCCCATATGAACACTGGTTTGAGATCCGATTGCTCCACTTTTTTTTTAAGATTATTTATTTGAGAGGCAGAGTTATGGAGAGAGAGATTTCTGTTTGCTGGTTCACTCCCCAGATAGCTGCAACAGCCAGAGCTGGGCTGATCCAAAGCCAGGAGCTTCCTCCGGGTCTCCCACGTGGGTGCAGGGGCCCAAGCGCCTGGGCCATCTTCTCTATTGCTTTCTCAGAGCATAGCAGAGAGCTGGAGCAGAAGTGGAATAGCCGGGTCTTGAACTGGCGTCCATAGGGGATGCTGGCATCTCAGGCAGAGGCTTAACTTGTTACACCACAATGCCGAACCCCAGCTGCTTTTTTTTTTTTTTTTTTTTTTTTTTTGTGAAGGTTTTTTTTATTTTAAAGTCAGAGTTACACAGAAGAGAGGCAGAGAGAGAGGTCTTCCATCTGCTGGCTCACTCCTGAATTGGCCCAACAGCTGGAACTCTGGGTCTCCTACCAGGAAGCACTCTCAGCTCCTAGCTGTGTGCAGGGGCCAAGGGCTTGGGCCATTTTCCACTGCTTTCGCAGGCCACAGCAGAGAGCTCGCTCAGCCAGAGGAGCAGCCAGGACTTGAACCGGTGCCCATATGGGATGCCAGCACTGCAGGCGGCGCCCTCTGCACCATTTTTGATCCAGCTCCCTGTTAATGTGCCTGGGAAAGCAGTGGAAGACGGCGCAAGTGCTTGGGCCCCTGTCCTAACATGGGAAACCCAGAAGAAGCTCCTGGCCTAATTTCTACTTTCCAAATAAATAAAATCTTGGGGCTGGCGCTGTATCTTAGCGAGTGAAGCCACTGCCTGCAGTGCTGGCGTGCCATATGGGCCTGGTTCAAGTCCGGGCTGCTCCACTTCCAATCCAGCTCTCTGCTATGGCCTGGGAAAGCAGTGGAAGAGGGCCCAAGTCCTTGTGCGTCCCCCCCCACCCCCCGACATGGGAGACCCAGAAGATGCTCCAGCCATTATAGTTAGTTGGGGAGAAAACCAGTGGGTGGAGGAAAGACCTCTCTCTCTGCTCTTTTCGTTCTTGTAATTCTGACTTGAAAATACTTTAAATAATCTTGATTTATTTTAATTTACTTGACAGAAACAGATCTTATGTTTATTGGTTCACTTCCCAAATGCTCCCCGTGGAGCCTGGACCTGCACCCAGGTCTCCCGTGTGGGTGGCAGAGCCCCGAGCGCCTGAGCCCCCTTCTGCTGCTGCCCAGGATACATTACTGGGAGACTGGACTTGACCAGCACTGGGATACATGATGCAGGCATCCCCAGTGCTGGCTGCGCCCGCTGCACCCCAGCGTGTGCCCAGCAATTTAATTCTCTGTGAGCGTTTACCATGGAGCCTGACCCCCGCCTCGTGGTGAGGGAAGCTGTCCTGGAGGAGATGATGCTCTGAACTGGGGTCTGAGAGACCAATGGGAGGTGAGGGTGGGGGAGGGACCAAGCGACTGTCCCAGCAGGGAGGGGGAACTGCACGTGCAGAGGCCTTGGGCTGGGACACAGTGTGGGGCTCCCAAAGCCCAAGGGCAGGGAGGGAAGGGGTCCCGCATCTCCCCGGGCTTCTTGGGCCTGGTAGGGAATTTTATTTGCAACTTAAAGGTTAAAGTTTTCTTTAGTGTAAGATTTACTGCCTAGGGAGACATACCTCAGTTTTCTCTTTTCTTCTTTGGTTGTCACCTGTCATCTAAGTATTGGAAAGTGTGAATGAACTTAGTTTAGCAAGGAAATTCCTATGTGAGCCCTGGCAGATCTTAGGGCTGGGAGTGAAGGTAGCATTGGGGGGGGGGGGGGCAGGAGGGGATGGCTGGGGTCTGCCCGGGCTGCAGGGTGACACCTGTGGGCCCTGGTGGGTGGAGGCAGCAGGTGGAGGGAGCTGGGAAGGAGGCTAGAGCTCTCCGAATCCCCTCCTCCCCCTTGGGCTCCCTCTTGCTGCTGCTGCAGCTGGCCACAGCCACGCTGTGTCTTTAAGAGGGTGCTGTGTGCCGTCCTGCCTGCTGCTGACGTCAGGGACGGGAAGGTCGGGGGAGGAAACGTTTGGTTTTCTTTTCCCCAAAAGGGGTGGAGATGGAAACCAGCCTGTGATGAAAGGAGGGGAAGTCCGGGGGTACAGGCGGCCCCTGGGTGAAGGCAGAGGCTGACATGGGGTGAGCTTGGGTGCCATTCTGTAGCGGGAGACCTGGTGCCCGAGACCGCGTGTATGGACCTGTGTTCCCTTGTTCCTGCCTCTGGGGGTCTCGTCCCAGGCTACACAGTGGCTGAAGGCTGAGCATGAGGGGTTTGTCCCTTGCTCAGGCTGTGGGGTAGAGGTTGGGCTGTAGGGCTGGAGCAGGGGGGCCCTCTCCCTCCCCCAGCCTGGGCCTCAGGGTGGGCCGTAGCCTGCTGCTGACAAAGCTCCTTCAGTTTGTAAAGGCGCTTGGTGTGATTACCAAGTATTTGCCTTTTCCAAGAAGAAAGCCTGGCCTCTAGGAACCCAGGAAGATACGCAGGGGCACCTTTGGCCCTGGATGTCAGCCTCGGTGGCTAGCCCAGCTCTGGATCTGCGTTTTGGAGGGGAGCCAGGGCAGGGAGGGAGGCTGTCTCCAGCTCCTCTGCTGCTTCAGCCTCCCCGCTGGGGGTGACCCCACCAGCCCGCGTGGTACAGCTGTCCTGGGCCCCTGCTCTGGGCTGTGACTGGAGCGCAGGGCCACCGCCTGCCTCATACCGCCACCCTGGCTTCTGGCCTCCTGGCACTGGTACCCTCTCCTCGCCTGTGCTCCCCAGGGCCTTCTGCCTCCGGTGCTGCCGTCCGAGGCCAGACCTCAGTTGTCTCGGCCATAGCTAAGAGCTTGGATTGGTTTGTGGAATGTGCTGGAAACATTTGCTGCTGGGTTGCTGAGGGCAGGGCAGGATGGGGGAGAGGGGCCTGAAGCAGGTCGTCCCTGCTCTCTCGGGAGGGCCGGCTTCATCTGGACTCCCAGCCCCATTTTAGGCACCAGGAAACTGAGGCCAGAACAGGCTCAAGCTGCACAAGGGGCCGCTGCTGTCTGTTGTGGTCTGCGTCGCAGCAAGGAGGTGGCCCCCTAGGGAACCCATACGGTGAGACCGCTGGTGCTGGGGCCCTGGGTTGTGACTGGGTCTTTGGCAGGTTCGGCGCGACAGTGGCCATCGGCCTGACCATCTTCGTGCTGTCTGTTGTCACCATCATCATCTGCTTCACCTGCTCCTGCTGCTGTTTGTACAAGATGTGCCGCCGGCCGCGCCGTAAGCATGCTTGTCCTCCCCTACCCCACTGGGACACCCCCCGCCCCCGTGTCGGCATGGGAAGCTGGCCAGGGCCCTGTGTTGGTTCAGCGGGAGGGGCAGGACCCAGGGAGGGACACAGAGGGGCCTTGACCTGGTTTCTCTTTGCAGCGGTTGTCACCACCACAACGGCCACCACGGTGGTGCATGCCCCTTACCCACAGCCTCCAAGTGCGCCACCCAGCTACCCTGGACCAACGTACCAGGGCTACCACCCGATGCCCTCCCAGCCCGGCGTGCCGGCGGCCCCCTATCCGACGCAGTACCCACCCCCGTACCTGGCCCAGCCCATGGGCCCGCCTGCTTACCACGAGACGCTGGCTGGTGAGTGCCCCTGAGTTGGTGACTCTGCCCCTGGGTCCATGGCTGCTGGGCCACTGCCTCCTGCCAGCCAGCCAGCCAGCCTGGTGCTGCCCAGACAACACACTCCTCTCTGTTGCAGGAGGAGCAGCTACGCCCTACCTTGCCAGCCAGCCGCCCTACAACCCGGCCTACACGGATCCCCCGAGAGCAGTCCCCTGAGCCGGGCCCCGCCGCCCTGGCTGCCACGTGAGTGGCAGGCAGGCACTGTTCTCTACTGCCCTGTGTGTGCCTGGTGCGTGTCCTGGCCACCCGCCGGGCTTCTTCTGATGCTGACGAGGTGGGGAGCAATTCTTGCCAGGGTGGGCTGGGTCCAGACTTTGTTCTTTTCCTCACTTGAAGTTATGCTCCCTGAAATCTAAGCCAAATTTAAAGAACCAAGGGGGATCTTTTTTGGCTCTCCCTGGGCAGCCACGCGAGGAGAGTGCAGTTTTTCGTGGACACAACGCACATGTGTCCGGGATTGCACAGTGGCGAGCTGCTGCTCGAGGCTGGGGTTCAGCCCCAGAGTTTCGGTGCCTTTTGCAGGGCCACGGCCAGGACCGAGGCAGGGTGGGTGGTGGTGCTTGGCCCCCGGCCCAGTAGGCTCTCTGTCTTTTGAGCAGAGATTCACTGTTGCTCCCTGGAGCCTGCACTGCACCTGTGGCGGTCTGGCAGCCAAAGCACCGCCACCAGAACTCCACCCATTTGACCGTTGTCTGCCTGGACTGTCTCAGCCGCTCTTCCTGGGGCCACCTGGAGGGCTACGGCCCCGGGGGGGTGTCCGTGCCCGGGCCAGGCCCCCGCCCCAGGTGAACAGACTGGCCTCTGTCCACCCACACACTCAGGTCTCTTCCCTGCAGTGTTTCTGTTCTCCTGTAGCTGGTTCCCATTTTCTGTTTTAAAATGCGTAATGGTTGATGTGAGGCTGAAACCCCTGGGTGCTAGAGGGAAACTGGCCGCGAGGAGAGGGACCGTCCAACCTCTGAAAGTGCTGCCTCCCCAGAACCTCCAACACCAGTACCTGAGTCCACGACTTGTCCTGGCAGCAGGCACAGCTGGGCCAAGGGGCCCTCTGGACCAAAAGTGGAAGGCCAGGCCTGGCTGGCAGCTCTGGCCCAGACATGGATACCTCGGTGTTCTGCTCTTTGTTCCGGTTTCATATCTGTCTTTGCTTTTGATGTATTTGAGTCTAGGGTCTGTACCCTTCTTTATAATAAATGCAAACATTTGGAGCTGCTGCCTCCTTTCTTCAGAGCTTCAGCAGCTGGAATGGGGCCTCGGCCAAGTGCTGTCTCCCTCCACTGGGATTCCCCTGTTTCCCTTGCTTTTACTGGGTCATCTGATCATCCTGCTAGGGAGAGAGAGAAACAAAGGCCGGCCCCTCCCTGGGTCCCCAAGTGTGGGCGGAGGCCCAGCCGCCAAGAAGCGTGGGAGGCAGTGACGATTCAATGCTGGGATGGGGCGGTCTTTATTGGGTTTGCCTTGGCCTACTGCCCCGGTGTGGCCAGGGATAGTCCATACAGTGTGGCTACTGCCAAGGTCAAGAAAGCCAGCAGGCCCAGTGGGGCCAGCAGTTCCCCCCTGGGCGGGGCTCCAGGGCCCTTTGTCGTGGGAAGTGTCTTGGGTCTCCGGCCCTTCCCCCTGCTTGGACTGGCGTTCTTGGCAGTGCCTACGGGTGGGGTGGTTACCAAAGCAGAGGACCTTGGGCTGGTCCCAGTAGTGGCAGTGGCCCCATACATGGGCTTGATGGCACTGAAGGGGGTGGCGTGAGCATCCACCCAGCGCAGCAGGGCCTGTGGCCTCCACTGACAGACGCTGAGCAGGGCGAGGACGTCACCCTCGGCCGTGTGAGACTCCGGCGGCGCCTGCCCATACAGGCGGGTGTAGATGCTGCCCAGGCTGTAGCTCTTCCTTGGGCTGTGCTCCGAGGGGCTACTGCTTTGTTCCAGGGCCTTGAGGGCAGCCATGCTGTCCACACAGAAGGCACTGTCCAGAGCATTGGAGAGGCCCAGCGTAGCCAGCTCTGCCTGGAGCAGGGGAAAGTCGTAGCGGTCACCGTTGTGTGCCACGAGGCACCAGGGCACCGGCTGGCGCTGCAGGAAGGCCAGGAGCAGGGTGACCAAGTTGTCGTCAAAGCGTTGACGCCCGTGTGCTGCCAGCGCAGCGGTGCTCAGACCTGTGATCTTGCTGGCTGCGGGGCTGCAGGCCTTTCCTGGGGCCACACACAGGGAGAGCTTGTCCACCACACGAGGGGGCTGGGGCACTGCGGCAGGCGGCCCCTCGGAGGGAGGGGCGCTCTCCAGGGCACATCTGTGAACGGCCAGCAGGCACAGCTCCGTGATCTTGGGCTGGGAGAAGGGCAGTCCGGTGGCCTCCAGGTCCAAGAATATAAGGGCCTGCATAGGCCCTGGGGGTGGCGCCTGCGAGCTCATCGTGGGGTACCTGCTGTGGAGCATGTGGCAGGGGGTGAGTGCCTGCTAGAAAGATCTAAAGTGGGCAGAGAGCTGGGCAACACCCCTCAGGCCTCCCCTGCGGCATCATGCAAGGTCCCTGAGCTCCAGTGCCCACTTTCCAGGCAGAAGGCTGGAGGGTACAGTGGTTTCCTTACTGGGATGAGCACCCTGTCCCTTTGGACTTTGGGCCCCCCATCCCCCGAGTGCCCACCTCGCCTGGGAGAGGGTCGCCCATGGCCTTCCTTCCCTGCCCGTGGGCCCACACTTACCAAGGCAGCAGCAGCAGCAGCAGCTGGGCCACTCACCGGGTCTGGGCTGCTGCTTCAGCAGTGGCGGGAAGCGAAACTCAATGCCTGACCCGCCCACAGCCCATGTGAGCAAGGCCCGCCCTGCTTGGCAGCCTGCCGGGCCTCTCCTGGCCCTCTCCTGCCAAGATCCATCTCTCCCCAGCACCCCAAGGGCCTTCCGCAGGGCCTGCGGGCTGGCACTAGTGCACCAGGATCCTCACCCAGCCGGAGTCCACCGGGAGGACGAGGGCAGCGGTAGCCAGGCTGGCTCCAGGTCTTACCTGCCGCCGCAGCCCGTCCTGGCCCCTCGCTGCCTATCCCTCGGCGCTGCCTTCCCAGGACTTTGTAGGCCTTCCTGTGTAGACCTGAGCTAAGGGCACCTCCTTCCTCTTGCCACACAATGGTTTCTTCCCCTGGCCTCAGCCCAAAGCAATGACTCAGGACAATTCCACAAGCAGGGCAGGGCTCTCTCCTCCAGGCAGATTAGTTACCATGGGGACCGGATCTCAGCTCCAGCCAGGGGGCGGCCCCCAGCCACCAGGGTTCCTCTCATGCTCCATCCCTCCCCCTCCACAAAACAGAACAGATTCCGGAAACAAGGCTGCTGTGTTCTCAGCAGGAACTGCCAGTCACCGTTTTTTAATCAGTTGAGCAAAGTGGTGGAGGTGGTGCCACCATGTGGCTCGATGGGTTCTGCCTCAATCTGCCTCAGGGTCTTCCATGTCAGCCTCCGTGGCACACAGGTCATCCAGGGCTGCCTCTGAGCCAAAATCAAGAGGGCTTGATGGTGAAGGACCAGAGGTGCAGGGCACGGGGGAGCCCCACCTCCTCACCCCCCCACCCCCAAAACCCACAGGAACCAACCAGTCCCTTCCACACCCAGGCCTTGCTCCCTCAGCTACTGCAAGCAAAGCGACACAAAGGCAATTCAGGCATGGATATTTCTAGAAAAACCGTGGCTTTGCTAGGCCGACTCAACACATGGGAGTAAAAGGCAGCCTGAAATACCGAGGAGAACCAGAGCAGGGAGACAATGCCATGTGCCCAGTGCTGGCAAAGGCCGTGGTGACAAGGGGGCTGCTGGCGAAGTCAGGATCCCGGGGGGTCCCCGTGTGGCCCGGGACAGAGCAGCAGCTCACCTTCACAGTCGGTCACGTCGGGGAGCCCGCGGAGGAGCGTGCTGACCCCTGGCATCACCTGGTCGTATTGGTGCAGGACCTCCACGCAGTGCACGGTGAAGAGCTTGTCCTTCTGCGACAGGCTGTGCAGCAGCAGCACCGTGTCCCGCAGACACCGCACTGCCCGGCCCTGCTGGGCGGGCCCTGGAGCAGTCCCTGCTCTCCGTAGCGTCAGCCACTGTCTGTGCAGCATCACCGTCAGAGCTCTGACCACCTGGCGGGGACCACCTGCTTAGCCTTGCCACCCCGGGGAGCAGGATCCTCACCTACCTACCAAGATACTTCGCCACTGGCCCCCGCCTGCCTCTGGCCACTCACCTCCACGCTGCACTGGCAGTCGGACCCAGTGACCGGTGGGGAAAGGCTCTGCACACCGAGCTTAGCCAGGAGCCACACTGCCTAGACCAAGAACAAGACTCCAGTCACAGCAAGGTTTTCTCCAGCTTCCCCTACAAGAGCTCTGGTTGCTTTAGAACTGCTGTCTGCACCTGTGGGGCCCAGAAGGCTAGACCCAGGTCAGGTGCCTGTCTCACCCAAAGCCCATCTGCCTCTGTCCCCAAAACCCAGGAAGGATTGGGAGCTATCTGCCTTGCACCAAGATGAATTAATGCCTTTCTCCCTAGATAAACGGAGACAGAATAGATTCTGGGGGTGGGTATTGTGCTACAGCAGGTTAAGCTCTGCTTGGGACACCTACGTCCGTACCGGAGTGCCTGGTTCCAGTCCCAGCTATCTGTACATCCAATCCAGCTTCCTGCTAATGCGCCTGGGAGGCAGGTGACTGCCACCCATGTGGGACACCTGGATGCAGTTTTGGGCTCTTGCCCTTGACCTGGCCCAACCTTGGCTGTTGCAAAGTAGCAGATGAAACCTATCTCTGTCTCTCTCTGCCCTACCCCCTTTTTCCTCCCTCTGTCATTCAAATCCGTCTCTTAAAAAAAAATCCAGTGGGCTCAGGATGCAGTGGGGGCGGTGTACAGTTTCGGAGGTCTCTGGAGTTTTTACCTCTTGTTCCAGCTGAAGCCACTGAGCCTCCGAGGCCGTGCCGTCAGGCCTTGATGTGATGTACATGTAGAGCAGCAGCAGGAGGCAGCCTTCTGCAAGGGACGCCCCACCTTCTCACCAGCAGCCTGGGTGCCATCCGCAGAAGCCCTCCAGGGGCTTCTGGCCCTGGCCTTGCCGTGACCCCTCCCCCTCCGGCAGGAGCAGTCATTTGCCCTCCCCCCCCCCCCCCCCCCAGCTTCACCTGAGTGGGAACAGAGCTGAGGAGCAAGCGTGTTGTCGTCCACTAGGAGGGCAAGCAGTTTGACGGTCAGCAGCACACTGGGCAGGGGCGTCTCAGGGCTGAGGCACTGCGGCAGCACCCGTAACACACACTGGAACCTAAAAGACAGGGGCCCAGGACGTGACACTTCCCAAACCTGAGCCAGGATCTATTCCCCCCTTCAGCAAGGGAACAAAGTCAGGGTGGAGCAGTATTGAGAGACTCAGTTCAGCCAGTCCTGGGTTCGAACGCTGGCTCAAGCACTGCCTGCTTGCTATGAGGCGTGCTCCAAGTGAACACGTGGTGCTGACCACCACTGGAGGAGCACTGTGGCTTGCTGATGTTGGCGCTTACCTACACAGCACCACCCAGAACAGGGAGACGACCTCTGGGCCTCCACAAGCTCCTGAGTGCTTTCCTGCCTCTGCTTCAAATAAGGGTGAGGGGCTCCGGGTACACCCTAGGCCTCAAGCACATCAGAATGCTTAGTACCAAGGAAGCAGGCCCCAAGCACTTGCCACTGTGTGCAATGTACCTAGGCTGAGGCAGCATGCGGAGGACTAGCCTGCTGGTGGGGAGGGGGCCCAAGGACTTAGGCCATCCTCCATTGCTTTCCCAGGCCATAGCAGAGAGCTGGATGGGAAGTGGAGCAGCAGAGCCTCGAACTGGCACCCATTTGAGATGCTGGCACTGCAGGGCCAAGACTTTAACCTGCTGTGCCACGGTGCTGGCCCCTGCTTCTCTTTTGATCCAGCTCCCTGCTAATGTGCCTGGGAAAGCAGTGGAAGGAGGTCTAAGTCCTTGAGCCTCTGCACCCACGTGTGCCACATGGATGGAGCTCCTGGCCCAGCCCTGGCCACTGGGACCATCTTGGGTGATGGAAGCTCTCTCTCCCTCTGAGTGCCCTTCCTCCTCCTGCAGGGGCCCGGCACAATGCCGCGATCAAGAAGACCCCTCAGTGCATCATTAGGGAGCTCTCACGACTTTAGAGCAAATCCTGCATGGCAAACAAGAAGCTGGGTGTCCTTAGTTGCTGCTGTGTGTGGAAGTTTGTGTGAAAACAGAATTTGAGCTGGGTGTTCCGATTCTGCTGTCAGGTTCAAGTGGCTACTAAGGTTCACCAAGGCTCCTGACGGTGACTTAAAGAAAAATCCACCTAGGGCCAGCTTTGTGGCACAGTGGGTTAACCTTCCACTTCCAAACACCTGCAACCCATACTGTAGTGCCAGCTCCCTGCTAATGCTCCTGAGCCCGAGAAGGCAGTGGAAGATGCCCCTAGTACGTGGGCCCCTCCCACCCTTATGGGAGACCAGGAGGGAGTTCCTGACTCCTGTTTTCAACTTGGCCCAGACCTGGCTGTTGTGCCTATTTGGGATGGAAGATCTTTCTGTCACTCTGCGCTTCAATTTATAGATAAATATTTCAAGAACAAGAAGGAAAAATCCTCCTTTATAAATGAGAGGTTTCCAAGTTATTCTGATAGCATTATCATCTTTCAACATGAAATTCTATGCCAAGCCTCAGTACACAATAGGTAACAGCTAAGCTGGGGATGAGACCTGTATGCTCAGCGGCCCCGCCAGCGCCAGGCCGGGAGGGCTCCAGCACTGCAAGCAGGAAGGCCAGGGTGCCCAGTCCCAGCCTGCGCAGGCGAGGAGACAAGGGACAGGCAGCAGTCCTCCCAGCTGCCAAGTCTCAACAGCACCCCCGGCCCGGGCCTCACCCCAAAGTGAGCCAGGGGCTGTGCAGTTATGGGGCTCAGCTCAGTATGGCAGTATGAGGAGTCCTGAAGAAACACTGAGTGGGAGGTGGTATCGGACAGTGAGAGGGGACGCCACTCGGGAGATGAACCGAGTTGAAACTGACTCCAGCATGCTGCCTGTGGGATATCAGACAGGTTTTCCTGCCTCCACACAGGGTTTATTCACTCAGCAAATAAAGTGAGCCATGCTGCACTAGCTGTGAGGGTACTGGGCCATGGCTGTGCCACACAAGGAAGTGAATGGAAGGCTCTGTGTCACCTGGATTTAGTGTCCTCTCAGTGGCTGCATCTTGAATATCCTGTGAACAAAATCAACAGGAATGGAATAAAGGCAACTCTACCAGAACTGGCAAAAAGCAGGGCTTCTGGGACTCATTCATTTATTACTATTTTTTTAAAGATTTATTTGAATATCAGAGTTATGGGGCTAGTGCTGTGGCATAGCAGGTAAAGCTGCCACCTCCAGTGCCGGCATCCCATATGGGTGCCAGTTCAAGTCACAGCTGCTCCACTTCTGATCCAGCTCTCTGCTATGGCCTGGGAAAGCAGAAGATGGCCCAAGTCCTTGGGCTCATGCACCCATGTGGGAGACCGGGAAGATGCTCCTGGCTCCGGGTGGACACAGCTCCGGCCATTGCAGCCAACTGGGGAGTGAACCAGCAGATAGAAGCTCTCTGTCTGCCTCTCCTCCTCTATTTTACTCTTTCAAATAAATAAATCTTAAAAGTTACAGAGGTAGAAGCAGAGAGAGGTAAGTCTTCCATCCACTGGTTCATTCCCCAGATGGCTCCAACAGCCAGAGCTGTGCTGATCTGATGCAAGATACTTCTTCAGGGTCGCCCATGCAGGTGCAGAGGCCCTAGGATGTGGGACATTTACTACTGTTTTCCCAGGCCATAGCAGAGAGCTGGAGAAGTGGAGCAGCCTGGTCTTGAACTGGCGCCCATATGGGATGCCAGCACTGCAGGTAGTGGCTTTACCTGCTACGTCATAGCACCAGCCCCAGGGTCTCAATCATGTAACAAATATGAAAGCTGCACCCAGCCACTAGGAACAGGGCTCCTCCTGGGTGATGGCTCCACCCTCCATGGCTACCCATATACATACTACTCTGCACAATGTGCAGCTCAGAACTCTGGATGGTGGGTGGACCAGGCCAACCCAAACATACTCAGATGGAAACCAGGATGTTGATCTGGGAGATGGGAAGACTTAGAAAGTATCCAGCTAGTGGGTCATCCCAACATAGAGACTGGCTTCTTGGAAGCATGCTGAGCAGAGGGCTGGCTGGTGTTTATGGTTCTTTCCAATCTTGCTGCTCTGGAATCCCAAGTTAGGACTTCTGCTAATAGCATTCATGAGATACATACACTGTACTATCCCGTCCAGCAAACCTTACGAAGAGCAAGCAGGGCTGGAGTTGTGGTGCAATGTGTTAAGCCACTGTCTGCAACACTGGCATCCCATATGGGCACTAGTACAGGTCCTGGCTGCTCCACTTCCAATCCAGATCCCTGCTAACGTGCCTGGGAAAGTAGTGGAGGATGGCCCAAGTGCTTGTGAATGGTGTTCTGCACCCACGTGGGAGACCCAAAAGAAGCTCCTGGCTTTGGCCTGGCCCAGCACCAGCCACTGAGGCCATTAAGGGAGTGAGCCCACAGATCTAAAATATTCTAACTCTGCCTTTCAAATAAATACAATAAATCTTTAGAAAGAATAAGAAGAGCAAGCAGTCTGAGACTGTGCTAGAGGTGAGCACATGACAATGGGCAGAGACTCCCAGCAAAGTCAGCCTACTTCCTTAGGGAGCTCCAGGAAACCTAACCGTGGACTCTGGTCTTTGCTTGCGCCACATCTCAGGCTTGGTTCTAGCCTTGGTTCTAGGGCAGGGCATAATTCCACAGTGGCTAACAGCTTCCTTGGTCACATAAGCCTTTTGCTTACCTGTTGTTCAGAGGCAGAATCAGACCAAATAAACCACTTCCTTGGTTCTCCCAACACGTCCTTACCTCAGAACTCTCTGAACCAAGCCTTCGAGCTGAGCAGTATAGAAAATTCAAGATGTGAGCAAAGTGCAAGGGCCACAGGTTAGTCTGTAAGAGGTCAGGGAAGACCCACACAGAATCACAACTCCCATGCTGCTTTATACCTGGGCAAGAAATCAGAAGCAGCATTTTCAGCTAATTTCACCAAAACCTTAAGGCACTGGCTTAGGACAGTTGTCTGAAGGCGACCTGCTGCTGCAGAGGAGAGCGCCAGTAGGTGAAGCAGCATCTTCAGCAGTGGATGCTGTCCTTGGTCATCGGCAACCGCCCTTGGGGCTGGGGTCGCATCACCGTGACTGTGTCCGTGCACCAGGCTCGTGCTGCCTTCCCCAGCTGCAGGGTCCACCCCCGCTCCTGACAGTAGTAGGCAGACAACTGCCCCACTGTGGCACACCAGGTGCTGAAGAACACTAAGCGAGGCCACAGAGAAGCCTTCCAGGGTGCAAACTGAGTCCTCATGGCTGGCCTCCAACCTAGAGCTCAAGCGGGGGGCGTGTGTTGGCGAGTTCCCAGGTGCTCCGCTTCGCTTAGCTGCTGCCAAGTCCTGCAGAGCGTGGCAGTGTAAGCCAATGAAGAACTGTACAAGGGGAAGGAGATGCACGGCTCCAGGAAGCTGGCACAGTGGGAAGGTCCTTCTGCCTCCCTCTGCTGGGTCTCCATCAGGGGAGCCTTCATTCCTGGCAACCAGGTTCAGTGCAGTGAATGCCAGGCTCTGTGCTTCTCTCAGGGCCGAGAGGGAAAGTGATCCATTGTGAGAACCTGAGGTCCTGAGACCAGAAATCCCAGCCAAGATACTGGCAACAAACAAAGCAAACAGGTAAGTGTGGGGTAGAGATAGAGTCAAGAGCCCAAAGCAGCCTCCCTGCTTAGCCCAGATCTCCCTGGCTGGGCCAATGCCAGAAATAAACTTGCTTTCTAGAAACCCCTTCTGAAACCAGCTTTGCAGGCATCCCATGCTTACCTGCCAAACCCTGGAGGCTGTAAGAGGGAGCCAGTAGGACCCTCAGCACAGTTGCTCAGAAGGTGGCAGAGACTGAGAGGTGACCCTGGGACCAATGGCTGCTTCAGGAGCAAGTTTATCAAAATGGAACCTGAAAAAGACAAGGCAATTCTAGGAGGCTCCGACATGGGAGGCCCTTCCTATGGCACCAGAAGTAACAGGTGAGGTTTCCTTGGATTGCGACTGTTCTCCAGGCCACCAGAAAGCCCCACGAAGATGACTGTGCGTGCAGAAGGCTCTGGGACTTCACTGTTTTACCGAGACTTCAGCTTCTATCACAGACACCGCTTCCCTGCACTCTCTGAAGGCCTGCCTAGGACGCTGCTTCTTGGGACCTCAGACAGGCCCCAGGTGATTCTACTGGGCAGCAGAGGACAACCAGAGCCACGTGGGCGCTGCAGGAGAAGCAGAGACTCTGGTACCTGGAGGGTTTGGTCTTTGCATCCAGCAGTCAGTGAGACTTTTCCGGGCTTCGTCTTGCTTCATGGGGTCATTGCTCACACTGTGGCTCTTACTTTCTGTGTAAACTGTGAATCAAAACATGAGCACAGAAGCAGAGGTATCAGAAAGTCTTAGACTAACAGGTTGTTTTACTTCCATCCTGGATCAAAAGAAAAGCCAAGCAGTTCAAGATCTCCTGTATCCTTTGCTTTCCTCATGTAAAATATGAACTTGCACAACTAAATGAAAATTAAGCTGAGGCAGTGAGTTAAGTATAGCAACTGACATAGTGCTGAACACATGCCAAGGACCGCTCTCAGAGTTTGCACACATCATCAGCTCATCTGTACCTCATGGCGTCCCTACCAGGAGGTGCTATCATCAGCTCTCTTTTACTTGCAGGGAAGCTGAGGCACGGAGGTTAAACGTCTTGCTCAAATTATATACGCCAATAAACACCTAATATGACTGAGACTCCCTCCAGGCTGGTGGGCTCCACTGTACACTGGTCACAGTACCCTACACTGCCCCTTTAGTTGTTGGATGCTGTTAAATGGGCTGCAGTTTGGCAGAACTGGCATCAGGGCCAATGCTTTAAGAAGGCTGACAGTGCCAACAGAGTCGATGTATCCAAATTCTGCTCCATGAGCCAGCAGAGTCTCAGAGGCCCTACTGATGCTAGACTGTCTCTCTAGAAAGCAGCCGGACTAGCTGTGCAGACTCGGGCTGGACTAGAAAAGGAATGCGGATCCCTGCAGACAAACTGTATTTTGGCATGGCCGATGGATGCTGATGTGATGCTTTCAAAACACACCAGCACAGTCTTAGCCACCTTCTCCCGAGAGGTGTGACCTAGCTTCCTTCCCTTGAACAGGGCCCAGAATCAGTGAGTTGCTTCTAACCAACAGAATGTGGCAGACACGATTCTACGTGACTTCCAAGGCAAGGCCATCCAAAGAACAGCTTCCAGTTGGCTCTGTGTGGGTTTCCCAGGTTTAGAGGCGGCCACCACTAGGTTACAAGGACACCCAGAAGCCCTGGGGAGAGGCCCATGTGGAAAGGAGTTACAGTGCCAGCCACATGAGTGAGCACCGTTAAACAGAGCCTCAGGTCTCAGACAGCCTCTTAGTGACTGTCGTCCCCACTGTGCTGTCAGCACTGCTGACCCGCAGAAATCGGGAGAAAACAACCAACTCCTATTGGTTCAAGCCCCAAGCTGGGCAAGTCTGTTGCATAGCAATGGACGATCAAAAGGCTGACTTACCCTCTCTGCTCACCAGAGACTTGGGCCCTGCTTCTGTCTGGCAGGGGTGGAGAAGGGACATGTTAGCACTAAAAGATTCCTTTGTAGGGAAAGATGTTTTTCCAAATTGTGGAGAATATGCTTCTTGTTTATTAACCACAGAAGGGCTTTTCCTAGGACTGGAAAAAGTTAACTATATGAAACCAAAGTAACAATTCTGTTAACCACCTAAAATACCTGGTTACAAAACTTCTAACAAATTGAAACGTTTTCCCATCTAGGTGTTGTGACCAACAACATGTCAAACCAATTACATAAAAATTAAGACTGGCCCACCCCCCAAAATTGGAGATCATCTTTTCAACTTTCTCAGTCCCAAGCAATTGTGTTTCTAAAGTGCCACATAGAGGGCTGGCGCTGTGGTGTAGTGGGTAAAGCCACCACCTTCAGTGCTGGCATCCCTTATGGGCGCCAGTTCGAGTCCCAGCTGCTCTACTTCTGATCCAGCTTTCTGCTATGGCCTGGGAAAGCGATAACCTGCTGTGCCACAGTGCCGGCCTCTGCTCCAGTTCTGATCCAGCTCCCTGCTAATGCACCTGGGAAAGCAGTGGAAGATGGCTGAAGTCTTTGGGCCCCTGCACCCATGTGGGAGACCTGGAAGAAGCTCCTGGCTTCGGATTGGCCCAGCTTCAGCTGCTGTGGCCATTTAGGGAGTGAAGCAGCAGATGGAAGACCCCTCTCTGCCTCTCCAACTCTACCTTTCAAATAAATAAATTGTTGAAAGGTAATCAGTACCTTTTTAAAAAAAAAAAAAAAAAAAAAGTCCCATATAGAGGTAAGACTTCTGGAGTATGGGTCTCTATGCCCATACTGCCTCAAGCCATGAAAGCCTCATCCACCTTTGGATGGATCCCCCTCTTTCAGGAAAGAGGCTCTCTCCCCAGATGGCACAGCATCAAGGACCCTCGCTCACGTTAGCCTCATCCAGCTATGGAGACTTTTTACTGAACTCACAAAACTGAAGTCTCTCTCCAGCACCGTCATTACCTGACATGGGCGACGGAGGGAGAAGCCAGCCTGTTTACTCGTTCACTGTTCTGAAGTTTTGTCCTTAATTCATTCATCTCGGCATCTTTAAACTGGAGCTCCGACTGTAATGACTGGAGCTGGAAAGCACAGGGAACATACTCCAAGTGGCCCCAACGGATACACCAAAATATCTTGTGAACTCAAAAATCCCAAGCTAGTAAAGGAAAAATACTCTACCAATGTCCTACAACATCAAACACTGGCCTTCTTCCTCAAAGACAGCATGACACTCTAAAATGATATTGGACTCTGGCTACTGTACGGGCAGTCTGAGGGTGAACTCCCGCCCCCGCCATGACCTAGCCTCACTGACCCTCAGCTCGTCTCTCTTCCCTCGTGGTTGGGAGGATGCAATGGAATGACGAACATAAAACGCCCAGCTTGGCAAAGTGCTTGGCAAGCAGCCGCATCTCAGCAAGACAGCTGATCTTAGGCAGTGAAGGACAATTCCAGGTCTTCCTGAAAGTTTGGGCAGCAAATCTGGAATGGTTTTATGAAAACCCCAGGACCTCCAGCCAATAGACACCACCATCATTTCCTAAACACACTCTTGCTCCATGCCAGGCATCATCACACACAAGAAGTATGTGAGCCTCCCAATAGACTTTCCGATTTCATTCTGAAACAGATAAGGGCAAAGGATAACGGAGCTTAGGTCATTACACTGAGGTCACCACTTGGTTGTGATGAAGCTGGAAATCAAACTGATTTGTCTGATGACGAATTCCCTGTTCCTCATCATGAACGTGCAAAGTCAACTGCCATTAGTGCTGGGGATGGCTAAGTGCTCACTGTAATGTGTGCAATGAAGCAATGGCAGTGAGAGCTCCTGAGTGGGCCTGAAGCATCAGCACGTGCAGAAGGCAGCGCAGGTCTGCACTGGATGCCTACTGCTCTCTCTCCCAGGACAGTGTCTCCTTGTCCCTGAGAAGCAATCACCTCTCAACCTCTGCGTGACTGCAGTGGCAGATTTTATCTCTGCGCTTATATCAGCTCATCCAGGGACAAGCACCTGACTCAAGTTAGGTTTATCACAGGCCTCCTCAGAATTTTAAGCCTTCAGATAAGGGAGCCCCAGTCTGAACTCTGCACTGGAGTTAGGAAGTCAGCCCGGCAGCTCCTGGAGAACACATCCTCTGCCCCAGGAGGGAGCCTCTCTAGAGCACAGGCCATGAAATTGTGTCCTGGCAAGGTTGAAGACATTCCAGTTTCCCCCAGGCTCGATTACGGAAGCCAATACATTCCCTTTTCGCCTACACTAGGTCAAGTAAGTTTCTAACCCACTACAAGAGCCTTCATTTACCTGCTTCTAGACATTCTAAATCAGGGGTTTAGCCTTGCTAAGACCAACTACCAGGGCCAAGTGGCATTTCATCTAAGTCATTTTCCTGACTACATGCACACCACGGAAGAACATCTGCGGGACAACTAGCTAAAAGCACCAAAGTGTGTACCACAGCACGTGCTGAAACCTCCCTGGGCAACACCGGCCCTTGCTTCTCAAGGAATGCTTTGCTCACCTTCTTGGAGAATTCCTTTTCTTTGTCACTAAGGGCTTGGGTTTTCTCCTGCTCAAGAAGGAAATGGGATCTTCTCTGCTCCTCTAGAACAGATTCTGTCTGATGCAGCGAGTCTCGCAAAATTTTAATTTCTCCATTCTTAATGAGGACTTTTTCTTCCATCGCCTTCAGCTGTAAATTAAACATTAATCTTGTGAAAAGTCTGTACGGTAAAGTTATTTACACACTTTGTTTTAATCTACAGCTGGGGAGATACAGAAAGCACAGGGAGACCGGCACTGTGGCATAGTGGGTAAACCTGCTGCCTGCAATGCTGGCATCCCATATGGGCGCCAGTTCGAGTCCTGGTTGCTCCACTTCCAATCCAGCTCTCTGCTATGGCCTGGGATAGCAACAGAAGATGGCCCAAGTCCTTGGACCCCTTGCACCCATGTGGGAGACCTGGAGGAAGTTCCTGGCTCCTGATTTCAGATTGGCCCAGCTCTGGCTATTGTGGGCATTTGGGGACTGAACTAGCAGATGGAAGATCTCTCCAACCCTTTCAAACAAATACATCTTAAAAAAAGGGGAGGGGGGTGTGTGCTGTGGGATAGCGAGTTAAGCCGCCACCTGCAGTGCCAGCATCCCAAATGGGTGCCGGTTCGAGTCCTGACTGCTCCACTTCTGATCCAGCTCTCTGCTATGGCCTGGGAAAGCAGTAGAAAATGGCCCAAGTCCTTGGGCCCCTGCACCCACATGGGAGACCCAGAAGCAGCTCTGGGCTCCTGGCTTCAGATCAGTGCAGCTCCAGCCATTGTGGGCAACTGGGGAGTGAACCAGTGGATTGAAGACCTTTCTCTCTCTCTCTGCCTCTCTGTGACTCTGTCTTTCAACTAAATAAATCAATCTTTAAAAAAAAATTATTGGGGTGGGCACTGTGACACAGTAGGTTAAGCCAGTGCTTGGGATGCCCACATCCCACACTGGTGTGAGGGTTCATTTCCCAGCACCACACTTTTGACCCAGCTTCCTGTTAATCTTTCTGGGATACAGAGAATAGCTAAGCACTTGGGTTCCTGCCAGCCACGTGGGAGTCCCAGATGAGACTCTACCTTACCCTCTGTCATCCTGCCTTTTCAAACAACTTTTCTTAAAAATTTATTTAGGAGCCGGCACTGTGGCATGGGGGGTAAAACCACCACCTTCAGTGCTGGCATCCCATACAGGTGCCTGTTCGAGTCCTGGCTGCTCCACTTCCGATCCAGCTCTCTGCTATGGCCTGGGAAAGCAGTGGAAGATGGCCCAAGTACTTGGGCCCCTACATCCATGTGAGAGACAAGGAAGAAGCTTCTGGCTCCTGCCTTTCGACTGGCACAGCTCTGTCCTTGTGGCCATCTGGGGGAGTGAGCCAGCTTATGGAAGACCTCTCCTTCTGCCTCTCAGTAATTCTTCCTTTCAGATAAGTAAATTAAAAAAATTTATTTAAATATAAAATTAAAAAAACATGCATACCATAAATTCATCTCTCATTTTATCTCTTCTTGGATTTAGTATAAAATGTTTCTTTTCCTTCTAAAAAACTTTTTTTTTAATTAGAAGAGCAGAGTGACAGAGTGATGTTCCACCTGTTGGTTCACTCCCCAAACGTCTGCAACAGCTAGAGCTGGGCCAGGCTGAAGCTGAGAGCCTGGAACTCAATCAGGGTCTTCCGCATGGGTGGCAGGGACCCAAGCACTTGAACCATCATCTGCTGCTTCCCAGGGTGTGCCTCACCAGGAAGCTGGAATCAGAAGCAGAGCTGGGATTTAAATCAAACATTCCGATACAGAAAGCGGGCATCCCAAGTAGCCTTTTTTTTTTTTTTTTTTTTTTTTTTTGACAGAGTGGACAGTGAGAGAGAGAGAGAAAGGTCTTCCTTTTCCATTGGTTCACCCTCCAATGGCTGCCGCTGCTGGTGCGCTGTGGCAGGCGCACCGCGCTGATCCAATGGCAGGAGCCAGGTGCTTCTCCTGGTCTCCCATGGGGTGCAGGGCCCAAGCACTTGGGCCATCCTCCACTGCCCTCCCTGGCCACAGCAGAGAGCTGGCCTGGAAGAGGGGCAACCGGGACAGAATCCGGCACCCCGAATGGGACTAGAACCCAGTGTGCCGGCGCCGCAAGGTGGAGGATTAGCCTAGTGAGCCGTGGCACCGGCCCCAAGTAGCATCTTAAAGTTCTGTGCCAAATACCTTTCCCATAATTTTTTCTTCTCGCCTAGCTCTAAGCAACCTCACAATCTATAATTCTTCAGCCTAAATGTTCTGGCTTTCTTTCCCCAGTGTTCTTCATTTTGTAGCTGTGAATCTATGCTCTTAAAAACCTTCATATTTTTATCTTTTATTGTACAATGTCTTCTAACACGTAAGTGAATGAATTAACTGCAAAAACCACAGGTTAAATTACTTACCTTTTCTTTTAGTTCTTTGTATTGTGCTTGAAGTATTTCTAACTCAAAATTATCTTTAACAGGTACACTTTCTCTGTTTTTCCCTGCTGGAGTTTTTGACATCCCATCTAACCTGGGAACTTTATGAATACCTGTAGGAAAAGAAAAAACAGTTCCCATACATAATTTAGCACCCAACATTTTCCTACTTTTGCTAGAAAATGCTGAAAAGAATCAATCTTGAGAGCAAAGTAGAGAAAGTTCTATAAGCAAGACATATAGGGAATTCCCAACCTAAGAGGAGGATTCAAACTCATAAATGATACTTAGGAAATAGTGGATCTTTTCACCCTGTCTATATCCTCACCCGATTTCAAGTCTCACTGAAGGGTGAGAGGTGGTGAGGGGCTCTCACCGGCCAGAGCTCGGTGTCACGTTATTTAGCAGTATTTACTGAGCGCCAATACAGCTGGCATGGGGAACACAACAGATACAGTCTTCATACACAAATAAATGTTAAATTACAACCGTGAGGAGAGCCTCTGCTAAGAGGCATCTGAGCCAAACGCAGTGACTGGAAGGCTTCCCTCAGGAAGCCTTCAGGAGCTGTGGTTCAAAGACAAGCCGGACTGAACCCTGAGGGCAGATGGCTAGCAAGAACAGTCAGTGTGTAACAAAGAGCAACGTGCAAAGTTCCTGTATTAGAAGCAAACAGGGAGCAATCACAGAACGAGGCAAAGTTAGTGTGGCTAGCAGTCGGGGCAGACCACGCACGTTAAGGGTTTAGGTCTTCATTCTAGAAGCAGAGGGAAGTTATTAAAGGACGTCCGGCAGCTATGTTCACATTTGTCTGTGCGACATGGCCCAGTGTGGGTTCTGCAAGGATCGTTCTGGCTGTAGTGTGAAGTCTGACTTGCAGGCAGTCAGCACAGGGAATGGGGAGCCAGGTTAGCAATCTCGTGCAGGGGCGGACTCTCAGGGAGTTCAGAGACCATGGGAACAGGATGGAGTCCAGAGACAGACCCAGGAAGTGGGCAGGATTGGCAAAGGAAAGAGAGGTAGGGTGAAGGCGGAAGACAGTCTGCCGGGGGGAGCATCTGGTCATCACAGGTGTCTTCTCCAAGTCTGCCGAGCGGGAATAGCGCGGGAGACGCTGCAGGAGGCCTGGGTTTCCGGACCATTACCGTGTTGAGTTTCAGATGCCTGTCAAACAACTACAGAGGCAAGATGTCCCGGAAACCTTTCTGGAAGCCGCATGAGACTCAACTACGGAGCGAGCGCCATGCAGGATGTGCCCTATTTTGTTAATTGGTAGGCCGGCTGCATGTGGCGCTGATTAAGCTTGTCTAAGAATAAATTTTTGATCTGTTGCCTCTGCTAGGCTCCTCCTAGGCTCATGCTAAGGGGCACGAGGGCTTCAGATTTAAAGACTCGCACGTGGGTAGCCATGGTTCCGGTAGATGTGTTCCACGGATCTCTGCTTAGAACCTTTTAAGAACCGAGTAGCCTTAACTTAAAAAAAAAAAAAAAAAAAAGTCAACCTAGCTTTCTATATTTCCAAGTGATATTCCAGATGCATTTCTCCCCCAAATCGAGGGAGCTCCTGGAACACAACCAACTGCTCCAATCGGGGCGTTACTGTATTTTTAAGAAGGTTAAGGGAGTGTTAGTTCAGGACACTGGGGCAGCGCTCGCCTGGAGTTCGGAAGCCACAGCGGTCAAGGAGATGTGGTGCGGTCTGCACTGCCCTCCGGGGAAGAGGCCGGGAAGGGCACTCACTGGACACGTCCCGGGCCGCGGCCGGGCATTGGCTCAGGGCCTGTGACGCGAGGATGTCGAGCTCCTCCAGGTCGTCAGCGGTGAAGTCTCCGTGCTCGCCGAACGGGTCTTCAGGGTCCGGGGCGGCGGCCTCAGGGAAACCCCGGGCCCGCTTGCTTGGGGGGTGCCCAGTGGAGGGCAGCGGGCTAGGGCGAGGGGCTGCGGGCCCGCTCCGCCTCCTGCCCGGCGCGGAGGTCCCAGCCATGCCTCCAGCCGGCCCCAAGCATCTGAAGACGCCAAATCCCACACGGCAGCGCGAAGCCGCCGGCGAGCCAACCGCCCGCGAGCCGGCACTCGCCTCAGCCTCTTATGCACCGCCCCCGACCCCACGGGCCAATCAGCTGCCGGCCCGCGAGCGCGGAGAAATGACGTCTCTCCGAGCGCGCCGCCAGGCTCGGCCGAGTCCCCGCCAGTGTCGATGGCGCCCCGCCCCTCTCCGCCCAGCTGAGCCCGGCTCCGGCGCCGGGGGTTTTCGGGGAAACCTCGAGGTTGCCTGGCGCCCAGCAGAGCACAGAACTGCGGGGGACAGTTCGCCCTGACAGTCACCCTTGTGCGTTTGAATCGAGGCAGGCAGAGTTCAGGGTTCTGGCCCCCGAGAGCTCGCTGCCTCTTTCCATCACATACTCCGAGGCTCCTTTAGGGAGATTAGGCGAGGAGTGTGAAATGTGTGGCATTTGAGGTAGGTTTCGGGAAGACAGGTCCAAGGAGAACCATCCGTGTGGGAAGTGCTCAGACTTCTTTCATTCATTCATTCATTCATTCTCTCGGAGATTGCTGGAGCATATTTGTCACAAGCACTGGTTGTATAAAGATGAGTGAGGGTCAGGTCAAGGAAGAGCCCCCCCCCCCCCCCGAAGTGGCACCTGGGCTGTCCTACAGGTTGTCAGGTGGGAGACAGCAAGATAAAGGGGTAGAAGGCTAGCGCAGAATTCCCCACCCAAGGCAGGCCAGGTGTTGGTAATCTATGGCAGACAGTAAGGCTTCCCAGAGTGGTAGCTGCGGTGCGCAGAGCAGTTGAACAGGGGAGATTGGCACGGAGAGTAACAGGAGCAAGATTCTTAAACCTTGGGTACTCAGTGCCAAACTGAGCCTGAGTCTCCTACCAATACCTGTGAGGGCAGACTGCTGTCAAGTCCTAGAAGGCTTTCGTGTTTTCTGAAACTCGGCTGCACAAATGTCGAATGCTTCCATATTAATTGCTGTAGGTCTCTGGCCTTGGAAAGACAGGATCACCCATCAGGAGGGATTAGATTCTGCCAGAGAGCAGCGACTTGCTCTCAGAGGCAGTGTGCTCTCACGGGCGGTGCAAGGACTGATTTTGACAGCACACTGCGGGGTGCCAGCTTGCAAGGCCCCATGGGAAATGTTCTGCAGCCCAGAGGAGCTGCTAGTTGTGCAACTTCCCAGAGGACCAAAGCACCCTGTCACCATCGACTACGTTAATCACAGGACAGGGTTTAATCTGTCACTTTTCCAGTTTTCACCTGGCCAAGCCTACAAGCCTCTCTGAGGACATCCTCAGAGAAAGCTTAGCTTTAGTCCCATAGCTGCATCAATGGCCTGCACTTGTGCTTCTGAAGTGATACAATAAATACATGTGACTATCATGGGCTTCAAAATATTTTGCCACCAAAATAAACTCCCACTTCCTGCAGACTTTGGAGTACCTCCACATTTAGCACACCTTATGGTCACTGTCCTAACGTTTACATTTTAGTCAGAGATGGTAGATAACTGGGAGAGAAAAATAAAGACAATGGGACTGACTGCAAACTCATTGTTAGCAGGAGAGCTCACTATTGTGATGGCGGAGTTTTGGTCTTCTGAGGAATACAGGGAGTGTTCAGCATCTATGAGAACGTGCAGGTGGAAAGGAGCTGGGAGCTGGCCTCAAGCCGCTGGCTGAGGAGGACCGGGGGCTGGGTAATGCATATAAGGCAGTGGCATCCATACCCCTTTGCACTGTGGCGTTGCTAACTCTGAGCCAAGAAACAAAGTATGACTCACGGTTCAGCAAGCGCGCTCTGGACCCGAGTGAACTCTGGAGGCAACTGCAGTCATACAGGTGAAGGGTCAGAGCTGCAGTGGGCACATGGCGCTGAGAGGACACTAAGGTAATCTGATTTTGCTCATGGACTGGATGTGAGGTCTAACATGGGACCCCAGCAAGGACCTTAGTGCAAATGTTGTCCCTAGGGCTTCTGGGGGAGTCTGATACTGAAGAGACGTTCAGGAATCTCACTCCCTTCTTTCCCCTTTCACGGTGCACATCTCCTGTATTCGTCTTGTCCCCCTCCCACGACAGGAAGTTGCTCGCTGACGCTGGCTGTTTACTGGCACTGGCCCGGTGGCCACACACAGCACACGTGCGTACTGTAGCAGAGAAAGAGGAGCCACGTTTTCCTTCCCAAGTACTTCTTCCACAAATCTCATGTAAGGTATTGTCAGGTACACAACCACACAGGAGCTACAGCCTTTCCAATGCCGTGGTTTAATTCCAGGTGACACAGAATTTGGAGAGCAAAGAGCAGACTCTGGAAGGGTTCTCGGCTGGGTTTACTTTAAATTCACAGCTGGGAGTGGCTGAGTGAAAACAACTAAGACAGTGAGCTACAGTACAGTGGAGTTTATTCCCCTTTTTACAAAATTTTATTTGTAAATGTACAACAGGCTCCAAGATAACACTTAACTCTTAACACTTCATTCTAACTACGGTGGCATAAGATGTTATGGCCGGGAATCGAGATGTTTAGCTAGGAATGCAATCAAGGGCGTCATCACTTCAGGCACAAGGAACAGCTTACTTTTTGCCAGATTTCTTAATTCCACCTGTGGCTGCAAAAGGAAAGGAAAAAAAAAAAAAATCCCGTTAGAGAGAAACCGTTCCTATGGGAGAAGTCCCATGGGTCTGATGTAGACCCTGGTAAAGTGTGGCTCTCAGTCTGGGGGTCTATCTTGACAAAAAGATGCAGAGTGGCCTTTCAGCTTTCTGTTCTGGTCTTACTCTCCATGCCACAACTCATTTTAGAGGTAGAGTTACAGACAGTGAGAGGGAGAGACAGAGAGAAAGGTCTTCCTTCCGTTGGTTCACTCCCCAAATGGCCACAATGGCCAGAGCTGTGCCAGTCAGAAGCCAGGAGCCAGGTGCTTTTTCCTGGTCTCCCATGTGGATGCAGGGGCCCAAGCACTTGGGCCATCTTCTACTGCTTTCCCAGGCCACAGCTGAGAGCTGGACTGGAAGAGGAGCAACCGGGACTAGAACCGGCACCCATATGGGATGCTAGTGCTGCAGGTGGAGGACTAACCTACTGCACCATAGGGCCAGCCCCTACAGGTCTTGTGTTAGGCACTGTTCAAAGTAATAAGCTGGCATGTGATGAACCAGGATTCCAAACCAGGTAGTCTAACTCCCAAGTCCATGTTCACTCATTCATTTAAGGGGCAGAAAGACAGACAGAGATGGAGACACAGAGTTCCCACCCACTAGTTCACTCCTCAAACGCCCACCGCAGCCAGGATCTGGAAGTCAATTCAGGTCTCCTACATGGGTGTCAAGAACCCAATTACTTGAGTCATTACTTGCTGCCGGCCATGGTCTACGCTAGCAGGAAGCAGGAACTGCGAGTCCAACCCCCGTCCATATTCTTAACTGCCACATTACACTACACCATCTATTACCTTCCATGTTATGATCCTGGCATCTCAGTCACTCACCACATTTACAGTACTCAATTTACAACTGACAACGTATTTTGCACCCAGTAAGCAACTTAATTAGAGAATGAAAGATGCCTAATATAGGAATGAAAATACAAAAAGGGCCACAACAAAATAAAGCTTTCAAAGTTAGCTGATGTTCAATGAACTCAATCCAGGTTTCCCACCTTGGTGGCAGGGACCCAAGTCCTTGAGCCATCACCTGCTGCCTGCCAGAGTGTACAACAGCAGGAAACTGGGCTGGGAATGGAGCCAGGGCTGGAGCCCAGACACTCTGATATGGACTCCAGGTACTCCAAGTGGTGTCTTAACAGCTCTATTAAATGCCTGCGCCTATACAGTACTTTTAGTGCACTTGCATTTTGACTGTGACCTGTCACATGAGGCCAGGTGTGGGATCTTCCATTTGTGATATAATATCGATGCTCAAAGTGTCGGGTTTGGAGCATTTCAGGTTTCAGCTATTAGAATTAGGGATGTTCAGCGTGCATAGGCTTACCAAGGATTGACCTTTTCCTGATACAGAATCACAGGTCAAGGGTAGCTACAAGAAACGTTGTTTCATTCTGAAAAGGAATCTCAGCACTGTATGGGTGAGAAATACTGGATCAAACACACTGGGACAAAGGTGTCGGCAGCCCTGGCAACACTCCCTCCCTCCCTGCCTCCACCATGCCCAGGGCGGCTGACAGCGCTGAACAAGGAAATCATCACTAGCTGCGGCGCAGTGGGTTGAGCCGCTGCCTGCAGTGCCCACATCCCATACGGGCGCCGATTCAAGACCTGGCTGCTCCACTTCGGATCCAGCTCTGCTATGGCCTGGGAAAGCAGTAGAAGGTGGCCCAAGTCCTTGGGCCCCTGCACCCGAGTGGGAGACCCAGAGGAAGCTCTTAGCTTCTAGCTTCGGATTGGCCCAGCCTGGGGCATTGTGACAGTTTGGGGAATAAACCAGCAGATGGAAGATCTCTGTCTCTCTGCCTCTGCCTTTCTGTAAGTGCCTTCCAAACAAATAAAAGAATCTTAAGGAAAAAAAAAAAAAAGGAAGAAGAAGTTAACAGGTGGCCAGTGTTGTGGCACAGCTGGTTAAGTTACTGCCTGCAATGCCGGCATCCCATATGGGCGCTGGTTAGAGTCCCAGCTGCTCCAATTCTGATCCAGCTCCCTGCTAATGCATCTGAGAAAGCAACGGATGATGGTTCAAGTGTTTGGGCCCCTGAACCCACATAGGAGACCTGGAAGAGGCTCCTAGTTCCTGGTTTCAGTCTGGCCCAACCCTGGTCATTGTGGCCACCTGGGGAGTGAACTGGCAAATGGAAGATCTCTGTTTCTAACTCTGCTTTTCAAATAAATAGAATAAATCTTCAAAAACAAAAGCAGCTAATGAAACATTAGGAGTCGGAGTAGGCACTGAGCCTAGTGGTCAGACACTTGCATCGCACACCTGAGTGTCTGGGTTGGATTCCCGCTTCAGCTTCCTGCCAATGCAGACCCTGGGAGACAGTGGTGGTGGCTCAGGCAGCTGGGTCCCTGCCACCCTAGGGTGACATCGAGATTGTATCCCCAGCTCTTCGTGTGGCATTTGGGGGAGTGAACCAGGGAATGGAACTCTGGAAAATCTTTTGAAATGTAATCAATTCCTCTTTTATAAAGGAAAAGAAGTGGCAAAATGGTGGAGAGCTAGCTTAGGAAAGCAGATCGAACAGTCCACCAAGGAGCCCAGACTTTTTACCTTTTGGTCTAGAAGTTCACTCAAGACACAAAAGCACTTGTTAAGAGACAACATGAGCAGTAAGTTCGAATGTTCAAAGTCGAGTCATGTTACCAGCACTGAAGACGTAGTAAAATGTAGATCTGGGACGGGAAGTCGTAGGAATTTAATGCTATGAACCTGTGTCTGCGGTAAATTCCTGTGTTTCTACAGCTTCCCCAAGAAATGGGAGTCCAGACTAGAGACTTCTTTCTGGTCCCGCTTCTGGCTCCTGCCCCTTCCCGCTGCTCCAAGTCCGTCACCGGGAACCGAGACCCCACAGCCGACCAACGGGCCAGCACGCAGACCTGCTCGGGCCTTCTTCCCAACAGGTGCTCAGCGCGTCTGTCCAGCCCCCGCGGCCTCACTTACCCAGGGGGCCCTTCCCCGCCGCCTTCGCTTTTAGCTCCTCGAGTTTCTTCTGCTCCTCTTTCTGTTTTTGCTTGAAAGCCTTATCTTCCTGGGGGCACGAACAGCGAGGTCACTCCAGCCCGGTTCCCCAATCCCTCCGCACCCACCCGCGCCTTCGCGCCCGCTCTCACCTCATCCATCTCCTTGGCCTGCTTCTTGGGCTGTTTCAGGGGCTTCTTCTTGCCACCTGCGGGAGGCTCGAGCACGCTCAGTCCGCCCCGCCGTCTCCACCGACCCCACCGACCCCACCGCCCACACTGCCCCCGGCACACTTACCTTCCCGGCCGGACATGGCGCCTGCCGCCCCTTCCCCAGACCCTGCCACCGGAAACGGAGCTGCCGGTCCCACCCCTTGCGCTAACATCAGGACGCGGGCCCGCTGATTGGCTCCCAGATAGGAAGTTGTTCTCCAGTTGTAGGAGGTGGGCGGGCGCTAACGGGTCAGAGGTGAATTGAGTGGCAGACGCTCCATCAGGGTTGCAGCTTTGCAGCTCCGGGTGCTATTGGCGCGCCAGGTACGGGATTGTAGGTTCGTCCCGCCCGGTGAGGATCCCTGGCCCCGGGAGGGGTCCTTCACCAGGCCAGGCCTGCGATCGTGTATGGGAAAGCTCAGCAGGTAGAGCGAATGGCATGTGCCAGGGCCTTGAAGCCGGCCGCGTTCCTGGAACCGAGGAAAGCCGGCGGCGGGAGGGAGATGATAGGAGGGGAAGTGGCAGCAGTGAACAGGGCCTGAGTCCCCGGGTCCTAAAACTCTGGAAGTCACTGTAAGGAGTTTGAGGTTTATTATATGGTCAGGGGTGCAACAGTTTTCGATTTCGGCTTTTTTATCCAGTACATTTTTTGTTAAGTATCTGCTGTATCCGACAGTATTCTAGGCAGTAGACACGCGCCTCGGGACAAGATAGCCTGCCCCGGCAGAGCTGACATTCCAGTGGGGGAGACAGACAGTGAGCCAAGTAAGTGAAGTACATAGCACAGGTCAGGTGACGCACGGGTGGAGACGCACAAAGCGGGAACTTGGGCTAGAAGTGCTAGGGTGGGGTGGGGTGGTGGTTCTGATAGGGTGGTCAGGGGAGACCTCTCCACCAGGGGGCACTGGAGCAAGTCCTGGGGAAGGGAGGCAGCGAGCAGGCCTGGTGCGCTGCAGCAGCATCAAGGTTATCCTGTGATCCGGGAGCTAAGGAGAGGGAAGCTGGGGAGATGCGGTAAGCGGCGGGTCTATTGTAGACTCTGGAGAGCGCTGGCTGCTACCCGGAGAGATGTGGGTGATCGCACCACTGTGAAAGCATCGCCGCTGCTCTGTTGACCATAGAGGGCAGGGGCTGCAGCAGACACCCGAGGCCTCTGGGGAGGGCTTTGTAGCCCAGTGGGTCAACACCCACGCCCCGTGCTGGAGTGCAAATTCCACTTCCCACCCAGCTTCCTGCTAGTGCACCCTGGGAGGCAGCAGGTACAGGCTCAAGTACTTGGGTCCCTGCCACCCACATGGGAGACCCGGATGGAGCTCTGGGCTCCTGGCTTTAGCTTGACCCAGCCCTGGATGTTGTGGGCATTTGGGGAGAGTGATAGAAGATCTCTCTGTCACCTGCCTTTCAAGCAGGTGAATGTAGGTGAAACTTTATTTTTTATTTTTTTGCGATTTATTTATTTATTTGAAAGTCAGAGTTACACAGAGAGCAGAGAGGCAGAGAGAAAGAGAGAGAGGTCTTCCATCCACTGGTTCACTCCCCAACTGCCTGCAACGGCCGGAGCTGTGCTGATCTGAAGCCAGGAGCTTCTTCCAGGTCTCCCACGCGGGTGCAGGGGCCTAAGGACTTGGGCCATCTTCTACTGCTATTCCAGGCCAAGGCAGGGAGCAGGATCAAAAGTGGAACAGCTGGGACTCAAACCTGCGTCCATATGGGATGGCAGCACTGCAGGCGGCAGCTCTACCCACTGTACTACAGTGCTGGCCCCAAACCTTTCTTTTTTAAAAAAAAAAAGAGGTTCTTGGGATAATACAGGAAAGAGATGTTGGTTGTTGGGACCTCTTGGTAGCATTGGCAGAGATAAGAAGAAGAGGCATTTTTTTTTTATTTTTTTTTTATTTTTTTTTTATTTTTGACAGGCAGAGTGGACAGTGAGAGAGAGAGACAGAGAGAAAGGTCTTCCTTTGCCGTTGGTTCACCCTCCAATGGCCGCCGCGGCGGGCGCACTGCGGCTGGCGCACCACGCTGATCCGATGGCAGGAGCCAGGAGCCAGGTGCTTTTCCTGGTCTCCCATGGGGTGCAGGGCCCAAGCACTTGGGCCATCCTCCACTGCACTCCCTGGCCACAGCAGAGAGCTGGCCTGGAAGAGGGGCAACCGGGACAGAATCCGGCGCCCCGACTGGGACTAGAACCCGGTGTGCCGGCGCCGCAAGGCGGAGGATTAGCCTAGTGAGCCACGGCGCCGGCTAAGAAGAGGCATTTTTTTAAAATTAGTTACATTTTATTCAGAAACCATAATCAGATTACTTTCTCACAGCAGGTTTTGGGTCTTGAAAAATAAAAGGATAGGCCGGTGCTGCGGCTCACTAGGCTAATCCTCCGCCTACGGCGCTGGCACTCCAGGTTCTAGTCCCGGTCGGGGCGCTGGTTCTGTCCCAGTTGCTCCTTTTCCAGTCCAGCTCTCTGCTGTGGCCCGGGAGTGCAGTGGAGGATGGCCCAAGTGCTTGGGCCCTGCACCCCATGGGAGACCAGGAGGAAGCTCCTGGCTTCGGATCAGTGCAGCGCAGCACCGGCTGTAGCGGCCACTTGTGGGGTGAACCAATGGAAAAAGGAAGACCTTTCTCTCTGTCTCTCTCACTGTCTAACTCTGCCTGTCAAATAAATAAATAAATAAAAGGATATCAAATGTAGGGAAAGCATACATAATACTGGACATCATGACTTAATTCCCCAGGGAGGAGGCATTTTGGATTTAAGCAAGTGTTGTTTGCTGATAGGCTGGTCTGAGGCAGGAGAGGAAGTGAGCAGTCAGCGATGATACAAGACTTTTGGCCTGGGCATTTGGAGCTGGGGTTACAAACAAGAAGGAGAAAGCTGTTGGAAAATCACATTTAGGAGGGGAAATAAGATCCCATTAGATTTTCTTTCTTTTTAAAAAACTATTTTCACTTCATTTGAAAGGCAGGGGGAGAGAATGAGAGACAGAGCAGCTAGAAAGAGATCTTGCATCAGCAGGTTCGCTCCCCAGGTGGCCACAAAGGCCAGGGTGGGGCCAGGCTGGAGCCAGGAGCCAGGAGCTTCCTCCAGGTCTCCCTGGTGGGTAGTGGGGATCTACTCATTTGGGCCATCTTCATCTACTTTTCCCAGGCCATTAGTAGGGAGCTAGATCAGAAGCGAAGCAGCCAGAACAGGAACCTGCCAGTGCCCATATGGACTGCTGGTGTCACAGGCAGCGGCTTTACCCTCTGCTCCACAGCGCCGGCCCCCCACCTGCTGGTTCATTTCTCTAATGCCTGCAACAGCCAGGACTGGGCCAAGCTGAAGTCAGAATCTTGGGACTGAGTCTGGGTCTCCTGTGTGGGTGGCAGGGACCCAAGTACTTGAACCATTATCTTTTTTTTTTCTTTTCAGCATCTAGGTTTTTATTAATGTAAATTCTTAAAAACAAGCATCCATAGCTGTGGAGGGGTTGAGGGTGGGGGCAGAAGGGCGAAGTGGGGGGAAGGAATTCCGCTCTATTGGCAATAAAGCTCCAGATCAGTCCTGTCGTGGATGTCACCGGCCCACAGCGACATGCGGTCCTTGAAAATCGTGTACCCTTCTTAACCGATCTTGCTCCAACGGGTGCCAGCTCAGGCTGCAGTCAGCTCCTTCAGGTCCCCGATGGTGTCATCATCCACAGGTGAGGTTGTGAGATGCCACAACCTCACTCCAGTGCTAAACCCCAACTGGAATTCCAATCATTATCTTTTACCTCCCAGGGTGCACATTAGCAGGACACTGGATTGGAAGTGAAGTAGTTCGGACCAAGCTGTCTGATACGGGATGCAGGCATCTCCAGCTAACTGCCCACCCACCCCATCCCCTTTGCATTTTCAGGCAGACTGGGAAGCCAGGGTGCCGTGAGCAGATGCAGGACAGAGCAGTATCTGAGTGGAGGAGGAGGTGTGGAGGCTGGGGCGTAGGTTGGTCTCCCTGAGGAGCCCTGAGTCTTTGTGTTGAGGATCTGAAATGGTGCAGATTCTGGCACTTGGGAAGGTTTGGTGAATGTAGAAGTTTTCTTTCTTGTGTTTGTAAAAAGGATAAAGTCTAAGGATGGATGTTTGAGGAAAGGAGAGAGTCATTCAGATGGAGTGGGATTCAGAGGATGGAATGGGTTTGGAGGTGCAAGATTCTGAACTTGACCCTCAGGGCCCTACTTCCCTTGGCCTCTGTCCACCTATCCAGGCCCTCCAAGATCCAGTTTCCTCTGCCTCTGCTTCCCAGCCCCACCAGCCACTGGACACGGATTGGAACAATGTCAAGGACTTTCCACCATTTTCTCTGCCAGGAACGTTCTTCCTTTTGCTGTTGATTTTTGTTTCATTTGGACGGTAGCGAGACAGAGAGGTCTTCCATTTGCTGGTTTACCAACCAAATGCTTGCAACAGCCATGGCTGCGCCAGGCTGGAGCCAGCAGCCCAGACCTTCATCCAGGTCTCCCACATGGGTGGCAGGGACCCAAGCCCCGGAGCCATCACTTCCTGTTTCCCAGAGTGTGCATTAGCAGGAAGCTGGAATCAGAAGTGCAGCTGGGACTTGAACCCAGGCACTTGGAAAGGGATGTGGGCACCCCAAGCAGCATCTTAACCATTGTACCAAGTGCCCACCCCCACCTTGCTGGTCAGGGGCTGGAGCAGGGAAACACCTTGGGGGTTACTGACACCTTCCGTCATGAAGCAAAAGTCCCCAGCGTCCCCAGACTTCCTTCCTGGCTATGAAATACGTGATAAACTCGCAGGGAAGCTGGCCGCGGGGGGAGTTGCCAAGGAAGGCCACGCTAGGGTGCCATCTGGGCAGACAGATGTAGGAGGAAAAGTGGCCGCGGTGGGCAGGTGTCGGGGTCTCTCACGGCAGGGTGGAGCTTCGCCCAGCAGGTGGCTGGAGCAGAGCAGAGCAGTGATGGAGAGAAGGAAGAAGGGGAGGCCTGAGAGATGCTGGGGCTCGTTGGCCACTGCCAGGACTGGCATTCGTGCCCGGTGAGGTGGGGGCTGCCGCAGTTTGAACAGAGGATGTGAACTGACTTCGATGTTAACAGATCCTTTGGCTGCCATGTGGAGAGCAGGTTGTGGGGGCAGGGGAGGTGTTGCACCAGAAACTGTGGGTGTCATTTCTGCCAGGGACGAGTGACCATTCTGGGGTCCGAGAGTGGGCAGCTGGTAGAGGAGAGGCCGGGAAGGGAGGCCGAGAAGGTTGGAGGCAGCCGAGGATGAGCAGTGATTTCAGGAAGAGAAGGTGTTGAAAGCTACGGAGGGACTGGAAAAGCAACCCGAGAATTCCTGCTGGATCTAGCAGGGTGGAAAGTTTTTGTTTTGTTTTAAAAAAAGATTTACTTATTTGGGACTGGCACTGTGACATAGCAAGTAAAGCTACTGCCTGCAGTGCCAGCATCCCATATGCGCACTAGTTAATGTTCTGGCTGCTCCACTTCCAACCCAGCTCTCTGCTATGGCCTGGAAAAGCTGTAGAAGATGACCCAGGAGCCGGCGCCACGGCTCACTAGGCTAATCCTCCGCCTTGCAGCGCCGGCACACCGGGTTCTAGTCCCGGTCGGGGCGCCGGATTCTGTCCCGGTTGCCCCTCTTCCAGGCCAGCTCTCTGCTGTGGCCCGGGAGTGCAGTGGAGGATGGCCCAAGTGCTTGGGCCCTGCACCCCATGGGAGACCAGGATAAGTACCTGGCTCCTGCTATCGGATCAGCGCGGTGCGCCGGCCACAGAGCACTGGCCGCGGCGGCCATTGGAGGGTAAACCAACGGCAAAGGAAGACCTTTCTCTCTGTCTCTCTCACTATCTACTCTGCCTGTCAAAAAAAAAAAAAAAAAAAAGATTTTATTTATTTATTTGACAGGTAGAGTTACAGAAAGAGAGAGAGAGAGAGAGAGAGAGGTTTTCCTTCCATTGGTTTGCTCCCCAAATGGCCGCAATGGCCAGAGCTATGCCCATCCAAAGTCAGGAGCCAGGTGCTTCTTCCTGGTCTCCCATGCGGATGCAGGGGCCCAAGGACTTGGGCCATCTTCTACTGCTTTCCCAGGCCACAGCAGAGAGCTGGACTGGAAGATGAGCAACCAGGACTAGAACTGGCACCCATACGGGATGCTGGAGCCGCAGGCGGAGGATTAACCTAGTGTGCCACAGCACCGGCCCCTTGGGCCATCTTCTTCCACTGTTTTCCCAGGCCATTAGCAGGGAACTGGATCAGAAGTGGCACATCCAGGACTCGAACCAATTATCATATGGGACACCAGCATTGCAGGCAGAGGCTTAACTCACTGCATCACAATGCTGTCCCCTTAATGGAGGTTTTAAGGGGCCTCCAGGGGAGCTGCATTGGTTGTGGACTGAGACCCAGTGAGAAAGGTGGTGGCAGACGCTGTCTTTGGAGCACTGTTGGGAAGGAGAGAGGCTGCTGTGTCTGGTGGGGCTGCAGGAGGGTGTGTTTTGTTCGCCTCCATGAAAAGCCCACCTGCAGGCCGCAGTGGGTCACAGCCCTCGTGCTCGAGGCCTGGGGGGCTCAGCCGACTGCTGGCATGGATGGCGAGTACTCCCTTGGGCATGGTCCCCAGCCTTATGAAAAGAGCCCAGGGGTTTGTGGCAGCAGTTTGGGACCATTGTCCCAGGAACTTCCCTTTCTGTGGCTGTTAGCTGGGGTGCACTTTGACCAGAAGTCACATCCTACCCAAGCAGCTTTGTTTGCAAGGCTGCCTGAGCTCTCCAAAGATGGTTCCCAGGCCAACGTGAGGTAGAGGAGTCTGGGATGCCTTGGGCAGGCCTCTGCTCCCCAGGCCCTTACCCTTCAGGCCCCTTTGTGGTCTGTCCCCATCCCCCCCTCCCTCGGCTTTTCCCTTTCTAGCCTGATTGGTTGGCCACCAGGTGTCGCCCTCACAGCAAGACTTGGTCCTGGAAGCTTCCAGGTTCGATTTGCCCAGAGTAGGATGCAGCTAGAGCGGGTTTTTGCCAGAAATATGGGTCACCTGGCCCCGTCTTCAGGGTCCTCGGAGTCACCGCTCTGTTGGGCCTGGGGAAGGCCTGACCCTGGATGATGGGAGACTCCTGTGCTGTTCAGGTGATGGAAGTGGGTGTCAGGAGGGCCCCACATCAAAGCAGAGCTGCAAAGGGAAACATTAAAGAAGCCTAACCTGTTGAGCGGTGACTAAGGCTGGAGAGGAAGCAGGAAGCTGGTGGATGGCGAGGGGTGGGGGGGCGGAAGGAGCAGGGCCTGTGTGAGCCCGAGAAGAGCTGTCCTCGCACAGAGAGCAGCTGCCCGCCCCCACCGTGCCCTCCTGGGAGAGCCTGGCATGCGGCCTTGCCCAGATCCAAGCTCCGCCATCCCAGTACTGTGGCAGCCCCGGGGTCTGGGAACGTGGACCTGAGGGTCTTTTACTGAAATGCTCCTCGGCTTCCCAGGGAACGTCCTGAATCTCTGTGGGGCTTTGTCGGCGTGGACCCAGCTCAGGTTGAGACCTTTCTTTCACGTTCTCAGAAAACCAGGCGCCAGGACGCTCATCACAGTCACAGCAGAGAGGCGAGGGGCAGGTGGGTGGGGTCTTGGAGGCAGGTGGGAGCTTTTGTAAGTTCACCCGCAGAAGTGTCTGCTGTCCAGGAGCGCCCCGGGCCCTGCCCCAGCACTCCGCTGCCTGGGGGCGCGGTTCATTGGAGATGAGTGTGCTCAGAGCAGCCCTAGGCCTTTCTCGGCTTCGACCTGACGTGTCTGGCGTCCCCCTCACAGATCTCCTGATGACGGGGTGCGGCCCTGTGTTTGCCATGCAGCACGTCGTGGGCGTGCCCCACGCGCTGGCACGGAGAGGCCTCCTTGGAAGGGAACTCTTTGTGACCAGGACTCTCTGCAGCCCAGGCCCCAGCACGCCCAGGCAGAAAAGACCTGAGGAGGTGGCCCTGGGGCTGTATCACCGCCTCCCGGCGCTGGGAAGAGCCCTGTGGCACAGCGTTCAGCAGCAAGCGTCCTCCACAGCCAAGACGTGGTGGGGCCGCTACGAAGAGTTTGTTGGACTCAACGAGGTTCGAGAGGCCCAGGGAAACGTGACGGAGGTGAGGAGGGGAGCAGGGCGGCTGGCTCTGCCCTGGACCTGGGAACTGTAGCTTGCAGGCTGACGTCATCAGCCGTGGTGCTGTGAGATGGCAGGCAGCCTTGCCTATTCCTAAACCATCATCACTAGACTCATTTCTCAGTAGAATCCTGGGCTGGACACTCCTGGAGTGAAGGGCTCTATGTAACTATACCCCTCACCCACCTAAAAACAGTCGCAGTGTGCCGAGAAGTCCCTGGCCATTGTTGTTTTAAAGACTTACTTATTTGAAAGGCACAGTGACCGAGAGAGGGAGCTTCCATCTATTTGGTTCACTCCCCAAATGACCACAATGGCTGGGGCTGGGGCTGGGCCAAGCTGAAGCCAGGAACCCAGAACTCCATCTGGGTCTCCCACGTGGGTGGCAGGGACCCAAGCATCTGGGCCATCTTCCACTGCCTTCCCAGACACATTGGCAGGGAGCTGGCTCTGAAGCAGAGCAGCCAGGACTTGAACCGGTGCTCCAACATGGGATGCTGGCATCACAAGTGGCAGCTTACCCTGCTGCACTGTGACCTGGCCATTACGTCCATTCTGTAGGCCATGGAGCACTTTCTGCATTGCCGGGGGTCACAGCAACTCTTGGTCTGGATGTGACTATAACAGCCCTTGTGAAGGGCCCCCAGGAAACAGCAGACTGTGTGCTACTGTGGCAGCAGGAAGGCACTGTGCCGTCTCTGTTCCCATTCCAGCTTAGGCATGGGGCTGTGCAGAGAGGTGGGCACACTGCTGTCTCTACGCTTACAGACTCTGAGCTTGCTTGCCCTGGGGCCCCTGGGGCTATGCAGTCAACAGTACCCACAACAGTGCTGTAAGGCATGAGTAAGGTAACAGGCAGCAAGCCGCTTAAGCGGATAAGTCCCATGCCGTAGCTCGTATGAAACCAGAGGTGGCTGGGTCTGGTGGATACGGATTGTGTGCACTAGCTGTTTCCAAGTTTCTCAAGGGTGTGTTATTTCTACTTGAATGGACAAATCCAGTAATTCCGATGGGCATGGCCCAGGGCTGCTCTTTGAGCACCACTGGGTGAGCCAGGATTAGTGTCCAAGGATCTGGTTCCACCCTCTGCAGCTGGCACCCAAGGACCTCTTCCTAGCCAAAGCCTTGTTGGGAATGGGGTTGTGTGTGGAGAGAAGGGGCAGCCAGCCTCCGTTGTTCTCTCCACAGGCAGAGAAAGTGTTCATGGTGGCTCGTGGGCTCGTCCGGGAGGCTCGGGAGGAGTTGGAGGTTCAGCAGGCCAAGCTGAAGGAGGTGAGGGACCGCTTGGACCGCGTCTCCAGGGAGGACAGCCAGTACTTGGAGCTGGCCACGCTGGAGCACCGGATGCTGCAGGTAGGCGCCCTGGGAGGCAGCCCTTCCTCACCCGGACCCGGACGGCAGCCCGTGAGGGAGTGGGTGGGGACCCTGACTGGTCAGAGACTCCCATGGAGAGAGAGAGCCCCAGCCTTCCAGGGTGCTGAAGGGGATAGCCCAGGGCAGTGTAGTCAGGGAGCCAGAGTGCTGGGGATGAAGTAGCACGGAGGAGGGGCAGCTGGATACTGGTGGAACCCAAGACTGCTCATGAAACCATGCAGCTTGCTTCACCCCACCAGGCTTATGCAGTCTTCATCCAGCACACGTCTCCCAGGCAGGAACTGGGTGCCAGCCGCAGGCAGTGGACCACCTGCCAGTGGCCACGGCCGCAGGGTCACCGCAACGCTAACCCGGCTTCGTTCCCGCAGGAGGAGAAGAGGCTCCGCACAGCCTATCTGCGTGCAGAGGACTCCGAGCGAGAGAAGTTCTCCCTCTTCTCGGCGGCCGTGCGGGAAAGTCACGAGAAGGAGCGCACGAGGGCCGAGAGGACCAAGAACTGGTCCCTCATCGGGTCCGTCCTGGGGGCCCTCATTGGCGTGGCTGGCTCCACCTACGTGAACCGTGTTCGGCTCCAGGAGCTGAAGGCTCTACTGCTGGAGGCACAGAAGGGGCCTGTGAGTCTCCAAGAGGCCATCCGGGAACAGGCGTCTAGCTACTCCCTCCAGCAGAGGGACCTCCACGACCTCATGGCGGACCTGCGAGGCCTGGTGCACGCTGGCCAGGGGCAGAGCCCTGGGTCTCCGGGAGGTACTTCCCCTCCCCAAGACAGAGATGTCCTTTCAGCTGCTTTGAAAGAGCAGCTCAGTCATTCCAGGCAGGTCCATTCATGTCTGGAGGGCTTACGGGAGCAGCTCGATGGCCTGGAAAAGACTTTCAGCCACATGGCTGGGGTGGTGCAGCTTGCAAAGACAGCAGCACACCCAGGCCCGGAGGAGCCAGCAGACAGGGCTCTGCCCAGCTCCTTGCTAGAGCAGGGGGCTGTGATCTTGGCACTGTCGGACATGGAACAGAGGCTTGAGGCCCAAGCCAACAGGAACACCGTCTACAGCACGCTGGTCACCTGTGTGACGTTTGTGGCCACCCTGCCTGTGCTCTACATGCTGTTCAAGGCCAGCTAGCCCAGAGCCCCCTCCAGCGAGTCCCAAGCGCTCGATGTGGGTGAGGATTTAGTCGGTGAATCCCAGCAGCGAAGTCAGCCTTCGGAGATGCACACGACCTCGGCCTGAGCCGCTGCACCTTCAGGCACACTTTGCGTTGTAGGCAGTGTTTTACATGAATTATCAAAACGCTGCGCTAATGTCCAATTAAAATATCTTCCAAGTTTGTTTTATGTAAAAAAATGTACAGAGACTGAATTTCGTGCATTGAGAGCTGAGATCCGGGACTCGAGGGTCGGGCCCCTTCCGTTCCTGCCTCCCCGTGGTCCTCTGTCAGGGCCGCCCTGGACACACTTGCTCCTGAGGCCTGGTTTTCTGGATTTCCTGGCCCTGTCCTCTGCTTGCCTGACCTGCCCATGTCAGGTGGCCTGGAGGCTCTGGTCAGTGCAACCTTACCTGCTTGTGAGTCAGCCCACTTACGTCACTTCCGGATCACAGGGGAGAATTTGGCTGTAGAGCTGGAAGAATGATCTGAGGAGAGGTGGGAAGAAAGCTTGGGGACGTCGTCACAGGAATGGTGGCCAACCTGGGTCCCCAGTGCAGCGAGGGCTTCGGGCAGTGCTGCTGTGCTGGGGCTGGGTATGCCGAGCTTGGGATGACCTTGACAGGTGTGGGCAGAGCTCAGGCCACCAGCAGTGTGAACGCACAGGAAGTGATGGGGAGGGGCCCCCGCCCCCCCATAGGGGCATGGAGGCAGAGTGCCCTTAGAACTCCTGATCTCTGTGATCCTTGACCTCCCGGGCTAAATGGCCGTGGGTGGCCTTCTGTAAACAGGGAGCTTGGGGGATGCTGTGTACTCACAATGGAGCCTAGTGGAGAGCCCACCCTCCCTGTAGAACACACCCAGCTCTTTGCAGGGTCTGTGGGTAGCGGTTTGTTCATCGGTGCCTGCACAGCTGACTGAGCAGAGGCCCAGTAGAACCAGGAGTATCTCCTGTGAGGCACCCTTCCTACCTTCCTGGAGCCTGGCTCAGCCTGGGCTGTGAGTGTGGCCCAAATGGCCGCATTCTGGCCCCTCCATCCAGAATGACCTGGGATCCTGGTGCGGCAGGAGGTGCCATGACTGTGAGCAGATGAGGGGAGCAGTGGGGTTCACAAGAACCAGGTTCCCTTCTGGGAAGAGGCAGATCCTGAAAGATGTTTGAGTGAGTAGCTTTGGGGAGGAAAGGCCCCTGGACACGTGGAAGGGGCTAGCGCAAGCTGCAGAAGCAGGAAAGCCAAGGTAGGCAGCTGAGGGAGGGATTCTCCTGACAGGCGGTGCTCCGGATGGGGTGGGGCTTGTGGAGCACACCGTCAGAGAGCAAGGTGAAAGACCTGTGCCAAGCCGCCGCTGTAGACCAAGTGCTCCGTGTCTGGAACTCAAGCGCTGGAATCCAAGTGGAGGAAGAGGGTTCACCTGAAGAGTTGGGGAGGGAGAATTCGGAAGGCACAGAGCCTGGTAGATGAGAGGGACTGCGGGGAAGCCCTCGAGGAGGTGGGGGGTGGGAGGAGGGTGTCTGTGACCCTGGCTGTCAGGGCAGTAGCTGGGGTGGACGACCTGCACCTCCAGGTTGAAGCTTCCAAGTGATGTGTGTGCCTGTGCGTGTGTGTGAGAGACAGTTTTGTTTCCCAGGAGGCTGTGCCAATGGCCTCGAGCCAGAACTCTCCAGAAGTTCTAACAGGATGGGCTAGGTCCTGGCTCCCGTTGCTGTGGATGGGAAGGGACAAACAGGCCTCAGGAGAGAACCCTCCTGCCCAGCGTTTCCTCCTGCGAAGGCCCAGGAGTCCGCCAGTGAGGCAGTCTAGACTTGCCCAAGGCTTCTCAGCTTGGGGTGGTTCCAGGTAGGGGCCTGGGACGGAGAGGAGGGCGGGGCGCCCATGCTGGTGCACCTCGGCCCGGTGTGCCAGCTTCAGCGGCCGGGCGAGGGGGGTTCACCCCCACTTGCTGGTGAGCAAATAGGTTGAGGGGGGGCGGGTGTCAGGTTACAGGGCTTAGCGATGGCGCAAACCCAGGTCCAAAGCCCGAGCTCTGCTCTCAAACAGCGCAAGGTGGGGGCGGAGGGAGGGGCTGGCTGGTGGGGAGTCCCGGGAGAAGGAGCGGTGGGCAGGACCAGGTGCGCAGGGGAGAAACGAGGCGCCTTAGTTCAGGTAAGGGAAGTTGAGGGAGAACGTCCACAGGAGCCCGTCCTGGAAGGGAGAGCGGGCGGGATGGTGGCGGAGGCGGCCAACGAACAGACGGGCCAGGTGAGGCGCGGGACCCGACTCCGGCGAGGCGAGAGAGGCCCGGCCGCTCCCCTCCCGGGAGGGCTCCCAGTTCCAGTTCCAAAGCAGCGCGCAGGTGAGGCCCCGCGGGGGCGGGGCGGAGCAGTGTTGCCATGGCTACCGCCGCCGGGCAGCCCCTGAGCCCCCTCCCTATGCGGGAGGGGCTGTGCACCCCCGCACTTGGCGGGCGCGGAGGCCGCGCGGCCGGAATGCGGGGTCCCGGGCAGTCCGGGGCCGTGCGCCCCGCTCTCCCGGCTGCTTCCGGCCTGGCCCCGGCGGCGGGCGGGGGGAGGGCGGCCCGGCGGGTGGGGGTGGGGGGGGAAGGAGCGGAGCCGGGCCCGGCCGACGCGGCTTTGTCTCCTTTGTTCCCAGCGGTGGCAGCGCTGCGGCGGGAGGGGCGGGCAGCGGGCGCAGTTTTCCGCCCCTCGGTCTCCGGGTAACAGCTGCGGCTCCGCCAGACCCACCTCCGGGGCAGGCCGCCGCGCACACAGCCGCGTCCCGAGCGGCCGGCGCCCCCTCGGCGCGCACATCCCGCGCGGCCGGCCGGGCGGTGAGTGCCGGGCGCGGGGCCGGGGCGGCGGGGCCCCGGCGAGGCCGCGCGCCCCGAGGCGGAGCGGTCTGGGGCCGGGATCCGGCCGGGCAGGGGCGGCCTGGGGAGTGGTGGGCGGCTTCGGCGCCGAGAGTTGGGACCACGCTTCTCCGCGCGGAGGGAAACTCTGGCGGCGCCGCCTGTAACGCGATTGGGAGACAGAGGAGGTGGAGCTGCTCCTCCGCGCCCCCTCCTCGTCGCCGCCGCCGCGCCGGGGACCGACCGGCCCCTTCCCCGCCCTCCCGGGGCCACGGGTGGGGTCCTCGCCCCGCGACCTGGTCGGGGAGGGGGGAGGGCCGCGGCGCCCCCTTGAGAGTAACAGCCTTTGCAGGTGCGCTCGCGGGACTGACAAAGGCGGACCCCGAGCCTCCAGGCTTGAGGGCGCGTCCCGCTCCACACTTCGGGTGCGTGATGGTGAGCACCGCGGGGCATCTTGGAATCCCGCCGGCGGTGGCTCTCCCACCCGCGGCAACACACGGCGGACAGGGTGGGCAGTGCGCACGGCCGCACCGTCAATGAATGGAGCAGGGGGCGGAGAGGGAGTCCTGTTCCCACGGACCCCCAGGTAAATGTGCAGGTGTGGAGTGTGGAACGGCTGGGCCGTGAGCCTCGTTGGTAGGTGAGGACAGCTCCACGAGGTTTCAGGAAGTGCTTGCTTTCTACAGGCGGCCATGGGCCCTGCTGAGGAGGTGCAGAGAGAGGTGGGCCCAGAAGAGGCCCACCAGGCACGCTTGGGCATGGGCAGTGAGGCCTTGGCGGTGAGCCTGGACAGAGCCCCAGAGGTGGGGAGTGGGAGGAGATCTGACGGTGCAAGTCGGGGACAGGAGGCTGGCTCCAAATCAGCATATCGGCCTTTCCAGTCTGCTGGGGTCAGCCATTAATAAGAGGGGGGCCTGCTGCCTTGCCCGAGGAGATACCAAGTGGCTTGGAGAGTGGGCAGGGGGCATGGTCTCCCCTAGCAGCGGGGTTCCCTTTACCACCACACAGAGAGCACCTGCTCTTTTGCCGTCTGTGAGCTGGAGCCACACTCCCTGCCTTTGAGGAGCTTCAAGTCCAGAGCTGGGGGAGGGGGGCACATCAGCCTCAGCTCTTCCATCCCCTGCTGCCCGGAGTGACCTCCTCAGCACCCTGGCAGGATGGCTGGGTGTGGGAGTTAATGGGCTAGAGAGGGAGTGGGCATTCCAGGCAGCAGGACAGCCGCGTGACTTGACAGCAGAGGAGCGAACCGCTGTCTGTCGTTCAGGCATCAGGAACGAAGAGCATGTGGGGGGCGGGGGGCTAGAGGGCCTTGGCCTTTGTCCTCTGACCCACCTCCCCCGGGGGGGGCACCAGAGGCCCTGGGGGCAGAGATGCCCTCCAGTTCTGCTAGAGGAAGATCCTGGCAGAGGGGCTGGGGGCTGCTCCAAGGACCGCAACATGTGTGTCCACACGCAGGCGGAAATGTCACTGCCCTTCTTTGCTCCTCCCGTGTGGGGCAGGGGAAGAACCCTGACAGCTTTCCCTGGAGTGGCCCAGCCCCAGGCCTCCAACCCCGCCCGTTCTTCCTGTGGGCCCCTCTGCCGGGCTGTGATTTCCCATTTGGGGAGTGACTTGTGGTTGCCTCTTGAGGGATGGAGAAGCTTGGCACCAGTAGGCTCTGAGCAAATATTTGTAAGCAAATGAAGGAGCGAATGTTGATCTGCAGGACCCAATGCCCAGGGCACATCCCTGGCATGAGTGGCAGGAGGGGTGAAAGGCAGCTGAGTGTGGGCCGTGGCCTCTGGCCATCCCCAGGGAGGCCCAGTCCTCCCAGAGGAGGAAACTTGCTCTCTCCATCCCTTGGAGACAAGGTGGGGGGCTCCTGGGCAGCCTGGCCTTGCCACAGTCCTGGGATTCTGGCCGGGTTCGAGACTTTCCCTGCCGCCTCCCCCCCCACCCCCTTGGGTGGCAAACAGAGGCGGCCTTGTTCCCGCTCCCAAAGAGCTGCCCTGTTCTCTGCACACTAAAAATGGAAACCCCCAAGCTATTTTGGGAGCAGTGCCCAGCCAGGCTGTGGCCGTGGCCCCCCTGCTCCCACCAGGCTGTGGCCACAGCGTCCCAGCTCCCGCCACCAGGCCTGTAGACCCTCCTCTGAGCCCTGGGGGGGGGGGGGCTGTTCACTTTTTGGACAGCCTCAGAGGCACCCTGCTGAGACCTCTGCAGGGGTGAAGAGGAGCAAAGGCTTAGGACACTGCACTGACAGCCTGGCAGCTGGGTGGTGGGCGGGGCGGGCAACGTGGCCTGGGCCGGGCAAGTGGGGGAAGTGTCACCCAGCCTGGGATGCAGGGTTTTTCCCATCACTTTGCCGACCTTGATGCTGCTGGCTGAGGACACTTGGGTCTGGGGAAGGTGGTATTGCCATGATTTCCTGATTCTGGGACTCGGGGGCTTCGGTTCCGGCCTGCAAGGAGGGTCCCAAGAGGAAAGCAGGCCTTTGAATCTGGGGAGGCCCTGGGGACCAGGGATGCAGCCGGGCATGGTGACTTCCTCCGGAACACCTGCGTCTTGGCCGTCACTCTGGGCCCCGGCACTGCTCTCACCTGCAGGAGAGGAAATAGTGAGAGACAGCCCAGCTTCCACGGCTCTCTAGGACGTTGGGCTTGACCAGGGAAGGGTGCAGGAGTGTACGTTTGAGGATGTCTGAATGTGCAGATGTGCGCACCTGTGTGAGGGTGTGTCCATGTGTGCCCGTGCAGAAGTGTGTGCCTGTGTGTGTGTGCACTGCCAGCTGTCTACACGGGTGTGTCTTGTGTGGACTCTGAACGTGGGAGCTTCTGTGCTGTGTCGCCATTCTGGCTGTGTGTGTGTGTCTCTGCTGTGTGTGTGTCTCTGCTGTGTGTGTAGGTCCTGTCTGTGTCAGCGTGTGTGCAAGTGCCTGGGGGTGGGGTGGGTTGGTGTGCCTCCATTTTGGTGCATGTCTGCCAGTGTGCTGGTGGCTCCTGGCCTGTGTGGAGGCTGTGTATCTGGTCCCTTCACAGGGCATGGTGGAGAGGAAAGGACCCAGAGTGGGAGAGGGCTGTGCTGGGGGCCTGGCTGGGCCCTGCTGGCCGTGGGTCTCCTTCCTAGCTGACCTTTCCCAGGCCCCTCAAGTGCCTGCCTCTGCTGCCCTCCCCTCCCCTGTGGGCTCTGAGGAGGCGTCCTCTGTGGAATGTGTTTGGTGGCCGAGGGCCAGGCTGGGCCTTGCTCCACCGGCGGCTGGGCAGTGGGGAGGGGTACTTCGGTGCTGCCTTCACGGTGGGGAGCCCAGGGCGCCCTCGTGCCCGCGGCCCCGTCCCCAGCCTCATGCTCTGCTTTCCCCCTGGCTAGGTGACTCCTGCTCAGGTCATGCTGTTGTCTCCTGATCCAGCCGGCCCTGCCAGGTGAGCCTGGCCGCACACCTAGGCCTGTGGCAGCAGAGTGACCCCACTGTGCTGAGGGCTTCCGAGGAGGGGCCCAGGCTTCGGGACCCCACACTCTCAGCCGAGCCTCCCTTTTTGCGTCCACCTGTTGGTTCTGTGATTATTGTCCTGAGTTCTGGGCCTGAAAATCCCCAATCCTTGTCCAGCTCTGACTTGCTGGTGGCCCAGGGGCCCTCACCTTCCCTCTTTATGCTCTGGAAACCCACATCCGTAGAGGGCACTGCCGCCTCCCCTCGCCTGCTCTCCAGTCCCTTCCAGGCCCTGCTCCCTGTCTGATCCTCGTGTGGCCCAGGGCAGTATGGGTGAAGGTGGCATGGACTGGGTGCAGGTCTCCCAGGAGCAGTGCTTACAGAGATGGGTGGGGTTGATGTTTCCGGGGAAAGAATCTGCTATGCTTGCCCCTTGACAGTGTGGTGGCCTCGGGGTCGGCTTGGACCGTGGTGTCCGTTAAGCCTGATCCTCCTCGGCTCAGCCCTTGGGCTAGGAGGGGCATCTTGGCAATGCCCCAGCCTCGTCCCTCACCAGTGATCCCCGGTGCTCGGGTGGCCACATGAGCTCTGCTCTACCTCTCTCCCTGCCAGGTGACCATGCCTGCCCTCGGCCTGGCTCTTCTCCAGGCACTCTGGGCCGGGTGGGTGCTCGCCCTCCAGCCGCCTCCACCAGCTGCTTTCACTCCCAACGGCACAAATCTACAGCATCTGGCAAGGGACCCCACCTCCGGCACCCTCTACCTAGGCGCCACCAACTTCCTGTTCCAACTGAGCCCTGGGCTGCAGCTGGAGGCCGAGGTGTCCACTGGGCCCGTGCTAGACAGCAGGGACTGCCTGCCTCCCGTGATGCCCGATGAGTGTCCCCAGGCCCAGTCTACGAACAACCCAAACCAGCTGCTCCTGGTGAGCCCTGGGGCCCTGGTGGCGTGCGGGAGCGTGCACCAGGGGGTCTGCGAGCAGCGGCGCCTGGGGCAGCTCCAGCAGTTGCTGCTGAGGCCGGAGCGGCCTGGGGACACCCAGTATGTGGCTGCCAATGACCCCGCCGTCAGCACTGTGGGGCTGGTGGCCCAGGGCTTGGCCGGGGAGCCCCTCCTGTTTGTGGGGCGAGGATATACCAGCAAGGGTGTGGGGGGCGGCATCCCCCCCATCACAACCCGGGCTCTGCAGCCCCCAGACCCCCAAGTCGCCTTCTCCTACGAGGAGACGGCCAAGCTGGCAGTGGGCCGCCTCTCCGAGTACAGCCACCACTTTGTGAGTGCCTTCGCGCGTGGGGACAGCGCCTACTTCCTGTTTTTGCGGCGGGACCTGCAGGCTCAGTCTAGAGCCTTCCGTGCCTATGTGTCTCGCGTGTGCCTCCGGGACCAGCACTACTACTCCTATGTGGAGCTGCCTCTGGCCTGCCAGGGCGGCCGCTACGGGCTGATCCAGGCTGCAGCCGTGGCTGCGTCTGGCGCCGAGTCCGGTGGGGAGGTGCTCTTTGCCGCCTTCTCCTCGGCTGCTCCCCCGGCTGTGGGCCGGCCCCCATCAGCAGCTGCCGGGGCTGCGGGAGCCTCTGCCCTGTGTGCCTTCCCCCTGGACGAGGTGGACCGGCTTGCCAACCACACGCGTGACGCCTGCTACACCCGGGAGGGCCGTGCTGAGGACGGGAGCCAGGTGGCCTACATCGAATACGACGTCAACTCCGACTGCGCGCAGCTGCCCGTGGTGAGTTCTCTGGCTGCCGGCCTTTCCCCTTCCCTGAGGCCGCTGGCCAGGGCAACTGGAGAGAAGAAGGGCCAGTCCAGATGCTGGGTGCTTCCTCTGTGTGCCTGGGAGGGAGAGGGCGACTCAGCACGCGTCACATTCAGGGTGACGATGGGGTGTTTGAGGGCTTTAGGGTAGGGGCAGAAAGTTGGATGGTGTCCCATTGTTTTAGGTTCTGAGCAGGGGAGGGAGGTGAGAGTAGGACCTGCGTGGCCACAAGCTCAGGTTGGAGAGCAGGGAGAGGGTGTGCGCAGGGGTACTGAGTCGTGGGGAGGTGGGGACAGTGCAGGGGAGTGCACTGGGCAGTGAGGAGGCAGCTGGGAAAGTGGCCCAGGAGGAGGCTGAGCACAAGAACTGAAGGAAGCGGCTCCTGGGCCAAGGATGGGGGGGGGGGCACCAGTAGAGGTGAGGACTCAGGACCGAGAATGTGGGAGACGTTGTCCCAGGAAGAGTTTTTTAGGGAGGACAGTCGAGCCTGGGGCGAGGCTGAGGTTGTCCCAGGAGGACTACAGGGAAGACAGGCTTGTTCTGGGCTAGCCGGGAGGGGTGTGGGTGCCCAGGGAGGGTCTTATCAACACACCTTGCTCTCTGTAGGACACACTGGATGCTTATCCTTGTGGCTCAGACCACACACCTAGCCCCATGGCCAGCCGTGTCCCGCTGGAAGCCACACCAGTTCTGGAGTTGCCGGGAGTTCAGCTCACAGCTGTGGCAGTCACCATGGAGGATGGACACACCATCGCTTTCCTGGGTGACAGTCAAGGGCAACTGCATAGGGTGTGTCCACAGGAAGTCCTAGGTCTTACCCAGGATCTAAAGGGTACAGGTGCTGGGGACCCTGCCTGGTTGGAGTCACCTCTGTGTCCCCTAGGACATGGCCTCCAGCCTTGTGGCTCCCTGCCCTCTCTGGGCTGGTTGCACCTGTCACAGCCTAGGGGTCCACTGTGGGTGAGGGAGGGCCTTGGGCCTGTGGCCATGGACTTGGTTCCCAGACCTGTGGTCTCTCTGATCTCAGGTCTACTTGGGCCCCGGGAGCGATGGGCAGCCATACTTGACACAGAGCGTCCAGCAGGGGTCTGCAGTGAGCAGAGACCTCATCTTTGATGGGACTTTTGAGCACCTGTATGTCATGACCCAGAGCACAGTGAGTGGCAGGCACGAGCCAGGGCGTGGCTGCTGGAAGGAGCCTGGGGCGGGGCCAGGGACCGGTGGGTGAATGAGCCGCTGGTGTCGGGGTTGCTGGCCTCAGGTGCTCTCTGCTCTCACAGCTTCTGAAGGTTCCTGTGGCGTCTTGCGCTCAGCACCTGGACTGTGCGTCTTGCCTGGCGCAGAGGGACCCATACTGTGGGTGGTGTGTGCTCCTTGGCAGGTTAGTGCCCCACCGACCCCGACCCTCCTGGCCCTGCACCCTGAACCCCTGCTCCCCACCTTCCATGCTGGGCATACACAGGGCCCCCCACAGGTCACGGACGGGTGCTGCTCATTCTCGCTCAGGTGCAGTCGCCGTTCTGAGTGCTCCAGGGGCCAAGGCCCAGAGCAGTGGCTCTGGAGCTTCCAGCCTGAACCAGGCTGTCTGCGAGTGACAGCCATGAGTCCTGCCAACATCAGCCGAGACGAGAAGAGGGAGGTGAGGGACCCTGGGAGTTGGTGTCAGACGCACCCAATAGCACGTAGCCTTGCAGAGTCCCTTCTCTTGGAGCCTTGATTTCTTGATTTTTATTATGACCCAGGCCTGCGGGTGTTGGTGAAGGCTTGGGGGTGAGGGGCTGGTGGTGCCTGCCCATATAATTGCTGCCCAGGGGCCCCAACAGTGTGTCCTGTGCTCTCTTGGCAGATTTTCCTGACGGTGCCAGACCTGCCACCCCTGTGGCCTGGGGAGTCGTATTCCTGCCACTTTGGGGAACATCAGAGTCCCGCCCTGCTGACTGGCTCTGGTGTGATGTGCCCCTCCCCGGACCCTAGTGAGGCCCCGGTGCTGCAGCGTGGAGCTGGTGGGTGAGAGAAAGGGCCGGGGCCAGCCCCGGGGCCCGGGAGCCCCTGCCTGCTCCTGGCTGGGGCTGGGGGAGTTTGGGGCGAGGTGTGGAGCCGGGCAGCGAGCCCTGTGTCGATGCCTTTCGCTGAGTTCCCTCACTGGCACCCCGCCCCCTGAAGTCTGTGTTCTGTGGACTGTGCTCCTGTGCTCCGTGGACTGTACCCCCCAACCCACTGTATGCATCTTTTCCCTTTTCGGGAGGCTCACCCCCCTCTCAGGGTCTGAGCACCCTGCCCCGCCCTCAGCCCCGGCACCTCCCCCCTCCCCCCACAGACCACGTCTCGGTGAGCGTGGAGCTCAGGTTTGGCGCTGTCGTCATCGTCAGAGCGTCCCTCTCCTTCTATGACTGTGTGGCAGTCACGGAGCTCCGCCCCTCCGCACAGTGAGTTCCTCCCCGTGCCCCCTCCCAGCCCCCGACTGCCCCCGGCAACCCCTGCTCCATGGCTGTGCTCCGTGCAGGTGCCAGGCCTGCGTGAGCAGCCGCTGGGGGTGCAACTGGTGCGTGTGGCAGCACCTGTGCACACACAAGGCCTCCTGTGATGCCGGGCCGATGGTGGTGAGCCAGCAGGTGAGCCGCACAGGGTTTGGGGGCTCCAGAGAGGGTGTTGGGGGGCCAGTGTCTGTGTGCCTGCCTGCCTGCCTGCATGCGTGAGGTCCCGTCCCGAGCCCCTGTGCCTGTGTGTGACTGACCCACTGGACAGCGGCTGCTGCACGCCCACCGGGTCGGGGGCAGAGGCCGGCAGGCCTGGCCTTTGGCCCCACCTCGGTCCAGACGCCCCTGGAGCCTCCCTCCCGCTTCTCCTGCGGAGGATTAATGGGCTGTTTCTGTTTCTCTTTCCTTGGTCTCCTCTCCTCTTAACGTCCCCTTTGCCTGCCTCCTGCTCCCGCGCCTGCCTGCTGAGTGGCCCTTCCTGGCTTCCTCTGCCTCCCTTCAGAGCCCGCTTCTCTCCCTAGCCCCTCCTGCAAGAGATGTGCCCGGCCCCTTCCCACCCACAGCCCCCAGAGCCTCGGTCAGCCCTGCTCCCGAGCCCCTTCCGGTGGAGCCGGGGGCTTCCTCCACAGCCGCAGCCTGGGATGCCCCCTCTGAGGCCGGGCCTCCCCTGCTCAGCCCCTGGCCAGGCCCCAGCCCCGTGCCCTCCCCGGCCTTCACAGAGCCACCTCTCCACGAGCAGCCCCCCTCTCCCACATCCCCCCCCAGACCTGCATCCACTGCCCCTGCCCCCGCTGACTTGGGACCTAAGGCCACACCTGAGGACCCCTCGGCCTCCGTCCCGTCACCCTCAGAGGTGCCCCCTGCCGACCCCAGCCCTGAGGCCCCTCCCTCTGCGGTGCCCCTGGACCAGCCCCCTGGCACTGCTCCTGCCACCACTTTCCCAGGGGCCGCTGGCTCCCCGAAGCCCACCCCGGACTGGCTCATGAGAGAAGGCGGCGAGCTGCCCGAGGCGGACGAGTGGACGGGGGGTGACGCGCCCGCCTTCTCCACTTCCACCCTCCTCTCAGGTGATGGAGACTCAGCAGAGCACGAGGGCCCTCCCGCCCCCCTCATCCTCCTGTCCAGCCTCGACTACCAGTACGACACCCCCGGGCTCTGGGAGCTGGTGAGGCCCAGCCCAGGAAGGAGGCCTCGGGAAGGCTCGTGGGGAGGTCGCAGCCCCTTGCTTGCCTTGCGGTTCTGTCCTGGGAGGATCCAGGGCAGGGTGCGGGCGGTCTGCAGCCCCACACCGGCCTGACGTGGAACCCGGCGGGGGCGGGGGGGTGGGCAGCATGGGCTCCATGGACTGCCACGCTCTTGGTGCCTGCAGGAAGAGGGGAGCTGGGGGGCAGGCTCCTGCCCGTGCGTGGAGAGCGTCCAGGGCTCCACCTTGATGCCGGTGCACGTGGCGCGGGAAGTCCGCCTGCTGGGCAGAAACCTGCGCCTCTTCCAGGTGAGAGTGTCCTGCTCGCGGCCCCCTGCACGAGCCCTGGGGAGCAGGAAGGGAGCACGGCGCCAGGTCTCAGCCCCAAACCAGAGGCCGTGCTAGGCAGCCCACGCGGACTCACTGGGCCTGGCTCCTGAGGCTGCCCCATCAGCCGTGTTGTTTGCCCCCAGGACAGCCCGGGAGACAATGAGTGCGTGATGGAGCTGGAGGGCTTCGAGGTGGTGGTGGCGGCCCGGGTTGAGTGTGAGCCTCCTCCAGACACCTGGTGCCACGTCACGTGCCAGCAGCACCAGGTGCAGACCGAGAGCCTGGGTGGGCAAGGGTGCACCCGCCCTGGGCTGCCTACGACCTTAGCTGGCTGTGCCATGCCGAGCCCAGCCCAGGCTCCGACCCTGCAACCCCGACTTCACGCCTAGATCTGACCATGTGCCTCACGGGGTCCCTGCAGCCCAGCTTTGGCCCGCAACTTGAGGGGTCCCTAAGCTCCAGTACCACCATTCTGGAACTTTCTCTGACTCCCTTCCCAGTGCCCCCGCCCTAGGCCTGTGCTTGACCCCACTCCCCTTTCCCCAGCTCAGCTACGAGTCTGCACTGCCGGAGCTCCACGTGGGGCTGTTTCTGCGCCGGGCGGGCCGACTGCGAGTGGACAGGGCTGAAGGGCTACACGGTGAGCCCCCGGGCTGTGCCGGCGGGGGGAGCCGCGTGCTCCCCGCCTGCCCTCACCTGCGTCTCTGCCACCCCCAGTCGTTCTATACAACTGCTCCGTGGGCCGTGGGGACTGCAGCCGCTGCCAGACCGCCCTGCCCCAGTACGGCTGTGTGTGGTGTGAGGGGGAGCACCCACGGTGCGTGGCCCGGGAGGCGTGCGGTGAGGCTGAGGCCGTGGCCACCCAGTGCCCTGCGCCTCTCATCCGTTCGGTGCGTTGGAACACAGCCCTTCCTCGCCGCTGCCCTTGCAGGGAGGGTGCGGGTGCCCTGGTGCATGGAGCCCAAAGGTGGGAGGCCGGGGCTGCCCCCCAGGCTGTCACATGTGAGCAGGCGGGTGGCAGTGAGCAGTTCTCGTTCCGGAACAGGTGGAGCCACTGACCGGGCCTGTGGACGGGGGCACCCGGGTCACCATCAGGGGCTCCAACCTGGGCCAGCAGGTGCAGGACGTCCTGCACACAGTCAGCGTGGCCGGGGTGCCCTGTGCTGTGGACGCCCAGCAGTACGAGGTCTCCAGCAGGTGAGCCGTTTGGCTGCGGTGTAGGTGGGCTTGGGGGCTGGCTGTCCTGCTCAGGGCCTCCCACACACCACTTGCCCTCTCCCTCCCTCCCAACTTCCCCTTGCCTTCATGTCGTCACAAGAACTCTGTGCTGCAGTGGCCCCTGGCATCCAGGCCTGTAGGCTCCTGGTCTGGACTGGTCTGGGATATTCCTGGGCCTGTCTGGGGCAGGTTCTTTGCCCAGAGCTGAAGGTGGCCCTGCTTCCTGGCTCCGCCTAGGAGTTCTGACCTGGCCCTAGCAGTCACGGTGGGAGCAGGGGCCTCGATGGTTTCAGACAGCTGTGCTCTGTCACCATTGACTCTTCTTTCCCGAGCCAGGCTCTGCGGGAGGTGAACTTGCGGCACACTTGCTAGTGCCAAGGCCCCTCTGCCCAGTGTCCAGGGACCCCCAGCTGCCTTTTCAGAGCTCGTAGCTTGCAAAGGTCTGGGGTCATGGGAATCTGGCTGGCTGTTGAGGGGCCCCAAATGTGTACATCGTGGACATTCGCCTGGAGGTATCCACAGTGGCAAGGCCCAAAGCCGGCTGGATATCAGGGTGACCGGGAAAGGCTGCCCCAAAGCGCGCGGAGCAGGTCCTTCACTCCACCCTCAGAGGTTGGAGTCTGGCGGGGCTCCACAGCCCATACCGCAAACAAGGAACCGCTTTGCTAGAGCCCACGGGGTCGCCCCCAAGCGTGTGGTGACCGAGAGCTCGAGGTCCCTAGTCGTCTGCTCGTGGTTTCAGAACGGTGAGACTTAAGTCATTCGCAAGGTGATTTCCAAAGCGGTGAAAGTACGTTCCGGCTGGGCGTCCCCTGAGCGGGTCACACATCTGTTCTGCTCTCCCCAGGCGTTTGCAGCGACCGTGGCAATGTCACGGAGTCGAGCCGCTTCAGGCTTGACGTCCTGGAAATGACTTTGCTGCCAGCTTCTGGCTGGTGGCTGAGAGCCAGCGTTTCCTTAGAGCTTCACGTGCGTCCCCACGTGTGACCAGAGGCTTGAGGGGCCTCTGATATCGTTAAGACCTCACGTTTCCATCACCTGGGGAGTGAGGGCTGTGCACTTGATGGCTGGCTGGGCCCTTCGTTAGCCCAGTAGCTCCCCCACAGGCAGCCTCAGAGGGCTGCTTTTTTTGCCTTTTTTTTTTTTTTTTTTTAAGATTTGTTTGAAAGGTAGGGTTACAGACAGAGTGAGGGAGAGACACACAGAGAGAGGTCTTCCATCCACTGGTTCACTCCCCAGATGGCCGCAGTGGCCGGAGCTGAGCTGCTGAAGCCAGGAGCCAGGAGGTGGGCCAAAGCACTTGGGCCATCTTCCAGTGCTTTCCCAGCAGAGAGCTGGATCAGAAGTGGAGCAGCTGGGACTTGAACCGGCTTATGGGATGTCGTCACCGCAGGTGGAGGCTTAGCCCACTACACCACAGTGCCAGTCCCAGGGCAGCTTTGTAAATGTATTCCACAGCTTGGGAATCAGTTCCTCCTTTCTGGGGACTTCTGGGATGCAGGTGAATGCCTCCAGGAGTGCCCTGAGAGAGAAAGGACCCCTCTCATCTGTGGCGTATGGCGAGGGGGGACCACCTGTCCGTGGTGCAGGGGCAGGGGCTGCTGGGTCCGTCTGGGGAGCCCGCAGTGCAGCCCAGCACCCCCAGCCTGCCCTGTGCCTGCAGCCTCGTGTGCGTCACTGGGGCCAGTGGGGAGGAGGTGACCGGCCCAGCCACAGTGGAGGTGCAGGGAAGAGGACGCGGTGTCTCCGACGTTGCCTTTGCCTACCAGGTGCTGACTGCTGAGCCCCGCCCTCGGCCTGCGGCTTTCCCCTTCCTGGGGCTCCGCCCAGGGCCATGTCTGTCTTGGGCTCCCTGCCTCTGTTCCAGGCCTGATGGTGGCTATCTCTTGCTATTCTCCCTCCCCTAGGACCCGCAGGTGCGTTCCATCTTCCCCACCCATGGGCCCAGAGCCGGGGGCACCCGCCTCACCCTGCGCGGCTCCAACCTTCTGACCGGGCGGCTGGAGGACATCCAAGTGGTGGTTGGAGAGCAGCCGTGTCACCTGTGAGGACCGTTTTCTCTTGTGGAAGTCCATGCACCCCAGGGAGACAATGGGGTGGGAGGAAGTGGGGGAGGCAGCAGAGGGAGGGGTGCGGTGGGAGAGCAGCCTTTAGGGCCGGCAGGGTGCGGTGGGGAGGAACGCCGTGAGTGCTGAGGGGGCTGGGCCTGCCTCCCTCTCCTCTCCTCTGCAGGCTGCTGGAGCAGCAGTCGGAGCAGCTGCAGTGCGAGACCAGCCCACACCCGGTGCCTGCCACTCTCTCCGTGGCGGTGTGGTTTGGGGCCACAGAGCGGAAGCTTCAACAAGGCCAGTTCAAGTACACGTCGGATCCCAATGTCACCTCTGCTGGCCCTACCAAGAGCTTCCTCAGGTGCTGGGCAAGGGTGTGGCTGCACGGAGCTGGGAACCCTGTGCCACAGATGGGCTCGTGCCATGGGGCTGGGGCTAGGCTGAGCTTGGATCTTGGTCACAGGAGCCACAGTGGCTCACACGCTGTGTTTCAGTGGCGGCCGTGAGATCTGGGTCCGTGGCCAGAACCTGGATGTGGTGCAGACGCCAAGAATCCGAGTCACAGTGGCCCCCGGAGCGCTGCGGCCCAGCCCCGGGCAGGGACGGCGGCGCCGTGTGGTCTCCGAGACGCCATGTGCCCCTGGAGCTTCCTGTGGCGGTCATCGCGTACGGCGCCCCGGGCCTCCCCTGCCTGCCCTGGGGCCCCCACTCCGCGCCCCGAGGACAGCCGAGGGGCGTGCATCCCGCCTTTCCTCACCCCCCCACCTACCTCCTTGTCTTCCTCCTGCCAGTTCGAGGAGCCCTGCAGCGTGAACTCCTCCCAGCTCATCGTGTGCCGCACACCCGCCCTCCCGGGCCTGCCCGAGGACCGCCGGGTCCGGGTGGAGTTCATTCTTGACAACCTGGTGTTCGATTTTGCAACACTGAACCCCTCGCCCTTCTCCTACGAGGCCGACCCCACCCTGCGGCCCCTCAACCCCGAGGATCCCACCGCACCCTTCCGGCACAAGCCCGGGAGTGTGTTCTCCGTGGAGGTACTGCGGATCTCCCCACCTCCACCCCCGCTGTTGGACAACTCTGCTGCGCAGCAGAGAGGCTGTGACCGTGGAGTTCGAGGCCGGGGCGGCCGCGGCTCCTCATCCCTGCTGTGGCCGGGGCAGAAGGGGCCAGTGTGAAGGTGCCCGGCCTGGCACGGGCGGGGCTCTGACCCTGACCCCGGCAGGTGTCTGAGTGGCAGTATGTCTGGCTTGGTGTGCGTGGTAGCTGTGCCGTGGCTGGGCTGGTTCTCCTCTGGCAGCCCGGCTCACACAGATGCAAGGGCACCTGTTATGCACATGAGGTTGGCAGTAGGTGGGCACTGAGGCCACAGCTGGTTACTCTACCAGTAGATGCAGTGGGAACTCAGGTTGTGTTGGGAGCCTGGGCAGCGTGGGAGGGCATCTCGGGCTGTTGGCTCCGCGTGCAGAGTGGTACTGAGGGACCAGGGGCTGGGATCTGGGTTCGGCATGACTGATCTGTGACCCCATCTATATGCCAGGGGGAGAATCTGGACCTTGCGATATCCAAGGAGGAGGTGGTGGCCATGATAGGGGACGGCCCCTGCGTGGTGAAGACCTTGACCCGGTACCACCTGTACTGCGAGCCCCCCGTGGAGCAGCCCCTGCCACGGCACCTCGCCCTCCGAGAGGCGCCCGATGCGTTGCCCGAGTTCACAGTCAGTGGGCAGGTCCCGGGCTGGGCTGCGCTGGGCTGCGCTGGGCGTCGGGCGTGTGCTGGATCCCTGTTGACCGGTGCCTCCGTATCCAGGTGCAGATGGGGAACCTGCGCTTCTCCTTGGGCCACGTGCAGTATGACGGCGAGAGCCCCGTGGCGTTCCCTGTGGCAGCCCAAGTGGGCTTAGGAGTGGGCACCTCACTTCTGGCCCTGGGCGTCATCATCATCGTCCTTATGTACAGGTGGGTGTGGCCAGGTGTGTCTGGCCGAGGGAGAACAGACCAGGGGAGTGGGCCAGGGGCTAATTTTTTTGGCTTGGTGGGCCTGGTGGTCTCTGTGGCAACTACTCAAATCTGCCACCTGGCATGAGAGCGGCCACGGACAGGGTGGAACCACCCGGGTGGCTACGATCTGTAGTTACAGAAGTAGGCTGTGGGCGGGCTTGGGCCTGGGTGCCATAGTGATCACACCGGGCTCCACTGTGCCAGGTCCCACAGGGCATGGGAGGCAGTGACTTGACGGGGATGGGACAGGCTAAATTGTTTTGGGCTAGCTGGGCTGGGCTGGCCTGGGGGAGGCCAGGGTGTGCCTGGGCCAAGTGGGACCCAGCAGGGCTTCAGGCCCCTCCGGCCATCCCCGCCGACCTCGGTGTGAGCAGGAGGAAGAGCAAGCAGGCCCTGAGGGACTATAAGAAAGTCCAGATCCAGCTGGAGAACCTGGAGAGCAGCGTGCGTGACCGCTGCAAGAAGGAGTTCACCGGTGAGGCTGTGGGCGCAGCCCCTCGCCCCCACCCCAGCCCCGCCCCAGCTGCTCCCGGCGCATGCGCCAAACCCAGCCCCTGCTGCTCCACAGACCTCATGACCGAGATGACGGATCTCACGAGCGACCTCCTGGGCAGCGGCATCCCCTTCCTGGACTACAGGGTCTACGCCGAGAGGGTCTTCTTCCCCGGCCACCGGGAGTCGCCCTTGCACCGGGACCTGGGCGTGCCCGAGAGCAGGCGGCCCACGGTGGAGCAAGGGCTGGGGCAGCTTTCCAACCTGCTCAACAGCAAGCTCTTCCTCACCAAGGTGCCTCCCCCTCCTCCTCCTCCTCCCTGGCCCGGCCCTGGCCTTGGCCTTGGCTTCCCACTGTTCCTGAAGCCGGCGCTCTCTCCGGCTGCAGTTCATCCACACGCTGGAGAGCCAGCGCACCTTCTCGGCCCGGGACCGCGCCTACGTGGCCTCCCTGCTCACCGTGGCGCTGCACGGCAAGCTCGAGTACTTCACCGACATCCTGCGCACCCTGCTCAGCGACCTGGTGGCCCAGTATGTGGCCAAGAACCCGAAGCTGATGTTGCGCAGGTCCGTGGCTTGCGGGGGGGGGGGGGGGGGCGTTGGGCGGGGCCTCGGCTGGGGCGGGGCCTCACAGATGAGAGAGCCCCGCAGCCCCCTGCTGACCCTGGCCTCTCCCTTTCCTGTCGCCCCAGGACAGAGACCGTGGTGGAGAAACTGCTCACCAACTGGATGTCCATCTGTCTGTACACCTTCGTGAGGGTGAGGGAGGCAGAGGCGGACAGGGCTCCCGGGCAGGCGGGATCGGGCCCCGCCCCATGCAGCCCGTCCCCGCCATGTGTCCTCGGTCACCTCGTGTCCCCTGCACCTCTGCTGCCCGCCCGGGGCCCCTAAGTGCCTGCACTCCCGCAGGACGCGGTGGGGGAGCCCCTGTACATGCTCTTCCGGGGGATTAAGCATCAAGTAGACAAGGGACCGGTGGACAGCGTGACGGGCAAAGCCAAGTACACCCTGAATGACAACCGCCTGCTCAGAGAGGACGTGGAGTACCGGCCCCTGGTGAGGCAGGGTGTGCGTGTGTGTAGTGTCGGTCCCTGGTGGGGCCCACAACGGGAGGACATGTGGGGCTCTTGACTACAGCTGGATGCAGGCCCAGCCTGGCTGCTGGTGGCTGCTGGAAAGAGGCCTTGGGACGAGCTTAGCAGGGCAGTGCGGAGGGGACAGGCCTTGAGGGGACAGAGAGGTTCCTCAGGCTCCAGATGGGACCAGGGTGGCCACCGCCTGGTCTTGGGAGGAGCCAGCCCTGCCCTGCACTGTGCACCTGAGCTGTGCTGGGGCCCGAGTGTCTGCTGCTCATCTCCTTACGTCGCCTGCCCCCAGCAAACCTGCTTGCCACCCACCTCTGGGCTGGCTTTCCTCTCTGCTCTTTGAGGAAATTCTATTTGGGCACTGCCACTCCTCTGTTGGGATAGGTGGGGGATCCCTGCTTCTGTGGGCTTCCCTGGGGTCCATCAGCCTGAGCAGTGCAGCCCCAGAAAAGAGCCCTCACATTCACTCACTCATCTGCATCTACCCCACAGACATTGGCCAGCGCTCAGGGTGTGGGTTGGGGTCAGGAGTGGAGAAAGCTGCGCCCTGGGGGAGGCAGGCAGGTGAAGAGAGAGGTGTCCGGGTCTGCTTGGTGCTGAGGGGTCAGAGCAGTGGCTTCCGCCTGGGTTGTCCCTGCCCTTGGCCTTGTGTCCTGGTCATCCTGCGGTGTGGCATGAACCCTGAGAGCTCCCACATGTCCTCCTAGACCCTGAATGCTCTGTTGGCTGTGGGGCCTGGCACTGGGGAGGCCCAGGGTGTGCCTGTGAAGGTCCTGGACTGTGACACCATCTCCCAGGCGAAGGAGAAGATCCTGGACCAGCTGTACAAAGGAGTGCCCCTCACCCAGCGGCCAGACCCTCGGACCCTGGATGTTGGTGAGGACGGAGAGGGAGGGCCCAGGACCAGCTCTGCAGGGACAGTGGCACCCAGGGCAGGCGGGGGATGCTGGGAGTTGGGGCGGAGGCCAGCCTGTCACTGCCGGAGGGCCCTGCTCCTGGTCTCGGGCAGGGTGGCTGGGGCTGCCGCATGGAGTGGGAAGCGGCCGCTCCCACAGGTGGGGGCTCAGTCCTGCCCTACCCTTGCAGAGTGGCGGTCTGGGGTGGCCGGGCACCTCATTCTTTCAGACGAGGATGTCACTTCCGAGGCCCAGGGTCTGTGGAGGCGTCTGAACACCTTGCAGCATTACAAGGTGGGAGCGGTGGGCGGTGGAGGAGAGGGGTATGGGGGGGGGCGGGGCTGGTGGAGGGCGTCATTGGCTGTGATCCTCAGGTCCCGGATGGAGCAACCGTGGCCCTCGTCCCCTGCCTGACCAAGCACATTCTCCGGGAAAACCAGGACTATGTTCCGGGAGAGCGTGAGTCCGCCTGCACCCCAGTCCCCCGTGATCCTCTGCCCTTGCCTTGCCCCGCCCCACCCAGGTGGTGGGGGCAGGGCAGGCTTATGCCTGTTTCTGTTCTACCTAGAGAAGCCCTCGACCAGGTGCCCTCACCCCTGGGAGAGTCGGCAGGATCCAGGGGGCCCAGGGGATTGGGCACCTTGGTGAGGGGTGATGAGCTGTGGGGTCTTGGCACAGGGACCCCAATGCTGGAGGATGTAGATGAGGGGGGCGTCCGGCCCTGGCACCTGGTGAAGCCAAGTGAGGAGCCGGAGCCGCCCAGGCCTCGGAGGGGCAGCCTGCGAGGTGGGGAGCGTGAACGAGCCAAGGCCATCCCCGAGATCTACCTGACCCGGCTGCTGTCCATGAAGGTGGCCGGGGCTCGCCCAGGCGGGAGGCATGGGGTGGCTGTGACTGTGCTGCTGCCGAGGCCCCCTGCGGACCACCCCCTCCTCCTCCCATCCTCGCACAGGGCACCCTGCAGAAGTTCGTGGACGACCTGTTCCAGGTGATCCTCAGCACCAGCCGGCCCGTGCCCCTGGCCGTGAAGTACTTCTTTGACCTGCTGGACGAGCAGGCCCAGCAGCACGGCATCTCCGACCAGGACACCGTGCACATCTGGAAGACCAACAGGTGGGCCGGGCGGGCCCGAGGCGCGGGCGGGCCTCCCTCCCACCCCCAGCCCGCCCCGCCGGGCTCACCGGCCGCCTCCGCCCCTTCAGCCTGCCCCTCAGGTTCTGGATCAATATCATCAAAAACCCGCAGTTTGTGTTCGACGTGCAGACGTCTGACAACATGGACGCGGTGCTGCTCGTCATCGCGCAGACCTTCATGGACGCCTGCACCCTGGCTGACCACAAGCTGGGCCGGGTACGGCGGTGTGCGTGCACAGCTTCCGGGCTCTGCCGCGAGCTTCAGGGGACAGGGCTGGGGAGGCCTCTGACCTCAGGCGTGCCCAGGCAGGCTTTGTCCCTGGGGCTCCCTGGGTGACAAAGCCTCCACCCTGAGGGGGGAGTGAGAGTGAGGGCGTGTGTGCCCGTGCTCGGGTTAACGTGGGCGGCGGGTGCAGCCTGGTGTGGGAGGAGGCAGAGCGCAGTAGGGCTGGGCTGGGGAACGCTGTGCTCAGGCCTTCTGGCTGCTGTATGGTGGACGGACTGCAGCCCAAGAGGCCTGAGAAGAAGCTGTGGGTCCTTCAGGCAAGCAGGGCTCATGTCCATTCCCTCCAGAGGTGCAGGGCAGGCAGAGCCGGGTGGGAGGGGTCAAAAAGAAAGAGGGGGCCACGTGATCCCCAGGCCCTGGCTGCAGTGAGCTCAGACATGGTGCTGGTAGGGCCACCAGGTGGCTCCCAGGTGGAGACATGGATTTGCCAATCGCACGGTGGCTCGGAAGGCCTGGTGGGTGGTGGAGGCGCCTGTCTGCCGCTGGCAGGATCCGGGAGTGCCAGACTTGAGGGATGTGACACACAGGTGGGGAGTGTGTTGTCAGTACAGCCAGACCCTAGGGTCCCGTGGTGTTTGGCACCTGCGTGTGTGCTCGGCAGCTGGTGGGCAGGCCCTTGGAGACCCGAAGGTTCAGGAATGGGGGCTCAGCTTCGCATAGACCCTGGGCAGCTGTTGGCCAGGGGTCTCCTGAGTGATGGACCTCTGGACCTCCTGAAGAAACAGAATGGAAAGGTCACTGCATGTCGTTGTTCTGGTTCTTCTGCCTGTGATGAGCTGAGAACCACAAGGCCACACCGGGACCCCTGGGGCTACCACCAGGCATGGCTGCCGTGTGGTGTCTGGGTCCTTAACCAGCTCTTCTCATGCCCCCCTTTCCCAGCAGGAGAGCAGGTGGCTCCCGGTAGCTCGGGACCGGTCCAGACCAGGCACACAGCGGGCCCCTAGGACTGACCAGGCCTAGGTCCCCCCCCCACACCTTCCCAGCAGCTCGGGATGAGGCAGAGTCCCGAGGACAGTCGCTGCCCAGAGCCCGCCGCTGGGCCACAAACCTGGCCCGGTGGCGGAGGCCGTGTCGGTGTTAGCTGTGGGCTCTGATGCCAGAGGCCTCCAGGTCCTGGGTAGTCTGGGCAGTGTCCAGCATTCCCTGGCTCCTGGCCAGCCAACTTCTAAAACGATTCCCTGGGGAGCGAATGCCATGCTCCCACCCCCTGCTTGCAGGGTTGGGGAGTGGCCTCAGCCTGACGTGGCTCCTCTGAGGCCTAGGCTGGGTGTGATGGAAGGAGGGGGTTCCTACAGAGGGAAGCGGGCTCTGGGGCCAGCCATCCCGGAAGTGAGAGGGGCCTAGGTAGGTGGGACTTCCTGTGCCGGGCGGGCTTGGCTGACTGAGCTTACTCCTCTCTTCCCCCCTGCTGGTGGCACCCAGGACTCCCCCATCAACAAGCTGCTGTATGCTCGGGATATTCCCCGCTACAAGCGGATGGTGGAGAGGTACAGGGAGGGGTCCCGAGTGGTGGCAGCGGGGGGAGCCTGGGGCACGGGTGAGGTGAGGCCCGGGGGTGGGCCCTGGGTGGGGGCAGGCGCTGGCTCTGCTCACCCAGGAGCTGCTGCCATGTGCTCTCTGGCAGGTACTATGCAGACATCAGACAGGCCGTCCCAGCCAGTGACCAAGAGATGAACTCTCTCCTGGCCGAGCTGTCCCGGGTAAGGCCCCCTCTGCCACTTGGGCGGGTCCCAGCCGTCCTGCCCTGGTCACACTGCTCCTTCGCGGGCAGCCATCATCGTCACCACAGAACAGGCAGGCGTGCCCGGTGCCTGCAGCTCGTGCTGGGGCCTGTGGATGACGGGTTCACGGTGGCTTGATGGCTGGGACTGAGCTCCCTGTCCCACTGGGTCGGCCTTCCCAGGAGGTGTAGACACACCCCTGCCTGCTCCTCCAGCAGCCCCCAGACGCGCGCTCCAGGCATTTCTCAGCAGTGTTTGTGCAGCGCTGCTGACCGCCGTTACGGCTTTGAGGCGTTGCTAGGCGTCAGGCCCTTCGCGGTGACTTTGAGGGTCTCAGGTGCACCACGAGTTAGGAGGCATGGAGGCCGTGTCCAGAGGAGACTGACCCCATGGACGGGGCCTGGGAGTGACCTCAGGAAATACAGCAGAATTAGACTGGGCTAACAGGCTGCACGCAGCGTCTGTGCCACAGGCTCTGGGGCCTTTCCCAGGAGCGAGGCAGGGCCCCAGTGGGCACCCGAGACCCTGCCGACCCTGCAGGCCTCTGCTGACCATGGCGGCCCCTCCCCCCATCTCTCAGGCTCCTGTCTCCCCCTCCCCCTTCCTGGGGGTCGTGGGCCTCCTCCCTCGGGTGGCGGCGCCCTCAGCTCTCTCTCTCTCTCGTCTAGAACTACTCCGGAGACCTTGGGGCGCGGGTGGCCCTGCACGAACTCTACAAGTATATCAACAAGTACTACGACCAGGTGGGCAGACGTGGGTGGACCTAGACCCGGGCTGCAGGCCTTGAGGGCCTCCTGGGGGGCTGAGGGCAGGAGGGGATGGATGGGGGTTCTGGCCCTGTGACTCAGGTTGGGGCGGTCTCTGGCGCTGCCTTAGGCAGTCGGGGAAGGGTTGGCGCCCTGTTGGTTTGGGAAATGTCCTTTAGGCTCCATTCCTGTTGGGCTCTTACCATGCTCCTCCCCCTCCCAGCTCCCCAGCAGGGGTCGAAGGCATGGTGGGGGGAGGGGTTAGGGCTAGGGAGTCCCCCTGGTCCTGGAGATGGTGTCCAGGGTGTCATGGAGGGACACACAGCTGCCCCCTCCGCCCTGACCTTGTCCTCCCTTGGGACCTCCCAGAGTCTCAGACTGGTGGCGCAGGGGACCCCGGGGAGGTGGGGCCGGGAGCAGGGGAGGCCTGGATGAGGGTGCAGCGAAGGCCTTGAGGGTCTTTCTGGGGGAACTCCTGGCTGGGCCCCCACCAGTCAGCCTCCGGCATCCCCAGGGAGCCGTCCTCTCAGATGTCTGGGTGGCGCCCACGATGAAGCCGTCACCGTTGAGGCATGAGGAAACACTCAGAATGGCCCCCAGCCCCTGGCAGCCATCGGATGAGTGGCTCCCTGGGTGTGAAGTCCAGGCTCTGGGCCTTGCTCTGGGCGGGGTGGGAGGAGGCAGGGGAGTGGCAAGCCTGTGCCCCCCATGGTGGGTCCCGTGTCGTCGAGGTGGGCCCCCCTCTGTCTCCCCAGCACCTCTGCGCATCGTTGCCAGGTTCTTGCTCCTAGCCCAGCACCTGGCACGAGGGCCTTGCTCAGGAAGCGCTGGGGCCTGGCTGGCGGGTGAGCCGGGAGGGCTGAGTGGGGCTCCTGGGCACGGTGGGCAGGGCTGACCACCACACCAAGGCTACTCTCATGGGGTGCTGAGTCAAGCACTTCATCAACCCCATGGCTACTGCCTGCCGTGGCCCCCTCCCCCTGGAAGTCCCTGGGTTTCTTGGGCTCCCGCCCCCAGGGCTGCAGCGACTCAAGCCCGCTGACGAGTGCAGCCAGCGCCTGGCTGATGGTGCCGTGTCTGCCCTGCAGATCATCACCGCCCTGGAGGAAGACGGCACGGCCCAGAAGATGCAGCTGGGCTATCGGCTCCAGCAGATCGCGGCTGCCGTGGAGAACAAGGTCACGGATCTCTAGGCCCCGGGGGTCCTGGCCTGCTGTTGCCTGCGCCCGCCCGGGCCACTCTGGAACCTCGAGGGAGAGAGAGACCCCTTCTTAGATGCCTGTAGTGACGGACGAGCAGAGTTAGCGGAAGGCGGCTCCAGGTCTCGGCCCTGCTGGACCGGCCTCGAGTGGCCCTGTGGGCCACCTCCTGTGTGACGCCAGCCTGCAGGGCGCTGGGACTAGAGGCGTGTAGACAGTGGAAAGGCCTCCGGGCCCGGGGAGGCAGTACTGCTCCCGAGCCCTGGGCCCCGCCCCGTGGGGAATCAGAGAGGATGGACGAGGGCCTGCCCACTTCCTGTCCTCCTCCGTCATCCCTCATCCTTGACCTCAGTTTCGCTGCCTCCGGCCTTGATGCTGCTGCCACTTCCTAGGTCCGAGAGATGATTGCTTGTCTGAGGCCTCGGCAGACTGACCCTCGGCAGGGCTGGCTGTCCCAGGGCCACGCTGCCTCAGGCCAGCCAGTGTGCACAGCATCTGCTGCAGGGGAGCCTTGGGGGGGGGGGGCGGCCCCACTGACCCAGCTCTTCATTAAAGCATAACACACTGCGTGGAGTCCGATGTGCGGGCCGGCCACTGCCCGACGGAGAGGCTGTGGCTGTGCTGGCGGGCCCCGGGGAGGTGGAGTGCAGGCTGCACCCGCGGTGGGGGGGGCATGGCCCCCACTTGAGGCCCCAGAGTGAGCAGTGGACTGGGTGCTCCTGGGCAGCAGGGCCTGCCGGGGTCAGAGCTGCTGTGAAGGGAGACCCCATCCCCGCCCGGGTTGGCGAGGGGGCTCTGCCTCTCCTGGGGTGGGGGCTGCCGAACCTGCACTTTGGGTAGTCTGACTTCATCCGTGGAGCTGGTGGAGCTGGTTCCTGGCAGAGTGGGATGGGGGGAGGTGGCAGGGACCCTCCTCCCTGGCCATTTCTGGACTTCTTCCTGTGTTGGCTCCAAAGTCAGGGCATCTGGGGGCGGGGCTCCTAGCCCGCCACCGGCCTGCAGGAAGGCTGCCTTGAATGGTTTCTCCGGCTCTGTAGCGGGAGGTGGCTGTTGAGAATGTCCTCAGCTGGGGCTCAGGTCTCTGGCTGGCAGGGTCAGGAGCGCCAGGGCTGGACGCCCCCTTGGCTGAGCCCACCCCACGTCAGCAGGAGGCAGACAGTGGCAAGTTACCCTCGGCTTCTTACCCGGCGACCCCCAGCCCCCTGTGCCCCTCTGGGTCTTCCTCGAGTTTGAAGAAACAGAGGCAGGTGGGGTTCCAGGAGTTATCGTCTTTCCTGCCACCATGGGACCCCGAGTCAGGCCCTCAGCAGATTCTGCCCCTGTGGCGGCGGGATCCATGTTGGTCTTGGCCATGCCAGGGGAAGCCAGAGCTGCTGTCCTCTGCGCTGGCTTCAATGTCCCTCTCTCCCTGTTCCCGCCCACTGTGGGGGCCACGTCAGGGACAAGTCACTCCGCAGGCGGGGCTGTCTTGGGAGCATGGGAACCTCAGGCCTTCAAAAGGTGCCCCGGCCAGGTTTTCACTGTCACTCAGAGATTTGGCTTCTTTTTTCTTTTTCTTTTTTTGAGAGACACGCAGACATCTTCCATATACTTGTTTACTCCCCAAATATCTGCAACAGCTGGGCCGGGCCAGGCTGCTGCTGGGAACGCCCACGCAGTCTGCCACGTGGGTAGCGGCACCCGATTACATAAGCCACAGCTGCTGCCTCCCGGGGTCCGCTTTAGCAGGAAGCTGGAGCCAGGAGCTGGGGCTGCGAGTTGGACCTGCATACTCTGCTGTCGAACTTGGGTGTTTTCTCCCACTCGCTCGTCATGGTTACCACCCCCATTTCTAGACAGTCTCGGGGAGCAGGGCTGATGGGGAGCTCAGGTGGGAGTGGACTTGGGGCAGGTAAGAGAAGCAGCCTTGGCCATCACCACCTCTGTTCCAGGCTGTCATCTGCAGGTTTGAGGAGGTCTGTAACGGACAGGCGAGGGTGGGGAAGGTGGGGGAGCTGGTCACGCCCCACGTGCCTGGCCGGGGGGGGGGGGGGGGGGGAGTCGGTCACGTCCCTATGAGCCTGGTAGCCTGGCGTGAGCACCGGGAGGGGTGTGTACCAGATACACTGGGAGGTCCCTCACTTTCACGTCTTGGCCCCCATGGAGTACTGTTACTACAAAGAGAAAAATTGTGATAAGATAGGGAATTCTGAGTGCTTCCTCAGGTAGTGCAGAGTGGAGATTCCCACCCGATAGGTCTAAGTGATCGGGCCCTGGCCACGTCCTGTCCCGTGCAGAACATTCATAGAGCGGCTTGATGGCCTCGCCAATGCACAGCCATCAGGTGTGCTCTCCCTGCTCTGTTTTCTGCGCACCTGCACACAAACCTCCTTTGTTTCTCATTACCACCGGGGGCTCCTGAAGGAACTCTGAGAGTGGTCTGCTTTTTGCAAAGGGCTTTCACCAACTTGTATCCTGGGGTAGAGGATCCAGGAGTTTTGTTTCTGTTAATTTTCCGATGTGGAAAGAATCATGCTAATGGGGTGGCAGCTGAATTGGTGCTGGTATGTGCTGGGCAGAAGGACGCTACATCGACTGGCCAGGCCTAGCGGGGGACCGCAGCGGCGCAGGGGGCCACAGGCTGGGCCTAGCGCCTCCGGGCTTTTCTGCTGAGCACCCATGGCCGCTGCTGCTTGTGGGTCACCTATCAGGCTCCCTTAGGGACAACACGTTAAAGAACCAACACGGACCCTAAACCACCTGGTTTAGCTGACTGGCGATGCTTCATGCGTGCAGAGTTAGATCTTCCATCCACTGGTTCAGTCCCAGAGCTGGGCCTGTTGGGGAGCCAGGAGCTACATCCGGGTCTAACCACGTGGGTATAGGGGCCCAAGCCCTTGGGCCATCCGCTGCTGCTTTCTTCGTGGTTTTTTTTTTTTGACGGGTAGAATTACAGAAAGGCAGAAGCAGAGAGAGAGGTCTTCCATCTGCGGGTTCACTCCCCAAGAGGCCACACCAGCTAGAGCTGCACTGATCAGGAGCTAGGAGCCGCTTCTGGGTCTCCCAGGCGGGTGCAGGGCCTTAAGGACTTGGGCCATCTCCCACTGCTTTCCCCAGGCCATAGCAGAGAGCTGGATCAGAAGTGGAGCAGCTGGGACTCGAACCACTGCCCATATAGGATGCCTACATTGCAGGCGGCAGCTTTACCTGTTAGACCAGAACACCAGCCCCACGTATCAGTCTGCCCTGGGCCAGGTTTTTGGTGTTTGATGAAGCCCTTAAAATGCCACTTGGGATTCCTGCTTTCCATACTGGGAGTGCCTGGTTTTGGAGTCCTGGCTCTCCTTATGGGGTGTGTGTGTGTGTGTGTGTGTGTGTGTTTGCTAATGTGCAGCCTGGGAGGCTGGTGTGTGTGTGTGTGTGTGCTAATAATGTGCAGCCTGGGAGGCTGGTGTGTGTGTGTGTGTGCTAATGTGCAGCCTGGGAGGCTGGTGTGTGTGTGTGTGTGTGTGTTTGCTAATGTGCAGCCTGGGAGGCTGGTGTGTGTGTGTGTGTGTGTGTGTGTTTGCTAATGTGCAGCCTGGGAGGCTGGTGTGTGTGTGTGTGTGCTAATGTGCAGCCTGGGAGGCTGGTGTGTGTGTGTGTGTGCTAATGTGCAGCCTGGGAGGCTGGTGTGTGTGTGTGTGTGTGTGCGCTAATGTGCAGCCTGGGAGGCTGGTGTGTGTGTGTGTGCTAATGTGCAGCCTGGGAGGCTGGTGTGTGTGTGTGTGCTAATGTGCAGCCTGGGAGGCTGGTGTGTGTGTGTGTGTGTGTGTTTGCTAATGCGCAGCCTGGGAGGCTGGTGTGTGTGTGTGTGTGCTAATGTGCAGCCTGGGAGGCTGGTGTGTGTGCGTGTGTGCTAATGCGCAGCCTGGGAGGCTGGTGTGTGTGTGTGTGTGTGTTTGCTAATGCGCAGCCTGGGAGGCTGGTGTGTGTGTGTGTGTGTGTGTGTGTGTGCTAATGTGCAGCCTGGGAGGCTGGTGTGTGTGTGTGTGTGTTTGCTAATGCGCAGCCTGGGAGGCTGGTGTGTGTGTGTGTGTGTGTGTGTGTGTTTGCTAATGCGCAGCCTGGGAGGCTGGTGTGTGTGTGTGTGTGTGTGTGTGTGTGCTAACGTGCAGCCTGGGAGGCTGGTGTGTGTGTGTGTGTGTGTGTGTGTGCTAATGTGCAGCCTGGGAGGCTGTGGTGATGACTCAGTTGGATCCCTGCCACCCACGCGGGAGACTCAGATTGAATTCTAGGCTCCTAGCTTTTGTCCTGGCTGTTGAAGCCATTTGGGAAATGAACCAATAGATGGAAGATCTCTTACCGCTGCCATTCAAATTAAAAAAAAAAAATTAAATGCTAACTCCATATTTAAAAAAAAAAACTTAGTTAAGGATGATGGTTTATCCAACATCAACTGTTTACCGAAATTTAAGATAAGGATGATGTTGGAAAGGGAACTTATTCTATGGCCGCAGTGTTGGGGTTTCATTTGAGTGCTGGTTATCTGGCTAAGACGGGCGCCCGTGCCGGTGGAGGAAGGGCGGGTACGGCTGCCCGCGCGTGCACCAGGTTAGATGGGGGCGCAGCGCCCTCTTCCGGCCACAGTGTGGTTGTACGCGCCACAGGTGCGGCGGGCTTTCGGGGGTGTGAGGATCACGCGGGTCGTCCCACCTTGTCTCCTACACGACTTCCTGCTGGAGAGTGAGCTATGGGCCGGCACAGAGCTGGGACAGCAGTGAGAGACCGGCAAGCAGAAGCCTCACCAAGTGTATCCAGCGGAGGGAATTAAAATAGGAGGGGGTGATTGGTTACTGGAGTGTGGGCAGGACAGGAAGGGGAGTGGTCAGCCAGAGGCTTCGAGGCTGCAGAGCCTCTGTCCCCTCTAAGCCGCAAAGAGGGCGGCAGTGTGGTCCTACAGCCCCTGACTGCTGTGTGGCCTGTGCCTGTAAGAAGCCAGGAGCTGTAGCTTGCTGATGTGTGGGTGCCTGGACTCTGACATCTATCAGGGAGGGCTGCCACAGGGAACCCTAGACGGCCCCTACCCCCAGACTACCCCTCTCAGGGCAGGAGCCTTGCTCTGGGAGGGCTGGTGTCCCCTCAGCTGGCTGTCTGGGCCCCAGGGGAGAAGGGTGGAGATGTTGGGGAGCAGGTGGCAGGAGCCACCCGGGGTCGCACGGTTGGATCCTGAGCTGTGCCGGGCAGGATTGAGTGAGGAGATGTTTAAGTGTGGATCCCCCCGGCTCCTGGCAGGTAACTGACAGAGAATATGGACCCAGAAGAGGTGTTGCGGAGGGGGCTGCTTATAGAGCAAGGGCCATCAGGAATGCCAGCCAGGGGTGGGGACAGGGCAGTTCTCAGGCCTGGGGAGGAGCAGGGAGCACAGGGGCCGTGGCTTTTGGTGGGGGAGGGACCCAGGGAGAACATTGGTTAGAAATGTACCCCCGGCCTCTCCTCCCTCTCACAACCTTGAACTCTGCACAGCCCCGCCCCTGGCCACTGCCCTGAAAGGGAGAGGTCGGCTTTTCCAGGGTGGGGCCAGGTGGCAAGCAGAAGTGGAGCCTGAGCACCTGCTGACCATGAGGCCCCTGGCAGGTGCTGTGTCACTCAAGGTCACAGGGCTAGAGAGGACTGGGTGCCCAGGACCTCTCCACACCCTGTGCCCTGGTGCTCCGTAGAAGGTGCGGTACACTGTCCCGTGTGGGGCAGGTAGGAGGCTGGGGGGTGAGGAGAGTGGGCCATGGGCTGCGGGAGACGTCTTTCACTACAGCGTATGGTAGAGGAATTCGGCCAGGGCCAGGCCTGGACCCCCCCAGAGACGCAGGAGGCCAAGATGTGGGCGGACCCCCAGGCTGCTGCTTGTCCGTGGCTCCGGGGGCAGGCCTTGTGGTGGGAAAGCGCTGTGGACTTGGAGCTCACAAACAGGGGACCCAGCTCCACGCTAGTCGCCTCTCTCCTGAGCCGTCTTCCCAGCAGAGGCCTCCTGTGAAAGCTGTCGCTGCAAGGGAAGGCCCTGGTGCCCCTCCAGACCTGTGAGCTGCAGGAAAGAGCTGGCCTCTGTGCCCCAGGGGCCAGGCCTGACCCTGGAGGGCAGCAAGCAGGGTGGCCCTCTCCTCCTTTCCATTCCTGGAGGAGAAGATCATGCACACCTTGCCCAGCCTCTGCCAGGGTAGATGGCAGTGTGAGCCCAGGGCAGGAGCATGGGCTGGGAGCCCCAGGCGTGGGCTCCTGCTGGGCCTGGGTCCCCACCATTACTGCCCAGGAGACCTCTGCCCCTGAGCTGGGCTTGTGAGTGCAGTTGCACAGGCGCACCAGGGGTAGAGACAGCAAGTCCCTTCCCTGTCACCTGCCCCTCCCTGCTATCTAGCCCAAGACATATTCCCGCCTCTTCCTCCCATGCCCAGGCTCACCTCCAGGTTCTTAGAGAAGCCCTTCATGGCTTTTCTCCGGCATATCCAAATTGCTGCTGCTACTTGTGTGTTTCCGGGCTCTTACTGAGTATGCATTGAATGCAAGCACTCCGATACCGTGACTGGTGACCTGACCCCGAGTGACAGGTGTGTAGGGTAAAACGTGGGCATGCCGGCCAGCGGGCTGATGCACTGGACAGTAGTGGAGATGTCATCCAGGTACATGGATCACCACACACTTTAAAACTTAGGTTTATTTTTGGAATTTTCCATCTTACATTTCTGATGCACCATTAATGGTAACTGAAATCGTAGTGGGAAAACCAGCCACCCGAGGGGCTGCTGCAGTTCGACAGCAGGTACCCGTGTGTCCCCAGCAGCTTGCCTGGAGTGAGGGCGGGGGTGGAGGAGGAGGATGCCGCTCTCCTGAGTAATTTGGCTAATCCGTATGTATTTTCAGAGCTGTCCCCTAATGTAGTATCTGGTAGAGGTGCTCTCATAAAGGAAATAGCCTTAGTGGTTTTGTCGGTTCTCAGCTTCTGCTCAGCAGCAGTGGCTTGGAGCTCGGGCCATCGTAGCAGGGAACTGCAGAGCGGAAGGCAGGACTCTGTCCCCTGTCACAGTGCCACTCCGTGCTGTCGCTCTCCGGCAGCCTGCCTCGCTAGCAGAGTTGCCATCCTTGCCGGTGGGGGTGGGGACAGAGCGCACTAGTTTCCATGGGGTGGGGCCTACCACAGTCTCACTTCCCAAGGAACAACAGGACCAGACTTGGGTCTGCATGGACAAGGCAGAAGTGGGTGGGCATGGCGGTATGGAGTAGATGGATCTTCCCAAGGAAGAGGAGCTAAGATCACACTAGGCTTATTTCTGGGGCTTCTGATTCTTATCCCAAATCCATCTTTTCAAAAAACCCTGCCCTAAATTGTAATGGTCCATTTACTAAACCTTTATCTAATTACTGAGATGGGGGCGATCTGTGCTGTCCACTCCACCCGAGAACTATGAGGGTTAGGGGTCCTGTGGGGTGAGCCCATTCTGCTGCACCTGCTGCCGCGCTCTCCCCGCCCCTCACTGCATCTACCAGGAATCGGACTCTTCTGAGGTCTGGCGTCTCACGTCCCTGGTCTCCAACTTCGGAGAGGCCCCACCTTCCATCACAGCCTTTAACATTCTGTTGTGTAAGTTTAAAAAATTTTATTTGAGGGGTAGAGTTATAAAGAGGGAGAGACAGGGAGAGGGGTCTTCCATCCGCAGGGTCACTCTTCAAATGGCTGCAATGGCCAGAGCTGGGCCGTTCCGAAGCCAGGAGCCTGGACGTTCTGGTTGCCCCATGCTGGTGCAGGGGCCCAAGCACTTGGGGCATCTTCCTCTACTTTCCCAGGCTATGGCAGAGAGCTGGTTGATAAGCAGAGTGGCCATGACGCAAACCGGCGCCCATTTGGGATGCTGCTGCAGCAGGTGGAGGCTCAGCCCTCCACTACAGCTCCAGCCCCCATCCTTTAGAACTCGAGGAGTAGGGCTGACTTCAGCGCTTGTTGACTTCCCTGGGTTTCAGCTTGTATTTCTGAGCAGTGTTGAGGCACCATGTATACAGTTCTCTCCACACGTGGGCCCACGTTTCTGGAAAACAAGTCTCACAGCGGTTGGCTTTTAGCCCCTTCTACCACGGTGGGGAACCTGTTTTCTGCCAAGGACCATGTGGGTATTTACCCCATCACTCGCAGGCCATACCCACTTATCAGCTGAAAAACTGGCCACTGTAGACTGAGCTTCGAGTCCTGCCTGCGGCTGCCGTGGCAGAGCCACCCCCAAGGATCTCGCTGGCCAGGCTCCCCCGAACCCCTGCACCTTACTCGGCAGTTGCCAAGCCTCCTGGGGGCCTATGTCTTTGTTGCCTTTGGCAACCGACTTTCTCTGTGCACGATTCAAGTGTTTCCTCCTCTCATTTCCTTGGTCTCCAGTGACCACACGTCACCTTTAGAACCTGCCGTCTCTCATGACGGAACAGCTCAACTGGCTCAACTTCCCGAACTGCCATGGGGAGGATCTTATAAAAGCGCTGGTCTCGGGGCCATCCCCGTGGTGCGGCAGGTTGTGCCACTCCAACACGGGGATCCCATATGCACACCTGGATGTTGAAGCCATTTGGGGAGTGAACCAGTGGATGCTTGCTTGTTTTTAAAGATTTGATTGAAAGACAGGGTTACAGAGAAGCAGAGGCAGAGCGGGGGTGGGTGGGTCTTCCATCTACTAGTTTACTCCCCAGATGGCTGCAGTGACTGGAGTTGCACCGATCTGAAGCCAGGAGCTTTTTCCGGATCTCCCACACAGGTGCAGGCTCCCAAGAATCTGGGCCATCTTCTGCTTTCCCAGGCCATAGAAGAGAGCTGGATCAGAGGTGGAGCAGCTGGGACTCAAACCGGCGCCCATATGGATGCCGACACTGAAGGCCCCATAACTTTGCCTTTCAAAGAAACAAATCTTTAAGAAAAAAAATGTTGGGGCTGGTGCTGTGGCACAGCGGGTTAACGCCCTGGCCTAAAGCACCGGCATCCCATATGGACACCGGTTCAAGACCCGGTTGCTCCACTTCCCATCCAGCTCTCTGCTGTGGTCTCAGAAAGCAGAAGATGGCCCAAATCCTTGGGCCCCTGCATCCGTGCGGGAAGAGCCAGAGTAAGCTCGTGGCTTCCGATCGGCAGAGCTCCAGCTGTTGAGACCAACTGGGGAGTGAACCAGAGGATGGAAAATCCCCCTTTCACCTTCTCCCCCTCTATAACTGACTTTCAAATAAATAAATCTGGAAAAAGTATTTTTTAGACAATCTTTTTAAAAACAAAACTCAATCCTCCAGGTGTTACCACAGCATTTAGATTATGTTAACTACTTGACATTACGTTTAATACCTGCCCTTGTCTGCAGGATTGAACCCTCCAGGCCATCCCACCGTGTCTTCCCCTCTCACTGACATAGCCACACAGACTGTTTCTGAAACAGACCAGACACGTGACCAACTGTGCTGCGCCCCGTGCTGTTTAGAAAGCCTGATGGATGTCTGCTCCACCCAGCCTGCCCTCCACCATCCTCACACGGAGCTGCTCGCTCTGCTCTTGGTTCTAGTTTGAGGTTTTCCCCAATAGCAGGGGATGATGGGCACTTTGACAGCCTGGCCAGAGTACCTTTTCCATGCCACTCCAAGGCCACTTTCCTGGGATGATGAGTCGAGCACTTCACCTTGATAGCCAGGACTAAGTTATGTTGCTACACACATGCTCTGGATAAGGCCTGTCCAAAGAATCTGTCACAGTGCCTGACTCACTTCAGGAAGTTAAATAGCCACTTTACATCACTAAAACATTCTTGACTTGCAAATAGACTCATCTTTACTATATTAAGGGGGATGGTACAGATTAATTTCCTTTCAAAGTGTACATCACCAGAATGCTGGAGTTACGAATTCTCGACAGGACGCGTACTATGCTCACGTTATCACATATTGCATTGGAGACATAGCTGCCGACAGAGAAAGAGAAGAATGTCAGTGGACAAAGGGGAAGTTGGTACACTGCCGTTTTGTTCAAGATTTTTTTATTGGAAAGGCAGTGGTAGAGGAAGAGACAGAACTATATCTACTGATTCACTCCTGAATTGGCCACAGTGGGCCAGGCCAAAGCCAGGAGACAGGAGCTTCTGGGTCTCCCAAGGCGGTGCAGGGTCCCAAGCACTTGGGCTACCTTCTGCTGCTTCTCCCAGGCCAGTAGCAGGGAGTTATAGTCGAAGTGGAGCAGCTGGGACTCAAACCAGCACCCATATGGGATGCCGGCATTGTGGGTAGAGGCTTAACATGCTATGGTACTACACCAGCACCATATCCGCTGTTGATATGAAATTGGAACCTGATAAAAATCTAAATACTATTCCCACATTGTTCTGGTAGCCATCTTCTTACATTTTGTTTGTAAAAATTCCGTAGATGGGCCTGGTTCTGTGGTGCAGCGGGTTAAGCCACAGTCTGCAATGCCAGCATCCCACATAGGCACCAATTGAAATCCCGGCTGCTTCATTTCCGATCCTGCTCCCTGCCTATGTACCTGGCAAAGCAAAAGAGGATGGCCAGAGTCCTTGTGCCTCTGCACCCATGTGGGAGACCCAGAAGAAGCTCTGGGCTCCTGGCTCTGACCTGCTCCAGCCTAGTCACTGCAGCCATGTGGGGAGTGAACCAGTAGAAGATCTCCGTCTGTTTCTCTGTTACACTTTCAAATAAGTAAGCCTTTAAAAACAAGTAAAAATGTATACATCCACAGATCCGGTAGCATTATCCTGATTATCTCTGATGGGGCAGATTATCTGGCTCATGGGGGGCGGGTTCTTAGTTTAGTGTAGAATTCTCCTCGTTGACAATACACCCTCTACTCCAAGTGAGTATCAAACCACATTTCCCCTGCAATGGGCACGGGGGAGATGGAGCAGGTTCTGTCGGCCCTCCTCATTCTGGATTACTCGGACCAGGGGGCACAGGGCAGGGCACAGTTGACCATATCTGCCTGCGTTAACCCGAGCAGATGTGGCACCCCTCTCCCCTGTGAGCACCGAGAGGAAGCCCACGGACCTTGTTTCCCCCTGCACTACAGATGAGTGGGTGTGGTGTCCCCTCGCCCCATCAGGCAAGGCAGAGGCGAGGGATAGCTGGAAGCTTTCTGAATTGGTAGATCTGAAGATGCCACCTTTCTAGGGCTGAACAGATTAAACTCTAGTTCAAACCAGACCTAGGAGTTCCAAAAACCAAAGATTAAATAACTTGAAACCAACTAGAGAAAATGACACATTCTCTATAAAGGAACAGGTTTGAATGAAAATGGATTTTTTTTTTTAATTTGACAGGTAGAGTTATAGATAGTGAGACACAGAAAGGTCTTCCTTCTGTTGGTTCACTCCCCAAATGGCTGCTACGGAGCCAGGAGCCAAGTGCTTCCTCGTGGTCTCCCATGCGGGTGCAGGGCCCAAGCACTTGGGCCATCCTCCACTGTCTCCCCAGGCCACAGCAGAGAGCTGGACTGGAAGAGGAGCAACCGGGACTAGAACCTGGCACCCATATGGGATGCAGGTGCCGCAGGCAGAGGATTAACCAAGTGAGCCATGGCGCCGGCCCCTGGACAATGGATTTTAATCAGACACTGTGGAAGCCATAAAGAAGTGGCACATTTTTCAAATGCTGAATCAATAGAATGATTCGAAGTAGCAAAGCCATCTTGAGCAAAACAAAGCTAGAAGAAGCATCACATTACTAGATTTCAAAATATATTTTAAAATTATAGTCAACAAAACACCAGTATATTGGGGCCGGCGCTGTGGCATAGTGGGTAAAGCTGCTGCCTGCAGTGCCGGCATCCCATAGAGGCACCAGTTTGAGTCTCAGCTGCTCTACTTCTGATCCAGCTCTCTGCTATGGCCTGGGAAAGCAGTAGAAGATGGCCTAAGTCCCTGAGACCCTGCACCCACTTGGAAGACCCGGAACAGTCTCCTGGCTTCCGATCGGCACACTCCAGCATTGTGGCCAACTGGGGAGTGAACCAGCAGATCGAAGACCTCTTTCTCTGCCTCTACTCTTTTTAACCCTGACTTTCAAATAATAAATATAAAAAAAAAAACCAAAACACACTATATTGGCATAAAACAGACATATTGCCCAATGGAATAGGATAGGAAGTGGCCAAGAATATACAAAGGAGAAAGGATAAAGTCTTCAATAAATAGTCTTGGGAAGACTGAATGTCCACATGCAAAAGAATGAAAATAGACCCTTTTCTCACTCCTTACATCAGACAACTCAAAAGTGGTTGAAGACTTATACTTGAGGCCTGAAACTCTAGAGCCACTAGAATAAAACACAGGGGGAAAGCGCCCAGACGTTTGTCTGCCAGTCACCTCCCAGATTCTGAAGTCACAGGACACGAAAGCAAAAATAGACAAATAGGATTGTATCAAACTAAGGAATTTCTTCGTATCAAAGCAAACAGCCGAGCGAAGAGACAAGCCTCAGCCTGGGAGAAGATCTAAACCATATATCAGCTAAGGGCAATATTTAAAATACACAAGGAACTCACAACAAATCACTAAGAAAAAATGAGCAAACGACCTGAAGAGATACTTCTCAAGAAGAAATAAAAATGGCCACTTGATGTTTCAAAAAAATGCTCAACATCACACAGCAGAGAAATGAGTAAAACCACAATGCGAGGCAGGCATTGAGCCTAGTGGTTAGGACACCCCTGTCCCCTATCCAAATACTGGGTTTAATTCCTAGCCTTGGGGCTGCCACTGGAGAGAGACCCTGGATGAAGCTTCCTGATCTCATCTTTCTGCTGGCCCAGCTCCTGCCACTGCACGTATTTGGAGACTGAACTATCAGATGGGAGCTCACTCTCTGCCTTTCAAATTAAACCAACAACTGTGAGATAACCACCTCAGAGCAAAATGATCAAAGACTGGTAGGCATTTGACCATGCGGGACACCTGCGTCTCATACTGGAGTGCCTCCTGTACGTCCTGGCTCCTCTGCTAATCCAGCTTCCTGCCAATGCGCACCTTCAGAGGCTGCAGGTGATGGCTCAAGGGGTTAGGTCCCTGCCACCCACGTGGGAGACCTGATTGAGCTCCTGGCTTTGGCTTGGCCCAGCCCCAGCAGGCATTTGGGGAGTCAGCCAGTAGACAGGTGCTCTTTCTCCCACACATCAATTTTTTTGTAAAATGAAGATTACAAGTATTGGTGAGGATATGAGAAGGGGAAAATTTGTTCATTTTTTAAAGATTTATTTTACTTGAAAGGCAGAGTTAGAGGCAGAGAGAGAGAGAGAGGTCTTTCATCAGCTGGTTCACTCCCTAATTGGGCACAATGGCTGGAGCTGCGCTGATCCGAAGCCATGAGCCAGGAGCTTCTTCCTGGTCTCCCACACAGGTGCAGGGGCCCAAGGACTTGGACCATCTTGCACTGCTTTCTCAGGCCAGAGCAGAGAGCTGGTTTGGAAGTGCAGCAGCTGGGTCTCCAACCGGTGCCCATATGGGATGCGGGCACTGCAGCTGGTCACTTTTACCTGCTATGCCACAGTGCCGGCCCCTTGTAAGTTAATTCAGTCACTTTGAAGATAGCATGGAGGCTCCTCCGAAACTCAACATAGTGTCTGGCATCGTGATATAATGGGTGAAGTCACGTCCGACGATGCTGGCCTTCCATATGGGTGCCGGTTCGAGTCCTGGTTGCTCCACTTCCAATCCAGCTCCCTACTAATGCACCTGGGAAAGCAGCAGTAGACTGTGCAAGTACCTGGGCCCCTGCACCCACGTGGGAGACAGGAATGAAGCTCCTGGCTTCGGTCTGGCACAGCCCTGACTGTTACAGCTATTTAGGGAATGAGCCAGCAGATGGAAGATATCAGTCTTTGAAATAAAATTTTTAAAAAATTACCATATGATCTAGATACACAACCAATGGAATTGAGGTCAGTATGCCAAGAAGATATCTACATTCCTATATTCATTTCAGCATTATTCATGGTAGCAAAGATACGAAATAAACCTATCAGTGGATAAGTGGATCTTCAGACACAGTGCAACACTATTCAGGCTTTAAACAGGACGTTCTGTTCTTTGAGAGAACATGGACGAGCCTAGAGGATGGTGGGGCTGGCGCTGTGGCGTACAGGTTAAAGCCCCAGCCTGCAGTGCTGGTATCCTATGTGGGCACTGGTTTGAGTCCTGGCTGCTCCACTTCCAATCCAGCTCCCTGCTCATGTGCCTGGGAAAGCAATGGAAGATGGCCCAAGTCCTGGGGCCCCTATACCCATGTGGGAGACCCGGAAAAAGCTTCTGGCTCCTGGCTTCCAGGCTGGCCCAGCCCCAACTGTTGGTGGCCATTTGGGGAGTGAACCAAGATTGATCTCTATCTCTGCTTTTCAAATAAATCTTTAAAAAATAGCATGTGCTACATTTCAAAATAGCTAAAAGAATTTTATATATCTTCACGGTCAGAATATTTATTTCAAGTGATGAATGTTAATCTTATTTGAACATTCCATAATACTATATATTATACATTCATAATTATAAATGTATAATATATAGTATTATATATAGTATATATACTATGTATTATATATATATATATATAAACAGATTGGCATGGTGGATAAAAATCATGAGCCAACTACATTCTGTCTAAAAGAAACTCACTTCAATCAACTGCAAAACAAAAACTTCTTCAAATTTACTAAGTAGGTTGGAAGTAAAGATAGAAAATATAACATGTAGAGCCCAGTGTTGTGGCATAGATTAAGCCCCTGACTGCAGTGCCAGGATCCTATGGGTTCCCATTCAAGTGGGAGACCAGAAAGAGCCCCCTGGCTTTGGATTGGCTCAGCTCTAGCCATTGCTGCCAACTGGGGAGTGAATCAGTGGATGAAAGACCTCTCCTTCTCTCCCCTCTCTGCCTCCTCTCCTAACTCTGAGTTTCAAATAAATAAATCTTTAAAAAAATTTAATGCCATTTTTCACTGTAATAGAGAACCACCCTAAAAATTTAGTATGCAGCCACCAAAGATCCGAAATAGTCCTAAAAATCTTGAAAGAACAAAGCTGAGAGCAACACAATACCAGTTTTCAAAATATCTTACCAAGCTACAATAATCAAATAGCATGTTACTGGCATAACAAATCAACAATGGACAAATCAACCAATGGAATAGAATAGTGTAGAAGTAAACCCATAGATTTTTAGTCAACTGGTTTACCACAAAGGTGTCAAGAACATACAATGGGGAAATAACAGTCTCTTCAATAGTGTTGGTGAAACCTGATATTAAAAACAGAAGCGGACCCTTACCTTATACCATACACAAAAGTGAACTCCAAGTGAATTAAAGACTCAGTCTAAGACCTGAAACTGAACTACTAGAAAAAAGGGGCAAACCTCCACAAACACTGACCGACAATGATTTTTTTGGGCCTGACCCAAAAAGCACAGGCAACAAAAATAGATAAGTGAGAGCCTATCAAGCTAAGAAAACTTCTATACACCTAAGTACACAATCAGTAAAGATGACCCACAGATTAGGAGAAAACACTCGCAAATCCTACATCTGAGAATGGGTTAGTACACAAGATATATGGGGAACTTAATAGCAAACAACTCAATTTAAAAAAAAAGTTGATGAGGGACCTGAATATTTTTCCAAAGACATACAAATATCCAACAGATATAGGAAAAAAAATCAATAAAAATCATTAGGGAAATGCAAATTAAAACCATAACAAGATACTAAAAAATCCTAGCAGTAACAAGTGGGTGAGGATCTGGACAAAAGGGAATGCTTGTACACTTTGGTTGGATGATACAGCTATTATGTAATGGAAGTTCCTTAAACTACAGATCGAAATATGATATAGCAACCCCACCTCTCAATTCCTTTGGCTATGGAATATCAGTATGTCAAAGAGATATCTGTAGATATCTGTACTCCTTTTTTTTTGGACAGAGTGGACAGTGAGAGAGAGAGACAGAGAGAAAGGTCTTCCTTTGCCGTTGGTTCACCCTCCAATGGCCGCTGCAGCCGGCGCACTGTGCTGATCCGATGGCAGGAGCCAGATGCTTCTCCTGGTCTCCCATGGGGTGCAGGGCCCAAGGACTTGGGCCATCCTCCACTGCACTCCCGGGCCACAGCAGAGAGCTGGCCTGGAAGAAGGGCAACCGGGACAGAATCCGGTGCCCCGACCAGGACTAGAACCCGGTGTGCCGGCGCTGCAAGGCGGAGGATTAGCCTGGTGAGCTGCGGCGCTGGTCCTATTCCCATGTTCTTACATCATTATTCACAATACCCAAGATACAGAACCAACCTTAAGTGTCCACCAACAGGAAAACAGATTTAGAAAACATGGCACATACACACAACAGAATACCATTCAGCCTTCAAAAAAGGAAACCTTGTTATCTGCAACAGTGTGCATAAACCTGAGGACATTAAGTGACAATAAGCCAGAGACAGATACTTCAAGATCTCCCTTAGAAGAGCTGTCCCTGCCACCCAAGTAGGAAATCCAGGTTGAGCTCTAGGCTCCCGCTTGGGTCTGGCCCAGCCCTAGCAGACATCTGGGGAGTGAACTAATGGATGGCAGCTGATTGGTGGAAAGAGAACATGAGAGAGAAAGAAAACAGGAGGCTAGGCAGGCACTGATCCTATACAACAACTCCCTGGAACAGACACTCACTCCTGCACGACTCAGCCCACGCTGCTGATCCATTCATTAGGGTAGAGACCGGTGACCAATCACCTCCACTGGACCTCGCCCCTTCAAGGTCCCACCACTGCCACACTGGGCACTGAGCTTCCAGCGCATAGACACATGGGGCACAAGCCAACCAGAAGCACAGCAGGAGGGGGCCTCCTAGTCCCATGCACGACCCTGTATGCGAGAGACGCTTGGAAAAGCGTTTGACCTTTACTGCAAGTACTGTATACCTCAAGAACTAGCAACGCTGTCCTCGGGCCTAGGTTTATTCCTATTTACCCTCAATCTCAAAAAGAGCCATACTGCCTCTCTAGGCACTTGTTGTAGACATCACCAGTGCTCGGGACTGTTCAAGGCAGGGGCAAGGCTTACCAGCCCAGCGTCTGCTCTGTCTCCTCATGCTTCAGGTGGCAGCAGCTCCTGAGGTACGGGTAACGGCCTCCCTCTTCCCACACGTACACGTGCAGAGAACCATCCGTGGCTGTGCTGAGGACGCGGATAGGATCCTTCAAGGACACCGGGGTGGGGGTTGTGAGAGGGCAGAGGGTCAAAATCAAATAGGGAAGTGGGGGTTGGGGGAGTGGGGGCTGGCCTAGCAGGTAAGATACCCCCATCCCGCTCGGGAGTTCCTCCACTTCCGACTCCGGCTTCCTGCTGATGAGCACCCTGGGAGGCAGCAGTGATGGCTCCAGTAGCTGGATACCTGCCGCCCACGTGCGAGACCTGGACTGTTCCCAGTTCACTTGGCCTGGGCTGCCCCAGCTGTTCTGAGCGCCTGAGGAGTCAACCAGTGGATGAGACCTCTCTGCTTTTCAAAGCAACAGGGACCAGTGTTGTGGCATGGTGAGTAAAGCCGCTTCCTGTGACACCGGCATACAATACGGGCTCTGCTTTGGGCTCCAGCTGCTCTACTTCTGATCCAGCTCCCTGCTGTTAGCCTGGGCCAACCGTGGAAGATGGCCCAGGTTCTTGGGCCTCTGCCACCCATGTGAGAGACCTGGATGAAGCTCCCGACTCCTGGCTTCAGCCTGGTCCAGCTCTGGGCATCGCAGCCATCTGGGGAGTGAACCAGTGGACAGAGGCTTGCTCTCTGTCTCTCCCTCTCTGTAACTCCGACTTGCAAGTAAATATTTTAAGACAACTATTCCTTTTTATAAAAAGATGAATGTTACGATCAGTGGGAGAAGACGATACACACCACCCATAGGCTCCTGATGGCTGTCTGGTGGTCCTCCAGTTGTCGCAGCAGGAGGCCGCCGATGGTGAAGAGGAACAGGTATGGCCCACTGCCGAAGACAATCATGTCGGCCTCGTTGACTCCCATCCAGCTGGGGTTCTCTATGTGATCTGGCAGCAGGAAATTGGCGATCTGCTGTGCTGTTTGCATACATAACACAAATGTGAGCAATCTTCAACATGTGGAGGGGTCATCTCTGAACTCCATCTTCCACAAGCAGGCAGGCAGGCACACTGTGAATCATTCTCCCTCCTTCCATGGGATTTCAGGCCTGTGGCCTGACCGTGGTGATGGGTCCGACAACACAGGGGCACAGGCTGTGGACAAAGGTAATAGCTCGGTGTTGAGGAGGCGGCCTGTAGTAAGAAGGGGCACTGAAACCCAGGCAGTAAGACAAAACAGAAGTCTACACACGCCTCCCTGTAGAGGGGGCTGGAAGGGAGCAGTCAGGCTGAGCGCTGCCCCCTTGCTCAGATTCGCATAGGCTGACAGTATACGGGCAGGGAAGACCACAGGTGCCTCTGTGGCGGAGCCTACCTCCGATGACAGTTTTGTCCTCAGTCTTCTGAGTTGTCAGGTCGAAGGTCATAAATCCCATCTTTTTTGAATCTCTTCGGAACATCAGCGTTATCCTATTTTCCCTTCTTGGGGTCCAGCTGGCCCCAAGGCATGATAAAAATGGGAGAGAGAAAGACAGAGGAGTGCTGTCCGGTGGCTTCAATAAGCACTCTGTAAGAAAGACCTAAGGAGAGAGAGCTGCGTGCGTCACAGGTGAAGGAGAGACCGCACAACAGACCCATTAAGCACGCTCATCGCTGCCTGACAGCCTTTTGGCTACGATCAAGCGTTGCCCCCACCCCCAACCCCCACATTGGGGCCAGGGCTTCTCAGGAAGGGTCGGGCAGTCAGCACCTGTCACTCTATGGTCTGAGGCACTCACTGTCACCTTCAGAGAGAACAGAGTCCCTAGGCATACCAAGATGGTGCAAGATCATCTTGTCGTATCGGGCCCTGCTCCAGGAGGGGCTCCCTCCCTGTGCTCTCCCGACCTCTCCTCAGAGCTCCTCGTTCTCTGGTGCCTGCTTCAAGGTCAAGGACTCCTCAGAGTGACACTTGAGCGCAGGCCTAGTTATTTGCTGTTGATCCTCTCTGTACAAGGGTCCTTCCAAAAGTTCATGAAAATGAAGTTAGAAGGCGAGTTTATTTTGTGCAACAGACTTTTGAAATCTGTGCATTATTCTTTCCTAATACACATTTTCCATAGGGGTTGTTTTTGAAGAGCCCTTGGAATTTCCAGCCAAAGTAGATCGAAGCAGAGAATAAAGCAAAAGTGAATACAGTTCCCAAAAACTCCCACCTTACTCCCTCTTTTCAAGTTTCATGAACAACTTTTCATTAATAAACATTTGCCATTGCAACTGGACATTTTTAATTCTCTTTGCATTGTTCCTGACTTCAGGAGAAGATTCCATTGTGCTATACCCTCTGGGAGCTGACACTGGTACGACTGTCATCAGGGATACCTCCTAACTGGGCCTTCCTCGGCTTCTCTCTCCCTTCCTGAGGTTGGAACTCAGAGCAGCACCTACCTTCGGGAAGGAACATTGTTGTGTCCCACACACAAAGACCCACTTCCCACACGGAGAGCAGCGTAGAATATCAACACTGAATTGAAAAGCTTTTGTTCTAGAAATTTCTGTCAAGCTAGGCATCTTAAATGTGTAGATGTCACCTGTAGAATCTCCCACCTGAAACCAAAACATTAACAACGTATCAACAGAAGGAGATGTGTACCTTAGGACTCCTTTCGACAGTGCCGCTGACTACAGGGCCAGCCACAACGGCTGCAATCAACCCTCCCAACCAGCCAGCCTAGCAGAATGGTTGCAAAAGACCTTTCTGAGCCCTGCGCACTCTTCTCTAGGGTAGTGATTCATTAGCCCGTCTACTCTATCCTTTTTTATCAGTCTCTGTCCAGATGCAAATCTTTCTCCACTGTTCCCATTTAAGTTCATGGACAGTATGATAATACACACCTGAAAGACAGGGCTATGAAATAAATCAGGCAGCTTCTTTAAGGAGGAGGGCTGGCTAAATGTACCTGATGGCACAGAGGTCCATACAACCAGTAACCATCAGTATGTTCTGACTGACTCAGAGAATGTGGAAGGGATGACCGTAGAGAGGCAGACTGGCATGTGACAGCAACTGGACCTTGACACCTGTGAAGGCAGCAGGCATTGCATTCGTGAGCCCCATCCAGACACAGGCCCACTTACCATGAGTACTGGGCCACGCGCGGAGAGAAAGGCTATCAAGGAGAAGCAGTCGTAAGGCATAAAGAATTCACTCAGAGCATCCTCACGGAGACAGTCCCACACTTTGATAGTTCTCTCCATATCCATAGTGACTGCCACACACAGATCCGGCAGGGTCACCAGATTCGTGATACTTGAGTCCTGGACTGGACTGGACCAGAAGATGTCACCCTAGAGAACAAGAGGGACACCATCTGTGGTCAGCAACTCTTCACATCACTTGTGCTTTTATTCTGCCCATGTTACCTGGAAACCTCTTCCAAATCAGATCCCCCTCCTGCTTCTGGGAAAAGGATGTGACCATGAAGACAAAACTTAGGCAGTACACGGAGACCCAGTAGCCCCTCAAGAAGCTATCAGACTCACTGAGCTCACACCAGTTCTGTCTCTTAATCACGAAACACTCAGCAAATCACAATCATGGATTCTTATGGGACTGTTAGTACACTTCCCAGTAAATGACACAGCAGTTCCAGCTGCTCCACTTCCAATCCAGCTCTCTGCTATGGCCTGGAAAAGGAGTGGAAGATGGCCCAAGTCCTTTGCTCTGACTCCCTGTGGGAGAGCTAGAAAAAGCTCCTAGTTCCTGAATACCTCAGTTCCAGCCATTGCAGTCATCTGGGGAGTGAACCAGAGGATGGAAGACCTCTGTCTCTGCCTCTTTCTATAACTCTTTCAAATAAGTCAATCTTGGGGCCAGCTCTGTGGCGCAGCAGGTTAAAGCCCTGGCCTGAAGCACTGGCATCCCATATGGGCATTGGTTCTAGTACCAGCTGCTGCTCTTCCCTCTACTATGGCCTGGGATAGCAGTGGGAGATACTCAAGTCCTTGGGCCCCTGCACCTGCATGGGAGACCTGGAGGAAGCTGCTGGCTCCTGGCTTCAGATCAGCCCAGCTCCGGCTGTTGCGGCCATCTGGGGGAGTGAACCCATGATGGAGGACCTTTCTCTGTCTCTACCTCACTCTGTAACTGTCTTTTAAATAAAACCTTTTTCCCCCCTTTTTTGACAAGCAGAGTTACTGAGAGATAGAAAGGTCTTCCTTTTTCCATTGGTTCACCCCCCAAATGGCCACTATGGCCGGCTCTGCGCCAATCCAAAGCCAGGAGCCAGGTGCTTCCTCCCAGTCTCCCACGTGTGTGGTGCAGGGCCCAAGCACTTGGGCCATCCTCCACTGCACTCCCGGGCCACAGCAGAGAGCTGGACTGGAAGAGGAGCAACCGAGACAGAATCTGGCACCCCAACCCAGACTAGAACCCAGGGTGCTGGCACCGCAAGCAGAGGATTAGCCTAGTGAGCCACGGCGCTGGCTAAATGAATTAAATCTTAAAAATATAATCTTTAAAAAAGTATCATCTACCATGAAAATTGTTATTCCACCACCAACCATGTACTTTGCAAACAAGACAGGAAAATGTTTACCTTCTAGACTTTTCTTTGCCCTTAAAAAAATTAATGTAAAAATCAATTTTTCTTTTGCCTGCTGAAAAGATTATCCCATGTGCAAAAAAATAAAGGATTTTAATGTATCATAAAAATTGCCAAGTCTGATAAATTACTAAATATCAATGTAAATACTTCTAGGGTTTCACAAAATCTCCTTGCATTTGATATATTTAGAAACTTTTCCATCACTCTCAAATGTAATCACTATTTTAATTTTTAGCACTATCCAAGTCATCTGTTGCAGTGTTAATCTCTTGCCATGTAACAAACCAACAAGCTTTTGGATTGGCTTCATGGTGATATGGGGCCAGCGCTGTGGTGTAACTGGTAAAGCCACCAGCTGCAGCACCAGCATCCCATATGGGCGCCGGTTTGAGTCTCAGCTGCTCCACTTTTGATCCAGCTCTCTGCTATGGCAGTAGAAGATGGCCCAAGTCCTTAGGCCCCTGCACCTGCGTGGGAGACCGGGAAGAAGTCCCCGGCTTTGAATCTGAATAGCTCCGGCTGTTGGGGCCATCTGGGGAATGCACCAGCGGATGGAAGACCTCTCTCCGCCTCTCCTTCTCTGTGTAACTCTTCAAGTAAATAAATCTTTAAAAAAATAAATAAAACCTTTGCAATATAGAAGCCATCTGTCCCCTAAATCTCCAAAATATGAGGGTGGAGTAGGCATAGCATAGGACAGCCGTTGTCACCCAAAACAAGACGATGGGGTGGGTGAGAAGCACCTGTGTATCGTTGATACACAGGAAATTTTAAATCCAGAGGAAAAATTGCTGGTAGTTTGTTGATTAGGATTCAATATCTAAGGAAGATTCTTCGGGACTCTTGGCTCCACTCTCCCGGCTCTTCATCCTGTCCCAAGTCACCCCTCCCTTCCCCTAGATGGTGGGCCAGTCCTGCAGCTGAGCAGTTTTCTCATCTGCTTCCTGACTGACAGTTTTATGATCCGAAGTCTTCTTTTCCTTTTGTGATGCCTCCTCCCCTTTAAATCCAGGCTGGTAGCGTTCTTGCCTTGTCATTAGACCTTTCTGGTCTCCTAAGAACCTTAGTGGAGTCTAGATTGGCAACTCATTCCCTACCACGTCCTATGTTCATGAAAGGGCATTTATCTGAAGACCCTAAGGTACAGCCAGTGCCCAGTTTTCACCAGGAGGGAGAGAGAACTCACAACAGGGAAAGCCAAGAAAATAGCATCATGTGGTCCCCATGCTGGAGTCTTCCAACTCCATCCCAGTGCTCCCTGTACTCCACGCGCTCATCCTGAGATCTCTGTGCCCCTGAGAGGCCATCTGCATTCAAGTACTTTCTGGGAAAGTCAGCACAGCCAACACACATCACTGACCGAGAGGCAGAAATGGGTAAGGAAGGCACACAATGCCAAAAGCTTGTTTATTCTGCTAAGGCACTTGGTGTTACTGGTAGAAAAGCAATTGTTGTACAGGCTTCTACATAGAAATGCCTACTCCTATAACAAAAATAAAGATATAGGGCCCAGCACTGTGGTACAGCGGGTAATGCCCTGGCCTGAGGCGCTGGCATTCCATATGGGTGCCACTTCGAGACCAGGCTGCTCCACTTCTGATCCAGCTCTCTGCTATGGCCAGGGAAAGCAGTGGAAGATGGCCCAAGAGCTTGGGCCTCTGTGCCTGCGTGGGAGACCAGGAAGCAGCTCCTGTCTCCTGGCTTCGGATCGGCACAACTCTGGCCGTTGCAGCCGATTGGGGAGTGAACCAATGGATGGAAGACCTCTCTCTCTCTGTGTAACTCAGACTTTCAAATAAAACAAAAAATGAAGATATAAACACATGCTCTGACTATGTTCTAAACGACAGATTCCGAGTTACCAAACCTGATTTGAAACTGTCTGACACCAGTTCTGAGGAGCGCTTTGCTCTCGGCCACAGGATTCATGCAGGCAGAGGAAGGCATTTCTTTTGCTGCTTGTAGGCCAGGCTCACCTTTTGGACATCCCAGGCATAAAGTTTGTCAAACGAAGACACAGCGCAGACGATGGGTCGTGAGGGTCTGTCTGTTGTGAGGTCATTTCTTGTGAGATAAGCTATAGGTCCCAGGATTCCTGAAAGGATACACAGACAACATCTGGCCAGCAGGTACCTGGCAATCCAAACCAAGTCAAAGTATTTTAATATCCTCTGCACCTTTCAAAGAGGGCCTGGGGAACAAGTGTGGAAAGAGTGGAAATTGGACTTGAGTTGGGCCAAACAATTCCCATTGCAGATTGGCTTTTCGGGAGAGATTGGCCAACTCATTTTACCTCTTTAATTTTCAGGGGCCAGCATTGTGACGCTGCACACTTGTAATGCTGGCATCCCGTTATCAGAGCATTGGTTCAAGTTCCGACTGCTTCATTTCCGAGCCAGCTCCCTGCTAAAGCACCCAGGAAAGCATGGAATGTGGCCCCAGTGAGAGACCCGGATGAAGCTCCAGGCTCCTGGCATAGGCCTGGCCCAACCCTGGCTGTTGCGGCCATTTGGAGAGTGAACTAGTGGATCGAAGACTTCTCTTTGCCTTTCAAATAAATGAGTGCATCTTTAAAAAAAAAAAATTCAAATGATCCCAAGCCCACTCTGGCCTCTCCCTTCAGCACAGACTGGAGGGGATAGAGACGGGGCAGGGAGGGTGTCACAGCCACCTGGTCCCGTAACATTTCAATTCCCTTTTCCCTCCACCAAATGAGAACACAAGACTGCGTACAGGACGAAGACGCACAGGACGAAGACTTCAGAAAGCCCGTTTCTGACGTCCCGCTAGGCCCCCGTTCCCTTACCCACATTCCCAGTGACTTCTTTGCAGACGAAGTCCTCTGGCCGTGCGTGCGCCATCCGTCGTTCCCGCCTGTTCATCTGGAGGAAGACCTGCTTCCACGGCTGAGAACCCAGCCACTCGCAGTCACATTTGCACAAGTGCCACCTCCTCACACACAGCGTTCTGCAAACAGGGGTCACCCAGTCAGGCTGCCTGTGCTCGGTCCCGGGCCCTGAGCTGCTGTGCCTTTGCGGGAACACCCGCCTCATGCTAACCTGCCTGTGTCTCTCTCCCAGCATGGCGGCACACACAGGTGCAGCCTCCTCCCTGCTTCCCACCTTCCCCTCCCCCTCCCTTACTCACTTCCACAGGTGATCACTGTTTGCAACCATTCGCCAGTGCTATGGGAGAGAAAGCAAGAGAAGCGAGCTATCAGTACCTGGAAGCTGCCCTCGCCTCTGCTGCCACCTGTTCTGGAAACTGGGCTCTCGCAGCTCCAAGCCCTCCCAGTGTGGGGAGACAGCAGGGAGCTATGGTTGCTAACATTCCATTCCACGCTTGGGGCCCTCAGAGCCAATGAAGCTAACCCCCAAACCCTCGGTGTGCTCCTCAGCCCGTCTGTAGACTGGGACTCAAAATGGTCAAAGAAGCAACTGAGCCCTAAGGCCCCTGGCCTATCAGAGGCGGAACAAGGGAAACTTGGGGAATGAAGGAAGGCTGTGCAGGACAATGCCGGGGAGCCAAGGTTTCACGGCTGGGGGTGAGAGATGTAAGCCTGTGCAAGAACCGACAAGGTGGAAGGGTGTGGGCAGGCAGCTCGTCAGTTCGAAGCAGCGGAGGGTGGCGAGCCTTGACCTTGTTCACTTGGGAAGCCTGGAGCAAGCTGAACCCATCCAGGAAAGAGAAGATCCGAGCCATTGGCAAGTGGGGCAACTGGACCGCCATCTCACGGGCCCTGAGCCTGCGGCCAGCCTCCTCCCTACTCTGTGCATTGCTCTGAATTTAAAGGCTTGGCCAAAGTCTGCAGCAGGTGGCAGGACTTCCACTCACAGCTCATCTGCTCTGATAGAAGCCAGCTGCATGTGGGCAGACCCCCAGCTGACATCGCTACCACCCCTTCCCTGGGGCCAGGCCCACACAGCTGAGGGCCCTGCCGCCTAAACTGGCTTGTTAGCGGGGGTCGTTGATTACCGGAGTCCGACAGTGCCGCCTTTGCTCTGTGAGCTGGAAGTGCAGGACCCCGACAGCCCCAGTTGCTGATGTGCCTGTCAGAACTCTCTAGGAAGCGTCAACTGATGTTCTTGCCATGTCTCTGTGTGACGTCTTTTCAGCTGCTCCAAAATCCCTGGGTAGGGCATCTTGCTTGCCATGTTGGTGTATCTGCCTCCAGATACTGAATCTGGCCAGCAAGGCCCATCTCTCAATGCCATTACAGCCCCAGGGTTTCTGCCTTTGGGCACTTAGCTTCCTAGGAGAAGAAGGCATGACCCATACAGACTTCGCCCTAGAGGTCTGTGCTAAGGGGGCAGGCCCTGTCTGAGGTCAGTGTTCCTCACCCCTGCCCGTGACACACCCTTTTCTACAGTTCCAAGTCTCCCCAGAATTTGACAGCCCATTCCAATATTTTCTACAGAGTATCATGGGCTGAGCGTGCCCTCTAACATACATGTAGAAATTCTAACCCCAAATGAGATTGGAGGTGTGGCCTTTGGGAGTAGGCCTTGAGGATGGAGCCCTCTCCAATGGGATTCATGACTTCTATTCCCTTATAAAAGAGACTGAGCCTAGCAGTGAAGATGCCCGCACTGCACATCAAGGATCCCTGGGTTGGATTCAGGCTCCAACTCCTGACTCCAGCTTCCTGCCAAGTCAGATCCTGGGAGACAGCAGTGATGGCTCAAGCGACAGGGTCCCTAGGACCACGCGACTCCTGACTCCAGCTTCCTGCCAAGTCAGATCCTGGGAGACAGCAGTGATGGCTCAAGTGACAGGGTCCCTAGGACCACGCGACTCCTGACTCCAGCTTCCTGCCAAGTCAGATCCTGGGAGACAGCAGTGATGGCTCAAGCGACAGGGTCCCTAGGACCACGCGGCAGACCCAGATGGAGTTCCCACTCCCAGCATCAGACTGGCTTGACTCCAGCCACTGAGGAAGTAAACTTTGTGTTTCTCTCTCTCTCTCTTTCTCTCTCCCTCTCCCTCAAATAAACAAATGCAATTTTGCAGGAAGAGGGACCCCCGGAGGGTTTTCTAGCATTCTGCCTACCATGTGAAGATACAGGAAGCTGGCAGGCTGCAATCCCGAGGAGGGCCCTAGCCAGAGCCTGCCCAGGCTGGCCCCCAACCTCACACTTCTGAGATCAAAACCCTAGAAATAAATTTCTGTTGTCTAGAAGCCCCCAGTTTATGGCATTCCGTCACAGTGGGTGGAACAAACTAAGACAGACTAAGCAGTGCTGAGCCCTCCTGTAAATGGTGGCCTCCAGCCTGGCCCACAATAGCAATGCCAGGTTCCCATTTTTCTTGCAGTGTTATTTGCTCCACTAACCAAAACAAGATGGACCTGTTCAGAGAGAATGAAATGTCCTCCTCCTTAGAATTTAGAATGGAAACTTTCATGTTCACAGAGCCATGAACTGCAAACCCTGCAACTACGGGAGGCCACATTTTTCCTTCTCTTCAATAATTCATAGGAAATGAGTTTGAAGAGAATGTGGCTTTAAAGAGAGAGAAACTGCCATAAACAAACAACATACTGGTTTAGAGAGAAAGAGAGTCTGGATAGTGTCTTTTTGTGTCAGTCATTCTAATCCTTCCTAAGTCCTTCCATTTCCTAAGAACTTTACATTTTGCTCATTATTAAATTAAAATACAATTCCTGCCTTTGGTTTACCCAATTCAGGTGAATGGGCACCTGCTGACTTGACATACAACCTGAATTTTGTCATATAGGTAAAATTAACATGAGGGGCTGGCAGCCGGTGCTCTCATCTCCTAGCAGAGTGCCTGGGTTCAAGTCCTGGCTTTGCTTTCAATTCCAGATTCCTGCTATTGCAGCCCTGGGAGGCAATGGCGATGGCCCAGACGGGGCTCTGTTGCCCATATGGGAGAGCTGGACTGAGTCCCAGCTCCTCCTCAGCCTGGCCCATCGTGGTGTGGACCTTTGGAGAATGAACCAACAGATGGGAGGCCTCTCTCTCTTTCAACGAAATAACTGCTACATGGGTCTGTGGCCCATTAGTGACAAGCTTCCTTCCCACTCTAAGGGGCCGAGAGACAAATATTAGGACTCATTTTCAGGTTGCTGCACTCTTACCCTTTTTCTAAATTTTTTTTTATTTGAAAGTTAAAGAGAGAGAGGTAGAGAGAGAGAGAGACAGAGAGAAAGAGGGGTTTTCCATCTGCTCGTTCACACTCCAAGTGGCTGCAATGGCTGGAGCTGAACTGACCCAAAGCCGGGAGCTAGAGTTTCTTCTGGGTCTCCTACAAAGGTGCAGGGGCCCAAGGATATAGGCTATCCTCTGCTGCTTTCCCGGGCACATTAGCAGAGAGCTGGATCAGAAGTGGAGCAGCCGGGACTCAAACCGGTGCCCATATGGGATGCTGGTACTTCAGGCCAGAGCTTTAATTCACTATGCCACAGCACTGGCCCCACCCTAGCCACTTTTGTGTGTGTGTGTGTGTTTGTGTGTGTGTGTTTGACAGGCAGAGTGGACAGTGAGAGACAGAGAGAAAGGTCTTCCTTTTGCCGTTGGTTCACCCTCCAATGGCTGTCATGGCCGGCGCACTGCAGCGTGCTAATCCGAAGCTAGGAGCCAGGTGCTTCTCCTGGTCTCCCATTCGAGTACAGGGCCCAAGCACTTGGGCCATCCTCCACTGCACCCCCGGGCCATAGCAAGAGCTGGCCTGGAAGAGGGGCAACAGGGACAGAATCTGGCGCCCTGACTTGGACTAGAACCTGGTGCGCTGGCGCCACAGGCGGAGGATTAGCCTATCGAGCCACGGCGCTGGCCGCCACTTTTTTTTAAAAGATTTATTTATTTATCTGAAAGTCAGAGTTACACAGAGACAGAAGAAGAGACAGAAAGAGAGAGAGGTCTTTCATCCATTGGTTCACTCCCCACTTGGGCGCAATGGCTGGAGCTGAGCCAATCCAAAGCCAGGAGCTTCTTCCTGGTCTCCCATGAGGGGCCCAAGGACTTGGGCCATCTTCCGCTGCTTTCCCAGGACATAGCAGAGAACTGGATAGCAAGTGGAGCAGCCGGGTCTTGAACCGGCACCTACACAAGATGCTAGCACTGCAGACGGCAGCTTTACCCACTAAGCCACCATGCTGGCCCCCCAGCCACTTTTTTAAAAAAGATTTATTTATGGGCCAGTGCCGCAGCTCAATAGGCTAATCCTCTGCCTAGCGGCGCCGGCACACCAGGTTCTAGTCCCAGTCAGGGCGCCGGATTCTGTCCCGGTTGCCCCTCTTCCAGGCCAGCTCTCTGCTATGGCCAGGGAGTGCAGTGGAGGATGGCCCAAGTACTTGGGCCCTGCACCCCAAGAGAGACCAGGAGAAGCACCTGGCTCCTGCCTTCGGATCAGCGTGGTGCGCCGGCCGCAGTGCGCCGGCCGCAGCGGCCATTGGAGGGTGAACCAACAGCAAAGGAAGACCTTTCTCTCTGTCTCTCTCACTGTCCACTCTGCCTGTCCAAAAAAAAAAAAAAAAAAAAAAAAAGGAAAAGAAATCGTTGTCATGGCCGGCACTGCTGCTCAGTAGGCTAATCCTCCGCCTGCAGCGCCGGCACACCAGGTTCTAGTCCCAGTCAGGGCGCCAGATTCTGTCCCGGTTGCTCCTCTTCCAGTCCAGCTCTCTGCTGTGGCCCCGGGAAGGCAGTGGAGGATGGCCCAAGTGCTTGGGCCCTGTACTCACATGGGAGACCAGGAGGAAGCACCTGGCTCCTGGCTTTGGATCGGTGCAGCGCGCCGGCCATAGCGGCCATTTCGGGGGTGAACCAATGGAAGGAAGACCTTTCTGTCTGTCTCTCTCTCTCACTGTCTAACTCTGCTTGTCAAAAAAAAAAAAAATCATTTGTCAAAGAGCTTGGGCAACAGGAAGAGGGCAAAGACTGTGGATGGGTGGTCAGGTTCCGCAGTCACATGACAGCCTCCTCCACCAGCTAACAATCAGAGAACTAAAAATCACAGAGAGAGATTCAAAGTCCAAGCTGTCAGTTCACCAGATGTAATTTGGCGATGTCCAGTGTTGAGGAGCAACAGTTAAAAGGATCTTGACTTTTCAACATCAGAATATTTACATCAGATGCACAGCTTAATGGATTCTCATGGTAACAGCCCCAAGACAGAGGCCTACAATGTGGCATGGCAGGTGCAGCCACTGCTGCAGTGCCAGCATGCCGTATGGGCACCAGTTCTAGTCCCAACTGCTCTACTCCCAATCCAGCTCCCTAGGTCTGCACCTGGGACAGCAGCAGAAGATGGTCCAAGTGCCTGGGCCCCAGCACGCACATGAGAGAATCAGATGAAGCTCCTGGCTCCTGGCCATTGTGGCCATTTGGGGAGTGAACCAGTGCACAGAAGATCTCTCTCTGTCTCTCCCTCTCCCTCTCTGTATCTCTGCCTTTCAAATAAATAAAATAAATATTTAAAGAAAAAAATAAAGAGTTCTGAGACAATGAAGTGAAAAAAATTAAGTTTTCAATTAATACATGCATCTGATTTACATATTAAAAAGGAAAATAGAAAAATAATATACCTTGATGTTCACGTATATATGCAAATATTAACAACATATCCATATATTTGTATATATGCAAAATCTGATCCCACGTTTATATTTAGGAGTGTGTGAGTAAGAAAGACTGCTGGTTTACTCCCCAAATGCCCACAGCAGCCAGGGCTGGACAGGCAGAAGCCAGGAGCCCAGAACTCAACCCAGGTCTCCCATATGGGTGGTGGGGACCCAACTACTTGAGCTATCATTTGCCGCCTCCCAGAGTGTGCATTAGCAGGAAGCTGGAGTTGAGGCTGAAACCTGAAACCTGACTTGCAGGCCCACACAGAGGTCCATTTTGCTTACTTCTCTGTCGGCAGCAACTCTGCCCAGTCCTCTCTGTGCCAGGACCTCCAGGCTCCCTCCTACGACCAGCAGGAGAATGGCCAAGGCGACAATTAGATAGAGAACACCGGCCCGCTGCTCTGGTTCACTTCCTTCTGACATTCTGCTCACTTAAATGCTAGTGGCCTGGCAGTTTTCTGAAGATGTCACACAGATTAATTTATTAAAATCTTATTTCCTTTTTAATCTGTTTTTCACAGGAGCAGGAATCTTCCACAAGTCATTCCATCACAGTCAGGAAAGCAAGTCTGCATTCCTGGCTTAAATAGTGTCTGCAAGCCCATGACTCCCCTCCAGCATGAGTTAAAAACTATGCAACCTGTTGTCTCTTTAACAGCAAACTTGGCCGTTTAAATGCAGGGGAAGTGGGACCGTTGCTGTGGCACAGTGGGTTAAAGCCCCGGCCTGCAGTGCCACTATTCCATATGGGAGCTGGTTCTAGTCCCTGCTGCTCCTCCTCTGATCCAGCTCTCTGCTATGGCCTGGGAAAGCAGCAGAAGATAGCCCAAGTCCTTGCGCCCCTGCAGCTGCATAGGAGACCTGGAAGAAGCTCCTGGATCCTGGCTTCGGACCAGCTCAACTTTGGCCATTTTGGCCATTTGAGGAGTGGAAACTCTGTCTCTCAAATAAATAAAATAATTCTAAAAAATAAATTAATAAGTGCAGCGGCACAGGCATTTAGTCTAGTGGTTAAGACACAGACAGCCCCCACTGGAGTGCCTGAGTTCGATTCCTGGCTCTGCCTCCTGAGCCCAGCTTCCTTCTAATGCAGCTGGAATGGCTTAAGTAACTGGGTTTCAGTAACCCACATAGGAGATCCGGATTGAAGTCCCAGTGCTAGCTTCAGCCTGGCCCAGTCTTGGCCACTGTGGGCTGTTGAAGAGTGAGCCAGTGGAAGTGGATGGGAACGTGCTTTCTTTATCTCTCCACCTCTGATAATGATGATGATGATAATGATGATGATGATGATGATAATAATAATAATAATGATGTTAAGGCAGCTCAAACTTCCACTATTTGAAACTGATTTCTTTTTGGTCTCACAAATGCACCTTTTCTCTGTCCTACTCATGTGAACGCCGCTTGGATTCCTTTGCTTGCGCAGGTTCAGCATCTGAAAGCTCTTCTCGATCTCGCCTTGTGACACTAACGGCATTTAGCTTCTCGGCAGGCCTCCTCATCTCCTTCCCCTCTTGGCTGAAACACTGGTCTCTGTACAGTTTTTCCTAAAATAACTCTCCCCACCCAGCTCTGCCTTTTATGTTATTTCATTTGTCCTCATCACCCTTAATAGCTCCTGGAATTAGACTGTAAATAAATTATTAAGCAAATGTCTTTATTCATCTGCTTATTGTCTGTTTCCCTTCTGTGGGACATAATTTCTTTAATGGAAGGAATCTGTTTCTGTAGCTTGGCACTGAATCCACGTCGTCCAGACTTGCTTCTGGGGCAGAAGATTTGATTACAGTCTGAGACAGATGATGGGATGGGCGAACACACTCCTGACAGACAGGAATTACGAAGGAGCACTGGCACGGTCACAGTTACCAACCACCACGGCGGCGGAAGGAAGGGCAAACACAAATGAAAAACGAGGCTTCATTCCCTGTGTTGACAGGAGGGGAAGAGATTTCCCTTCCTTCCCTTTTCTTTAAGCCCTGGAGAACTTGTAATTACAGTCTCTCTGTGTCTCAAAATATACACACGGTCGGCCCTTCATTTCTGTGGGTGTGTAGCCAACAGCAGGCTGGAAATATTTGGAGAAAAAATTTGATCTGCACTGGACATGCAGAGATTTATTTTCCTTGTCCTAGTCCCCAAACAATACATATAACGACAGTTTGCATAGTGTTTGCATCGTCTTAGGTGCAACAGTGAGTTGGAGACGATTTAAAGCACAGGAGAGAATGAGGGTGGGTTCTGTGGGAATACTACACCATTGTATATAAGGGACAGATTTGGCTGCCCACAGAATGTGCTGGAACCAGTCCCCATGGGACAACTGTAACTCTCACCAGAAGCTAAATAAGACTCTTGCCAGCTCTGTGGCCCAGGGATTTCTTTCTCCAGGCAGTAACACTTTGGATGTTCACATTTCTTTTTTCTCTTAATATTTATTTGTTTGAAAGTCAGAGTTACAGAGAGAAAGAGAGAGAGAGAGAGAGAGAGAGAGAGAGAGAGAGAAATATCTTCCATCCACTGGTTCACTCCCCAAACAGCCACAACAGCCAGGGCTAGGCCAGGCTGAAGCAAGGAGTGTGGAATTCCACCCAGATCTCCCATGTGGGTGCAGGGGCCCAAGCACTTGAGCCATCTTTTGCTGCTTTCCCAGGTGCATTAGCAGGGAGGTGGATCGGAAGTGGAGCAGTTGGGACTCGAACCCATGCCCATGTGGGATGCCCACACCACAGGCAGCAGCTTTACCTGCTACAACGCAGCGTCCAGCCACTTTCTTCTCTTTGACCTTTGTGGAGAAGACTGTTCTCAGTTACACTCCCTGACACTGATAAAGAAAGGAAACAAAGATTTCTCTGGAAGCTACATGAGTTTCAGACACGTGTGAATCATACTCATTTGTCTCTGAAGCGTAGCCCAAGGACCAGAGAAACATGAGCCAGCCCAGCAAAAATGAAGCAACAGAGACCCAGGTCCATGAGTCGCAAGAGGTTTAGTTTGTCTTATATTTCCCCACACTTCCTTGAAAAAAAAATATAGAATTGCAAAATTAGATTTTTTTTTTCTTTTTGCTCAGTGAAACCTGATAAAATCTAAAAACTATGCAGTAAGCATGGCTGCATAAGTCCAATCTGTCTCTTGCCCTTTTCTGAACAGACCTATATTTTTCAGATAAATATTTGCTGAGCCCATGGAGTTAAAGATGAGCCCTCCAGGGGGTGAAGTCGCCACCTGCAATGTCGGCAGCCCCTTTGAGCGCCAGTTCGAGCCCAACTGTTCCGCTTCTAATCCAGCTCCCTGTTGATGCATCTGAGAAGACAGTGGAAAATGGCCCAAGTGCTTGGGCCCTGCATCTTCACGGGAGACCTGGATGGAGCTCCTGGCTTTTTCGCTGTCCTGAGGGAGTATGCAGATTAGGGAAGGGCTCGATGACAGACAGTTGAAAGAAATGCAAATGCTCGTGGCTGTTGTTTCTAGGGAGAGAGAAAAACCTAGAATGATGGATATCATTATTCACAGCTTCCGGTAAATAGTCTCTACAATGAGGTTTCCTGCTCCTCCGATCAAGATGAGGCCTAATTCTCTACCCTTGCATCAGGCCTGGCTTTGCGGCTTTCTTTGGGCAATAAATGCAGCCAAGGGGACACTGTGCCCACTTAGTGCCTGTGCTCAAGACCAGCGGCTTCCTCTGTCTCCCTCGGGGACAGTCCTGGTCTGGATGTGTTGAACGACAGACACAAAGCCTCCCGACTCTCTCGGGTGCGGGGACTGTGCCCACCTTCCAACCACACGAGGGATGCCACTCAGGAAGAGTGTCCAAGTATCTGCCACCTGGCTTCAGATGCACAGGGAGCCCAGATGAGACGGCGCTGAGTCCAAAATAGCCTGGAAGAAGAGCCCAGCTGAGCCAGGCCCCAGCTGGTTGATTTAAAGATGGAAAGCTTTGCGAGTGTCTAGGGTATAGCAATAGTTGTATACAACTGGTAAAACAACATGTACTCAAACGCTTTCAGCACTGGTATGCCTCTTGAAAAAACTTCATGATCAAGTTTACCTTCTAGTTAATTCTTCACTACAATTTCAAAAGAGTACTGTTTCAAAAATGTGTTGCTTATATGAAAAAAAAACTTGCTGAGAGTTTGCAGGCCCATAATATTTTTTAAGATTTATTTATTTGGGGGCTGATGCTGTGGCACAGTGGGTAAAGTCACTGCTTCCAGTGCTGGCATCCCATATGGGCACTGGTTTGAGTCCCAGCTGCTCCCTTTCTCATCCAGCTCTCTGCTATGGCCTGGGAAAGCAGTAGAAGATGGTCCAAGTCCTTGTACCCCTGCAACCACATGGAGGACCCAGAAGAAGCTCCTGGCTTCAGATCAGTGAAGCTCTGGTCGTTGTGGCCATCTTGGGAGTGAACCAGCAGATGGAAGATATCTCTCTCCTCTCTCTCTCTCACCCGCTCTGCCTCTGCCTCTCTGTAACTGCCTTTAAAATAAATAAATAAATCTTAAAAAAAAAAAAGATTGATTGATTTGGGGGCCGGTGCTGTGGTGCAGCAGGTTAAAGCCCCAGTCTGCAGCACCAGCATCCCATATGGGTGCCAGTTTGAGTCCCGCCTGTTCCACTTCTGAACCAGCTCCCTGCTAATGTACCTGAGAAAGCAGTACAAGATCACCCAAGCTCTTGGGCCCCTGCACCCACATGGGACACCCAGAAGAAGATGCTGGCTCCTGGTATCAAAACAGCTCAGCTCTGGCTGTTGTGGCCATTTGGGGAGTGAACCAGCTGATCGAAGACCTCTCTCTCTCTCTCTCTATGTCTCTACCTCTCTCTATAACTGTCTTTCAAATAAAATAAATAAAATAAAGAGGTGGAGTGACAGAGAGGGAGAAAGAAAAAAAGAGAGAGATCTTCTGTTTGCTGGTTCACTTCCCAAATGGCCACAATGGCCGGGGCTGGGCCAGGATAAAGCCAGGAGCCAGGAACTCCAACCATCTTCCAAGTGAATGGCAAGGGCCCAAGCATTTGGGCCATCTTTTGCTGCTTTCCCAGGTGTATTAGTAGGGGGCTGGATTTGAAGCAGAGTAGCTGGGACCCAAACTTAGATGGGATGCCAGCATCAGAAGCTGTGGCTTAACCAGCTGTGCCCCATGGGTCATAATTTAAGAGTCAGAAAATATCCCCTGCTGGATAGATAATGAAAATAAACATGAACCTGCAAAACAACAGGAGGTTGCATCACACCAAAGGCACGCTCACCGCAGCCGGCCGTGAAGGAATCCGAGGCGTCTCTCATTCTCCACTCGTGGGAGGCATGTGACCTTACGGAAAAGCCGCATCCCAGGAGCCACTGTTTGGATTTAGGACTGGTATCGTCAACATCAGTGAGAGCTGTTCCAGGTCATGACAAAGGAAGCACCAAGCTTTGCAGTGAATTAACACATGGCGTGTCACCTGCCAGCAGTGTGGCAGCACGATGTGGCTCCAGCACCCTGTCTGGCCATAGAGCCCACTTATTTTTTTTATTTTTTTATTTTATTTATTTATTTTTTTTTTGACAGGCAGAGTGGACAGTGAGAGAGTGAGAGACAGAGAAGAAGGTCTTCCTTTGCTGTTGGTTCACCCTCCAATGGCGCTGCGGCTGGCGCGCTGCAGCCGGCGCACCGTGCTGATCCGATGGCAGGAGCCAGGAGCCAGGTGCTTTTCCTGGTCTCCCATGGGGTGCAGGGCCCAAGCACCTGGGCCATCCTCCACTGCACTCCCTGGCCACAGCAGAGAGCTGGCCTGGAAGAGGGGCAACCGGGACAGAATCCGGCACCCTGACTGGGACTAGAACCCGGTGTGCTGGCGCCGCTAGGCGGAGGATTAGCCTAGTGAGCCGCAGCGCCAGCCCACAGAGCCCACTTATGCAGATAAGATAGAAAGAAATGGTGGAGACACAGCCATCGCTTTGCCACTCGGTTCCGAGGTCAGGCAGCCCACCGGGAGTGTATTCACTTGAACCCATCCTGACACAAGGGGACTTGAGAGACGCGACTCACCACACTTCTCTGCAGGACATCCGCTCATCTGCTGGGTTATAATCTCACGACTTTCCTGCTGGGGATTCTACCCATCTTGTGCACACTGCTACTGAAACTATCCTCTGGAAACACAATTTTGACCAAGATGTTTGTTCTTTTTTTTTTTTTTTTTTTTTTTTTTGACAGGCAGAGTGGACAGTGAGAGAGAGAGACAGAGAGAAAGGTCTTCCTTTGCCGTTGGTTCACCCTCCAATGGCCGCCGCGGCCAGCACGCTGCGGCCGGCGTACCGCGCTGATCCGATGGCAGGAGCCAGGTACTCATCCTGGTTTCCCATGGGGTGCAGGGCCCAAGTACTTGGGCCATCCTCCACTGCACTCCCTGGCCACAGCAGAGAGTTGGCCTGGAAGAGAGGCAACCGAGACAGAATCCGGTGCCCCGACCGGGACTAGAACCCGGTGTGCCGGCACCGCAAGGTGGAGGATTAGCCTAGTGAGCCGTGGCGCCAGCCCAAGCTGTTTGTTCTTAATGTCAGCTTTTGAAAACTGATGATGCTACTTTATGACTGATACACTTTTTCTTATATGGAAAAATTGTTCAGGAGAACCCACAGCTTCTGCTCAGAATTAGGAGTTCGGTGGCTCTCATTTTGGTCAGCCTCAGCGTCTATCCTCCAGAAGTCAACCTGCAGCTGTGAACCGTGCTGAGAGGAGGGGCCCACGGCTGACATGCATGAGCCCATCCTAAAGGGCCCAGATTTTTATTTATTTATTTAATTTGAAAGTCAGAGTGAGAGAGAGATCGATCTTCGATCTGTTGACTCCCCAAATGGTCACAATGGCAGGTGTGGGGCAAAGCTAAAGCCAGAAGCCACGAACCTGGAGCTCCATCCAAGTGTCTCACATGGATGGCTGAGGTCCAAGCCCTCAGGCCATCCTCCACTGCCTTCCCAAGTGCATTAGCAGGGAGTTGGATCAGAAGCAGAGCAGCCTGGACAGGGTGGGACCCCTGCAGGGGGCGCTGCAGGTAGCAGCTTAACCTGCTGAGCCACAGTGCCAGTGCCCCCTGCTGTCTTCTAATGAAGAAATGTCTTTGCCTGTAATGAATAATAGACTTGCACTCCATTCTGAATAAAGTAACATTTAAAGTAACATGGTCTGCGGGCACTGGTGTGTGGTTAAGTCACTACTTGTGATGTCCACATTCTACATCGGAGCGCTGGTTCAAGTCCCAGTTTCTCCATTTCCAATCCAGCTCATGCTAATGCAGCCTGGGAGGCAGTAGATGATAGATCAAGTCACCCACATGAGGGACCCAGACAGTTTCTGCCTTCTGGTTTCTGACTTCAGCCTGGCCCAGCCCTGGCTCTTGGGGAGTGAACCAGCAGATTTTGGAAGATCTCTCTCTCTCTCTCTTTCTCTGTCAATTTGCCTTTAGCTGGTCCCCCACTAACTGGGAGTCAGGCTTGACCACTTAGCACCCCTCTCCCCTGCAACTGGCAGGTAGAGGTCAAAGTGCTGTTCCCTGGGCAGGGGGAGGGACAAAGGCTGAGGCCAGTGTCCAGGTCCCCACAGAAACTCTGTGTTTCTGAGTGACAGCAAGCCTAAGCCTCCTCCCTGCCAGGTGACACTGCTATTTTTACTTCAGGATGACCACACACCCTAACTTTGGTCCAGCTGCCTGTCTCTGTTCCCCAAGGCAGTCCTGCCCCCAACCCCAGGCTGCCTGTCCCTCCAGGCTGCTGATACGGTGTCCAGTTCAGGCCCAGGCGCATCCTGCTTCTCCCCTTCCCAGCGAGGTGGGGACGCTCCCTTCCTCATCACCTACCCTCCCCCATGGTGACAGCAGGCCCTGGTAGCAGGAGGCCTGTGCCTTGGGAAAGAAAGAGCAGCTGCACTGGGGGAAGATGTAGGTGAGACCCAGAGCCACAGGGAGCCACGGGAGGTTGTTCTAGAAACCAGGGAGCTGGGCCTCCTATCACATGGGCCTCCTGCCGGCTGCAGGAAGGGCTGCAGGAGGGAACCCATGCTCTTCAAGGATTCAGGAAGGGCTGGGAGTCTCCTCTGTGGTAGGTATAACAGGAGGATGTGAGGCTGACGGCAAAGACCAGAGCCTGCCGTGCACACCCCACACATGGGGAGGTCATCACCCGGAGTGTGAAGGGGAAAAAGAGACTGAGGGACAGGGCACAGAGGCCACAGAGGATTCTGAGCCTCAGAGTCCCAGGGTGGGTGGGAATGGCTCTTTCAGGCAGAGCTGTCCAGGGTAGCTGTGAGCAGAGCCCTGGGGGAACAGGCAGCGGGCAGAGGAAGAACTGGCCCAGGCCACACAGCACAGAGGGCTCTGAGCAGGGCAGGGAAGGGATCCACTTTCCATGTGTAAGAAGCTCCTGCTGGCTGTGCTGGGGGCACGGGCCAGGCCCCAACAGGCTAAGGGACTCCTGTGAGCTTCCACACAGCTGTGCAGTGGAGATGCATAGTCTGCGGTTGGGACCAGCATAGTCTGAGGGTAGAGCTGGCAATACTTGAGGGCGTGGAGGGGGACTCACCCGGCCTTGGGGACACTTCCCAGCTGTGTCTTCAGTCTCTCAGCCTCCGGGTCCCCAGGCTTGCCCACCCTGGCCCTTCTCTGCTGCCCCTGTACCATCTAGAAATGATGGGGTTGAGGGCTGTATCTCAGCCCCTGGTACTCCCTCGGGGCAGAGCAGCGGGCTGACTCTCTACCCTCTCCCAGGTGACAGGAATGACAGCCCCAGGCTGGCCTCACCACGTTTGTGGCCCACTGCTGACCCCACAGCCTGAGTCCTGACAGCTCAGTGGCCCCACATCTGCCTCTGCTGAGACGCTGACTGTGTGGTCCTGCTGGAGGTGTGGCAGAGAGGGAGGTGAGTGTGCTCCCAAGGGCCGGGTGGGGGCGGAGAGGAAGAAGGGGACGCCCCGGCTGGAATTCTGGGGAGGCTCTCACCAGAGGTGGGTGGGGAGAGGCTGTGCCTGGGCTGCCCCGATCTGGCCTCCATCACTTGCTCACCATGGAGGACTCTGGAGGAATCAGTCACGAGGCAGGGGCCCAGCTCAGCCTGGGATCTGCTGATCTTGACAAGCTCAGCACACCTGGGCAGACACATCTGCGAGGGGCAGGGCACAGGGGATGAAGGGTGTGGGGTCCTGGGGGGAGCTGGTGACAAGGTGGGGGGAGGTGTTTGAAAGACGCTAGAGGACGTGGAGGAAGCTCATGAACTGGTGCTGTCCAGCTGCACTGGGGGAAGATGTAGGTGAGACCCAGAGCTACAGGGAGCAACAGGAGGTTGTTCTAGAAACCAGGGGGCTGGGCCTACCATCACATGGGCCTCCTGCTGCCTGGACACCTCCATCCTGTACACACAGCCCTGTCTCATCTTCCCAGCTGGACATGGAGGCTTTCACGCAGGGTCTGTGACTGATTGCTCTCAGGGAGCCCAAGTGAGCTCAGGCCCATGCCTGCCCTGTGGGCTCCCTGGAGAGGAAACCACATGCAAAGGCCCGGGGGTGGCCCGGTATCTGCAGCAAACTGGACGGCTCAAGTGTGTGCAGAGGGAAGGGCAAGGAAGGGAGGGGGTTGCAAGGGTCTGCAGGGGACAGGAGAGGGAGGTCGTGGAAGTTGGAGGGGACTGCTTCCTGCACTGAAGGGAGTGGTGCCAGGCATGGTGGGAAGCACAGCAACACCGGGGACCAACATTGGGCTGCTGGGCAGAAAGAAAACCCACACTGGGGACAGAGGGGAGCGACAAGCTGCCACCCTGTGCCCAGCCTGCTGGCTTCCCCTGGCCCTGCTCTCAGGCTGAAGGACAAGCTGACCTGAGCGGGGAGGCTCCAGGGCCATCTCTGGCTGCGATCACTGGCGATCACGGCACATTAGAGGCTGTGCACAGGGCAGGCCAGGCCATGCCCGAGGGCCGGGGGCCTTCCTGGGTGCTCTCTGGGCTCCTGATGATCCCAGAGGAAGACCTGAGGGACTTCCCTTCCACACATTCATGCTCACATGGAAATAACAGTAACTGGGACCCCGGAACCTGCCTGAGCCATGGCCCCCAGCCCGCCAGCCCTCCAGCTCCCTGGGCTGCTGTCTTTGCCACCAGAACTCCTGGCCCCCTCGGACCTCTGGCCCACAGCTGAGCACCCCTTGGACACTAGAGTGGTTGAAGGCACCAGACCTGGGCCAGGCCTCCCAGAGGGACTGCTCCACGCCACAGCTCCCAGGAGAAAACATCAGGGAGGAAAGGCGCAGACCTGCACGAAACAGGAAACTCAGCAGCACAGACAAGCGACCCCTGAGCCTCACGGGGCTGTGCCCAGGTCACCTCTGTGACTCCAACACCGTCTGGTCCATGGGACGTTGCCTCATCCCTCCCAGACCACAGTGAGTCTTTCTGGCTGCTGGGGGTGACCTTCGTAATTCTCTGAAGTCACTTTTCCATGCAAGTTTTCAGATGCACTCCACCTATTGCCCAGCCCCTGCTCAACGTGCAGCCCACAGGCCAGGCAGTCCTGTGCCGGGAGGCGGCAGAGCAGTGAGAGCCATGACCGGGTCAGGGGAGCATCCATTTTACCGTCAGAGGTGGAAGATGGGGCCATCACTAAGACCCCTCTCCCCTTCCCTCCCCAGAACCACGGACGAGAACAGAAGAGCGGGGCTGGGGAAAGGCCCCATCCCTGCAGCTCGTCCACGTGGGGCCCAAGGGTGCCCCTCCTCTCCAGGTGGCCTCCTTTCAGCTCCCCTTTCAGCTCACTCCCTGCTCTGTCCAAGATGCTCTGGAAGGCCAGGGTGCTGCCAGGGGCCCTGTGGACTAGAGGAGCCCCAGGCACAGGCCGCCCCATCCTCTGCTGAACAAGTCCCGCCTGCAGCTGTCTGAGGCCACACCTGGCCGATCCCACACACCATGTTGTTAGGCTCGTGGCCCTCGGGGTCTCCTTGTTCTCCACTGACAATGCAGGGAGACATGGGGCATGGACTGTCGCAGCTCCTCTGAAAGACATCACTCTAGACTAGGAGCTCAGTGCCCACCCCTCCTCTGCATCTGCAACCCTGCAGGGTGTGAGCCGCTCCTGCCCGTTCCCCTCCCCCACCCTGGGAACAGTCCTCTTCTCTGTTGAGGTAATCCCCACAGAAGTGACCTCGGGTAGCACTGGTCTTTCTGCAGCAATCCACATGCAGTCTAAGCAGCCAAGGATCCAAACATCACACTGGCCCCATCCGTGTAGACAACCATGACTTTTGTTCATGAGAATGGTGAACAGAAGGCTAAATAAAATGCAGTACAATTCAGGGCTCAGTGCAAGGGCCCCTCCTCTTGTGCATTTCCCTGGCATGAGGCTACAGGGGAGCCACCTTCTCCAGGGCCTGCCTCTTGGGCAGGACACAGCACACCCACACAGGAAGTTTACTGTCCTTCTGCAGAACCCCTGGCAACCCTGGTTCATGTCAGTGGGAGTAGCTGAGGTGCTAGCTTCCCCTCGCTGCCTCTCTAGAAGCAGCTTTTTTGGTGGAGAGGGAGGCCACAGGGCCTTTGCTGGGGGCTGGGCTGGGAGTGGGCCTCCTCATCACGCCAGGTTGGGGGCCATCTGTCCTGGGCACCCCCCTACGCACATGTAGCAGTGGTTGGCAGACAGGAAGGCGCACTCACGGGCACTGCCCCTGTGGTCCCAGCAATCAGGGAGGCACCGGGCATCAGGACGGCTTTGAGGGGAGGGAGCGGCCTGAGCCTGCCCCAGTGTGGCCCTTCTGCAGCACTGGGCACCAGCTCAGGACAGGGGACCAGAGAGTCTTCCTTATGGCCCATCTCGAAGCCCAGGCCCACCAGATAGTTTTGAGCTTCAGGACCCTGGGCAGGACCTGGGCAGGACCACGACTGTTATTTCTCCTTCTGGTCCAGTGGAGCCCTTGGCTGGGATCTCCCAGCATGGCCTGGGGGAGAAGCGGCTGTCCTGTTCCAGAGGCCCAGCTGCAAGCCCAGGCCCCCCAGGCATTCGTGTGTTTCCTGTTCCTATTCCTTCTCTGGGTTCTCTCTGTCCCATGCTGAGCCGCTGGTGGCCCATGTCTGCCTCCGTGGGCTCTCCCCAGGGTCACAGGTCAGCAATCCAACAGGTGCTCAAGCTCTAGACTCATATAAGATGGAACCTGGTCATAGCCAGACAGGACGTTGTCCTCCAGCTGCACCCAGTTCTTCCCAACAAAGGGCAACGAGCTTTTCGCCTCAGTCTCACAGTTCCTCACCCAGGACGGCAGCGTCCTGCAAGATGTCTAACTGTTGTCCCTCAGTCGGTCCGCAGCTCAGGCCTGAGCCCGTTAGTTAATATTCAGCCCAGCATCCAAAATGAGATTTTCTAGTTTTAAGTCTCTTATGCACTTAGCGCACTGCTGGTAATGTCGGACTGAACACTGGACGGACACGCCTGTCCTCCACAGGCGGCCACGCTCCGCCACGTGCTGTTCAAGATCCCCGAGCTGGCATATATTTGCTGTGTGCTTTATCCACAACAGCCTTATGGTATCCACTTTCACCCACACTTGCTGGGTGCTCGGGGAGTCGTCTCTGGTAATGATTTTCACAGACACCTGGGCTCCGCTTTCCAGATGGTGGCTAGCTCCACCAGGCCAATGGTCCTGAGAACCTGGTATCCATTGAGTAGCTCCTCCTCACTGTGACTGCTGTCATCAAACATCAAAATCTCTTATAAAGAATTGCTTTAAATAAAAATGCATTAAACTAAAAAAATTCAATATTAGGGGCCAACGTTGGGGCATAGTGGGTAGTCACCACCGGGGACACTAGCATCCATACGTACACCAGTTCATGTCCTGGCTGCTCCATTTCCAATCCAATTTCATACTAATGACCTGGGAAAGCAGCAGCAGACAGCCTAGTTTTTGTGCCCCGACCACCCAAATGGGAGACCTGGCTGAAGCTCCTGATTCCTGCAGCCTGGCCTAGCCCTGGCTGTTGCAGTGATCTGGGAAGTGAACCAGCAGATGGAAGCTACCTCTGTCTCCTCCTCTCTCTCTTTCAAAAAAATAAATCTTTTAAAAAACAAACAAACAAACAAAAACAGCCTATTAGGGGCCAGCATTGTGCTATCATGGGTAAAGAAGCTGCCTGGGATGCTGGCACACCTTATGGTCACCAGTTTGTGTCCTGGCTGCTCCTCTTCCAATCCAGCTCCCCACTAAAGGCCTAGGAAAAGCAGTGAAAGATGGCCCAAGTGCTTGGGGCCCTGCTACCAACCTGGGAGACATAGGGATGAAGCTCCTGACTTCTGTCTAGCTCAACCCCGGCTGTTACAGCCACATGGGGAGTGAACCAGTGGATGGAAGGTCTCTGTCTCTCTCTCTCTTTCAAATCAATAAATAACTCTAAAAAAAAAAAAAAGAAGAAGAAGAAGAAGAAAAGAAAACCTATTTTCCAAAAATCAAAAGAGAACAAATACCCATGAGGATATGTAGAAATAGGAAGACTGAAACACTAGGTGAGAATGCAAATTAGTATAACTGTTATGGAAAACAGTATAGGGATTCCTCAAAAAAACATTTAACCAAGATGTACCACACGACCGGCTATCCCACCTCTGGGATTATATCCAAAGAGAAACCCGCACTCCCACCTTCACTGCAGCCCAATTCACAGCAGCAAGGACTTGGAGTCAACCTAGATGTCCCCCAACTGATGACTGGATAAAGACAACATGGTTGCAACAGAAGTATACTCGCAGACAAGCTGCTGCTGCTGCTTCTTCTTCTTCTTCTTTTTTTTTTTTTTTTTTTTTTTTTTTTTTTTTGACAGGCAGAGTGGACAGTGAGAGAGAGAGACAGAGAGAAAGGTCTTCCTTTGCCATTGGTTCACCCTTCAATGGCCGCCGCGGCCAGCGCGCTGCGACCGGTGCACTGCGCCGATCCGATGGCAGGAGCCAGGTGCTTCTCCTGGTCTCCCATGAGGGTGCAGGGCCCAAGCACTTGGGCCATCCTCCACTGCACTCCCGGGCCACAGCAGACAGCTGGACTGGAAGAGGAGCAACCGGGACAGAATCGGTGCCCCAACCGGGACTAGAACCCGGGGTGCCGGCGCCGCAGGCGGAGAATCAGTCTATTGAGCAGCAGCACTGGCTGCAGACAGGCTTCTTAAAAATAGATTTCGTCGGGGGCTGGCACTGTGGCGTAGCGGGTAAAGCCGCCTGCAAAGCCGGCATCCCATATGGGCCCCGGTTTGAGACCCAGCTGTTCCACTTCTGATCCAGCTCTCTGCTATGGCCTAGGAAGGCATCAGAAGATGGCCCAAGTCCTTGGGCTCCTGTAGATACATGGGAAACCCAGAAGAAACTCCTGGCTCCTGGCTTTGGATCGGCGCAACTCTGGCTGTTGAGGCCAATTGGGGAGTTAATCACTGGATGGAAGACCTCTCTCTCTCTCTACCTCTCCTTCTCTCTCTGTGTAACTCTTTCAATTAAATTAAATAAATCTTAAAAAAAAAAAACTGAATCTCACTAACAATCATCTATGTCAAACATTGTTTAAAAAAATAGATTTTTGTCTAAATCTGTGCGCCTGTGATTCATGGAGCCCAGCACTCCCATAGCCACCAGCACCTCGAGACCAGGCTATGCTATGTAACCATGCGTTTTAGTTAACAATGCTATATATAACCATAGTGGCTCATTAATGGTAACAAATGTACCAAACCAATGCAAGATGTTAAAATAGGTGGTCATGGGGCTGGTGCTACAGCATGGTGGGCTAAGCCTCTGCCTGTGGCGCCAGAATCCCATATGGGCACCGGTTCGAGTTCCAGCTGCTCTTCTTCCTATCCAGCTCTTTGCTATGGCCTGAGAAAGCAGTAGAAGATGGCCCAAGTGCCCTGCACCCATGTGGGAGACCTGAAAGAAACCCCTGGCTCCTGGCTTCGGCTTGGCTGTAGGAGCAATGAGGGTTAAAGGAGGTCAAGTGAGCTCTCATTGGCCTTGGCCAGATGTCTTTTTCGAGGCTGTTTTGCTTGCAATCAAGAGGAACAAGACAAGCAGCAGCATCATGGCTAGAGGAGGTCACCACACACTGACAACGTTCGTGCCACCAAGAAGACGGAGCCATTCCCAACGAGGCCCTGTAGAAACCTAACCAGGAGCCTCCACAGTATCTGAAGAAACAGACCTACAAGGAAAAGCTCAAATCAATCGTCAGGGTGGGACAGGCGAAGCAGAAACAAAGCCAGAAGGGAAACTTCCCTGTGTTGAATTTTCAACCGCGTGACTGGTTTTGGCCAAAACGGACGGCAGCAGGTAGCGGCCCTGAAGGGTGCTAGTGGGCCGGCCCCACACCCACCCCTACACTGGCTGCTCCTTTCCTGACCTCAGCTCCCGGCCAGCGTGGAACAGCCCGCGTCGGGGGAGCCACACCAGGCCTAGTCCCCAGAAGTCACGCGTGTGGCCCTGTTTCGCAGAGGGTGCTGGAGCTCGGCTCTGGCACCTACCCAGATCCTGTGCAGGCCAGGGAGGCTCTCAGGAGACGCCAGGCACTGGAGCTGCAGGTGTGGGCAGGCTCTGCTGAGGACTCCTGCTGCCCTGGTGCTCCGGCCGACTCCTGGGTCCTGGCTCGGGCCGTCAGGTCGCACTGCTGAGCGCTGAGATGGAGGTGATGGGCTCTGTGCCTGCCTGGTCCTCGGCCTCCCTGTCCCAGTGAGCAGGGACCTGCTGCAGGGCGCCCACTTGCTGGCCCTCCTGGCTGGGAGAAAGCAAAGGCCGTCACCCCTCTGCTCCCAGGAGGGGCCCTGCCTCTCCCAGCACGCCCACCCTCCTCCCTCCCGTCCATGCCCGGGATGGATCCCTGCCTGGCACACTGTAGGTGCTCGTGGATTCAGGCACCCAAAGGAGGAGGAGGCAGAGAGAGCGGTGGCTGCAGGGGTCAGCCTACGGAGCGGCCCCCGTTTCTCCCCCTCAAGCCCAGCTGCTCCTCCTCTCACAAGCCCAGGGTCAGTCTGTCCACCTTCCTGGGGTGCCTGCCCCAGGTGAGCGCGGTTCAGGGCAGCACAGCAGGGGGAGGGGTGGGGGGACTATGCCCGGGCACTGCTCAGGGGTGCGCGAGCGGCCAGCGCCGCCTCCACGGGCCTTCACCGTCTGGGGAAAGGCAAGGCACGAGCGAGACCCGAGGCAAGACGTGGGTGGACACTGGGTGTTGGGCTCTCGGTCAGAGGCGGCGGAACCCGGCTGGCGCTGAGAAGCCAGGCCGAGCTGGAGGCCTGGTAGGGCGAGAAGGGCTGACCGGCCAGGGCGGCCCAGCTGCAGGTCGGTTCCCCAGGCGCCTGCAGTCCCTGCGAGCGGCCGTGCCCGACGGCAGGGGGCTCGGACCACGGCGCCACCGCCCGCCTCAGCCGGCGACCACCCAGGGAGGCAACGGCCGCGTGGTGGCCACGCAACGGTTAGGCGGTGGGCGGGGCTGCGGCGGCCGGGGGCGGGACTTCCTGCGTCCGCTGTGCGGAAGAGGGACGAGGTCAAGTTGGAGTCTCCAGGGTTGGGAGCCGGTTAAATTCATTCACTCATTCATTCATTCCTTAAGGACTTTACCCCGAACTTAGCGCACCCCTCACCTCTTGTGTGGAGGACGACGGTTCCTGGCCGCTCCCTCGCTCTGTCAGCCCCACCTCCCTCCCTCAATAAAGCAAAGGAGGTGCTGGGCTCGGCAAGCTCGGGTCCCCCTCAGCCTTTAGCTTAAAGGAGCGTCAGAGTTCTGTACGGACATCGTGAGGCCCAACTCAAAGATGAGACGGGCTCAGAGGGGTGAAGCCGTGGGACTCGGATCCCTCGTCTCTTGGGGAGCAGCCCCGGCTGGAAACCCAGACTCCTGACTCCAAAGACGGGCTTGTCTGCCAGCCACCCACGCTCAGAGCCCTGGCTGCTGCCCTGACGCCAAAGACCACGGCACCCCACAGGGCTGGGCCGCAGGGGCAACCCGCAGAGGTGACTGGCTGGAGGGGACAGGGTAGGCTCCTCGGAGGTGGTGACAAAAGCCAGTGGTTGGGCTTTGCCAGGCACAGGGAGGAACAGGTGCAAAGGCCCAGAGGAGTGGAAACATGGGGCGCAGGTTGGTCCCCAGTACACAGCCCCAGAGGGCAGGCAGCACTAAGGCCATGGACCACCGGGAGCCTGATACGGTGCCTATGGAGGGAGAGGAGCCACACTGAGCAGCCAGTTTGCTCAAGAGCGTGGGAGCTGAGGTTATACACACACACACACACACACACACACACAACCACCAAATGCACAGAGAGAAAGCAGAGAGCTGGCCTAGGACTGACAGATGGGAGGGGGATGGGAGGGGTTCACGAGGACAAGGCTTTACTGGAGGGCATAGGATGAAATGTTCACAAACTGGATTTTGGCAATGGATATAGAACTCCACTGGCATACTAAAAACTATTGATTCATACACATTAAGTGGGTGAGCATGTGGCATATAAATAAGTGTATACTGCCTTTTTTTAAAAAAAGGGAAAGGAACGAAGAAATGAAAAAGAAACAAAATCACTGCCTTGTCCAAAAGAAAAACACTACACAGGGTGAGCAAGAAGACCCTGTAGACTTCAGGAAAAACTAGAATTTAAATATTGGGGAGCCGGCATTGTGGCATATCAGGTTAAGCCTGTGCCTGTGATGCCAGCACCCCATATGGGCACAGAGTGGGGACCCAGCGGATCCACTTCCAATCCAGCTCCCTGCTAACGCACCAAGGAAAGCAGCAGCTGATGACCCAAGTCCCTGGGCCCCTGCTACCCACGTGGGAGACCTGGAAGAAGCTCCTGGTTTCTGGCTTTGGCCTGACGCAGCCCCTGTTGTGGCCATTTGTGGAGTGAACCAGTAGATCGAAGATATTCTCCCTCCCCCTCCTCCTCTAACTCTGCCTTTCAAATAAATAAACCTCAAAAATAACATGAGGAGCGTAATTTAGTGTAGGAGCTAAGCTGTCTGAATAAGAGTATCTGAGTTTGGTTCCTGGCTCTGGTTCCTGACTCCAGCTTCCTGCTCATGGAGACCATGGAAGGCAGTGGTGATGCCTCAAGTTGATTGCTAACACCATTTGGAAAATATGGAATGCCCTTCTGACTTCAAAGTCTGGCCTGGCTTAGCCTCAGCCATTGTGGGCTGTGTGAGCATGTTTCTTTGCCCCTCAAATAAACACACTGAATATGCATATTCCATGAACTTTTTGAAGACCCATTCCATGCACGTGCACACACAGATGCTACATAAAGTTTTCTAAGCTGCCTGTAGATCAGGTCTCCCTGCATGGCACTGAGTCCCAGAGGTGCTGGTGTCCTGAGCTGGGCAAAGAGGACCTTATGCAGTCACTTTGCACAATTCTGGGCAAGTGAGCAAATGCTCTGCTCTTCCACTGGTCTCTGACCCCTTCCCACAGTGCACCCCATCACCAAGGCACCTCATGTCCAGTCGCATCTCGTGCCACTCCCAGCTGGTGAGGTCCCTGGGACTGTGATCCTGGCAGTGTGGCTCTCCACAGACAGACCCTGGATAAAGACAGGAAGTCAGAGTTCCATGACGGGTTTGCAGGAGTGAGCACGGTGAGAAGGGCCCACTCGCTTTTGGAAATAGAATCCCTGGTTCGTACGCTAGATTGCACTGAGTTATACATCAGAGACAGTGATGTCGCCTTTACTCTCCCTTTGTTCGCTTGCAGTTCACCTGCGGCTGTAAGGCCAGGAAGCTGCATAGCAGGCTGTCATTTGTGTATACCCCAGGTCTGGGCACCTTCTCTTCCTAAGCCTTATACATTGGCCAAACACAGACGGGTACCAAGGCTGTGGGAATAAAAGTCCCACGACAGGGCATGGGAGTTGATGGGTAAATGTAGCCTTCACACTCAGGTAAGAGGATTCTGAGTTTGCTCCGCACCATTTCTTAGAGAGACTTCCCACAGTGGGAGTCAGTAGAAACCTGCTCGCAAATGCTGCCTTGGATGGTTTTGGTACCCTCCTTGTCTCATCTCCCCACTTCACTTTTTCTTGCATGATATCACCTTCCAAATAAAGTATGTCATTTAAGTCTTTGTCTCAGGGTTTTCTTTGAGGAAACCAAATCTATAGTAAGTGGTCAACTGTCAATCAGCTAAATAATCTACCAGCAATCACTGGAATAGTAAGGGATCAACAGGCAAGATTATGAGGACTGTTTTGCTGGTGATAAGTGCCATGCTGGTCATACTGGAAAGAGACCTGACACATTGGGGACAGAACGGGAAACACTAATTTATGCTTTAGTTCTAGTACTTGAGATATATGGGGCAAGAAGGATTGAAAACATTCTGGAGTTGGGTGTTTGGCAACCATGATCTGAGGACATAGGCAAACAGTGAAAGCCAGAGTTCCTTCATACCAGCATCTAAACAGACCCTCACCTCCTGTGGGAGAAGGAAGACTGAGGACAGGACTTAGTTACAAGGGAAATGGGTGTGTAAAAGACGCTGAGGGCTGGGTGTTTGGCCTGGTTGCTAAGACACCTGCCTTCCCTGTCAGCGTTCCCGGATTCAATGTCCCGCTCTGACTCCGGCTTCCTGCTAACGCAGACCCTGGGAGGCAGCAGGTGATGCCTCAGGTAGCTGGGTTCCTGCCACCTACACAGGGGCCTGGATTGAGTTCCCAGCTCCCAGCTTTGGCTGGCTCCGTGCCAGTCATTGCAGGCATGTCAGGAGTCAACCAGGGGACGGGAGCTTTCTCTGTCTCTCAAGTAAATACTTTTTCTAAAGAAAATGGCATTGGTGGGAAAAAAAAAAGGTCCCTACCCTTATTGACTTCTATCTCCTTGACAGCTCCATTACACGCTAATTTTTCCCCCTGAGTTTCTATTTCACTGTTTGTATCATAAATGCCTGGTATCTAAGGTTCGCAAGGGAAACATCCCTCCATGCAACCATAATTCCATCTGGAAAGTGGAATTAGATTCTCTCCATTCATTTCCTGCATCTGAGGAGATCTGCTTCCCATCACTCTGGAAATTGCTGGAAGGTTTCATTTCTAGTTACTTCCCGCAGTCTCTGGCCATTTCCATTAAGCACTAGTAATTGATGATAATTGTTTATGATAATTAATACCTTAGCTAAGTCTTCTTTATGGAACTTGCATGACGTCCCCTACAGCACTTCATTCCTACTGCAGATGATAACCACAGCTCTCAAAGGAGATGGGAACCAAGACCGCTGACGTTATACCCCAGGCCTAACTGCTCCTCACGCACACACACGGACTGTGCCCTCACACACACACTGGCCTGGCAGCACAGTCGGTCAGATGAGTGTTAGCGCACGTCAGGGAAGACGCAATGTTGAGGAAGACACAGCCAAACTCACCAGCGAGGGGAAGAGCCATTTCCTGGAACTGCACGAAGCCCTGGTCACAGTCCTCCCCTCCGTTGGCCTTGGAGCTGCCTTTGTCTTCTGAACTTGTCTACCTCTTCTCTCTGATAAAAATCCATACTCTTGAGGCTGGCACTGTTGCACAGTGGGCTAAGCCTGCAGCCCCAGCATCCCATATGGGCAACGGTTCTAGTCCTAGCTGCTCCTCTTCCGATCTAGCTCTCTGCTATGATCTGGGAAAACAGAAGATGGCCCGGGTGCTTGGGCACCTGCACCTGCGTGGGAGACCTGGAAAAAGCTCCTGGCTCCTGGCTTCAGATTGGCTCAGCTCTGGCTGTTGCAGCCATTTGGGGAGTGAACCAGCGGATGAAAGACCTTTCTTACCATCTTTCCCTCTTTCTCTGTCTGCAACTCTACCTCTCAAATAAAAAAAAAAAAAGCTTTTAAAAAATCCATAATCTCATTTTTATCTGCTAAATAAATAACACACACTCCTCCAGATATGTGAACAATGTAATAAGACCACTAAAGTAACCTCACATGGACTCTGGCCACATGTACCTGAATGTATTTTTTTAAAAAACGAGAATGTGATTCAGGTGGGCGCTGTGAACAGGCCTGCAACCCCATCTGAATCCTCTTCATTCAGCAAAGTGCTGGTGTCCTGAGAAGGCACTGGCCACCATGGAGTCGACTCTATCACCGAGCTGAATGCCATGAAACCACTGGCTGTGCAATTCTTAGAGAAGAAGGCAGACTGAGCCCTGGCGGAGAGCGTCAGAGCTACTGCCATTGTTTCCACGGAGCCAGAAGGCTGAGCATTTGGCCCTCACATTCAGCCTTTTCTTGATCATCCTAATCCCATCACACACTCCAAGTGTGGCCTTGTCATCAAACATAAAAAATGCTGTATCAGGGCCGGCGCCGCGGCTCAATAGGCTAATCCTCCGCCTAACGGCGCCGGCACACTGGGTTCTAGTCCCAGTCGGGGCATCGGATCCTGTCCCGGTTGCCCCTCTTCCAGGCCAGCTCTCTGCTGTGGCCAGGGAGTGCAGTGGAGGATGGCCCAGGTGCTTGGGCCCTGCACCCCATGGGAGACCAGGAAAAGCACCTGGCTCCTGGCTCCTGCCATCAGATCAGCGCGGTGCGCTGGCCGCAGCGCGCCGGCCGCAGCGCGCTGGCCGCGGCGGCCATTGGAGGGTGAACCAACGGCAAAAGGAAGACCTTTCTGTCTCTCTCTCACTGTCCACTCTGCCTGTCAAAAAAAAAAAAAAAAATGCTGTATCAGAATCGATCAAAATGGCCCAAGGCCAGCATTGTGGTGCAGTGGGGTAAGCCACAACCTGGGGCATCCCATATGACACCAGTTCAAGTCCTGGCTGCTCCACTCGCAATCCAGCTCCCTGCTAACGCACCTGGGAAAGAAGCAGATGATGGCCCAAGTGCTTGAGCCCCTGCCATCCACATGGGAGACCCAGATGCTTCAGTCTAACCCAGCCCCAACTTTAAGCCATTTAGGATGTGAACCAGTGGATGGGAGATATCTTCTAAGTCTCTCCCTTCCTCTTGTAACTCTGCCTTTCAAATAAATGAAACTAAAGAAAACAAAATCAAAGTGGCCAGTTCTGCACCACTTGTGTAAGAAATCTGCCAAATTTTGGAGGAAAGCAGTATACATGGATTTTAGGGAGACCCTTGCTTCAATCTTTAACCAAGTCCAGAGGCCATATGGACAACAATAAATTCATGCCAGCTTCTTCTGGGCTGGGCTTTTACACGAATTGTGCTTTCTCTCTGAAATAATCTACTGCCAATCACTTTAGCCCTCAACATTTCATAATCCTTCATTTGATGATGAATCCCTATTTTGTTAGTCTCCAGTGTTTCAGTTTCATATCCATATCTATAATTTTTATTGCTTGTTTTTTTTTTTTCAGCTCCTTTTCTGTTATTTGAGTGCTGTTACCCTGGGTCCTACCATCGATTTTTAAAATACTTTTTTAGATATTATTTTCATTTTTCATTATTCATTATCTAGCCTCTAATGTGAACTAAACACTTCTGTTGTTTTATTTTTTTGAAGGCCAGGGCTGAGTCAGGTTGAAGCCAGGGACCAGGAGCATCAGGACTTGGTCCATCTTGACTGCTTTCGCAGGTGCATTAGCAGGGAATTAGATCAGAAATGGAGCAGCCCAGATACAAACCAGTACCCATATGGGATGCTTCTACTTGCTGGGCCACAACACTGGCCCCACACTTTTTCTACTGGAAGAAATACTTTAATAAAAACACATAATCAAGAAGTGCCGTCGATGAAGACCGGAAGATGTATCTGCAGGCTGCTATAGTTCGGATCATGAAAGCGCGGAAGGTGCTTCGGCACAACGCCCTCATCCAAGAGGTGATCAGCCAGTCGAGAGCCAGGTTCAATCCCAGCATCAGCATGATCAAGAAGTGCATCGAGGTCCTCATAGACAAGCAGTACATCGAGCGCAGCCAGGCGTCCGCAGATGAGTACAGCTACGTCGCGTGAGGGCGGACGTCGCCATTGGGTGTGTCCTGTGGGAAGGCGGGCCTGGCCCCATCACCCGGTCACTCGGCAGCCCCTGTTTCTCTGCTGTTTACAACATCACCAGTGCCACGTCATGAGCATCCAAGAAAATGCCTAGAGAATATTTGAGGCTCATGTCATTAGGACATTTCTTAAAACTCTATCGAAAGAGGGAATGAAGCGTCGCTGACGTGTGGAAATCGGGTTGGGTGCCATGCTTCTTCTCCCCTTCATGTTTGCAGTTGATGTGTTTTTTTTTTAATGTATCTTAAAGGACATAAAATAAAAACTTAAATATTGTAATAAAAAAATAAAAAATAAAAAATAAAAACACATAATCAAGTGACACTCTTACTTTTACAAAAAAACAAAACTTTTTTTTTATTCAGATAACTTTATTTAAATTGAAAATTATTAAAATTGCATTTAGATTTAAATAACGTTGCTATAAAAATCATAAGTATTTCTTTTTTTTTTTTTTAATTTATTTGGGGCCGGCGCTGCAGCTCACTAGGCTAATCCTCCACCTTGCGGCGCTGGCACACCGGGTTCTAGTCCCGGTTGGGGCGCCGGATTCTGTCCCGGTTGCTCCTCTTCCAGGCCAGCTCTCTGCTGTGGCCAGGGAGTGCAGTGGAGGATGGCCCAAGTGCTTGGGCCCTGCACCCCATGGGAGACCAGGAGAAGTACCTGGCTCCTGCCATCCGATCAGCGCCATGTGCTGGCCGCAGCGGCCATTGGAGGGTGAACCAACGGCAAAGGAAGACCTTTCTCTCTGTCTCTCTCTCTCACTGTCCACTCTGCCTGTCAAAAAATAAAATAAATAAATAAATAAATAAATTTAAAAAATTTTTAAATTTATTTGACAGGTAGAGTTATAGACAGTGAGAGAGACAGAGATAAAGGTCCTCTTTCTGTTGGTTCACTCCCCAAATGGCCGCTACACTACGGCCGGCACTGCGCCAATCCGAAGCCAGGAGCCAGGTGCTTCTACTTGGTCTCCCATGCGGGTGCAGGGACCCAAGCACTTGGGCCATCCTCCACTGCCCTCCTGGGCCACAGCACAGAGCTGGACTGGAAGAGGAGCAACCGGGACTAGAACCCGGCGCCCATATGGGATGCCGGCACTTTAGGCGGAGGATTAACCAAGTGAGCCACAGCGCCGGCCCCAAAAAATCATAAGTATTTCTAAGTAAGGTAGAAGTATTCCTGGGTTAACAAGACCAGATTTAACTTTGCACTTTATCCTTTAAATGAATTGTAGACAAGGGGCTGTCATTTCTTTTCTTCAGTTCATAACTGACAAGTGACAAGAGAAGATTGGAGGATTTAGATTCAAATGATCACTTTTGATAGATTTTTTTTTTTAGATTTTATTTATTTACTTGACAGGCAGAGTTACAGATGGTGAGAGAGAGAGACAGAGAGAAAGGTCTTCCTTCCGTTGGTTCACCCCGCAAATGGCAGCTACGGCTGGAGCTACGCCGATCCAAAGCCAGGAGCCAGGTGCTTCCTCCTGGTCTCCCATGGGGTGCAGGGCCCAAGCACCTGGGCCATCCTCCACTGCTTTCCCAGGGCACAGCAGAGAGCTGGACTGGAAGAGGGGCAACCAGGACTAGTACCCGGCGCCCATATGGGATGCCGGCGCCACAGGTGGACGATTAACCGAGTGAGCCACAGCGCCAGCCCCTTTCATAGTTTTTTAATTCTTAATTCTTATTTCTGTCTTTACACATATTTGTTTCCTGATGTAATTGTTTAAATCCTCACATTTCTGTTTCTTCATCAGCTCCTTCAGGGTGTCGACGATTTTGAGTTAGTTGTTGACGGAAGGGCATAGCGAGGTGGGCAGCTGACAGGTGACCGGATGGGTGATTCAGGAGAGCATTCCATGGAGAGCATTCCACATCTCACAGAACAAAACCTGAAAGAAGGGGCTGGTTTGTGACTGAACTGAGAACGGGTCTCTTTCTAATGCCTGGCTTACTATAATATCCCATCTACAGTTGCTTCAGGTGTTTCATCTGGATGGGTACAGTGTATTTTCCAATCTGATTGGATTTAAACTAGAAATCAAAAAGTGAAATAAAATACAGGTTAAAGAAAAAGTAAAAAAATAAATGCATAGGTTGAAGAAGAAATAAAGAAAGAAATGCGAAATTATTCTAAGCTGGGGCCAGTGCTGTGGCACAGCAGGTTAATGCTCTGGCCTGAAGCACTGGCATCCCATGTGGGCGCTGGTTCAAGACCCGGCTGCTCCACTTCCAATCCAGCTCTCTGCTATGGCCTGGGAAAGCAGTAGATGAAATGATGGCCCAAGTCCTTGGACCCCTGCACCCACATGGGAGACCTGGAAGAAGCTCCTGCCTCCTGCACAGATCCAGCTGTTGCGGCCAATTGAGAAGTGAACCATCGGAAGACCTCTCTCTCGCGCTCTCTTTCTCTGCCTCTCCTCTCTCTGTGTAACTCTGACATTCGAATAAATAAATAAACCTTTTAAAAAAAAGAAAGAAATTATTCTAAGCTGGATGAAAATGAAAAAAAACTGTGGTGGCCTAAAAATTGCCAAATGGGTGCCACTTCAAGTCCCGGCTGCTCTACTTCCCCTTCAGCTCTCTGCTATGGCCTGGGAAGGCAGTAGAGGATGGCTCAGGTCCTTGGGCCTTTGCACCCGTGTAAGAGACCCAGAAGGAGCTCCTGGCTTCAGATCGGCACAGCTGCGGCCATCTGGAAAGTGAACCAGCAGATGGAAGACCTCTCTCTGTTTCTGACTCCCTGTAACTCTGCCTTTCAAATTAATAAATCTTTTTTTTGAAAGGGAGAGTTACAGAGAGGAGGAGACAAGAGAGACACAGAGGTCTTCCATTCCATTTTTCACTCCCAGATGGCCGCAAAGGCCATAGCTGGACCAATATGAAGCCAGCAGCTTCCTCTGGGTCTCCCACGTGGGTTCAGGGGCCCAAGGACTTGAGCCATCTTCTACTGCTTTCCCAAGCCATAGCAGAGAGCTGGATAAGAAGTGGAGCAGCTGAGACTCGAAGCAGCGCCCATGTGGGATTCTAGCACTACAGGCAGCACCTTTTTTCCTTTTTTTTTTTTTTTTGGACAGGCAGAGTTAGAGAGAGAGAGAGAGAGAGAAAGACACAGAGAAAGGTCTTCCTTCCGTTGGTCCACCCCTCAAATGGCTGCTATGGCCAGCGTGCTGTGCCAATCAGAAGCCAGGAGCCAGATGCTTCCTCCTGGTCTCCCATGCGGGTGCAGGGCCCAAGCACTTGGGCCATCCTCCACTGTACAGGCAGCACCTTTACCGCCACACCACAGCGCCAGCCCCAGAATTGTATCTGTATTTAACATATGATATATAGAAAGATTAATGATACCACACCATGTCAGGATAGGCACTAACCAAACACCAGTTTTCTTTGACTCTCTTTTCACCGCCCTTGTTATTTATTTATTTATTTACAATTTAAAAAAACCAAGTAGCCCCTTGAGTCTATCATTCACATGGGAAACCAGTCAGGCAGCAATGCAAAAAATGCCTCTAACCTGAGCTCCAGGCAAGTACTCTGCGTGCTGCTTGGCTTCTACTTTTTCCACTGTTTAATTGGAAGACAAAAGGGAAGCTGTGAGGGGAACTTAAGAGGATCTTATTTGGTTTTGAGGGACACACCGGGGTTCAGCCTAGTGTAAGTAAAGTACGTGGGGGTGTTGGAGGAATGTACAAAAGTCCCAGCACGTTTCAGAAGAGGAATTGGGCACCGTTACCAAGATCCAGCTACATGGGGCCGGCGCTGTGGCGCAGTGGTTGTGCCGCGGCCTGCTCGCCCCATCCCACAGGTGTGGAGTCACAGAGAGGCTATTTCAGCAGAGAACATTTCTGACGTCCTGCTGTGGCAGTCCCAGGTAGAGGAGCAAAGAACCATCATGGGAGCCTGCAGGCTGACCGCCCTACTGCCCACCTCCCAGACTTGAAGAGGTAACCATCAGATGGAGTTGGCGACACCCGAGTGTTGTGGGTGGTGGGCTCGAACAAGAATCAGACTCACCAGCCTCCAAGTGGCAGTGGCGTTACAGGAGCTTGGGGTGAGAACAGCCAATGTCCACAGCTGATTAATCCTTTCTCTGGTACACCGGCTCTAGAGAACTGCCATTTTGTATCCAATAAGGTTCATTTGCTTTCCATGAACAAAAATTACCTCAGTCAGGCCAGGTGTGTGGCGCAACAGGTTAAGCCACCATCTGCAGCTCCAGCCTCCAGGTTTGAGTCCTGACTGCTCTACGTCGATCCAGCTCCCTGCTAATGTTCCTGGAAAAGCAGCAGAAGATGACCCAAGTGCTTGAGTCCCTGCATCCATGTGGGAGATCCAGAAGAAGCTCTGGCTGCTAGCTTTGGTCTGGCCCAGCCCTGGCCATTGCAGCCATCTTGGGAGTGAATCAGCAGGCAGAGAATCTCTTTCTCTCTGTAACTCTGCCTCTCAAATAAATAAAGGGCCGGTGCCATGGCTCACTTGGTTAATCCTCCGTTTAAGGCGCTGGCATCCCATATGGGCGCCGGGTTCTAGTCCCAGCTGCTCCTCTTCTAGTTCAGCTCTCTGCTGTGGCCCGGGAGGGCAGTGGAGGATGGTCCAAGTACTTGGGCCCTGCACCCGCATGGGAGACCAGGAAGAAGCACCTGGCTCCTGGCTTCAGATCGGCACAGCGCCGGCTGTGGCGGCCATTTGGGGAGTGAACCAACAGAAGGAAGACCTTTCTCTCTCTCTCTCTCTCACTGTCTAGCTCTATCTGTCAAATAAATAAATAAAAGAAAAAAGAAAAGAACAATATATTTTTAAAGATTTATTTATTTATTTGCAAGTCAGAATTACACAGAGAGAGGAAAGGGAGAGAGAGAGAGAGATGTGCCTGGGAAAAGCGGCAGAAGATGGTCCAAGTCCTTGGGCCCCTACAGCCACGTGGGAGACCTGGAAGAAGCTCCTGGCTCCTGGCTTCACTCTGACCATTTGGGGAGTGAACCAGGAAAAGTGAATCTCTTTCCCTCCCTCTCCCCCCACCCCAACTCTGCCTTAAACACACACACACACACACACACACACACACGAAAGAGTTGAAGACATTGTGTTCTATCACAGAAGTTCTGAGAATGTGCACTTGACTTCCCAGAACTAGATGGCATGTCTTCAGTTGAAGCCATTCATTCAGGACTTGGCCCAGGAATTAGTGATGCCCAGCAACCTCTGAAATTCCCCTTTAAGAGAGGCCACTGTGGCACAGTGGGTTAAGCCGCTGCTTAGGACACCTGCATCCCATAGCACAGTGCCCAGGATGGAGTCCCCACTCTCAATTACAGATTCCTGCTGATAGACATCCTGGGGGGCGGGGGGCGGGGCAGCAGATGATGTCAACCACGTGGGAGACCCTGATGGAGCTCCTGGCTCTTGGCTTCAGCCTGGCCCAGCCCTTGTTGTTGTGGACATCTGGGGAGTGAGCCAGCAGATGGGAAGATGGAAGATCTCTCCTCTCTCTCTCTCTCTCTCTCTCATACCTCTGCCTTGTTGGTACTTTGAGGCATTTTAATTCCAGTGGTAAGGGCTACCATTTAAGGGAATGAACACCCTCTGCCAGAATTCCTCAGCGCTGCTAAGCGAGACTGAACTTGGCAGATTCTGTATTAGGCAGCTTTCCACTTTAAGAGTCTATGAGTCAGTACAATAAAATTCTAAAGTAAACATTTGCGTACAGTGAATATTCAGTTCTACTGATAAAACAATCCCTGCGAATGCAGATGTGATCATTCACAGCACTGTACACAACCTGAAGCTTCTGTGACTTTAATAATTACCCTATGAATAAAAGGGTAGCAAGTCAAACACTGAGCACGACATTCTTTAAGATAGTAAATTTGGGTTTGGCAAGAACAGCTAGATTTCAGGATGGAAATGGACAGGGGACACCCCTCTCAGAAAGCTGAAATCTGAACTCAAAAGATTCAGGTGTTAACAAAACTTGGAGCTGACAGGCTTGAATTGCGTCCACACTTCCTAACTTGGAAGCGCTTTCAAGGCCGGACACTTAGAACCCCGCCTCTCTTGCTGTTTCAATATTGACAAACTGTCCTGCCCAGCCAGTTTCTCGGAGCCACTGTGGGAGTCACAGCAGGTAAAGTGGACTTCTCACTTCGCAGACTTTGGAGTAGGAAAAATGTTGCGTTATTTATTGTTTGTTTTCACTCAGGAAGGTCTTGGGGAGAAATTACCTGGGTAGATAATGTGTCTGGAAAATGTGTAGCGTGAAGAGGACAGAAACCCAAAAACAGGGTCACTGTGCCAAGGAAGCTCCTGGGAAAGACTCCATGGCTTTCATTTTGATCGCTTTATTGGTTACTAAGTACTAACCCCAAGTCACAACATTGTGAAGAGTAAGATTATGGCAGTCGGGGGAGGGCACTTAGCTTAGCAGTTAAGACACCCACGTCCCCTTCTGGAACAGCTGGGTTCACTTCCTGGCTCTGGCTCCTGACTCCGGCTCCCTGCGAATGCAGACCCTGAGATGCAGCGATGATGGCTCAAGTAATTAGGATCCTGCTGCCCACACGGAAGACCCGGATTTAATCCCCTGCTCCTGGCTTCAGTTGAAGGCAATGGCAGGCATTTGGGGGTTGAACCAGCAGATAGGATCTGTGTGTGTGTGCCCCCTAGTCTCTCTGCCTCTCAAAAAAAGAAGAGTATGAGAGTGAATTTAAGTGATTTGTCCCCTCCTGTTTTTCTGTTTGTTGATTTGTCACTGAGCTTCCTAATGACTGCCCTTTGCTCAGAGTTCAGTATAAACTTTAAAATAATTCATCGGAAAACTCTTGTTTATTCTCCCTTGCAAATATTCTTCACTTGCTCTTTTTATTTGGCATCTCCTCAAATTCTGTTGTTAAGGTAAATTTTTTCCTGATGTCCAATTGTTCTAGGGAAACGAATTGAGCAATTTAATTGTATCAGACGCAGTTCATTCCAAGTGATCTGAGTTCAGAACAGAGCATTCAGGCTTCGCCTCCTGGCCCGTGCAGGATCTCTGTGGGAAGCTGCACTTCAGGCAGAGTTCTCCCTTCCTGCCATCCAAGCTGCGCATTTCCCCAGCTCTCCCGCCACCATGAAGGGGATCTTCTCAAAGCCCACCCTTGTTCTAGCCATCTCCGTGTGGGCTGCTTTTGCATCAGGTGAGTGGCTTCTCCCGGATCTGTGGTGGTACCAGAATAAAGGGGAAATCAGCTAGAGACATGCCAGTCAGTTGTGTTTCATGCTAATTCCTCATGTTACAGACGTAGAAACTAAAGTCCAGAGAAAAGATTCATACAATAGTGTTAGCTTTACAACTGGGAGTCAAATCCAAACCTTCCAAATCCAGGACTGCTGAGGCTTCCAAAAAGCCAGGTTACCATCCAGGACATTCGTATCTTAGAAATGGGGTGCAGGCAGGGTGGCTCAGTAGGTTAAAGCCCTGGCCTGAAGCACTGGCATCCCATATGGGTACCGGTTCAAGTCCTGGCTGCTCCATTTCTGATCCAACCCCCTGTTATGGCCTGGGAAACAGTAAAAGATGGCCCAAGTCTGTGGGCCCCTGAACTCAAGTGGGAGACGCAGAAGAACGTCCTGGCTCCTGGCTTCAGTTGGGCCCAGCTCCAGCCATTGCAGCCATTTGGGGAGTGAACCAGTGGATAGAAGACCTCTCTCGGCCAGCGCCGCGGCTCACTAGGCTAATCCTCCGCCTAGCGGCGCCGGCACACCGGGTTCTAGTCCCGGTCGGGGCGCCGGATTCTGTCCCGGTTGCCCCTCTTCCAGGCCAGCTCTCTGCTGTGGCCAGGGAGTGCAGTGGAGGATGGCCCAGGTGCTTGGGCCCTGCACCCCATGGGAGACCAGGAAAAGCACCTGGCTCCTGGCTCCTGCCATCGGATCAGCGCGGTGCGCCGGCCGCAGCGCGCTGGCCGCGGCGGCCATTGGAGGGTGAACCAACGGCAAAGGAAGACCTTTCTCTCTGTCTCTCTCTCTCACTGTCCACTCTGCCTGTCAAAAAAAAAAAAAAAAAAAAGAAGACCTCTCTCTCTGTCTGCCTCTCTGTAACTCTGCCTTTCAAATAAATACATAAATCTTAAAAAAATAAAATAAATCTCAGAAATGCCCACTATGACCGCCTGTAGGCTTAGTATCACAAATCCAGAAAGGACTTCTTTTGGCTATGAGCAAACACTCTCAGGTGCTCCTCTGGTTAATGGGCAGTGTCGGCGACCATGGTGCTCATGGTTGATGTGCAGGTGTGCTCTGTGGGCCTCAGCATCTTCTTCCATTCTGAAATTTCCACACTGAAATTCTTTCTCATCTCTCTTTGATATCTTACTCTCCATTAGCTTGCTCTCTCACTCTTTTTTTCCCAAGCTTCTCACATCTTAAGACATAGGAAAACTCAGAATTGTTCTTCACGCCTCTTGTACCTGAAGAGAAAAACAAAAGAGGTCTTCCTCTTCGTCCCCGTCACTCTCTTCTGGAGGGGTCCAGGTGGATTTCCTGCTTGCTCAGCATCCCCTCCGTCCTCCGAGCATGCCCACCGGCCTGGGCTCCCCACGGGCACACCAGGCACCAGGCACACCATGACTCAGCTGCTCCGTCTCCCCGACAGTCACTCTCTGAGTTGGCCCTCTGTGTGCCCTTTTCCAATAGTCAGGTTTAACCAAGGGAACACTCCACACATCCCACAAACCCACACGGGTCTCCGTCTCCGTGAAGGGTCTCATTGCTGTCCCCTGAGAATACCTGTATCTTCTCCTCTGTTCCCTGGCACCCAGCCCATCCTCCAGGCTGCTACAATGGGTGTCTTTTTTTAGTGCAAATCTTATCTTAGTTCTGCTAAACCTAAAAGCCTTTGTGACATAAGGGGTCTTCATAATGTTCATGAAAAATGTGGGCCATGGATAAACGATGCATGGATTTTAATTTTTTTTTGCACTGAAGTAAACATGTATTTTAATCTCATTTTTCCTTGTACTTCTTGAAGTACCCTTGTATAGCCCCTACTACTGTCCAGGGCTTCCCAGCTCCCATTTTAATCTTTTTTTTTTTCAGAAATATTTAGTGACTTTCTTTAAAGGTTTATTGCATTTATCTTGGAAGTCAGAGGTAGAGAGAGAGAGAGAGACTGAAAGAGAAAGAGCTGTTCCATCTGCTGGTTAATTCCCCAAATGACCACAATGGCCAGGGCTGGGCCAGGCTGAAGCCAGGAGCCAGGAGCTTCTCCCAAGCAGATGCAGGGGCCGAAGGCCACCTTCCACTGCTTTCCAAGGCATATTGGCAGGAAGCTGGATCAAAGTGGAGCAGCTAGGACATGAGCTGGTGCCCATATGGGATGCTGGCATCACGGGTGGTGGCTTTACCTGCTTTACCACAATACTGCCCCTCCATTTATTTATATATCTAATAACTATATGAAGGTATTTCAAAATGTTTGTGGGGGAATTGGAATTAAAAGACAAGCTTGTTTTTGTGGAAAAATATTGAAATCCATGCAGAGTTTTTTCATAACACTCAATTACCATGAACTTTTTTGAAGACCTCTCAAATAACGTGTGCTAACATTGTAGACACTGCTTCTGTGGCAGGAGTGGTCTCTGCCCTCACACTGTGCCCTACCAGGGATGGCAGATACACAGACACCACAGTCCACCAAGTTTTAACATGCACTTTGAGAAGTGCTTTAAAAGGTAAGAATAGGGAGAGTCTGCAGCACTTAAGCTGGATCTCACATTCTCACCCCCTGCCCAGCTCAGCAGGATGGGACCTCCACACTGGGCAGGTGTGGCCAGGAAGGTGAGCCTCTGTCTCTCCCTAGCTTATAGCTCAGGACAAAGATTTCTCCCTGGGAGAGGAAGGTCACCAATGTTTTTCATGGCTCCACTCCAGCTCCGTATTACTGAAGCTACGTTCCAGGAGAGCAAGGCCAAGGGGCTCTGCTTCTCCATTGCTTCCATTCTGCCCCAGGTGAGAACAGTGGGTTCATGGCAGCTGGCTTGTAGGTTGGAGGTTCCACACTGGGAGGAAACAAGCCGAGAGGATCAGAGGCCACTGCCTCTGCACAGTGTCCTGCACGTAAAGCGGATGACAGAGGTAAGCAGGCCACCGTCCAGAGCAGCAGAGACATTTTCCTGGGACGAAGAGGCAAGCATAAGGACAGAGAGCTCCAGAGACTTCTGCAAGGAAGACTACAGAGTTATTGCAGAAGAGAAGGTGACTCTGCGTTTGGAATAGAATGGGAAAATCCAAGCCCGAGGGCCTGTCAAAACTGCCAGATTTGGTTGGTTGGCAGTGACAAGGAAGCAGGTGGCTCTGTGAGAACAGCCAGTGCTTTCCCAGAGAGAAATAAAGACTGCTGTGAAGAACTCCCTGGGGGTCAGAGCAAACCTCAAAAGCTGGTCCTAAAACCACACTGTAAAGGGGGGAGCAGGTGTCGAATTTTAATTGGATCACACTGTGGAGTAATTTATGCCTTTGAGGATTTTCTTAAAAGAAATTTGATTTGTAAAAAAAAATTTGAAGTTACCTACTTGAAAGGGAGAATGGCAGAGAGAGAGGAAAAGACCTTCCATCTGCTGGTTCACTCTCCAAATGCCCACAACAACAGGGTTGGACCAGTCCAAAGCCAGGAACCAGGAAATCCAACCAGGTCTCTCTTGTGGGAGGCAGAGGCCCAAGTACTTGTGTCACCAGAGAAAAGCCATGGGTTCTTGTCTTTTTTTTTTTTTTTTTTTTTTTTTTTTTTTTTTTTTTTGACAGGCAGAGTGGACAGTGAGAGAGAGAGACGGAGAGAAAGGTCTTCCTTTTGCCGTTGGTTCACACTCCAATGGCTGCTGCAGCCGGCACATCGCGCTGATCCGAAGGCAGGAGCCAGGTGCTTCTCCTGGTCTCCCATGTGGGTGCAGGGCCCAAGGACCTGGGCGATCCTCCACTGCCTCCCTGGGCCATAGCAGAGAGCTGGCCTGGAAGAGGGGCAACTGGGACAGAATCCGGTGCCCCGACCGGGACTAGAACCCGGTGTGCCGGTGCCACAGGCAGAGGATTAGCCTATTGCGCCACGGCGCCAGCCTGGGTTCTTATCTTCACGCAAGAAAGAATTCAGGTGTGAGACAGAGAGCAAAGTAATAAGATTGTATTGGGGACAGGGCACCTGTCAGAATGGAAGGGATAGGGAGAGAGTGCCCAGTCACTGGGACCGGGGGAGAGTGAGATTACATGGTTGAATGGAGAGAATACACCTGGGCAGGCCAGGCTGGGCGGGCTCAGCAGAGAGCAGAGGGCTGAGCGAGCAGTCTTTGTTTAGACTCCCAGTTTTTAAGGGAGTCTCTTTACTCCTCCCCCTTCTCCTTTAGGGTAAAGCATTTTGCAAATTCCTCCCCAGGTTTGCTGCAGCTGAGGGGCCCCATGTTATCAGGTCAGGTAACCCCTTTGGTCCTGAGGAGAGAGAATTCTCCTGGGAGCTTTCCTTGGAAGAAGGGCTGGGACCACCTGGCAGGTTATCAGGGTCTGGGCAGGACTTTGAGGTGCAAAATGCTGGGCTTCTGGGGCTTCCTCAGCAGATGCCCCTCTCAGGCCCCTCTCACACAAAGAGGCTAATTTCTAACTTCCTATCTAACACCTGGTTCACTGCCTCCCAGGCACCTTAGCAGGACTCAGACTGGCACTCTGATATGAGATGCAGGCATCCCAAGTGGCAGTTTAACCCACTGAGACACAACTCCTGTCCCTCAGCACCTCTGAGAAGTGTTGGAAACAGCAGAGCAGTCATCTAGCAATTACCAGGACTTAACAGTAATCGGGCCGGTGCCATGGCTCACTTGGTTAATCCTCTGCCTGTGGCGCCGGCGTCCCATATGGGCGCCGGGTTCTAATCCAAGTTGCTCCTCTTCCAGTCCAGCTCTCTGGGACTGGCAGTGGAGGATGGCCCAAGTGTTTGGACCCTGCGCCCACATGGGAGACCAGGAGGAAGCACCTGGCTCCTGGCTTCAGATCGGCGCAGCGCACCGGCTGTAGCGGCCATTTTGGGGGGGTGAACCAACGGAAGGAAGACCTTTCTCTTTGTCTCTCTCTCTCTCACTGTCTATAATTCTACCTGTCAGTAATAGGAGTGGAAGGGGAAATTGTTGGGAGGTGGGCACAAGTGACCACTAATGGGTACAGAATTACTTCTTGGATAATGACAATTTTCTAATTTTTGTGGTGATTATGCTGATGACTGATGTAAATATACTAAGTACCAATGGACTGTATGTATATTTTAAATAGATGAAGTCTATGATATATGAATTATATCTGAATAAAACTGATGTGTAGGGCAGGCATTTTGGTTCAGTGGATTAAGCCACTACTTAGGGCCATCCATATCCCATATCCAAGTACAGGTTCAAGTCCCAGCACCTCTGCTTTCAATCCAGCTTCTTTTTTGATACACTTGGGAGGCAACAGATGTTGGCTCAAGTGTCCAGGCTCCTGCCACCTACATGGGAAACCTGGATAGAGCCCTGAGCTCCTGGCTTTGGCTTGGCCCAGTCCTGGCTATTGTGGGCATCTGGGGAGTAAACTAGCACATGGAAGATCTCTCTTTTTGTCTCTGTGTGTGTCTCTCTCTGCCTTTAAGCAGATAAAAAATAAATAATTGTTAAAAATAATAAACTATGCTTATAACATAGCTAATAGTATAGCATATATACTATATATTATAAAAGAAGATAATGTGTCATTATTATATTATTACACAAATACTTATATACAGCACTGATATAACCGCAAAGACTGCCTTGGAGTGAAGATGTTAGCCAAGTTAGCTTTAATGAACGTCTTCAGGCATTCCCAATCCAGCTACTCCATGGTAATCTGTAACTCAGCGCATGCTTTCTAAAAACAGCTTCAGGGATCACTGTGGCTGTCATTCACCCATGACAGGCAAGGGCCAGCATTCAGATCCACAGAGGGTGAGGGGCACAAGGTTCCTGATTCTACATGAGTGCCAGCGCCTCCCTCATCCTACCTCTTCCCTGAAGGCAGAAGACAGAGAAGCATCCCCTCCATGTGTGCTTTGTCTTCCAGATTTCCCTCTTCCATTGGACTCCAAGGAAGCTCACCTAGAAGAGACAAAGGTGAGCTCTGTTTCCTTGCAGAGAGTTCTGGTTTTGGTCCCAGCCCCAGCTCCTCCTTCTGGCAGGTGGGGGACAGAGGAGACTTGCATGGGAATGACACAACCATGGAAGCTGAGTCACCAAGTACCTGTAGCACATTTTATATGTTCCTGATCCCTCTTCCTGTGCGTTATCCCAGTCAGCTCCTACAACTCTCCTGTGGATAGAAGGTAAGGATTTTGCACCACCAAATGGATGACCAGGTCCCAGCTCAAATTCAGGTTGGTCCTACATTGCAGTGGACACTCTTTCATTCATAGTGTGCCTGGCCACATATCCCTCCTCCTTCATACCAAGACCCTATGATCTGTCAGCCCCATCCTATGTCCTACCCCGCTGTGATCAGTTTTGAGCTGCTGCCATCTGAGGCATCACATATGATAAGCACTCAGCCATGTTCATGAGAACGTCTAACTTTGAGAGACATTTCCTACTTTTGCTACCTACCAATCACATTTTGTGGTTGGTAGGGTCAAGGGTTTTCATCTTTTGCAAACATTTCTTTTCAAATCTATTTTTAAAATGATTTAGTTGTTTATTTGAAAGGCAGAATTACAGAGAGAAAGAAAAGGTGAGAGACACAGAGAGAGAGAGAGAGAGAGAGAGAGAGAAATAGAATGCTTCCATCTGCTGATTCACTCCCCAGATGGCTGCAACAGCCGGAGCTGGGCTGGTCTGAAGCCAGGAGCTGGGAGCCTCCTCTGGATCCCATACGGGTGCAGGGACACAAACACTGAGTCATCCTCCACAACCTTCCCAGTCCATTAGCAGGGAGCTGGATCAGAAGTAGAGCAGCCAGGACTTGAACTGCTGCCCATGTGGGAGGCCAGTGCCACACAGCCATGCCACAACACCAGTATCCTTCGTCTTTTTTTTTTTTATTTGTTTATTTATTTGAAAGGGAGAGAGAGAGAGAGAAAGAGAGAGAGAGAGAGAATATCTTCCAATCTTCCATCCACTGGTTAACTGCCCAAATGGCCACAATGGCCGGGACACTCCACAAATGTCTCCAACAGCTGGGGCTGGGCCAGGCCAAAGCCAGGAACCAGGAACTCCATCTAGCTCTCCCATGTGGGTGGCAGGGACCCAAGTATTTGGGCCATCTTCTGCTGCTTTCCCAGGCACATTAGTAGGGAACTAGATTGGAAGCAGAGCAGCTGGGACTTGAACTAGCACTACGATATGCGATGAGGGATCACAAACTACAGTTTAACCTGCTGTGCCACAACACCAGCCCCAGATTTTCATCTTAATAAGGAATTTACGTGGGACTAGGGAGTGCACAGATTACATATAATCTTACAATTATATACACCTTGGTGGTGCTAAGTGCCAGGATCCAACATAGGCTTCTAAAGGCCATTCTCCCAACTCCCCGTGTGCTGCTCCTTCCTCCACCCTCTCCCCTGGCTCCTAGCGCTGATAATGGTCCAAGGGCCCAGGGGACGGGGTCTGAAGCAGTGGTCTGTGTCTCACCTTCAGGCTGAATGCATGAAGAACATAAACAGGTGCTGGCTTTTGTCCTACTTCCAGCCTAGTGAGCTCATATGTGGCAGTGACCGGGTCACCTATAGTGGAGAGTGCCACCTCTGCTTCAAAATCCTGTAAGTACGACCTTCTTCTTCCATGTCTCAGCCCAGGAACCTAACATAGGCCAACTCAGGGTGACATCCTCATCCCACTTCCTGCGTCATCCAGGTGAATCTTCCCCTCCAGAGACTCCTGCATTTCTTCCACCCTGCCCTGTTTTTCCGAAAGGTTTATGGGACCCTTTCAGACCTTGCAGAGGCAGGGAGCCACTGAGGTGAGGGACCAAGTGGAGGGATCTCAGCAGCAGTAGCTGGCATCCAGATCATGTGTCCATAGAATGCCCAGCCCCCAGCCAGGCCTGGTGAAGCATCTTCCCAGCTAGTGGTTCACTGAGCTTTGAATGGCATTATTCCTCAACACATGTTCCTTTAGTTGTCAGCACAGTATGTGGTTTAGTCTTTGGGCCCATCATGTGTTAGAAGCTTTGGGTGCCACCCTAGTAAAATGCCAACTGTTTTGGCCCAGTGTGAGTGGGGAGACACAAAGGTTTGCATCCAGGAAGCTCCTTAGGAGGGAGCTTTCTTCTTTAAGAAGGAAATTCACACTCTTGCCTAGCTAACTTTTAGAGAGTAGGTCCAGTATCTTAAAAGAAAAAAGCAAAAACACAGAGATCAAACTCTTGTCTCTCTCCCCTTCCTCCTCCTGGCTTTTCCCCAAGAGAAGGAACAATAATCTTTTTGACTGGAATGGGAAACATTTGGCTGGGCATAATTGGACTTCTTTTATTTTATTTTATTTTATTTGCATTCCTTGCTACAAACACTAAAACACAAACTAGAAATCATAAGAGTTGTGAATGCCGGCCGGCGCCGCGGCTCACTAGGCTAATCCTCCGCCTAGCGGCGCCGGCACACCGGGTTCTAGTCCCGGTCGGGGCGCCGGATTCTGTCCCGGTTGCCCCTCTTCCAGGCCAGCTCTCTGCTGTGGCCAGGGAGTGCAGTGGAGGATGGCCCAGGTGCTTGGGCCCTGCACCCCATGGGAGACCAGGAAAAGCACCTGGCTCCTGGCTCCTGCCATCGGATCAGCGCGGTGCGCCGGCCGCAGCGCGCCGGCCGCGGCGGCCATTGGAGGGTGAACCAACGGCAAAGGAAGACCTTTCTCTCTGTCTCTCTCTCTCACTGTCCACTCTGCCTGTCAAAAAAAAAAAAAAAAATGTTACGTTTCCCTTTCCCTTAAAAAAAAAAAAGAGTTGTGAATGCCAGTCTCAATTGCTGGCACAGACACCTGGCAATCAGAACATACAGCCTGGGGACCCCCAGCACCTCAGACTCAAAGGCCACCAGAGGCAGGAGATGCCTGAGAGAGGGCCTCCGAAGAGCTCCCTTTCACTACAAAGAAAACACACACACACACACACAAACTGTACTTAGCAGTTGTCCTGAGGATAACAAGAAAAATTTTAACTTGTACCAATCTAATTTGTGTTAATGCTAACTTAATTACAGAGTATTGTTTTCATGGAGGAAAGACTCCCAAGGGCCTTCCTTCTCCATCTGTACAGCTAGCCCTGCCCAAAGCTCCCTTTCCAATGAAGACATCAAAGCCAGAGAGGAGTGACTTGCCAAAGGTCTCATAGCTATCAACGGGCTGAAATGGATATATATATTTTTTTCAATTGAGATGAAATTCAGATGACACAAAATTAATTACTGTAAAGTGAACAAATCAGTGGCAATTGTCTCCTATACACTGATGTTCCAAAGCTAATGCTTTCCCAGGCCAGCTAGGGAGTGCCAGCCCCAATAAATAATTTTTTTTTTTTTTTGACAGGCAGAGTGGACAGTGAGAGAGAGAGACAGAGAGAAAGGTCTTCCTTTGCCGTTGGTTCACCCTCCAATGGCCGCCGCGGCTGGCGCGCTGCGGCCGACGCACCGCGCTGATCCGATGGCAGGAGCCAGGAGCCAGGTGCTTTTCCTGGTCTCCCATGGGGTGCAGGGCCCAAGCACCTGGGCCATCCTCCACTGCACTCCCTGGCCACAGCAGAGAGCTGGCCTGGAAGAGGGGCGACCAGGACAGAATCCGGCGCCCCGACCGGGACTAGAACCCGGTGTGCCGGCGCCGCTAGGCGGAGGATTAGCCTAGTGAGCCGTGGCGCCGGCCTAAATCTTTTTTTTTTAAAGATCACTATTAGCAGAATGTTTTCTCCTCAAACTCACGCAAAGATTATGAGGTAAAATTCTGTTATATTATTTGCCCCAGAAGGAAAAAAATAATTTCAGAATATTTTCTTTCAGATTTGATGGGCTTAACGTAACTAAACTGCACGATGGATCATGTGTAAGTAAAGTCACTTTTACTTTTCATTTTCAGAACTAAGATATATTTAAGAACTCATTGTAGCCGGCGCCGCGGCTCACTAGGCTAATCCTCCGCCTAGCGGCGTTGGCACACCAGGTTCTAGTCCCGGTCGGGGCACCGGATTCTGTCCCGGTTGCCCCTCTTCCAGGCCAGCTCTCTGCTGTGGCCAGGGAGTGCAGTGGAGGATGGCCCAGGTGCTTGGGCCCTGCACCCCATGGGAGACCAGGAGAAGCACCTGGCTCCTGGCTTCGGATCAGCGCGGTGCACCGGCCGCAGCGTGCCGGCCATGGCAGCCATTGGAGGGTGAACCAACGGCAAAAGGAAGACCCTTCTCTCTATCTCTCTCTCTCACTGTCCACTCTGCCTGTCAAAAAAAAAAAAAAAAAAAAAAAAAAACCACCTCATTGTTGTAGAGAATTTTAATGTTATGAAAAATTTAAAACATATAAAAGTAGACACAATAATATGCATAATGAACCTCATATCCCTACCACATAGATTCAATACATTGTAAAGTTTCTGCCCATTTCCTTCCTCTGTTCTTTTTTTTCTCTATTGTCTTTGATGAAGTTTATTAACCCAAGTGTCAGGTATCACGTCAGACACTCCTACATGCTCCAGAATGTACCTTTAAGAAATAAGCCAGCTTCCTTAACACTCACAATATTGTTATTACACTGAATACACCTCATATCCAGAAGACACATGTTTTGACCTAATAATCCAACAGTAAAGGACATCTGTTCTACCCTCTCTTGTTCTTCTCATGCCCAGTATCTGAGATAATGACAAAAAACCCTCATTGGAATGTGAACAGTTATTCTGAAACTGAATGGAGCAGAGCTTTCGTCAGTCCTAGGTCTAGATGCTGTGTCACTGACGTTGGGGCCATTGGATCCAAGCAAGAATATCTGATGCCACTGAGCTATTTATGGCTTGATGAGGCCTGGCAATAGGACTGGGACAAGTCCTTGCAGAAGAGGAAAATAAAGTAAAGCAGGACAATTATATCTAATTTAGTAATAATTATATCACAATATCCTCCGATACAATCTCCATCATGAGTTCATATGCTCATCTGATTCTCAAAGCAGCATACGTGGTACTCCCTTAGGAAAGGTCCAGACATTGAATGTTTCTGTACCCATTAAAGAGAAATCAGAAGGACTGCTATGCATGTTCATTTGGGGTAACTATAAAGAGAACTCACATGACTCCTACCCCGTCAGAGTCTCGTTGACATGGGCTAATTTATAAAAAATTCTGAATTCCCTCCTCTCACATTTGGACCCACCTCAATCCTTAGCCCTTATCAAATGCACCACTAGCCTTACGTCTGTTTCAAACTCTTAGTGTCAAAGGGATGTTTTGAGAGGCAGAATTACAGAGGGAGAGACAGAGAGAAAGGTCTTCCATCTGCTGGTTCACTCCCCAAATGGCTGCAACCACCAGAGCTGGGCCAATCCAAAGTCAGGAGCCAGGAGCTTCTTCCAGGTCTACCACATGCATGCATGGGTCTAAGCACTTGGGCCATCTTCCACTGTTCTTCCAGACCACAAGCAGAGAGCTGGATCGGAAGTGGAACAGCCGGAACTTGAACCAGCGCCCATATGGGATGCCGACACTGCAGGCGGATGCTAAACTTACTACGCCACAGTGTCAGATACTTTTAAACTTGGGATACCTACAGAATGATGTCCAGAGTGTGCCAAGGGTCACTCATGTGCTAAAGTGCACATAGAGATTTGATAAAAAATGCTTCTGTGCTCATATGCATGCATACATGATTTCACTAAGAGCCAGCCTTAGTGAAAAACGGGTGGAACTACAATGGGCTCCTGGTCACTCCCTAAAATCAGTCCTAGAGAAACAACTGAAATTTGAGGGAAGCAGTGATTCCAGAAGAAAAAAGGGAGAAAGGTAGAGGGAAAGAAACAGAGGCAGAGAAGAGAAGGAAGAGGACAAGGAGAAGAAGAGGAAGAGGAAGGGGAGGAAGAAACATGAGACCACTCTTGGGGAGACAGAAGGCTATCGTGAACTGACCTGGGCTTGGTGGAGGGGCTGCAGCCTTGAGGGAGGGCAGAGGTGTGAGTATGGAGCAGGGCTGGAGGACCCAGGCCACACAGCCTTGGAGGGCTCGTTACTGACCTTTTGCTGCAGGAACTGGCTGCAACAACCCTGAGCAGGCCATTTCTAAGGAATGATGTTTGGGCAAGAAGTATATTATATAGATCACAAAACATGTGTCCTACAAAATTTTATATTCAAATATCATAATATAAATCCTATTGTTAAGATAGGCCTAAGACCTAGGCCGGTGCCGCGGCTCACTTGGATAATCCTCTGCCTGCGGCACCGGCACCCCAGGTTCTAGTCCCAGTTGAGGTGCCAGATTCTGTCCCAGTTGCTCCTCTTCCAGTCCAGCTCTCTGCTGTGGCCAGGGTGTGCAGTGGAGGATGGCCCAAGTGCTTGGGCCCTGCACCCACGTGGGAGACCAGGAGAAAGCACTTGGCTCCTGGCTTCAGATCGGCCGTAGCGGCCATCTTGGGGGTGAACCAACAGAAGGGAAGACCTTTCTCTTTGTGTGTGTCTCTCTCTCACTGTCTAACTCTGCCTGTCAAAAAAAAAAAAAAAAAAAAAAGATAGGTCTAAGATCATTATCACATAAAAAAAGCACATACTGAGAAACAAATCCAGCAGAGTCTGCAAAAAGAAAAGAAGTTAGGATGATGAAATATTTTCTTAAAGCCTATTGTTAATTAGGAAAAATTAATCTAGAATCAAAGAAATGGGGAAAATAAAGAAATTATATTCAAAATAGCCCAGCAAAAAATCCTAGGTAATGTCAACACGGGTATATGGGAAGCCAAGAGGCCATGAGAGGCGCCAATGTTTGGCACAGAAATACTGTAGCAGGATTGCAGTGCAATGAGTTAAACCACGGCTTGGGATGTCTGCATCCCATATTTATCATTCATTTACATGAAAGGCAGACAGACAGAGAAATCTTCAGTCCCCTGATCCATTCCCTCAATGGCTGCCATAGTCAGGCTTGGGCCAGGCAAAAGCCAGGAACTAGAAACTCCACCTGGGTCTCTCACATGGTGGCAGGGGTGCAAGAACCAGGATCACCCTCTGCTGCCTTTCAAGGCACATTAGCAGGAAGCTGGACTGGAAGCAGAGCATCCAGGATTGGAACCGGCATTCAGAAACGGGATGTCAGTGTTGCAAGTAGTGGCTTTAATCCACTGTGCCCCAAAGCTGGCCCCTACTTTTTAGGCAAGGTAAGAAATTAAATATATATCTCATGGTTCAGCATTTCCAAGCCTAGGAAATCACAGAAATTCTCTCATTGCTTTGTAACGTGACTCAAACATTTATTGCAGTGATATTCAGGGTGGCAGTTGTCGGGTTTGTGGACAAGAAACCAACTGTGGAGGGGTCCTCAGCTGATCAATGCTGCTTACAGAAGAAATCAGGTGTACAGTTAGCAATGTGGGCAGATCTTTCACTTTTCTATTTAAAAATATATATATTTTAAAGGCAGAGGGAGAGAGAAAACAGACAAAGAGATCTTCCATTCATTTGCATACTCCTCAAATGGCTGCAACAGCCAAGTCTGGGCCAAGCCAAAACCAGAAACAAGAACTCCGTCCTGGTCTCCCACATGGATGGGAGGAGCCCAAGCACTTGTGCCAAATTCTGCTTCCTTCCCAGGGGAATTAGCAGAAATTCAGATCGGAAATGGAGAGGCCAGGTCTCAAGCCAGCGCTCCAATATGGGATGCTGGCGTCACAAGCAGCGGCTTAACCTGCTGTGTCACAACACCCTCGGGAGATCGTATTAAAGCACTGTCCAGAGAGGAGAAGCAAGGGACTGAATAATGCAAATAACACAATTGCCATTAAGTATCCTGAAAATAAAACAGAAACAATGATACAAATTCTCACAAGTACATAAGACAGAAAAGTACATGTTGAATTCATGAGAGTGGTTAGCTATAACGTGAGGAAAATGGGAATGAATGAAGAATAGCCCCTTCCCACAGGCCTCCACCAAAACAGCACAGAAACTGTATGCAGCAAGATCACAACAAAAATAACATTTTTAACAGAAGAACCAATGACTACTGCTTAGCTGCTGACCACGTGCCCTGCGCTGTGTCACATGACGTTCTGGTTTCTCTCCACCTGTGCTCCACACAACCACCTCACCGGGAGGGCGCTGCTGTTAGCAACATTAATACTCCAAGACACAGAGGTCCGCAGTGGCCGTGGACATGCTCAGGCCCACAGAGTGCTCTCTGACATCACCTTCTACACCCCCAACCTCCAAGTGCTCTGACAGCATCCTGCCTCAGCTCAACTCCACTGCCTCTGCCCACACTTTTGTGCCATGGGAGTTGTCAGAGATTCTGCTGGGGTCCACAATCACTCAGGCATCCACATACTTCCCTCTCCTTTTCTCTGCCCACTTCCACTCTTTATCCTGCAATGAACTTCAGATGTCTTGAGTCTGCCTTAATTCAGAGGATAATTGTTTGGCATTCCTCCTGCTGCACTAAGGGTATGGTTAGCAAAGTGATAGCCTTTTTTATTTTTCCTCAATTTCTCCAAATTAGGTTTCTCTAAGCAGATACTTCTCTTGCAGGAAAATCCCTGAATTTACCATGAAGAATAATCTGAATCTCCAGATGACCAACTGTATCCCCTTTAGAGAATTCTGATGCTCGAGGAAACCACCAATTAGGATCAAACTCATTGATTTGCTTTTTCAGTATATGATTCTCAGCAAAAATCTGGCTGGCCACCATTTCTCTTGGTTAATAAAAAGCTTGTTCAACTAATCAAGTATTCTGTGTTCTCATTCCCAAACTACAAGACTCATGCCATGAGCTTCCATGATATTGCCAGCAAATGATCCGGTGAACCTAAAAAGAGGGAACAGGTGCCTCCGTAGCAGTATGCTTCCAGCCTGAGGGCACTGGTCATTATGGAGCCGAACATGTGCCATGCAAGTGACATGGTTTCCAAGACAACAGGTTTGGGTTTCAGAACTTTCAACCAGAATTTCATTCAAAGGAAATGCATTGTGCATAATACCTGGAGTTGTGCCTGGCCACAGTGAGATTTCTAAATACTTCACAATTACTAACTTAAGTCTTAAAAAAAAAACTTAAAAATAAGGCTCAGGGGTGGGCGCTGTGGCATAGCAGGTAAAGCCACCACCTTCAGTACTGGCAGCCCATATGGGCGCCGGTTCAAGACCCGGATGCTCCACTTCCGACCCAGCTCTCTGCTATGACCTGGGAAAGCAGTAGAGGATGGCCCAAGCTCTTGGGCCCCTGCACCCATGTGGGAGACTTGGAAGAAGCTCCAGGCTCCTGGCTTTGGATCGGCGCATCTCTGGCTGTTGCGGCCATCTGGGGAGTGAACCAGCAGATGGAAGATACCCCTGTCTCTGCATCTTTTTCTCTTTGTGTGTAACTGTGACTTTCAAGTAAAATAAATAAATCTTGAAAAAAAAAAAAAAAGTAAGGCTCAGAGGGTTTCACACAGCTCCATGAGGAGGTTTCTACTAAAGGCCAATTGTGTAGATCCTTATGGGAAAATTTGGTTCTGGCCATAGGGAAACATATGTAAAGAGAAAGGATGAAGAAGTGCACTTGTGTAATAAATGTGTCTCCTTTCTTGATATGCTTTAATGTTTTTAACTTTCCCCAAATTATAAGCTGCAGGCTAATGATATCACCCAGGAGTAAGGAAATTCACTCAGCACAGTCTACTACTGACAGAAGTTATAGTTGCTTGCTTCAACTTCTCAGTTCTCAGTTTACAGCATAAAAATAATGACGCTAGACTGAGATTCTTTCAGAAGTTCTGAAATTAATCCCAGGCAACATGCAGTAATAATAAATAAGGAGCTGGGGCCAGCGCTGTGGGACAGAGGTTTAATGCCCTGGCCTGAAGCACCGGCAAACCATATAGGTGCCCGTTCTAGTCCCAGCTGCTCCTTTTCCAATCCAGCTCTCTGCTATGGCCTGGGATAGCAGTAAAAGATGGCCCAAGTCCTTGGGCTCCTGTACCCACATGGGAGACCCGGAAGAGGCTCCTGGCTCCTGGCTTCTTGAATTTCTTTATAACACAGAGATCCTACAATTCTAAAAAGGTTTTTTGTTTTGTTTCCAAAGATTTATTTATTTATTTGAAAGTCAATTGCAGAGAGAGGGAAAGACAGGAAGAGAGAGATCTTCCATTTGCTGTTTCATTTCCCAAATGGCCACAATTGCCAGGAATGGGCCAGCCCTAAGCTAGGAGCTTCATCCACATCTCCCACATGGGTGCAGGGGCCCAAGCAGTTAGGCCACCTTCCTCTGTTTTCTCAGGCACATTAGCAGGGAATTGGATTGGAAATAGAGCATCTGAGACTTGAACCGGCACCCATATTAGATGCCAGCAATGCAGACAGTGCCTTAACCCACCGTGCCACAGCACTGGTTCCTCTAAGAAGTTTTAAAGAGGAAAAAAAATTAATTTGATATCACTGTTTAGTGTGGCACATATTTCCCTCAGATGAGAGACCTGCCAATATCTGCAGAAGCCAAATAGTTAAAGATTGAAAGCAATGATGAAACATACATGTTTGTTCATTTCCATCTACTTGAGAGGCAGAGCAATGGAGTGTGCATGTGTGTGTGTGGGAGGGGGGGTGTGTGTTCCATCCTCTGGCTCACTCCCCAGACACCTGCAGCATCTAGGGCTGGGCCAGGCCAAAGCAAGAAGACAAGAACTCCATCTGTGTATCTAACAAGAGTGACAGGGGCCCAAGCACTTCAGCCGTCATTTGCCGCCTCCCAAGATGCATTAGCAGGAAGCGGGATCAGAAGCGGAATAACCAGGACTTTAACTGGCACTCTGTTATGAGATGCAGGCATCCCAAACCGTGGCATAACCTGAAGTACAACATCTGCTCCATGATGGTGAAATTTTTAGTTACCACTAGAACATACATTAGTCTCTAACAACAGCACACATGTTTATTTAGTTGTCAGGCAAGGAAATAAGCCGGTAAAAAAAATTATATTGAGGGCTGGTGTTGTGGCACAGCGGCTAAAACCACTGCTTAGGACTAAAGCATCCCCTATCGGAGTGCCTGTCCAAGTCCTGGCTGCTCCACTTCCAATCCAGCCTCCTGCTAATGTGCCCGGGGGGCGGGGGGGGGGGGTGTGCAGAGGATGTCCAGGCACTTGTGCCCCTGCCACCCATGTGGGAGACGTGGATTGAGTTCCTGGCATTCAGCTTCAGCTCAGCCCAGCCATGGCTGTTGCATGCATTTGGGGAAACATCAGCTCTCTCTCAAATAAATAAAATAACCAATTTAAAAAAATACTATCAGGAAAGAGGGCAGCAACTTGTTATTAAGCAGAAAAATCCTTTGGGGTCCAAAACAACTGAAAGAGAAGAAAGGTAAGGGTCTCTGAAGAAACTGAAAAAAGTTACCCAGAGGGGTCTGGTATTCAGGAAACTGAGATGGTGTCTTTTAGTAAAGAGAAAGAAGTCATGGGGTTTTGGGGACACCTCTCAAAACTGGGCAGCTATAAAGAGCAGTTACAGAAAGGGGGCCAGTGCTAGGCCTCCTCCTGCAGTGCCAGCATCCCATATGGACATTGGTTTGAATCCCGGCTGCTCCTCTTCTAATGCAGCTCTCTGTGATGGCCTGGGAAAGCAGTAGATTATGGCCCAAGTGCTTGGGCCCCTGCACCTGTGTGGGAGACTAGGCGGAGGCTGCTGTCTCCTGACTTTGGATCAGCCCAACTCTGGCTGTTGCAGCCATTTGAGGAGTGAGCCAACAGATGGAAGGCCTTTCTCTCTGTCTCTCCCTATCTGTAACTCTGCCTCTCAACTAAACAAAATATTTATTAAAAGAAAATATGGGGAAAACAAAGTACTAGTTACTAGTTGAGTCACAAGGTGGCATGGTTATAAACAGGAATTTTGTCTTTGTGTGAGTTCCACAAAGCAGAGACTTTTATTATCCAGGAACCCTGGATCCTGGTAGGACACTGATAAGTCAAAAGCTGGCTGGCTAAGATATGATGATGGGCGAACACCTCCTCATGATATGAAGGTACACCAGAAATCTCATGCAACATGTAACATAAAGACAAGTTTGGGGCAGGTGTTGTGGTCCAGTAGTCCCGTTTCCACTTTTTTTTTTTTAAGATTTATTTATTTATATGAAAGAGTTACACAGAGAGGAGGAGAGGCAGAGAAAGAGAGAGAGAGAGAGAGAGAGAGAAAGAGAGAGAGAGAGAGGTCCTCCATCTACTGGCTCACTCCCCAATTGGCTGCAATGGCTGGAGCTGCACTGATCTGAAGCCAGGAGCCAGGAGCTTCCTGCAGGTCTCCCATGTGGGTACAGCGGCCCAAAGACTTGGGCCATCTTCCACTGCTCTCCCAGGCCATAGCAGAAAACTGGATCGGAAGTGGAGCATCCGGGTCTTGAACTGGCACCCATAAGGAATGCCCGCACTGCAGGCAGTGGCTTTACCCGCTACACAAAAGAGTCAGGCACCTCCCACCCCACCCCCCCACCCCCCACCCCATTTCCACTTCTGATGCAGCTTCCTGCTGATACACACCATGGGAGGCAGCAGGTAATGGCTCAAGTACTTGAGTCCCTGTCACCCATATGGGAAACCCATAGAGATACTAGCTCCTAGCTATAGCATGGCCCAGCCCCAGCTGTTTTTTTAAATTCATCTCTCCTACAATGGAGACCCCGAACACCAAGACAAACTCGAGAAGAATCTGTTCGAAAACTGCTCCAGAAAACTAAAGATGCAATCACATCCAACAAACAAGTCCAGCTCTACATAAAGTAGGACCAATCAAAAAAGTGTCAGGGCCTGTGCCGTAGAGCAGCAGGTAAAGCTGCCACCTGTAGCAGCATCTCATATGGGCACCGGTTAGAGTCCTGGCTGCTGCTCCACTGTGATCCAGCTCCCTGCTAATGTGCGCCAGCCAAGGATCCTCCCGCACCAACCCCCATTAGCCACACTCCTTCAGGCCTATGTACTATGTACTGCTCCGAGCTCTACAGACTCTCAATGGCTGCCTGCGTCCTCGGGATCGAGCGCCAATCCTGGCCTTTTGCATACGCTGGGCACCAACCATGCGCCAGGCACTAGTCCAGGCAAGGTCACACGGAAGGTTCGGGGAAGTTCTGTGCCCGAGTCACTGCCCGGCTTCGGCTGCCCCCTGCCCGTCGGTTCGGCCTCCCCGTCCACCGCTGCGCCAGCACCGCAGCTCGCACTTGTTCCCCTGCGGGCGCGCAAGCCCGCTGCCTCCTGCGTCGCCCAGAGCAAATGCTAGAGAGACAAAGGCCATCGAAATGTCGGTCCTGCTTCAACCTGCCCCGCCCCGCCGACCGCGGCCTCGCAGCGGATCCGCACCATGAGAGGACCCCAAACAGGGTTGCCCTGCCGAGCGCCTGAAGGACCCCGTTAGGGCCCTGCGGGCTGCCTGAGGCGGTGCCTGGTCGCCGGGCGCAGTGACCGGAGGGCCAGGTGAGTCCGGACGCGGACTCTGGCTGAAGTAGCTCCCAAGTGGGCTAGATCCCCGGTACAAGGGGGTGGAGGTCGCGCAGCATAACCCAGAGAATTTGACGGGAGTTGGGGTGGGCGTTGCGGAGGCCGGAGCTTGAGGAAGTGGAGAAGAGGCCACAGGTGTGGGGACCGAGGTAGCGTTGAGGGGACTGCAAAGATCCCGCCTGACGCGGGAGAATGGGAACACGGCCCCCTCAGATGTGGGTTGTAAATGCCGAGGCCACTTTTAAAATTTGTGTAATTCTGTGAAGGAGAGGCCCTTTGTTTGAACAAGTTTATGGATGTGTCTCTATTTGTATACCCAGAAACAAGACAGCCCTAACTTACCTGGCGTTAGGAAAGCAACGGAACCTCTCTCCAGATCACGTGCCCTCCCCCGGAGAGCGCCCAGCAGCCTGGCTGTGGAGTAGGGGGGCCAGGTCCACCCACTGATGCCTTCAGCTACTAGTGCCCAGAGCCAGCCCCAGCTTCCGAGGGTATGACCATGAGCAAAAACAGCCCTGCTCCCATGCACCTGACCGTCTAGTGGGGAAGACATAACTGAGGCAAACAGGCAAGCAGCTGTGAAAACGCTGCCTCAGTCTGATTTCTGTTGCTATTAACGGACACCTGAGACTGGGTAATTTACAAAGGCCAGAAATTTGGCTGACAGTTCTGGAGGCTGGGAAGCCCAAAAGCATGATGCTGGCATCTGTCAGGTGCAGGACAGGGCTGCTAAAGCGAATGCACACTGGCTCACAGACCCACCTGGCTCACCCACTCTATGATAATGGCATTAATCCGTTCATGACGGCAGGACCACCCCCAACACTGCTGTGTTGGGGATTAAGCTTTCAACACATGGACTATGAGGGATCTATTCAAACCAAGGCCTGGTATAACAGGGTTGGTGAGCTACCATCTGGACAAGTACAAGGTCACCAGAGGAATCACATGTGGCCTTCAGAAAGGCCTCACACAGAAGCTGCCAGGCCAAAAGATTTTTTGGAACTGAAAGACTTCAGCTCACGAAGTTGAAGCTAAAGAAAGTTAAGCAGCGTGGGGTTCCAGACTAGGGCAGAGAGGTGCCCAGGGGAAGATCATGCATCGCCTGGCGGGGTTGCGAACGGAATAGCAGGGTTAGATTTACATGTTTACTTCGCTCTGGCTACTTTGTGGGGGAAGCCAGCAAGGCAGCTGCTAGAGAGGTCCAGGGAGGGGTGTCTTGGACTGGGGTGGTGACAGTTAAGGGAGTGATCTGGGTGCATGTTGAGATGTACTGCGTGGTAAAAGTCCCAGGACTTTGTGAGGGTGCAGATGTGGAGGGTGAGGGATGGCAGTCTCAAGAACGTCTCCACAGATAATTGGCGAAGATGCCAGGTTACTACCTGGAATATCGGGGAGAGTGGCTTGGCTGACCTTGTACCTGTTCGATTGGGTTTGGTGCAATATCAAGTTGAAAGCTGTAGAAAAAACATGAATAGAAGAGTCCTTGCCCTAGTTTCTTCACTGGGGCCACCTTTAACACAACTGTCAGAGCAGCTTCAGGCTGAAACAAGAATGTTACCCAGGCTCCGTCACCGGGTATGTCCCTGTGTTGGCAAATTTGAGACAGTATTTTGAAACCTAGTTGTTATTCCTTTGGAGGTGATCAGTTTCTCACAGGAAACAGAATTTCACAGTTGGAGGAGACCTCAAATCCAACCCAGTTTATAAATACTGTGTGTTGGGTACGCCATTTCTACAGTACATCATGCCAGACACTAGAGTGCAAAGAAGAACAGAAATGAGAAGTGCACGTTCATTTAGTTAGTACAGCTGACTGAGCACCTTTGTGCCAGGCGGTTTCTGCTGCTTTGGATACAAACTGATCACAACCAGTGACTTAGAGTAGCACTTCTACAAGCCTCATCACTGAGAACAACCAAGCGTATTGATAGTTTTGATTTGGGCAGAGATCTTGACCTATCATATCAGATAAGAAATGGTGTATAGCTACCAGATTTTTTGCTGTCATTGCAATATTCCCCCAATTTTGCCCATCCATTTTCCAGCTCTAGAAATGATGAGACAGCACTATGCGACCTCAGATACAAGGCCATAAGAGGAGAATCAGGCATTGTACCTTTGTGGCTAGACTGTTCAGGAGTGTAAATTACAAATCCTCTGTAAAACAGAAGTTTGGAGGGGAAGAGCATATTGGCAGAGATAGGTACTGTTTGAATTGGATTTCTCTTGAATGGGTGCCTCCCTTGTAGCCTTACAGTTGAACAAACCAGATTATATGTTTGTGGGGGCAATTTGAGAGCTGCCTACCACTCCCCTTAATCCCATGAGCCCAAACAGGCAGCTGAATAAAATGTCTATAGCTTTATGATGGCCCTGGCAGCTGGTTCAGGAGTTCTCGAGAGCACTGCTCCCGAGTAGGGAAGGATGGGAGTGTGGCACTCATGGGTCCCTAATCCAGCTCTCTGATGGCAGGATGACCTCCATCTTGCGAAGCCCTCAGGCTCTCCAGCTCACTCTCGCCCTGATTAAGCCTGATGCAGTTGCTCACCCACTGATTCTGGAGGTAAGAACAAATCAAAGCACCTGTTTCGGGTGCCATATTGGTATCTGTGGTGACTATCAACTAAGTGCTAAACCAAATGCTGCTGAGGTAAAGCTCAGAGCCATGAACTGTGACCCTAAGGAAACTAAAAATCTGTTGGAGACTTGGGACAGATCTAAAAGAAAGGAACCAACACCATAATAAAAAAAATTTCAAGAAAATTTAGGAATATATTGACTTTCTATTGCTACATAGCAGATTACCACACAGCTTAAAACGACACTTATTTCAATTTTCTGAGTGTAGTTTAGGGTTCCATTGGCTGGGTTTGGCTGGGTTATCTCCTTAGAGTGTCACAAGGCCAAATCCACTTCAGGCTCACTAAGGTTGTAATTGTATGACTGGGGGCCCTGCCTCCCTTCTAGCCCTCAGCAGTTCCTGGAAACCACTTGGATTCCATGTCACAGGATTCGCTGCATTGTCAAGACAGCAATAGTACATCAAGACCTTCTCACATTTCAGATCTCTGACTTCTCCTACTGCCCCCAGCCAGAGAAAATTCTGCCTAGAAAGGGGCACCTGGGGCCAGCACCGTGGTGCAGTAGCCTGCGGCGCCACCGTCCCATATGGGTGCCAGTTCTGGTTCTGGCTGCTCCACTTCCGAAACCAGCTCTCTGCTGTAGCCTGGGAGGGCTGTGGAGGATGGCCCAAGTGCTTGGGCCCTGCACCCATGTGGGAGACTGGGAGGAAGCTCCTGGCTCCTGGCTTTGGATCGGCACAGTTCCAGCCATTGTGGCCATTTGGGGAGTGGACCAGCAGAGGGAGGACCTTTCTTTCTGTCTCTCCCTCTGTCTGTAACTCTACCTCTCAAATGAATAAATCTTTAAAAAGGGGGGGCGCCTGTGATTAACTGTGCCCACCTGGATAATCTCCCTTTTAGTTAAAGTAAATTCTACTGCCTGGCAATCTTCATTCCATCTGCCAAATCCCATTTGTTAGGTACTATATCACAGTCCTGTTGTATCGTATTCATAGTCCCGGGAATTGGGGGTGGAGGTATCGGAGGGGAGGGTTACTTTAGAGCCCCACCCACTACCATTTGGTAAGTACTAACTGAGCAACCCTGCCGAGTATGCCCGCCATGGTGCACAGGAGCAGAGCAGTCGGGAATGGCGGCCTGGCGTGGATTGGGCCAGGCCTCGAAGGAAGGGTGGAACTCTGTTAGTGCCAGGACAGGTGTTCCACAGAAGGCAGGTACCAAGGCAGGAATGTGTGTGCCTTGGTTGTGGGACTGGAAAACTGGGAAGGGGCAGAGGACAGGGGAGTGCAGCCTTGAGCACTGAGCTAAAGTGGTTGCACCTCATCCCATGAGTAACAGGAACCACCCAAAACTGACCAGAGTGACGTGTAAATTTTGGAATGTTTAGTCTATCAAGGATGCTGGTCTGGAGAATGAAAGAAACTCACGGCACTCCAGTCACAAAGGCTTTTCCTGTTGTCTTGAATTCAAGGACCGCAGGATCACGGGGCAGGGGCCTAACTCTAGCTGTGAGTGAAGGTATCCCACCCATAGGACAGACCCTCAGGCCTGGGCTCTGTGGGGTTCTCTAGATTTCTTTTGGTCAGCCTGAGTCTCTGATTGGCTTTTGTCTTTGGGGTGGGCTTTATCCAGGCTGTTCATCAGCAGATTCTGAACAACAAGTTCCTTATTGTGCGAAGGAGAGAACTCCTGTGGAGAAAGGAAGACTGCCGGAGGTTTTACCAAGAGCATGAAGGTAGGACCAACAGTCCTCCGAGTGGGCGGTTTCTCAGTCCCAGGAGGCCTCGAAGGGCAACTTCAGTTGGAACCCAAAGGACAGGCCCTGATGCACCGTGTGAACCTGTACCCTGTCTCCTCAAGTCCTGATTCATACACAAACTTGGCATAGTTATAGGTCTTTTTTGTCCCCCCTCTATCAGGTTTCATAGTCCCAGCCAGAAACTTAATTTTATGTCCTGGTAAGAATATCAGTAGTTAACACTTAATATTTGTTCTGTGAGACATCATCCTGATGCTCATTTCATCTCACTCTCCTGACAAGCCCAAGGGCCAGGTATCACAAATACACAAAAAGGAAACTGGGTGAGGGAGGCGGATGACTCACTTGGAAAGCACACAGACTCTAAGTAGCAGAGTGTGGGTTCAGGCCCAGGCGTGTCAGACCCCAGAAAGAGAGAGAGAGATCTTCCATCTACTCGTTTACTGCCCAGATGGCTGCAATGGCCAGGGCCGAAACCAGGAGCCAGGGTTTTCCACATGGATGGCTGGGGCCCACGAATTTGGGCCATCTTCTGCTGCTTTCCCAGGCCATTAACAGGGAGCTGGATCTGAAGTGGAGCAGCCAGGAGATGAACCAGTGCCCACATGGGATGCCACATCCCAGGCAATGGCTTCACCTGCTATGCCACAATGCCAACCCTCCCTTTTTTTTTTTTTTTTCCTATAACAGCTTTTATTATTCCAAGTAAGGAGGTAGAAATACCCCCAAAATTCTCTTGGGCACCAACATCCTGATGAAGTTACTCTTTCTTTGCAGGGCGCTTTTTCTACCAGCGGCTGGTGGAGTTCATGGCCAGGTATTTCTGATTTTGGATCCAGTATCTTTATCCATGAGGCCCATCCTCCCAGCCCCCTAAATAGATTAATTTCATTTGCCCCTGAATAGATTTCTTGATTTCGTTTGCCACTCCTTAAAGTTGTAATCACCTGTCCCATGCTGGTTCCTGGACCAGCAACTGCAGAGGAGCACACTGGATGCTGCCTAGCAACTGCGGCTCTCCGTGGCCCCGGTCCCCTTGGCTGGGAAGCAGCACTGGTAATCAGCTAGGAAGGCGAGGCCATTTCAGGGTGTACGCTGTACTCTGCTCACAGCAGTCCCTCTTGGACTAGATGGCCGGATTCCTTACATGCGCTCCTTTTGTTCACAGTGGGCCAATCCGAGCCTACATTCTCGCCCACAAGGATGCCATACAGCTCTGGAGGACGCTGATGGGACCCACCAGAGTATTTCGAGCACGCCACATAGCCCCAGATTCCATTCGCGGGAGTTTTGGCCTCACTGACACCCGCAACACCACCCATGGCTCAGGTGGGTCCACCTCCCTTGTCCACAGCCATGATGTTCAGGGGTTGGTGGGCGGGTTATATGGTGGGGTTGACAGCCAGATCCCACCAATAAGCTTCCTTTCCATTTATGTTTCTGACTGTTGGTACCTGTCTTAGCAGATGTGGCCTCCAGATTTTCTTTTTAAGATTTATTTATTATTTGAATTGCATAGTTACAGAGAGGCAGAGGCAGTCTTGCCTCTGCAGGTTCACTCCCCAGATGGCCGCAATGGCCAGAGCTGGGCCGATCCAAAGCCAAGAGCCAGGAGCTTCTTCCATGTCTCCCATGCTGGTACAGGGGCCCAAACATTTAGGCCACCTTCCACTGCTTTCCCAGATTATCAGCAGGGAGCTGGATCAGAAATGGAGCAGCTGGGACTCGAACCGGCACCCACATGGGATACTGGCGCCGCAGGCAGATGCTTAACCTACTATGCCACAGTACTGGCCCCCTCTGGATTTTCTTTCTATGTCCTAGATCTGAGGGAGCCAGCAGGGAAAGCAGAGCTCTGATTTCTGAACCTGATCATGATCACCTCGTGCCTGCGCCCTGTACTAGGTAGGACAGGTTAAGGATGCCCTCTCTCACCTTCCCTTGCAGACTCCGTAGCGTCAGCCCGCAGAGAGATTGCAGCCTTCTTCCCTGACTTCAGTGAGCAGCGCTGGTACGAAGAGGAGGAGCCCCGGCTGCGCCGTGGCCCCGTGCACTACAGTCCGGAGGGAGGCATCCATCATGCAGCCAGGACAGAACGTCCAGGACCAGCCTGATGGAGGCATCAGTCCAGGAAGACCTCTGACTCAAAACGGGAGGACCAGGGGAGCCTGAGCTCCAGGTACCCTCTCTGCTGGGCACACCACCTGCCAGAGGGCCTGGCTCATCATTGCTCACCCTGCAGTCTGGCTCTATCTACCTCTTCTCTAGAGCTTGTCCAATCGCCTTGCCTAAAAATGCAGAGAGCACTTGGGCTCTCTTCCTCAATAAAAGTCAGTGTTCTACTGAATCCTCGAGGCTGGGAGCATTCTCGCTTCCTCAGTTGTTGAAACTGAACCTGCCCTGAAGCCAGGTTTCTAGTCTGTGGCAAATGAGGAGAGAACTGTGTCACAATCTCCCAGTAAGGTTGCTCTCACACACTCAGTGTGTAGCTTATGTAGTGCCTAAAGGCAGCCAGTGACAGAGCCAAGTGTCAACTCAAACCGAGTAGCAAATTCAATGTCTGTTCTATTTGGTGCGTATATATAGTTCGTGTAAAAGTAAATCTTGCAGACACTGACCCAGTAAAAATTGAGGTACATACAGAAGCTTTAGGTGAGGAGTAAGAGCTAAGAAAAACTGCTGAGGGGGGCCGGTGTTGTGGTGCAGCTAGTTAAGCACGGCCTGCTACAACCAGCATCCCAAGACCTCTCTCTCTGCCTCTACCTCTCTGGAGCTCTGCCTTTCAAATAAATAGATAAATCTTAAAAAAAAAAAAAAAAAGTAATGGTTTCAGACTTGGTGACTGAGTAAAAAGAAAATGGGATTTAAATTAAGGAAATTGGGGCCAGCATTATGGCATAGAGGGTTAAGCTGCTGCCTGCAATGCCAGCATCCCACATGGGGACTGGTGACTCCCAGCTGTTCCACTTGTGATCCAGTATCCCTGATAATCTGCCTGGGAAAGTAGCAGAAGACGGCCCGAGTGCTTGGGCCCCTGCACCCACATGGGAGACCCAGATGAAGCTCCAGGCTGCTGGCTTCGGCCTGGCCCAGCCCCAGCTGTTGTAGCCACGTAGGGAGTGAACCAGCAGATGGAAGACTCTCTGACTCTCTCTCTCCCTCTCTCTCTCTCTCTCTCTCTATCCTTCAAATAAATAAAAAATCTTAAAATAAAAAAATGAAGGGGATCAATGTGATTGGCAAGACGGGGTACTTGTAGCAAAAAAAGAGAGAGAAGACTGGCATGCTACACTCCATCATGCAGTGGTGAAATAGCTGACAAAGGGGATGTAATCAGATCCTGCTGAGGCTTCAAATCAGATGAAGTCTGAAGAGTGAAGGAAGGGATGAAAAAAATAAATAAGGTCAATGGAGGTATCAGGAACAGTGTCCGCTAATGGCGGGGACAGAGACAAGAGAAGGGCGACGAGGAGTGTGTAGGATCAGACACTGAACGAACGGGGACTGCTTCCAAGTTTGCAAAGGGAAAGAGATGCTGTAAAAGGACAGAGAGAAAGGGGATTAGAAGAGGTCCCCCCCCCCCTCAAGATGGCAACAATCCGAACATGCTTGAATGCTAAAGGGAGAAACAGTAGACAGGGATTGGCTTAAGATCATTTATAGTCAAATATCCCAAGAGGTGAGTGAGTGAGCACCACAGGTTAAGCCACCACTTGGGATACCTGATTCCTTATTTCAGTGCCTGGTTCAAATGCCAGCTACTCTGCTTCTGACCCAGATTCCTCTAACACATCCTGGGAGGCAGCAGATGATGGGCCAAGTGCTTGTGTCCCTGCCAAGAAAATAATAATAAAGGGCCAGTACTGCAGTGCAGTGGGTTAAGCTACCACCTGCAGCACTGGCATCCCATGTCAGAGGTCCAATTCAAGTCCCAGATACTCTGCTTCTGATCCAGTTTCCCGCTAATGCACCTAAGACAGCAGAAGATAACCCAAATACTTGGACCCCTGCCACCCACATGTGAGACCTGGATGGAGTTCCAGGCTCCTGGCTTTAGTCTGGCCCAGCCTTGGCCACTGGGGCTATTTGGGGAATGAATCAGCAGATGAACTATCTCTTTCTATCTCTTCCTTCTCTGTGTCACTCTGCCTTTCAAAAAAATATAATAAAATCTTTTTTAAAAATATTTATTTATTTGAAAGAGTTTCAGAGAGGAAGAGAGAGAGAGAAAGGTCTTGCAACTGCTGGTTCATTCCCCTAAATGGCCACAACAGCCAGAGCTGGGCCAATCCAGAGCCAGGAGCCAGGAGCTTCTTCTGGGTCTCCCATGCAGGAGCATGGGCCCAAGGACTTGGGCCATCCTCTGCTGCTTTCCCAGGCCAAAGCAGAGAACTGAATCAGAAGTGGAGCAGCCATGACTTGAACCAGCACCCACATGGGATGCCGGCACTGCAGGTGGCAGTTTTACCCACTATGCAACAGCACCAGCCCCAATAAAATCTTTTTTTAAGAAGAGGGAGGGGGAGAGAATATAGTCTTAACCAAACTAATTAGCTATGTCTAATGGAAAAAAATATTTTAGACTGCTTCACTATTTAGCTACAATATTGGAGGGTGAACCAACGGCAAAAGGAAGACCTTTCTCTCTGTCTCTCTCTCTCACTGTCCACTCTGCCTGTCAAAAAAAAAAAAAAAAAAAAAAGAGTAAAAAAAAAGTAAATACAAGAGTACTTCAAAAGTTCATGGAAAATAGTCTTGAAATTTTAAGTTTATTTTGGTGCAAAAATTTTGAAATTCGAGCAGTTTTTTTCCTAATATGCATTTCCACAAACCTTTTGAAAACCCAGTGTACACGTGCTCCTTGACTTACCATGGGGTTACATCTCAATAAACCTATTGTATTCTTAAAGTATCATTAAGCAAAAAAATGCATTTAATACTTCTACTGAACATCTCGGCTTAACCTAGCATACCATAAACCTGCTCAGAACACTCACATCAGCTTACTTCTTGGGCAGAGGGAGACACTGCTAGCCCAGGGAAAGATAAAAAGGTAAAGTATGCTTTCTACTAATTATGTATTGCTTTTGCATCTGGTCATATTTTTTTTGACAGGCAGAGATAGCGTGAGAGAGAGACAGAAAGGTCTTCCTTCCGTTGGTTCACTCTACTAACGGCTCCCATGGCCGGCGCTGCGCCAATCCAAAGCCAGGAGCCAGGCGCTTCCTCGTGGTCTCCCATTCGGGTGCAGGGCCCAAGCGTTTAGGCCATCCTCCACTGCACTCCCTGGCCACAGCAGAGAGCTGGACTGGAAGAGCAACCAGGACAGAACTGGCACCCCGACCGGGACTAGAACCCAGGGTGCCGGCGCCGCAGGCGGAGGATTAGCCTAGTGAGCCACGGCGCCAGCCTGCACCTGGTAATATTAAAAATCGTAAGTCAAACCATCGTTAGAGACTATGCAAAATTAAAAATGCAGTTTCTCAACTGCACGCAGCACTTCTCAGGTCCTCAGCAGCCTAGCCAATGACAGCCAGAGCGGACGGGCAGACCAGACCCTGCCCAAGCAGCAGGTGAGAGTGCCTTTGATGCCAGGCCCTAGTCTCCCCTCTCTGAACCTCTCTGTCAGTTTAAAGTTCCTTTACCCTCCTTTGATGATTGCAAATCAAACCCCTTAATAAGATTAACTCACTAAATCGAGGGAGTGGTGCATTAGGTCCCAGCCTCACAGGATCCCGAATCATAAGACTCATGAGGTCATTTATCTTCTTTACAGATAACATCTTAATGTCAGGCCTTGTCTTGACGGAGTTTTGTTGGTTGGTTGTTTACAGGAACCCCAGGCCCTGGGCAAAAAGTAATAACCACCTGCACGTAGACACTAGACTGACTGGCGCCCACGTTACATCAAAATTCCCAAAAGCATTGTCCTATGGCTGATCAATCAAAAGAGGGCCACGCTAACTTATACAAGCAAGAACACACCGGGAGCTAAGCGTGCACCTGTCGAACCTAACTTTAATCTGTAAAGATTCCTTTATCTTTCACCACCGGAAGAAGCTGCGAATTATAGCGACAGCTGCCCGCACTTCGTGCTTTCCACTTTACAAAACAAATTCCTACTTTCTGGCACTATCCAGTGGCAGTGACTGGCTAAACAGGCGCTGGGCGGGCCGACCGAGGTGTGGGGGCTCCACAACCAAGGAAGAAGTCGTGCACAGGTGGCTGTGAGAATGGTGGGCAGCGAGAGGAACGCTAGCCAAACTGCAGGGTGAGCGGCGCGAGGGGTTGTCAGCGCCCCCACTCGGCGTGCGTGCGACCGGTGAACACGGGAAAGGGGAGGCGGTCACACTCTTCCCGCCAGGCCTTCGCCAATCCGGCCCTTGCCTCGCCGGACCGACTCACCGTCAGTGGCCGCACTCCCGCGGAACCCAAATTAACGACCGGTAGCCATGGCAAGCAAGGCGGGTTGGAAGTCGGTCGCGTGCGACACCCACCGCTTGGGGCGTCTCAGGAGGAAGTGCGTTACGGCCCAGCGCGCAGCCTGCCGGGAATCGTAGTTCTGGGGGCGGGGTGAGCTGCTTCTCGCGAAGAACTGGGGAAATTTATTACCCAGTCCCACTGATTCGCTAGCTTCCCTTCCCCACCCTGAGAGCTCCCACATGAGGCATTTCTTATATTTTTGCTTTTACCACAGTAAATGTAAGCACAATATAGTGTTTTTCATGCTTTTAGGCCTGGTTCAGTCTGCTGAGTTCTGTAATGATGTGCGCTGAGCCGTTCTTCATGTTCATGGCTGTATGATGTTTAACGCAGAGGTAGACCAGCATTCCACCTGAACATCCTCACTTTTGTCTTCTTGATCTCTGGCTCCCAGAAGATGGGTGCTGTTTGTTTCTCGGGCTCTCTGCCTTCCAAATAAATAAATTATTTTTTTAAGAAGAGCCATAACAATAATAGACAAATGAGAAACATAAACTGACTACAACCTAGAAGTTAGAAGTTCTAGTTCACACTCATCCCTTTTTCATGTAAAAGCGATCTGGGGGTGGGCATTTGGTGCAATGGTTGGGTCACCATTTGGAATGTCCACGTGCCACTTCTAAGTGCCGGCTTTGGGACCCCTCTGCTCCAGTCCCAACCCAGCTTCTTGCTGGTGTGCACGCCAGGAGACAGTGGATGATGACTTGAGTACTCGAGTCTACCACCCATGTAGGGGACCAGATTGAGTCCCAGGCTCCTGACTCTGGTCCAGCCCTGACTGTTCTGGGCATTGAAGGGTGAACCAGTAGATAGAGGATCTCTCTCTTTCTCCCCCCCTCTTTCACATAAAATAAAAATAAACACATAAATACTTTTTAAAAACAGAATAAAGCAAATGGGACAAAATGTTACCAAAGGTGGCAGGGTAAAAGGATTATAGGCAAAATTAAAGGCAAGACCAAAACAAAATGTTGGACATTTTTGCACTGTTCTTGCTAGTTTCCTGTAAGTTTGTAATTATTGCCAAATAATTTTTAAAAAAGATTTATTTTATTTATTTGAAAAAGTTACAGAGAGAGGTAGAGACAGAGAGAGAGGTCTTCAATAGATGGTTCACTCCCCAGTTGGCTGCAACAGCCAGAGCTGTGCCAATCTGAAGCCAGAAGCCTGGAGCCTCCTCTAGGTTTCCCACATGGGTGCAGGGGCCCAAGGATGTGGGCCATCTTCTACTGCTATCCTAGGCCATAGCAGAGAGCTGGATCGGAAAAGGAGAAGCTGGGACTAGAACCGGCACCTATATGGGATGCCGGCGCTTCAGGCCAGGGCATTAACCTGCTGTGCCACAGCGCCGGCCCTGCCAAATAATTTTTAATAAAAAGTATAACATTAGGTAACTGGATAAGCATTGCACCCCCCATTTTTTAAAAAATTAATTTATTTGAAAATCAGAGTTACACAGAGAGACGGTAAGGCAAAGAGACAGAGAGGTCTTCTACCCGCTGGTTCACTCCCCAGTTGGCCGCAACGGCCGGAGCTGTGCTGATCTGAAGCCAGGAGCCAGGAGCTTCTTCTGGATCTCCCACAGACTTGGGCCATCTTCTACTGCTTTCCCAGGCCATAGCAGAGAGCTGGATCAGAAGTGGAGCAGCCGGGACTGAACCGGCGCCCATATGGGATGCCGGCCCTGCAGGCCGCGGCTTTACCCACTATGCCACAGTGCCGGCCTCCACGCCCCCTCCAAGTGTAACTTCCAGTCTTCTGCTCAAGACTCTGCCACTAAGACCCTGCTACAGTTGCACACTTCTTTTGGGAATGAGCTAATAAAATACAATTTCTGTTTATGCCAGATAAAATATACCCTAACGAGTATACATATAATTTTAGAGAATAAAGGAAATGTATAAATTTTTATTTACATATATTACAAACCCATTGCCACAACCATGCTGGTAAACACACCATCCATACTGACAAACACACCCGTACACTCACATACCCATGCAGAAAACCCCATACTCGAACCCAGCTATATGCCCTGACACACTCACCCCTTACACACTCCTCATACACGTACTCCCCAGGCACACACACAGCCACAGCCTGACACGGGCAGCCACACTTTAGAAATCCACATGGGGCCGGCGCCGCGGCTCACTAGACTAATCCTCCGCCTTGCGGCGCCGGCACACTGGGTTCTAGTCCCGGTCAGGGCGCCGGATTCTGTCCCGGTTGCCCCTCTTCCAGGCCAGCTCTATGCTGTGGCCCGGGAGTGCAGTGGAGGATGGCCCAAGTCCTTGGGCCCTGCACCCCATGGGAGACCAGGAGAAGTACCTGGCTCCTGCCATCGGATCAGCGCGGTGCGCCGGCAGCAACACGCCGGCCACGGCAGCCATTGGAGGGTGAACCAACGGCAAAAGGAAGACTTTTCTCTCTGTCTCTCTCTCTCACTGCCCACTCTGCCTGTAAAAAAAAAAAAAAAAAAGAAAGAAAGAAAGAAAGAGGAAACCCACACGGAGGCAGCCTACACTGACACAGTCCCCACTTACCCATATCAGACAAACACCCGAACCCACATCCACAAGCCCACACACATCCGACACATAATCACACACAGTCACATAAAATCCCATAGCCACACATAGCTGTGTCCACACACATACCCTTAAATACCTTCCCATTCACTATGTGCCCACACCTTGACGTAACTCAGCATGCATCCACGCATCTCAGAAACAAACTTCCTAGAGATTGAAAGGATACAGAGGCTGTGGAAATGCTCCAGGTTGGAGGAGTCTCGAAAAACAACGCCCTGCAATACCTGCGCACTGCAGAGCCCCTTCGTGGAATAGGCAAAGCCGTTAGGAGTCCTCCCTGGGCCCCTTGCATGGACACCCTCAGCATTTTCTGAAACTCTCAACTCCTACTGTCTCATGAGACTGCCCCCACCTCACTCCGTGCTTCCACTTCCCACACCTCGGCTGCCTGGAGACACCTTAGCTTTCCCCTGCCTGTCTGCACGCAGGCCCTGGTGCCTCCACAGGCCTGGAGTGCAGGACTGTTTTAGTGTTTGAGCAAAGGGCCCAACTTCCATTCCCTCCCATCAGTCAGTCACCACTGTGCACAGGCTCTGGGCAGAGGAGGCAGGAATGACCTCCCTGGCATTTCCTGCGGGCCCCCGGGAAGGCAGCAGCTGAGAAAATAACTGGGGCAGGGTCCTACAGGCCTGAGGGGATCTGGGCAGGGCCCTAACACTGACTACAAGCTTCTCCAGCACCCCCTCCCCCAACCCGCTGACCCTTCAGAGCTAATGCAGGCAGGCAAAGCTGCACCTCCTTCCCCCTCAGTCATGCCTGCCCCCCAAAAAAGGCTCAACCCGCGATGCAGCGCCACCACTAGCCAGCCCATCAGGGAATCATCCCGCCCCTTCCTCCCCTCCGCCTCCAGGACTCCATCCCTGCCAGCCTCATGCTTGGCACTCTGGCCCACGCTCCCTCTGTTCTTTCTACGTCTCCTTTGGCCACTGCTCCCGGGAGGAAAAGGCCTGGCTGCTCTCCTCTCCCCCTCCCCAACATTGGACATCAGATCCAATCTCCCACTGCTAAAACCATCACCGTTTCCCCCTTGCTCTTTAGGTCCTGGACCCGTCCATCCCTCCACTCCCACCCCCGCCCCACCCCTGCCTGCCTGCCTGCCTGCCTAGAATGCTCCATGTAGTGTTACAACGCAGGCCCACCACACCTGTCACTGTGCCTTTGTCAGGCTGTCTCCCCCACCCCCCCAGGCTGGGCTGGGGCCTGCTCCCTGACATCCCTGTAACACAATGGGCATCACTTGTCCCTGGAGCTCGCCATCCAAGGCTTTGCTGTCAGGGAGGACTGGCAGCCAGCCCCCGGGAGATAGCAAACTCTGAGTGTATCCTTAGCAAAGCACCTGGTCCCTTCCTCCGTGTCATCTCTCTGCGACCGCCTTAAGTGTCGGAGGGCAGCAGGTGTGCTAAAGACCTGGGGAGGGCCCTGAGAAGTTGTCTTGGACCTCCTGGCCCTGCTATATCACCTCACACTTCCTTGATGGAACAGCTCTCCCACCTGCTCCCCTCTCGGTCACACACACACACACACACACACTCCTAGAGCTGGTGACAAGGAAGAGGCAACACAAATCAGTTGATCCCTGGAAAAGTTGCTTTCACACAGTTTATTTTTCAGAGTCCAGAAGCCTGAGCCAGGGCAGGGCAGACCCTAGTAATCTGTCCTGGGTGCAAGTTTCGGCAGCAAACCCTGGATTTTCTGACCAATTTTTTTAAGCTTTTCTTTAATCTTGTTTCTAAATTTTCGTAAGCGCTTGCGCAGCCCAGTAGGTTCTGGGGACTCTTGGGCCTGTACACCAGGAAGAAATGGACTCCTTGTGAGACTGCATCCAGAGACAACCCAAGACCCCTTTCTACCTAACCTCCCAGCCCGGGACACCCCAAGAGCCTTGGGGCCTCAATTCACCCTCTGGTGTGACCTTTGGATGGTGTGGTTGAGTCCCTATACCCAATAAACAGATGAGAAAACTGAGTCCCAGAGAGAGCGAGCCCTCCCCCATGGGCTTTCTCCGGGCTAAGAGCTCATTGCTCCAAGTCAGTGGCTCTCAGGCTTCAGCAGGGGAAGAACCTCCTGAAGTGCCTTTGAAAACAAACTGCTAGGCCCCAGGAGGTCTGAGTGGGCCCTGGGAACCTGCATCTGCAACAAGTTCCCGGATGAGGTCCGCACTCGGAGAACCACTGCTCTAAGGGAATGCCCTAGAGATGGGGTTCAAGTTGAGGAGCCCAGGGTGCCCCCTGCATCCCCAAACAGCCCACTCACCCTGTTGCAGCGGATGTCAAAGGAGTCCCAGGCCTGGTACCGTGTCACAGTCCCCACACACCGCTTCACCAGCTGAAAGGGAAAACTCAGCAAACTGGAACCCTTGCTGTGACCTCCCAGCCCCATCCCAGAAGCCGTTTGCTCACCTCCTTGGAGGCTCCCACCCGGCCCCCAGCCTCACCCCATCTTCCTTGAAGTCACACTGCTCTGGTAGCTTCCATGTTGTCCGGGGGCACTCCGTCTCCTTCACCGTAAAGCTCACAGGCTGCGGGGTGTATGGCTTCTCATCCTGGCCAGAGGGGACAATGTGGAGACCAGGCTCAGCCCTATCCTTGCCTGCTCTGATCGCCTCCCTCACCCTCCCCACTACCAAACAAGGGAGCAGCCTTCCAGCAGCGCCTACAGTGCGCCAAGCCCTGGGCTGGGCACTGGAGGACTGAGCGCTCCCTGAGCACACAGCGGGCGCGAGCAGCCTCAGAGTGCCTCTGAGGGCAGCCACGGGGCTTCTTGGAGGATGGGTTCACTGGACCCTCGAGGGATTACAGGATACAGAAGGAGAATTAAAGCAGGGGGAGGCACAGGCACTTCCCGGAGCCAATGGCCCGATCCTTGTCCCTGGGGCCTGCAATGGGAGGGGCTCCTCTGGCACAGCAGGGACTTTGAGGCAGGAAGTCCTCTTCCTGGGGGAGCACAAAGAGCCCCAGGAAGTTTTTCTGGGAGATCAAAGGAAGCTCTGTGTGGCCAAGCCTGGCTGGAGCAAAGCCACCTGCAGCCTGGCCTGGCTGGGGCTCACCTCCAGCGGCTGGGGGTCCATGCTCAGGAGGCGGTAGAGGTTGGCCTCTGAGGACTGCTGGTTGAAGGCATCCACAGCGCGGAGCACAGCCTCCCGGTAGGTGAGGTCCTGGGCGATGGCTGGGGGCATCAGCAGGCCCAGCAGCAGCAGCAACAGTGACCACCAGGCCAGGGAAGGTCCATGCTTATGGGTCTCCATCCTCCCCAAGTCTGCCTCCCCTCTGCCCCCAGGAACCTCCTTTATACCCGACTGAGCCTGATGCAGAGGCCCAGCCAGGGCCCTTCCTGACCTGCCCGTCACTGGCTGCCTGCCAGGGTTGGGGCTGGGCTTGCCTCAGCCCCTTGCTGTTGCCTCACTGGCTTGCTGGGCAATGACCCGGTCTGCCTGTGTGCAGGATGAAGAAACGGTTTCCTCACCTCCTGGCCACTGTCAGTCTCTCCTGGACCCCACAGGGATGGTCACAGTCAGGGTGCTGAGGCCCAGACATGTACTGTGGTTGCACACTCAGCCAGAGCAGGAGGAAGGAAAAGGGGGCTGCTGTGCAACCTGGTGTCACAGCCCAGATGTTGCCCCATGGCCTCTTGGTCAAGCAGGACTTGCACATCAGGCCGTCCATAGCAGCTGGGGAAAGACTTATCCGGGGCACCCAGCCCCACAGGACTCTGCTGGTCCCTTCACCTTCCCAGCTGCCTTCAGGATCTCCAGGAAGCTCACCTGGGAGAAAAGCAGGTGCCGGTGCCAGGCCTCGGACAAGGATGAACCTGCCCACCCTGCACTCCTCTCACACAGAGCCCCTGCCTGGCTGCCCAAAGGAGATGTTCTACCCTGCCCAGGGCTGGACTCTCCTCACACACATGGAATCAGTCAGAGCTCCCTGGAACAACCCAGGAGTCTGGTCTGGAGGCCTTGCCTTCCTTCTCTGGGTCACGGCCCAGTGTCTAGGCTTCCCAGGTTTCAGGAAGGTACGTGCAGGTCAGTGTTCATGTGAGGTAGGGACGCTCACTCAGACCCTTAGAACCCATGGCTGCCCTCTCTCCCTCTAGGGAAGGAGGGAGAGGCTCCCTTATAATGCTTCTCCATCTGCAGGGTGGCCTGCAGACTCTAGGGGAGAGCAGGCCAGATGTCCCTTCCCTCCATCACTGACCCCTCCCAAGAGCCTGGGCAGTGCTGCCCCCCCCACCCCGCCCCGGCCATGTATCTCTCTCTCTCTCTCTCTCTCTCTCTCTCTCTGTCTCTCTCAGATCTCCATCCCCTCTGCTCTGAGTGGATCAGCCCATGGCTGCAGGATAGGTACTGCAGACCTAACAGGCAGCTCCTGCACCATGTAATCAGGGTACTTGGACCCCTGAGGGCTGCCAGGAGCTCTGGGAGATCTTCGACGGGTTAGTGGAAGCTGGAGCCTCCTCCCCAACTCAGAACCCCTCCCTCACTAGGGAACAAGACCCATTTAGCCCCTCTCTCCCTTCCCTCCACAGCTCCCCGTATGCAGCCCTGGCTGTCCTGGGCGAGGCCCAACCTTTGTCAGGACGGCCAGCTGGTTTGAGCAACAAAGGACCATGCAGACAGCTTAGTCCTCCCCTCGGGGAGCACAGGCGACAGGGTCCTGGGATGGAAACTCTGGGAATCTTATCTGTCCCTAGTCTCTCTCTGTGGGCAAGCCCCTGTCCCTCTCTGTGCCCAGAGTGCACAATCAGCATGACAGAAAACCAGGCCCCGGCAGTCAGAGCTCCTGCACCAGGCTGCCTGAGCTACAGTCTGTCTGCCAGGACCAGCTGTGTGGTCTTGGGTCCCTACCTGTGTATCCATGCTGCACCTCAGTCTTCTCATCTGTAAAACAGGGGTGATCTTCATAAGGTCTTGTTTATAGAATTATTGTGAGCGTTAACTGTCACACAGAGTACAGTCAGTACAGGTGAGTTGTTTTTGTTATTATTGTGATATCTTGGGTTAGTATTTCAGAAGCAAAAGTGCAGCCCAGGAGGTGCTAAAATGGAGGTGCCCATAAAATGGAGGTGCCCATGAGTGGAATCACTCAAGAAGTGAGGGTTTTTGGGGGCCTGCATTGTGACACAGTGGGTTAAGTTGCCGCTTGGAACACCAGCAACCCATATGAGTGTCGGTTCAAGCTCCATTTTTTTTTTTTTTTTTTTTTTTTTTTTTTTTTTTTTTTTGCCAGGCAGAGTTAGACAGTGAGAAAGAGAGACAGCAGGAGAGTTATAGACAGTGAGAGAGAGACAGAGAGAAAGGTCTTCCTCCTGTTGGTTCATTCCCCTAATGGCCGCTACGGCCGGCGCTGCGCCGATCTGAAGCCAGGAGCCAGGTACTTCCTCCTGGTCTCCCATGTGGGTTCAAGCTCCATTTTCAATCCAGCTTCCTGCTAATGCACCTGGGAAGGCAGTGGAAGATGGCCCAAGTGCTTGGGTCTCTGCCATTCACATGGGAGAGCCTGGCCCAGCCCTGGCCATTGAGGACATTTGGGGAGTGAACCAGTAGATCTCTATCTCTCTGTGTCCTTTTCTCTCTGTTATTCTGCCTTTTCAAGCAAATTAATTAATAAATCTTCAAAAGATAAAATAAAACGGTAATTTCTACCAAAGGTGATTCCCAAGACCCCTTTGTACTTTTATGGAATCAACTCGAAACAAATGAAGTTCTCATGGTGGAACTTCAGGGGCCAGCTTCAGTAAACTCTTTTATTACAGATTCTCAAATTATTATGGTAACAACTCCCAAGACCAACCACTACAAGAACCCCTCTTTGCCACACTGGCTAAGTGCACATGTAGGTCACAGGCCCACTGGAACCCCCAGCGAGAGCAGAGCTCTGGAAGATGTAATGGAATGGAAATGGAAGACATCCCAGCTTGCTCATTAATTTTTTTTTTTTTTTTGACAGGCAGAGGATTAGCCTAGTGAGCCGCGGCACCGGCCGAGCCCATTCTTAATCTCCTGCTCTTCACTCATCAGCCACCTGATCAGACAGCCCACCCCCTCCAATGGAGCCCAGGTGGGCTTCAAACTCTGCCAAGCAGCTAAGCAAGGGTGGTGCAGGATGTGGCCCCGGTAGCAGAGTTGGTTCAACCTTTACTTCTACACACAATATCCCCTTCTTGAGGCTCAGTTTTCTTGTGCAAAAATTGACAATGGCAGTGCAACCCTGCAGGATGGCAGTGCGCTGGAGTCAGGTGTACGGTCAGAGACGCGGGATTCCTTCTCTATTCAGAGCAGAGTGTGCTTACCCTCGGTGGACGACAGAGGGCGCCAACCACCGGTTCTTCCCGGACTCCGGACCACTCCCCGTGGCAGCTGTGACTTCCTCTCACTCCCAGGACTGTATCCCTTAGGAGCCTGGAGTGAGTGGATTACCTACTGTGTGACTTGGAACAAGTCCGATCTGCAGGATGTGAATGAAAGGCACTACAGTGTTTGTGTGGCTTCAGTGAATGAGACAGCTCATGGCCACTGTCAAGTTCTGCGCTCCCCGAGGCATTTTCACTAGCTGGGTCAGTTGTCAGATCTCTGCCGTGTATGGCCTTAAACCAACTGTCTCCCAGCAGACACTGATGCACACATGAAAGCTTGGGAGCTGGGCCCCCTCCTTGCCAACACCACCACCCCCAGGCCCAGGCTCCGCTCCCGACACATTGCTACTCAGAGTCAGCCTCTCCAGGAAGTCCGCCCCCTGTGCCCCCCAGTTTGCATCCTCTGCAACACTCCCCACTGACACCCAGCTGGGAGACAGCTCACCAACCCTCTCCCCTTTAGTCTGTTCCCAGGTGGGACCACCGTCTCCTCAGGAGTCCCAGTAGCCTGGGCTGCCCTATCAGACTGGGATACCCAGGCTCCCCAGGCCAAGGGCTCCCTGAACGTGATGATCTTGTCTGTCACAGACAAGAGCTCCCGAGGCCAAGCCCCTGCAGCCTCCTCTGCCCACAAGCTCCCTAGGGAACAGGACCCCCTCTTCCTCTTCAGCCCCCTCTCAGGACTGGCACTGGGCTCAGCCCTCAGAAGGGTCCAGGTCGGTGAGGGCAGCTGCTAGCAGGTCCAGAGCCAGGTTCGGGAATCATCTGTCAAGCAAAACCACCCAGCACAAGGTGTTAATGGATAATTTCTGCAGACTATGCCCTTGTTCCCTGGAGTGACTTCTGAACGGGGCCTGGGCAGGTAGCCAGGGAGGTGGAGTCTCTGTCCAGCTGCAGAGACAGATCTAGATACTGCCCAGAGGCTCCGACTCCCAGGAGCCCCATCTTCTGCTGGTGGAGGGGTGCAGTTTAAACCACAGCTTGTCTCTCCTGATCCAGGAACATCCCCTAGGGCCAGGAGCCCATTGCATAATCCAGGTTTCCCAACCCAATGCTTGCCACCTGTGAGAAAGATAAGGCCTCAACCTTCTCGCCCGAGGACTTTGCCCTGAGTCCTCCGCTGTTCCCAGCCTTTGTCAGCCGCCCATAAATCTTGAGCAACTCCGGCACTTCGGTGCCGTCTGGTGGCCAGGGACCATGTGCCAGGCTGCCTGCCACTCTCCTTCTGTTTAGTGACCCAGAACCACACCACTGGACTCTGTCCTTCCTCCTGCGGCTCCTCCCTGGCCCCAGCCCCAGCCCTAATCAGCTTCCCTCTCGCGGTTTCCTGCTCCACAGACCTCACTCCTTGCCACTCTCATGCAACAAGTTACCTGTGTTGGCTAATACTGTGGTCAGAGGCACAGGTGGCGATTTAAATTTCAATTGAAATTAAGATGAAATAAAATTGCCGGTGCCGCGGCTCACTAGGCTAATCCTCCGCCTAGCGGCGCCGGCACACCGGGTTCTAGTCCCGGTCGGGGCGCCGGATTCTGTCCCGGTTGCCCCTCTTCCAGGCCAGCCCTCTGCTGTGGCCAGGGAGTGCAGTGGAGGATGGCCCAAGTGCTTGGGCGCTGTACCCCATGGGAGACCAGGAAAAGCACCTGGCTCCTGGCTCTTGCCATCGGATCAGCGCGGTGCGCCGGCCGCAGCACGCCGGCCGCGGCGGCCATTGGAGGGTGAACCAACGGCAAAGGAAGACCTTTCTCTCTGTCTCTCTCTCTCACTGTCCACTCTGCCTGTCAAAAAAAAAAAAAAAAAAAAAAGATGAAATAAAATTAAAAATCAGTTCCTCCATCCCTTTAGCCCCATTTCAAGGGCTTAACAGTCAAAGCTCCACTGGCAGGGAGCTGGCCGGAGGAGGCCTCAGGTGCCTTGCTTGTCTCTACTGGCCCCTGTCGGCATCAGGAGGGTACACGCAGGCCCTTCCAGTGGGGCTTACTATAGGAGCACCCCTCTGGCTGCAGAAGAGGGTGAAGTTTCCGGGAGCCCCCCAGTCATGCCTCGTGGGGATCTGTTGTCCATGTCTCACACCCATGGTCACTTCCGCCAACCAGTGTTTCCCAGAACGACCATGAAGATCTTCCCCTTGCCTCGTAGGGGAGGTCAGCAGCCCATAGCGGTGGCTCTGAGTAGGTCAGGGCCCACGAGACAGGTCCCTCTGGGTGCTATTCTGAGCCAGGAAAGTGCAGCAGGAATTCCCTGCTCTGCGTGACGATGGCACAGAGGGTCTCAGCAACCGCCTCCGCCACATTTTAGTCCCTTGTTTCTGGATGCAGCCTGAGGCCCTGAAAGAGAAGAGACCTGAACCAAGGTCTCCGGATGAGTTTTGGGCAACTGTCCAGCCATTGCTATTGCCATTCATGGAGTGTGTAACCTCAGCAGTTGGCTTTTCCAGGGTCTGTGCGCCTCTGGGGCTGCACGGGTGAAAACAGGCTAAGGCGGTAAGTTAAGGATTTGGCCAACACAGAACCTCTGGAACAGACACCACCCAGAGGCTGCAGCCAAAACAGCGTGCCAAGATCAGGACACCCATTTCCCTTCCCTGAACACAGGCTGGTTTGATCCGAGCTCAGAAGGAGGTGAGAGCCCCCAAGAAAGCCTGTGTTTGGCAGCTGGTGGCGGGGAGGGGTGTTGTCTCCTAAACACAGGGCTTTGGTTTTGCCAAGTGGGGCTGAATTAGAGCCACTGAGAAAAGGCTGAGATGCAAGCAGATCTGACACCTACATCAGGATCAGCTCCAAACAAACACAGAAACACACACACAGGAACCCTGAAACTGGGTTATGCAGGAGGGGTAGCGCTCTCTGTCCCGTGACACTGCCCAGCTCTGGGCCCTGAGCTCTGAGCAGAACTGACCTTGGAGAGGCATCTCCCCAAGAGGCAGCCAGGGGGCCAGTGCTGTGGCAGAGTAGGTAAGGCCATTGCCTGCAGTGCTGGCATCCCATATGGGCACCAGTTCGAGACCCGGCTACTCCACTTCTGATCCTGCTCTCTGCTATGGCCTGGGAAAGCAGTAAGAAGATGGCCCAAGTGCTTGGGCCCATGTGCCCGCAAGGGAGACCTAGAAGTTCCTGGCTCTTGGTTTCCGACTGGCCCAGCTTTGACTGTTTCAGCCATTTGGGAAGTGACCAGCAGATGCAAGACCTATCTCTGTAACTCTGCCTTTCAAATAAATAAATAAATCTCAAAAAAGAAAAATAAAATGTTATGAAACATGGAGGAAGCCAGCCACAAAGGACCACCTAGTATATTATTCTATTTATATTACATGTCTAGAATAGACAAATCCATGGAGACAGAAAGTAGATTAGGGGTTACCTAGGGGTGGGAGTAGGTCCTGGGGGAACAGAGGGGGTGACTGTTAAGGGGAGGAGGTAGGCACTTCTTTTTTTGAGTAATAAAGATGAATTAAAATCTACTATTGGGGGGGCAAGTGTTGTGGCATAGCAGGTTAAACAACTACTTGGAATGCCTGTATCCCATATTAGAGTGTCTTTTTTTTTTTTAAGATTTATTTATTTATTCGAAAGGCAGAGTTACAGAGAGGCAGAGAGAGAGAGAGATCTTCATTCCAGCGTCCTGTAAATGCTCACCCTGGGAGGCAGCAGCAGATGATGGCTCAACTACTTGGATCCCTGACACATATGTGAGGGACCTGGACCGGGTTGGAGACTCCTGGTTTTTCCCTGGCCCAGCCCTGAGTGTTGCAGGCATTTGGAGAGTGAACCAGCAGATAGAAGATTCCTCGCTGGCTGTCTCTCTGCCTTTTGAATAAAATGAAAATAAATATATATTTAAAAATTTTAGTCTTCTAGGGGCTGGGGCTATGGTGCAGAAGGTTAAGCCACCGCTTGCAGTGCTGGCATCCCATATAGGTGCTGTTTTCAGTCCCTGCTGCTCCACTGCTAATGCAACTGGGAAAGCAGTGGAAGATGGTCAAAGTCCCTGGGCCCCTGCACCTATGTCGTAGACCCGGAAGAAGCCCCTGGCTCCTGGCATCACCCTGGCATAGCCCTGGCCATTGCAATCATTTGTGGGGTGAACTAGTGCATGGAAGATCTCTGTCTCTCCTTCTCTCTCTCTCTCTCTGTAACTCTACCTTTCAAATAAATAAATGAATCTTTAAACATTTAATCAAGAAACTCAACAACAAAACAAACAACCCACTTAAGAAATGGGCAAAGGACTTAAACAGATATTTTTCAAAAGAAGAAATCCAAATGGCCAACAAACATATGAAAAAATGCTCAGGATCACTAGGCCATTAGGGAAATGCAAATCAAAACCACAATGAGGTTTCACCTCATCTCCATTAGAATGGCTTTCATACAGAAATCAACAAAAAACAAATGCTGGCGAGGATGTGGGGAAAAATGTACCCTAATCCACTGTTGTTGGGAATGTAAATTGGTAAAGCCATTATGGAAGACAGTGTGAAGATACCTCAGAAATCTGAATACAGGCCTACCATATGACCCAGCCCTCACATTCCTGGGAATTTACGCAAGGGAAATGAAATCACCATATGAAAGAGTTATCTGTACCCCCATGTGTATTGCAGCTCAATTCACAATAGCTAAGACATGGAAGCAACCCAAATGCTTGTCAAATGAAGACTGAATTTAAAAAAAAAAAAAAGGTGGAATATGTACACCATGGAATACTACACAGCAATAAAAAATGAAATCTAGTCATTTGCAACAAAATGGATGAATCTGGAAAACATCATACTTAGTGAAATAAGCCAGTCCCAAAAGGAAAAATACTGTATGTTCTCCCTGACCTGTGATAACTAATAGAGTACCTAAAAGGCAATCTGTAGAAGTGAAATTTGACACTTTGAGAAGCGATGACTTAACAGCCCTTCTTTTGACTATTGAAGAAAAGCTGTCTTTTTATACTATCTATTAAACTCTTTACTTAACATAGAATTAATCATGTGTGTATAAAGTTAATTGAAAGTAGAACTTAGTAAAAAATAAGGGTGAGAGGGAGGAGGAAGAAGGGTGGGAGTGTGGGTAGAAGGGTGGGCATGGTGGGAAGAATCACCATTTTTCTAAAGTTACAATTATGAAGCATATGAAGTTTGTAACTTTAAAGCTGTATAGTTCTGCATACATTCCATGGACTTACTTCTAAGGATACAGTTTGAAAACTTGCCATGGGACACTAAATTCTCTTAAGCTGGGTGGTAAACGTACCATTTTAAGTGTTAAAGTGATTGTATGAATAGGATTAAACATCACAGTGGTCATATAGAAAGAATTAAATGTTAAAGTGATCATATAAATAGGATTAAGTGTCTGGTAATAATAATAGATAGAATTAAAAAGGAATGAGTGCTCCAACATGGGAAGCAGTCCATACAGCAGACTCATAGAATGACATTCGCTTTAAGTAGCACTCTGACCTCAGAATCAGCCCTTCTGGCATTCTGGTCTAGCTAAAAACCCCATGAGAGCATTTCAGGCATGGGAAGCTAAGACACTGTGGCAAAAAATTCCTACATGAAAGACCTACATGGGTGAGACCCTGGTGGAAAGAAGTGGTCATCAAAGAAAGTATTTTTCTCTGAAGGGAGGAGAGAACTTCCACTTTTCTTATGGCCTTGTCTAAATACTGACGGAGTTTGTGAATTCAAAAGGCTTCCATAGCCTATGTAGCTCATGTCAAGAGCCTTGGTGATCACTGACATCATACATAAGAGTGTTAATTATTAAAGTAACAACAGGAGTCACTGTGCACTAACTTCCCATGCAGGACCTCTGTCCTCAAAGAGTTGTACTATGAGTTAACAGTAAAACTTGTTCTCAAAGATTTGTTTTATTTTAGTATATTAAGTGGAGGATATTCTTATGTCTCATAAGTTTTTGTTATGTCTACATGTTCAACTCCATTGCTTGTTTTTTCAGGTGCTTCCTGAATTGATGATAAAACTCATTCTCAAGGACTTACTTTCTTTTAATGTATCAAGTGGAAGATATCCTTAAGCCTCATAAGTTCTAGTTATGTCTAAGGGCTCAAAGAAGATGTATTCTTGGGTGCTTCTTTAAAGTTAATTAAGTTTCTAAAAAAAAAAAAGAAAGAAGTGGAATTAACTTTAAGTTGCAATGACTTTGAACAGCCCTTGTCTTGACTGTTGAGAAACAGGTCTTTTTTTTTTTTTTTTCGTGCAAACTTGTTGAACTCTTTACTTAGTATACAGTTGGTGATCTGTGTATAAAGTCAATTGAAAATTGATCTCAATGGAGAATGGGACCGGGAATGGGAGAGGGAGGAGGAGGAAGGGTGGGAGTGTGGGTGGGAGGGCGAGTATCTTGGGAAGAATCACTATAGTCCTAATGTTGCGCTTATGAAATGCATGCGGTTCATATTCCTTAAATAAAAGGTTTCTTTGGGGAAAAAAAAATTTAGCCTTCTATCCAAGCATTCATTATCCTTCATCAGCCAACCTCTCCACCTTCCTCATTTCCTGTGTTTCCCCACCTGCAAATAAACACCTTAAACTTCCAAATACATCACACTGGCTTCTTCGGCCAAGCCCTGCCCAGGCTTCTCTCTGTCCCTCCTGAGACACCTGGATTCCTCCTCCAACTTATCTGAACCTAGTCTGTGTCAAAGTCAGACCAAGTCCCACCTCCCCCAAGAATTGCCTCCAACTGCTCCTGGCCCAGAGGGAATTCATCCAGTCCCTCCCTGGGGCCCTGAGGTGCACACACAGACCCTGGCCAGCCTCTCCTCAAGGGAGATGATCAGAGTAGAAAATCATTACTTAATCATTACTTAAATGATTACTCAATCATTTAAAAATGATTAAGACAATCAATTTCCTATTTTGAGTATTACACCACAATTTTAAAAACTTTGTAACAAAACCCAGCAGTGCACATGGTCTCTGGGGAGCTGAGAATCCTGAAACTCTGCCTGTGCTTTGTCGCCACCAGGCCTTTGCACTTGCTGGAATGGCTGCCTGGAGTGCTCTTCCCCATCCTTGCAGGCCCTATCTTGTCGCCTCTGCTCCTCTGGGCCCCCTGGAGAGTCCTCTGCCAGGTCCTAGACTGCAGCTCCCAAGGTGTAGGGGATGCCTTACACTGCCCCTGCACTCTGTTCCCCACAGCCTGAGTGGAGGTCTCTCAGGAAAAATCCCTCAGCACTCCATCTAGCCAGCAGCACCCCATACTCTGTGGGACATCCTCAGACACCCTGTACCCCAACAGACTCAGGCAATGAGGGCTGATCCTGCACGGCCCCTTCTCCTTTGCTCCTCCCAGCCTTCCCTCCTGCCCATTAGACCCCTGGGGAAGGGAAACTGGACCCCAGTCTGCTGTGTCCCCCACCTGCGGCCCTCTGAGTGGGCCAGCTGGTGAGGAAAATGCCGCTGCAGTGAGGGCTCCCACTCAGACACCAGTAGAACCAGGACTCGGGCCCAGTGCCCTGCACCTGCCCACCATACCCACCTTTCACAGGGGACAAGCGGACTTGCAGCACTGCACGGCTGTTCTCTGCAGCAATCTGGGAAGGCAGACGGGAGGGAGCTGCTGTGAGTGGGTGCAGACCTGGTCAGGGTGGGTGGTCAGGACCCTGTGCTGAGGCTTAGGCCCCTCATCCTCACTTACCACTTCCTGTGGCCCCAGGAGCTGGAGGGAGAGTGGGGAAGCTAAGTAATCCTTGCCACCCCTTGGGCAGGCTGGCAGTTCCCAGGCACAGCCTTGGGGAAGGAGGCCAGCTGGCCAGAGGCTGCCCTACCCCACCCCAGGCAGGCATAAAGCCAAGCAGAGACTGTACCTGGCAGACCACAGCCTGGCAAGATGGAAGGGGTCACAACGGCAGGGCTGCTGCTGCTGCTTCTGGGTCTGGCTTGCGCTGAATCTAAAACCTGGACCAAGGACACCACCCTGAGTCAGTCTGAGACTCTGAACATCATCGTCAATGACTTAAACAACCAGTCGAATGAGGAGTATGCCTTCCGTGTTCTGGACGCTCACCCCCGGCCAGACTGGGTGAGAAGGAACAGGGGCTGGTGTGTCCCATGCTGGCCAGGACATTCTAGATGGAGGGCTGGGCTAAGGGCTCTGCTGCCCTGATACATTGAGGTGTTTAGGAAGGCCCTTTACCTCTCTGTGCCTCAGTTTCTCCATCTCACTTGATTGCAGCAACCATTTCACTGAGCAGTGCTTTGCAGTTTTCTGAAAAATTTTCCAGCAAGCATGATAGGTGATACGGCAAACAGGAATGGCCCCAGACACAGGGATGCAAGCTTCAAGGTCCTGCTCTGTCATTCTTGGTGCTGTGGTCATTGCCAATCTGCTTTAGCTGGACCTCAGTTGAAAGTTGGTGGATGGTGGCAGGGATCTATCCAGGCTTTGACTTCCCCGTGTGCTGTGGGATGGCCTGGGTGTTCTCTGGGTTTCCATCAGAAACACGGCTGGCATTCCTATTGTCTCCTATGCTCGACAGGACCCAACGTTTTCAGATCCACAGTTAGTGATCTTCACCATCAGAGAGACAGAGTGCAGAAAGAAGAACCTCAGCCTTGAGCAGTGTCCCTTCAAGGACAATGGGGTAAGGTCCAGCTCTGCATGGAGGGTGAATGGCTGCTTCCCTTCTTTGGCTACACCTGCACCAGGACTTTGGTGTTTCCTGGTTCTATGCCTCTCTGGGGCCTCCTGAGTCAGTGGCCATCGTGCGACCTTGTTCTTCTCCCCTACAGAAAGAGAAGACATGCTGGGGGCATGCCAAGCCTGTTGATGAGGGCCTCCGTGTGATGGTCAGCTGTCAATCTCAGAAGTCTGGAGAGGTGAGCAGCTTCCAGAGAAGCAGCAGAGGGCAGAGGGACAGGGTCCAGAAGTCAGAATAAAGTCCCCTCAGGGGCTTCTTGCTGCTCCCAGCCCTGAGCAGTCTGCTGAGAGTCTGAAAACACAGACTAGGAAAGCATGAGTCCTTGCTGAGCCACTGCTCTTCCTGGTGACCTGGGCCTTGAGCTCTGTTCTCCCCAGGGCAGAGGGTTCCCATCCTTGCTGGTCCATTGGAATCACCTAGGAAGGATTTGTAAGCCCAGGTCACAACCCCGTAGTCTGATTTGGTCTGGCACGGGGTCAGGACTGAGAACTTGGGCTGGAAGCCGCAGATGGTTTCCTCTAAGTGCCAAGTGGGTCATACCACTCACAAGTCAGAGTGTGCATACAAATGTCCCCCACGGACTCACCTGCAGACACACACCGATGCACACACAGCCACCTTTACAGCCAAGAAAACCAAGACCTAACGAGAAGTTCCCTGCCAACTACCCAGTGAGCTGTTGCTTTGGCACAGTGGTTCTGGAGGGTGGACCCCAGAGCAGCAGCATTGGCATCCCCTGGGAACTGAAAAATGGAAATTCTTAGACCTCACCCTGGATCGGTTGAATGAGAAATTCTCAGGGTGGGGCCCAGCCACCTGCATTTTACTGAGCCCTGCAAGTGATTGCGATGCACAGTGAAGTCTGAGAACCAATGCCTTAGGACCATAGAAGCATCCAAGCCCCTGCTGCAGTCGCTCTACTGTGGAGCGTCAGGGGAAGCAAAGCTCAGAGAGGCTGAACAATATGGCCAGGTTCATACAATGAGCCAGGCATGGAGCAGAGAAATCTCCTGGGCCTCCGTGGCCAGCCTGGGGCATCTCATCACTGCCAGTCTCCTCTGGACCCTCCACATATGTTTCTTCCCTGGGGGCAGAGAGGATACTAGGCCTTGGCCTTGAATGGGGACACCCTACCTTCTCAGCTACCCAGCCCCAGCCCTGTATAATGCCAACCCTCTGATTCCCCCTCCCAGCACTGGCGAGCCCGAAGAGGCTTAAGAAAATTCTTGAAGAAGCATTTCAGATGGCTGTTTAAAAAAAAACAAGTCAAAGAGAAAGCATGCTATGAAGACTTCCTGAGATGGGTCTGTGTACCTGGAGCCAGATCTGCTGCCCATCTACCTCCTGCTGTCCCCTTCCCAGACCAGCTCTGGCCCAGCCCAATAAACTCACAGCTCAGAACCTGGTCGCTGCGCTCCTTCCTTGTATTTCCCAGTTGCAGAACTGCCCAGGAGGCCAGGACAGGGATGAGCTTCTCCCAGGCTTTCCTCCATGTCCCAGGGCCCCATCCTGCATCCATGTTTTTTATCATCACCAGAGTAAGAATCCAAGGGCCAGGTGACATCACACAGGTAGACCTGGGATTAGAATCTCCCAGGGTGGACCATTTGGATACGTAGCCCTCAGGTGTCAGTGCAGCTGTGGTAGCAACTCCATTCTGAGATGTCATAAAGGATGGCATCAGAGGCCATAGCATCAGGTGAGAAATCTGAGAGGGAACCTAATACAGAAGGGAGAGCTCCAAGGCCAGAGGAACAGCTGAGCAAGTGCTTGTGGCCAGCAGGGCTGCACAGGGAGACAGGAGGGGAGGGAGAACACCGGAAGCAGTGACAAAAGGGAGGAGAGAGTGGTCCCCACCAGGCCGGGGTTCCTCACCAGAGAAACTGGGGTTTCTCCTGAGCTCGGGCAGGCTATGGGAGGTGCGTGGGTCGGGAGAGTACAGAAGGGAGGGCTCTGGAACGCCACAAGGAGCCCAGAATGGAACAAGGCCCAGCGAGGGCACTGCCCAGCGAGGGGCACCTGGAGAAAAACAACTGCACCAAAAAATCTGCCAAGCCAATAGTCAAGCATCAGCTTTCTTTTTTTTTTTTTTTTTTTTTTTTTTTTTTTTTTTTTTTTGACAGGCAGAGTGGACAGTGAGAGAGAGAGACAGAGAGAAAGGTCTTCCTTTTTGCCGTTGGTTCACCCTCCAATGGCCGCCGCGGCTGGCGCGCTGCGGCCGGCGCACCGCGCTGATCCGATGGCAGGAGCCAGGAGCCAGGTGCTTTTCCTGGTCTCCCATGGGGTGCAGGGCCCAACCACCTGGGCCATCCTCCACTGCACTCCCTGGCCACAGCAGAGGGCTGGCCTGGAAGAGGGGCAACTGGGACAGAATCCGGCGCCCCGACCGGGACTAGAACCCGGTGTGCCGGCGCCGCTAGGCGGAGGATTAGCCTAGTGAGCCACGGCGCCGGCCCAAGCATCAGCTTTCTAAATGACCCACTCACATAACTGAACAAATTTACTGATGTGCCCAAAACACATATTCTGTGACTGTGTGGATGGTGGGATTGAGTGAAGTCACAAGGCCAGAGGGCATCAGAGGTGCCAGGTCTCCAGGGACCCCCAACTTCCCTGTGTCCCCAACATCCCCTTTCTTGGCTCTCCAGCTTTCAGTGGGCATCATCACAGCTTCCATTTCCATGTTTGCTCAAATCCATTGTAAAGATAAATAAACGCAGAGCTAGTTAAACTGCACATAAATCTGCACAGGGTTCACACCACCTCATGTAATGTGCATAACTGTAAGTTTTACAAAATGTTTAAAGGAATTTTTTTGGTACATTTGTTTGATTCCATGAATTACTTTGAAAAAATAAACCACTGTTCCTAAAATACTTAATGGAGTTACAACAGAAAAATGACCCAATGATATTTAAGAGAAATAAAATAAATTAGTATTTTCATTTGTAAGGAGTTAATTTTTTATGGTGTAGCAAATATGAATATGTTCACTGTATATATTAAAAAGACAAACATTTAAGAATTCACTTTCCAGATAAAGCATTCAACCTCTTCAATATATCTGAGAAGTGTTGCTACCAAAAGCATGTTCCTAAGAATATATTAAGAACGCAAGGGCCAGCGCCATGGCTCACTTGGCTAATCTTCCGCCTGTGGTGCTGGCACCCCGGGTTCTAGTCCCGGTTGGGGTGCCAGGTACTAGTCCCGGTTGTTCCTCTTCAGGTCCAGCTCTCTGCTGTGGCCCGGGAGGGCAGTGGAGGATGGCACAAGTGCTTGGGTCCCTGCACCCACATGGGAGACCGGGAGGAAGCACCTGGTTCCTGGCTTCGGATCGGCGCAGCACCGGCCGTGGCAGCCATTAGGGGAGTGAACCAATGGAAGGAAGACCTTTCTCTCTGTCTCTCTCTCACTGTCTATAACTCTCTCTCTGTCTTTCTCTCTCTAACTCTGTCTGTCAAAAAAAAAAAAAAAAAAAAAAAAAAAGAATGCAAGGGGCCAGCATTGTGGGGTAATGGGTTAAGCTACCAGCTGTAATGCCAGCATCCCTTACAGGTGCCGGTTTGAGTCCCAACTGCTTCACTTCCAATCCAGCTCCCCACTAGTGTTCCTGGCTCCTGGTTTCAGACAGACCTAGCTCCAGCTGTTGTGGACATTTGGGGAGTGAACCAGCAGACTAAGATTGATCTCTCTCTCTCTCTCTGCATCTGCCTCTCTGTAACTGCCTTTCAAATAAGTAAATAAATAAATAAATCTTATAAAAAAGATACACTGGAAGCCTAGTGAGAAGTCCAAATAACAAGAAAAGGTATGTAACGCAAATAGAAGCAGGTCTTTGACCCTCTCCTCCAAGGCAACACACACAGCCTCATGTGCTTGCACTGGGTCATGTGTGTTGTGGTGGGCACAAAGGTGATTCAGGTGGTCTCCACCCCAGGGAGCTCACCATTCAGCAGGGAGATGGACAAGGACACATCATCTCTATTAGGCAGACAAGGCTGTCGCTGGGGCTTGGAAGACCAGAGAAAGCAGCCCTGCCTGGGATCCAGGAAGGCCACGCGCAAGGTGCACGAGGCAGGGGGGACTACTGCGTGGGTGGAAGCACGGCAGATGAGGACAGTGTGAGCCAAGGCACCACAGTGAGGTCACAGCAGGTTCTGTGAGCAGCCACTCGGTCAGTGTGAAGAATGCAGCCTGTGTAGGCAGGGAGCAAGCTGGCCAGCCTCGGGACCTTGGGGCCATGCCAAAGTCATGAGGGTACTGAACATCCATGGACAGCAGCACCTCTCAGGCCTGCCCCAGGGGACAGGCTGGCAGGGACAGTGCACCCCTCTGCCAGCTTCTGTGGACAGGAGTCATGTGAGGAAAAGCTAGCAGCCCCTGACCCTAGCCAGCCACCTCCAGTTCAGTCCCTTGATTTTTAAAATGTTCACCAAAGCTGAATCTCCATCTCTCGGCCAAATGGGCTATGGAAGGGAAAATGGGACAGAGGTTAAAGAGGAAGCAGGTCAGGACGGGGCTCTGGTGCTGATGAGAGGGACAGCGCCCAGAGCAAGGAGACAGGTGCAGCCAGAGCATGCTCTGCTGGAAGAGATCTGAACCACTTAGACATTCCCTGTGGCTCTGGCCTCAGTCTCCCCTCTGCCACGGTGGGAACAGTGGGTGGCTCCTGCCATCACCTCTTCACAGGAGTGCTCTGAGACTGGCCGGGGCGGAGCGGGGGAGGGGGGGATGGCATAGGAACTCCACGCACACATTGTGACCTGGTGCAGGTGGCTGGAGTCCCTGAGCAAGATGTCCATGGGCAGTCATGGGTGCAGGACTCTATGGCCCTAGTTATTCACTCAAAGTCATTACCCAGGCAACACAAAGAACTCTGGGTTTTGCCTTAGTGATGGGAAGGGCCCCAGAGCTGCTCTGAGGGCTGTTTTCAAGTTCATTGAGACAAGGCTGGAGAAGAGAAAATATCTCTCCCTCCTTTCCCATCGGAAATCTTTCCCTAGTGGAGGTGACCCTCAAGGTAGAGACTTTTTGCGCAGCAGAGACAGGCACCAAACAGCTCTTCACCAACTACAGGGACCACAGGGATTTGCTCAGGGTCAAATTTGGAAGGGCCCCACCGTCTCCCCAGCAGGACCACAGAGGAGTCACAGAAGGAACACACACACACACACACTCCCCACCACAGACACGTCTCACACACACGCACGTGTACACACCTGCACTCATTCCCAAGCATAGGCAGGTGGAAGCTCTCACCCCAACCCAGCACCATGTCTCCATACCTGGTCACCAAGGGCACCCCCAGGGAAAATTCAGAGTACCAGAGTTCTTCACTTGGCTGTGCTGCATCATCACACATGTGCTGCTTGGTGCTGTTATCCTAACAAGGAGTCATACATGTAGAAAGCCACCCTTGACACCACTGGGCACACTTGGGCTGGACCAGCAGCACTGTGCCCCGGGCAGGAAGAGTCCATCCACATCTTCTAAGAGTCCATCCACATCTTCTAATAACTCCCTTGTAAACCTGCAAAGAATCTGGGAGTACCCATGACACCTTCCTTGTTTCTGCCACCCCCACCCCCACCCAGGGAGCCATCAGTTGAAACGAACACCTTGCTCCCTGCTGCTCCCCAGGCCTGGCTTCTCTGTGATTTCCTTGGCCTGATCCAAGGCCCCACTGTGGGCTTGCTGGGGACAACACCAGTGGCCTCCAGCCTTTGGGTGCCCCACTCAGGAAGGGCCCTTGCTGTCCTCCCATTGTCCTTACACACCCACCCCACACAGCTTCCCTGGCTCTCTTTCACTACCTCCCACCCAGCCCAATTCACCTGCTTAGCTATATGCTGCTGAGAGGAGCTGCAAGTTCTTAGAGGACCCTTTGTTGACAATAGTGAGGGCCAATGCCAGGACTTCATCATAGCTCAGATCTGGGTTGCAGGTGGGCTCTGGGGACCCCAGCCCCATCAGCTCCAGTCTCAGAAGGCTGACAGACCAGATGGCCACTGCATCCCTGGACCTATACCCTGACAGCTGCCTGCAGCGGGGCCTTCACTGGAGTTCTCAGCATGTGTAAGGGGCTATCGTGTCCAATCCACAGGCATTCTTTCACCAGCAGGAAATGCTCAATGCCCTCTGGAGGGCAGCAGGCAGGTGGGGTGCAGTGGGGGGAGGACAGGCTCCTGGAAGCCCAGGAACAAGTTCTCAGGACAGAGAAAAGGGGATCAATCTGCAGAAGAGCCACCCCCTCTCTGGAGGTAGGTGTGGGTCAAGAGAGCACTTCTGGGCCGGCACCATGGCTCACTAGGCTAATCCTCTGCCTTGCGGCGCCGGCACACCTGGTTCTAGTCCCGGTCAGGGCGCCAGATTCTGTCCTGGTTGTCCCTCTTCCAGGCTAGCTCTCTGCTATGGCCAGGGAGTGCAGTGGAGGATGGCCCAAGTCCTTGGGTCCTGCACCCCATGGGAGACCAGGAGAAGCACCTGGCTCCTGGCTTTGGATCAGCACGCAATGCGCCGGCCGCAGCGGCCATTGGAGGGTGAACCAACGGCAAAAGGAAGACCTTTCTCTCTGTCTGTCTCTCTGTCACTGTCTACTCTGCCTGTCAAAAAAAAAAAAAAAAAAAAGAGAGAGAGAGAGAGAGAGCACTTCTGCTGCCTTTGGCTCTTGTTGTCTGGGTTGGCCAAAATCCCCACTAGCCCCACACCTGGTGCGTCCTGCCAGAAGCCAGCCACAGTTCCCCTGTGCTCAGAGCAGCCACTCAGAATCTTAACTCAGAGCTCTTGTCAGTTCTCAGCCCAGGTAACCCAGCCCTGAAGAGGCTCAAGGACAATCAGAAGAGCTTGTCAAAGTGACCCATGGGAATCACTATGGGGTAACCAATGAGACCAGCTCACTGAAGTGCAACAAAACCAGGCCTCACTTGACTCTGGCCAGACCGATCTCTGGGAGCAACTGTTGAGGCGCCCAGCCAGAGGACACCCCTTTCCTGGAGACAGCTGCACAGAGGACTGGAGGAGGCATGGTTACTCCCTGAGGGACACTGCCACTCATGCTAGAGACCTGGATGGAGGCCCTGCCCCAGCCATTGCAGCGAGGAGTAAAGCAGCAGATGAAAACTCTCTCTCTCTCTCTCTCTCTCTCTCTCTCTCTGTTGCTCTTTCAAATAAATAAATATTAGGGGAAGGCCGGCGCCGCGGTTCAGTAGGCTAATCCTCCGCCTTGCGGCACCGGCACACCAGGTTCTAGTCCTGATCAGGGCACCGGATTCTTTCCTGGTTGCCCCTCTTCCAGGCCTGCTCTCTGCTGTGGCCAGGGAGTGCAGTGGAGGATGGCCCAAGTGCTTGGGCCCTGCACCCCATGGGAGACCAGGAGAAGCACCTGGCTCCTGCCTTCGGATCAGCGCGGTGCACCAGCTGCAGCACACCGGCCGCGGCGGCCATTGGAGGGTGAACCAACGGCAAAGGAAGACCTTTCTCTCTGTCTGTCTGTCTCTCTCACTGTCCACTCTGCCTGTCAAAAATAAATAAATAAACAAAAAAAAACCAAATAAATAAATATTAGGGGAAAAATAAATTACATTCCTAGGTGTTTAGTGTCAAGAAATGAAAGGCTACCTCCACACACGCACATACACACAAATGTGTACAAGAATGTGCATAGTGGGGCCAGCACTGTGGTACAGCAGGTTAAGCCACTGCTTGGAACACCCATGTTGGTTCAAGTCATGGCAATGCTGCACTTTCTTTCCAGCTTCCTGCTACTGAGCTTGGGAGGCAGCAGATAATGTTCCAAGTACCTGGCTTCCTGCCACACAGTTAGGAGTCTGGATGGAGTTCCTGGCTCCTGGTTCCCGGCTTTGGCCTGGCCTAGCCTTGGCTGTTGAGGGCATTTGGGGGTAAAGTAGTGGATGGAAAATATCTTTCCTTTCACTGTCCTCACTTCCTTTTTCTGTCACCCTGTCTTTAAAATAAATAAATCTTTTTTTTAAATATGCATTATAACTTTATTCACAGTAGTCAAAATCCAAGAACAAAGAAAATGTCCATCAACAGGTCAAATTGTAGTATATGCATGCAATGGATGCTGCTCACCCATGAAGAGCCATGACATATGCACATATATGACACACATGAACCGCATACACGCTGGATTATGAGAGAAGCCAGATGCAAGAGATCATAAATAATTCTATCATTTGAAATGTTCATTTACTGCAGAGGATGAGAGACAGAGAGAGAACTCCCTCTGCTGATTCACTCCGAAATGCTTGCAACAGCCAGAGTTGGATGGGACCTGAAATAGGGAACCATGGGTGGCAGGAACCCAATTACTTGAGCCATCCATCACCTCTGCTTCCCAGGGTCTGCCTTAGCAGGAAGCTGGCATTGAGAATCAAACTCAGACAAAATTCTCTATGCAAAGGGTTCCTCATTCAAACAAATCTATAAAACCTCCCTGGCTTCTTAGAGATTCACAATACACAATTTTCTTTATGTGCTTATCTTAAAAAAAATTATTTATTTGAAAGGCACAGCAAGAGAGAGAGAAAGAAAGAGATCTTCCATCCACTGGTTCACTTCCCAAATGGCTGGAAACAGCCAAAGCTGGGCCAGGCTAAGCCAGGAGCCTGGAATTCCATCTGGATCTCCCAGGGTAACAGGGGCCCAAGTAATTGAGCCATTTTCTACTGCTCTCCCAGGCACATTAGCAGGGAACTGGATCAGAAACAGAGCAGCTGGGACTTGAACTGGCACTCCTATAGGATGCTGGTATTGCAGATGGTAGCTTAACTCACTGAGCCACACACTGGTTCCCACAAATTACTGAAGGCCCTGAGCAATGCTACAGATAGGACACTGTTTCACTCTGATTAACACTTATTTCCTCAAAACACTGATTTGTCCCCCTTTCCAGAGAGCAAGCAAACTTTCCAGAAGGCTTGGGCATGCCTTAGAGTCTGGATCTCAGGGTCAGAGGATTGGAACAGGACTAGCCCCAACTCCTTCTTGGGCAGCCATTGCTCAGGGCCAGAAAGGGACAGGTCCTGGAAGCCATGACTGTCAGCCCCCCGCCTTCCGCACATCCTCCCCTCCCAGCACCTTGCATCATGTGGCCTTGGTCAACCAGTTATCAGCTGGATGGTGCAAGAGGCTCTAACTCAATTAGGACAGCAGGGGCCCAGGAACCATTTCACCTGCCAGGGCCCCACCCAGCCATTGAGAAAGGCGGGGACAGGGCAGTGAAATATTTTTTTTTCCCAAAGAAATCTTTTATTTAATGAGTACAAATTTCCTAAGTACAACTTTAAGAATATAGTGATTCATCCCACCATACCTGCCCCTGAGTATATTCTGCGAGGGGCACAGCATCCAGGTACAGCTATAAGGAAGGCTTGGCTGTGGCCCAAGGCCTCTGACTTCCAGAGTCAGGAGCCCAGGGAACGTCACAAGAAAATGCAGCCTTTTGCCATGAAGTCTCTGCCCCAGAACCTCTTATGGCTCCCTATTGCCCCAGTGGCCTCCATTTGTTATCCACTGCCTCTGGCCAACTTCAGACCTCATCAGCCCTGCCCGCTGGGAAATTACCTATCCCAGAATGCCTAGCGCTGGATATTTGCTGGCAGTGGTATATATAAGTGTAGTGTTATTGTTCCATTAGCAAAAGAGGAGGCTGGGCGACAGTGAGGAGCAGAGATCCTCACATTTCTCCAGCACACTTTATTCCAAACTTCCAAAACAGGTTGATAGTTCTTGCAAAGGCTGCTGTGTGGCAGACTGATTTGAGGGGTGGGGTAGGGGTGAGGTGTCCCTCTCATTTTCTGGAGGGGTGACACTGAGACCCAGAGTGGTGAAGACATGACCACCGAGGGGCTGGCGTTGGAGCACAGAGGGTTAAGCGGCTGCCTGGGCCTCCAGCATCCCATAGGAGTACTGGTTTGAGTCCAGCGGCCCGGCTTCTGATCCAGCTCCCTGCTAAGCAGCACCTGGGAAAGCTCCAGAGGATGGCCCAAGTGCTTGGGCCTTTAACACCCATGTGGGAGACTCAGATGGAATTCCAGGTGGCCATCTGGGGAGTGAAGCAGTGGATGGACTCTCTCCTTCCCTCTCTGTAACTCCGCCTTTGAAATAAATAATTTTTAAAAAGATTTATTTATTTATTTGAAAGTTACAGAGAAGCAGGAGAGACAGAGAGGGCTCTTCCATCTGCTGGTTCACTACCAAAATGGCCACATTGGACAAGGGTGAGCCAGGCAGAAACCAGGAGCCAGGACTTTCATCCAGGTCTCCCATGTGGGTGCAGGGGCCCAAAGACTTGGGCCATCTTCCGCTGCTTTCCCAGACCTTTAGCAAGGAGCTGGATCGGAAGTGGAGCAGCCGGGACTTGTGCCGGCACCCATATGGGATGCCAGTGCTGCAGGCAGCAGTTTAACCTGCTGTACCACAACGCAGGCCCCCTAAAATAAATCTTAAAAAAAAAAAAAAAAAAAAAAAGAGGCAGCCCATAAGATAAAAGGCCACTGAGACTAACACAGGGGTGCGTGTCCGAGCCCGGAGCAGGTCCCACCTACCCAAGGTCCTGGAACAGAGCCTTAGAAATCGGGGTGCACTGGGTTTCTCACACACGTGCTCAGCTTTCAGCTCAAGCCCCTTTCTGCCGAGATATCTCTTCCACCCTTTCCCAAAGTGTGCCCTCTGGTGGCCTCCCTGGGTGCTACACCAACGGAGGGAAAGGGAAGAGCAGAAGAAAATGTTCTCTGCCTTCCAGAAGAGAAGAGGGACCCTAGAGAAGCCCTCACCGCTCCCAGCCACAGGTCAGGGGAGAATGAAGACCTCTCTGAGGCCCTCGCTCACCCCGCGGCTTCCAGGATAACACTGATAGCCTTGGTTTCCATTCTCTCACAAATCCTTCTCCTGTGGCTCTGAGCCAGGCTGCAGGCTGCTGCAGGAAACAAGAGGCCGGAAGGCCCCAGGGGAGCTCCCTGCTTCTCCAGGAAGCCCAGGGCTGTTCTCCCCCTCCACTCCTGGATCCCACACCTTGGGGGCCAACGGCACCTTTTTAGTACCCGTTTTAGGAGTACCTGGCAAGAGGAGGAAAAGCTGGCAGAGGAGGCCCTGGAAGTGTTTTTAGAAGGGAGTGGGCAAGTGCAGGCAGCTGCCGGGCTGGGCGGAGCAAGAGGGGACTGCAAATGGCCGCAGGAGGCGGCAAATGAGGGTTCCTAGAGAACCCGACAAAAGCCGCTTCTAGAGGGGGAGGCTGAGTGTCATGGGCTCAAGAGAAAATGAAGAGAAAAGTAAGAGAGTTTTCTGAGTTTTCCTGGGAAGGGGAGGGGAACAGCTGGCAGAGAAAGTGGCCTCCAGGGAAGGTTTCTTTTCTTTTTTTTATAATGAAAACATTTCACTGAAATGTACCATTCACACGGAGCAGCCAGGAAATCGCGAGCGTGCAGCCCAGTGAATTCCAAAGTAAACACACTCCTATAAACTGCACTCACATTATGCAGGCCGAGGTCCCGTCCCAAAGCCCCTTGCGGGGCTCCCAATGTCCAAGACTGAAAAAAGCTGGTTTTCCCTCTTAAAAATTTCCTTGTTATTTATTACAGAGGCAAAGAGAGAGGGCACTCCCACCCACTGGCTCACTCCCCATATGCCCTCAAAGGCAAGGCTGCGCTGAAGCTGGGAGGCAGAATGCAATCCTTCCACGAGGGTCATGTCCACTGCCTCCAGTGGCCACACTGGCCAGAAGTTTGAGTTAGGAGCCTGAGCTCAAAGTAGAACCCAGGCCCACTGAAGTGGGACATCGGCACTTTTTTTTTTTTTTTTTCCTGGCTGGGGTTGTGGCACAACAGGTTAAGCTGTAGAACACAGGTTCGAGTCCGGACTGCATCATTTTTTCATTTCGTTTATTATATATATATATATTATTTGTTTGAGAGGTAGAGTTATAGAGAGGAAGAGTCAGAGAGAAAGGTCTTCCATCTGCTGGTTCACTCACCAAATGGCCACAATGGCCGGAAATGGGCCCATCTGAAGCCAAGAGCCAGGAACTTATTCCGGGTCTCCCATGCAGGTATAGGGGCCTAAGCACTTGGGCCATCTTCTACTGCTTTCCCAGGTGCATTAGCAGAGAGCTGGATCAGAAGTGGAGCAGCTGGGAATCGAACCAGCGCCCATATGGGATGCTGGCATTACAGGCAGTGGCCTTACCTGTTAAGTCACAGTGCTGGTTCCATAAATAAAATCTTTCACATAAAAAAGAACTGGCTGTAAGGATGCAGCAGAATAAGCTACTGTTTGCGCCTCTAGCATCCCTTATCACCATGCTGGTTCAAGTCTCGCCTACTCAGCTTCTGATTCAGGTCTCTGCCAATGCACCTGGGAGAGAAGCAGCAAATGGCCCAAGTGCTTGGGTCCCTGCCACCCATGAGGGTGACTCAGATGGAGTTCTAGGCCCTGGCTTCTGCCTGATCCAGCCCCAGCTGTTGTGGGCAATTGGGGAGTGAATGAGCAGATGGAAGTTTCTTTCTCTGTGGCTCTGCCTTTCAAATAATCTTAAAAAAAAAAAAAAAAAACACACACACACACACAACAGGGGCTGGCATTGTGATGCAGCAGGTTAATGCCCTGGCCTGAAGCACCAGCATCCCATCAGGGTGCTGGTTCAAGACCCAGCTGCTCCATTTCCAGTCCAGCTCTCGGTTGTAGCCTGGGGGCAGTGGAGGGTGGCCCAAGTCCTGGGGCCCCTGCACCCACATGGGAGATAGCTCCTGGCTCCTGGCTTCAGATCAGTGCAGCTCTGGCCATTGGGGCCAGCTGGGGAGTGAACCAGCAGATGGAAGACTCTCTCTCTGCCTCTTCTCTCTGTGTAACTGTGACTTTCAAGTAAAATAAATAAATCTTAAAAAAAAAAAAAAAAAAGGAAAGAACTGGTAGTCAGAGGAAGACATGGAACAGTTGGATGCCCGACTTAATCAGGTTACACTGTTTGTATGTATTGAATTATAGCACTGAGCCTCACAACAGATGGACAAGTAGGGTCCGGCAATGTGGCACAGTGGGTTAAGCCACATCTGTGGTGCCAGCATTCTGTATGGTTGCCACTTCAAGTTCCTGCTGCTCCACTTTTTTTTTTTTTTTTTAAGATTTATTTATTTATTTGAAAGTCAGTGTCACATAGAGAGAGCCCATATGGGATGCCAGGGCCACAAGCAGCAGCTTAACCCCCTACACCACAGTGCCGGGCCCTGCTTCACTTCTGATCCAGCTCCCTGCTAATGAGCCTGGGAGAGCAGCAGAAGTTGGCCCAAGTGCTTGGGGCTCTGCACCCACATAGGAGATCTGGATTAAGCTCCTGGCTCCTGGCTTTGGCTTGGTTCAGCCCTGACTGTTGTGGCCATTTGGGGAGTGAACAAGTGGATAGAAGATCTCTTTCCCTCTCTCTCTCTGTCTCTCCTTCTCTCTGTGACTCTTTCAAAAGCACAAATAAATCTTTAAAAAGTACAAGTATTGCATATCAATCAAAAATGAAAAAAAAAAGAAAGATCCTCTAAGAACTGTGCCACCTATTGTTGAACAGCTGCCACACAGCCAGGTGGTTGGGTTTTTGCCTGGGAATTGTTCTAGACTCCTCTGATCCCTTCCCCCCTCTAATCTTAACTCTCAGATATCAAAACCCAGTGAGGTCTCCCTCCTTCATGGCTCCCAGTCCCAAGGTCACTCCTGTCCTCTATCACATCCACCTTGGTTCTGGCTTTCAGACTCTTGGGACAACCCTCCACCTTGGTGCTTAGCCCTCCAATTGCCCCCCCACAGATCCACCCTGCAGCAAATCTGATTCTGTTATCAATACTTTCCTTTGTCTACAAAGTGAGGCCAAATCCTTCAGCAAGGTCCAAGAACTCTCCCCTTCCTCCCAGTTGGGTCCCTCCCAGCCACTCCCTGTGCCCATTCCTGGACTGGGCTGGAACAACTTCCCAGTAGTCCCCAGATCATGCAGTTCCTTCTCCCCTCCTGCCATCAAGAGAGCACCCCATCTTCCTTCACCCCTAAATCCCCCTGATCCAGAGAACCACACCTCCCAGCTCTTTGGAAAGTCTCCCTTGCCTCTCCCTCAGCTTCCCCTTCAGACCCCACCTCCAAGTCCTCACCACCGGCCTCTGAAGGCAGCCATTATCATGGAGATGATTCCTGTGCCGAGATTAAGCTTGGCAGGTGGGAGCTCCCTGAGGGTAGGAGTGATGGCATTTCTATCTTAAGCCCTGGGTGCGTTTCAGTCACAGTTAATTGAGAATACTAAACTATACCAAATAGGAGGAGAGAAAGTTTTCAGAGCTTCAGCAGGGGAAAGGATTACCTTGGGGAGGGATCACTGACCATGTGAACAATAACAGCAGAGAAACCTAAACAGCCTGAGGGTTCCGGCGGCAGGGGCCAGCAGAGGATGCCCAGGGTAGCTGGGCTCCTGGCTTGGGCCTGGACTAGTTTCAGCTGTTGTGGGCATCTAGGGAGTCAACTATCAGATGGAAGCTCTCTCTCCCTCTCCCCTTTTATCTGACTCTCTGCCTTTCAAATACATACATAAATATAGCTTACAAGAAAGAGATATGCATGTCCTGTTTGGGGTGTCTGGGGTCAATACCTGGCTCCGGCTCAGAACAGCAAGTTCCTGCCAATGCAGACCCTGGGCAGCGGTGTGACGGCTCGAGTAACTGAGTTCCTGCCACCCATATGGGAGACAATGATTGAGATCCCAGCTGGCAGCTTCAGCCTGGCGCAGCCCTCGACACTGTGGGCGCTTGGGGAGTGAACCCGCAAATGCATATGGGATCTCTCTGCCTCTTTAAACAAAATAAAGTGAAGCTTCTGTGGTTGCCAGGAAAGAACTGGGGAGCCTGCTGGGGCACCAAACAGAAGGACACCATTGTGGCCCAGCTCCCTCACCGCTGACAAATGGAAGCCAAGCCCCACCCACCTCTCTCCCTCCACATCATCCCCTCCCAGTTCAAGTCCCACCCTTTCCCAACAGGACTGCTGTGATCCCCTGCAAACTGGTTTCCCCAGCTCTGCCCTTGCTGCTCTCCACTGCATTCTCCACTCTGCTGCGTTTATCTTTTTAACATATAAATGTAAACCTTTTACTTGTTTGCCCTTAGAAAAAGTCCGAATTCCAAAATGTGTTTTTCCAGCCCTGCAGAGTCTGAACCCTGGGCCCTGACTGCCTCCCAACTGCCCCTCACCCACTTACTGCTGCACACCAGGGACCCCCTTCTTCCCCAGGCTCTTGCTTAAGGCCTGTCTCTCCCGGAAGAGCCTAGGCTGCACCTTCTAAGGCTTCATCCTGCTGGTCATTTCCTGACCTACCACACCAATCAGATTCCCTTCTTAAAGACCCTTTAAGCACTCACGTTTTCTTCCCAGCACGGATTCACTCAATCTACAGATATTAGGGCCTTTCCCGGAACCAGGCATTAGGTGATAGGAAAAAAAAAAAAAGTCAAGGTTCTTACCCTTTTGAGTTAATAGTAATCTGAAGACTTTGACCTGATTAAACAATAATAGAAACAAATGTGAACATGCGTTGCCCCCCGCGGTCCCCCCCTCCCGGTAATGGGGGATGGGGTGGATGATAACAGGGATTCCCTCTGATTCAGTCAGGATATCAAACTTTTCTTGAGAAAAGGAAGGTGAGCTGGGTGAAGTGGGTGAGGGGTGAGAAGGGCACTTCAGGCAAGTCTCCAAGAAAGCATGGATTGCGGCCGGCGCAGTGGTGTAGTGGGTAAAGCCGCCGCCTGCAGTGCCGGCATGGGAAAAAATGGGGTCCACAGTATTGTACAGTTAGAGGTAGAGACCGGGCTGGGTCTGAATAGCTTTCTCTAGCCCCCAAGTCCCCTCGGGGTGTGGGGCGCGAGGCTAGAGGGTGAAGTGTCGGTGGCCAAACGGGGGTACGAAATCACTGGACCGCTGCTCGCGATTGGAAAGGAACTACACTTCCCAGCATGCACCAGGGCAAGGGGGCGTCTTTCGGCCGCGACCAGCACCTCGAAGGTTCTGCTGGGCGTTTTCATTGACCTCTGAGGCGCCTCTCATCTTGAGCCCCTCCTATCAGCTGCAGGCCCCGCCCCCTTCTGAGAGCGGAAGACCTCGCAGAGTCCCGCGAGCTGCGGCCTTCTTCCTTTCTCATTGGCCCATCCTGGCTGCCATTCGGACGCGAGGCGGAGAAGTTGCTTCCTGATTGGTGGATTCTGTTTGGCGCCAACTAGGAAAGGGGGGCGGGGCAGCGCCGGCCCTCTGTAAGCAGCTATTACCGCGAAAGCCACCTCGGCTGCGACAGTCTGGAGGTCGGCCTGGTTCTCTGCGATCCCGGCCTGGGTAAGGGGAAGAGAAAAAAGCTAAGAGCGTGACCTTACCTTGCGGAACTTGCCTGCTGCTCCTCGGGCCTCCGAGTTTGTTTGGATTTGATCTTCAGGTTGCTGCGGTCCGCACGCCGGCTCGCCTCGCGGGGTGAGAGGGAAGCACCCGTGCTTGTGTCTGGCACCTGCCCGGTCCGGACGACCGCCCGTCCGCTCCGCTTGTTCGCGGCTGCGTCCCTGAACCCGCGGGGTCGTGTTTGTGTTTGACCCGTGGGCGCCGGCGGCGGGGCACGCGGCCGAAGCCGGTGTCGGCCGAGCGGGGCAGGCGCGGCGGACAGAGAGGGAGCGGGAGCCTTGGGAGTCCGGGCGCCGCCATGGAACTGGGCCCGGAGCCCCCGCACCGCCGCCGCCTGCTCTTCGCCTGCAGCCCCCCTCCCACGCCGCAGCCCGTCGTGAAGACGCTGTTTGGCGCGCCAGCCGCCGGGGGACTGTCGCCTGTCACCAACCTGACGGTCACCATGGATCAGCTGCAGGGACTGGGCAGGTGAGGAGGTGCGGACGCGCGGTGCCCGAGGCCGCTGGCCTCCCACAGGCCTTCCCACTGCCGGGAAGATCGGGTCGTGAAACGGACCGGGAGCCGGGCGGGTCGTGCGGGTCCGCGCCCGCCGCTCGGGGGCTGTCGGACCGGGGCCCGCCATGTGCACCCTGCCCCCGCCGGGCAGAATGTTGGGCGGAGAGGCAGTTCCGACCCTGCAGGGCTGCCCTCAGCCGGGGCTGGGCCCGGGCTGTGGCCGGGGACCCCCCACCCTCGTCGCCCCTTTGAGAATTCCCGGCACTGGCTTTGTGCTTCCCGGGAAGCTCTGCGGAATACACCCGTACGGGGGAAGGGCTGGCCCTCGCAGGCGCTTCAGTCCAGCCCTTCCCGAACCAGCTCACAGAATCTTAGTTTCCTGCGAGCTTTCTCTTCTCAACAAAGGGACGTGGCATTTCCTTTCCGGGTATTTGTGCAAAAACATCGTCCTAGTCCCTCGCCCGCGCACTTTCCTCATGTTGATCCCTCTGCTTTCCTAATTCCTGTCTCATCCAGCTTTCCATAGCTCGCTAGGCTTCTCCTTGGAGGAACAAACGCGTCCCACACTGTTTCTGACGAGGCTGCTTTCCCCTCAGTCTTGGTATACCATATTCTGAGCCGTCTCGTTCACGGTTCCCAAGCCCTGAAAAGCAGGAACTCCTGTCCCATTCTTCAGTTATCTCTAGCACAGTACCTAGAACACATGCTCTCATTTCAGGAAATAGCTCCCCATTTGCCATAGTCATCGTGTCTTGCAATGTGGCCAGGGGCCAAGCCACCCGCTCTTCCCTCCCTTGCTTGGTGCTAACTGGGTGTTCCCAGTGGCAAGAAGGGCTCTGTGGTGTGGCCTAGAAGTGATGGTAATTCATGCCAGACTGGCTGCTTGTTAACCTCATGGCCTGTTTCCTGTATGTGGCCTTTTAGTGCTGTCCTAGAAATCGCTCATGTGCAATTATTTTTCTTGTCTTCAGCGAGTATGAGCAGCCACTGGAGGTGAAGAACAGCAGTCTGCAGAGAATGGGCTCCTCCGAATCAACGGATTCAGGTATTCCTTGGGTCTTTGCCAGTCTGTTCTGTGGGGAGCAACATGGGAATTTCCTAAAGCAAGCATCGAGTGTGTATAAGGAGGTGGTGTGTGTGCTTGCCCTGGAAAAATGACTTAACATTCACCATTCCTCAGTGAGTGAAGTCCAGAAAAACACAGGATGACAGCTTCCTCCTAGGACGCAGCAGGTGATGGCTCAAATGCTTGGGCCCCTACTACCTCTGTGGGAGGCTTGGATTGAGTCCCTGAACTAGCAAATGGGATATCTATTCTTTTTGTCTCCTTCTTTCTAGTAGATGAAAAAATAAACATTAAGAAATTAGGATAAACTTATTATAAGAATAATGAAGTCAGTGATCCTGCTATGGAGGAAATGAACAAGGGTGCTTTTTTCAATTTCCTAAATTCAGGTTACCGCATGCACAGATAAGAGCATTTAGGGTACAGATGTTTAGTTTTAGGACTTGCAAAGGCAAACGTCATAAAATGTAGTATAGACTTAAGAACTGGAGATGAGATTCTTATTTGTGGAAGTAGACAGGTGAGAGTATCGGTTCTAATGCCTAATCTGTAAGGCTTTGGCAGCATCATGGAGCGGTGTGAGCTTGGCATGTGCTGGTGGGTCTTAGCTAGCACAGAAGTAGTACTGAGCAGTGTCTCCTCCACCCTACTACTTTTGGAGAGATGGACACCTTTCTTGGAGTCATTTTGTTAAAGGCAGCCAATGTCTGCCTTGTGTGATGATTAATATATTTTTCTTTTAAAAAATATTTATTTTTATGTATTTGAAATCAGAGAGCTCTTCCATTCACTTCTTCCCAAATGCCTGCTAAGGACAGGGCTGGGCCAGGCTGAAGCCAGGAACCACGGACTCTATTCTGGTCTTCCATGTGTATGGCAGATCTAATTTACTTGAGGCATCACCATTGCTTCCCACGATGCTAATTAGCAGGAAACTGGAATTGAAAAAGAGCTTGAATTTGAACCTGGGCACTCTATGGGATACTGGCATCCCTGGTGGTGTTTTAACTGCTGCACCAAATGTCTGTTCCATAATTGTACTTTATAATCCTCAGAATTACTTGGATAATTTGATGAGACAAAATACTTGAAATCAAAACTATTCCAGGAAAATACAGTATGTTTTGAATAACTATGCATGATGTGAATAAGTTTAATTCACCCTCCATAAATTCTATTTCCTTTGATGGCAATTGCCAGTAGAAGGGGATTCATGTATATATATTATGAGAATGTTATCTATGTATTTTAACAAAATGGAATTTGTGTATTATTTCCTCACTTTTTTTTTTTTTTTTTTTTTTTTTTTTTTAATTTTCCACAGGTTTCTGTCTGGATTCTCCTGGGCCCTTGGACAGGAAAGAAAAGTATGTATTCACTGCTTTTAAATTTATACATAGAAAAAAAGCCTTTCTTAACTTCTTAAAAGATTTACTTATTTATTTGAAATGTGGAGAGAGAGATCTTCCATGCACAGGTTCACTCCCTAAATGCCCCCAGTGGCCCAGGCTAGGCCAGGCCAAAGTATCATCTGCTGCCCCCCAGGTACATGAGCAGGAAGTTGGGTTAGAAGCACAGAAGAGTCAGGCACTGCAATTGGGATACAGGCATCCCAAGGAGCAGCTTAACCCACTGTGCTACAATAGCCTGTCCCTCAATTTTTTACTGAAGTTCTTTATATTCTGCACTGGAACCCTAGCTTTAGCTGTTCCTAGAAAGACCCCTGGATTCTGGAAAAACTTCACGAGTAGTGTGTACTTCCCTCCTTAGATTTTAGCTCTTGTTTTGGTGTTAGTCAAATTCTTAAGAGAATGTATTTTAAGGGAAGGTTTGGATTTTCTTTTTTACCTAGAAGCCCAGTGTTGGAGGTGCTCCTAAAAATAGGATAGCGGCCGGCACCGCAGCTCACTGGGCTAATCCTCCGCCTTGCTGCGCCGGCACACCGGGTTCTAGTCCCGGTCGGGGCGCCGGATTCTGTCCCGGTTGCCCCTCTTCCAGGCCAGCTCTCTGCTGTGGCCAGGGAGTGCAGTGGAGGATGGCCCAGGTGCTTGGGCCCTGCACCCCATGGGAGACCAGGAAAAGCACCTGGCTCCTGGCTCCTGCCATCGGATCAGCGCGGTGCGCTGGCCGCAGCGCACCGGCCGCGGTGGCCATTGGAGGGTGAACCAACGGCAAGGGAAGACCTTTCTCTCTCTGTCCACTCTGCCTGTCAAAAAATAAAAAAAATAAAAAATAAAAACAAAAAAATAGGATAGCATCAGAAATTTATTTCTTTTCTTTCCTAAAATAGGAATGTGTTTGACTGCTCCCTCACATTGTAGGTTAAAATGAACATCTTTACTTGCTTTATTCTCATTGTTTACCTTCTGATCTTATTACAGTCTCGAAAATCCCATGAAGAGGATAAATTCCCTGCCTGTAAGTTAGTTCCCTTGTTTATTTTGAGGTCGTACCTGTTGTCTGCTTGCCAGCTTCCAGCTTGCCTTGATAGACCTCAATGTAGAAAGTGAAACTGCTTTTCTTCAGTCTCAGAAGCACTCGAGACTACAGTAGCTTTAATAAGGGCTACCCACTGAAGACATCTGACTAGCAGAACTTGATTAAAACAGGATGAAGTTTTGTTTTTGTTTATTAAGATTTATTTTATTTGAAAGGCAGTTATAGAGAGGGAAAGACAGAGATCTTTCACCTGCTAGTCTACTCCTCAAATGGACACAATGGCCAGGGCTGGGCCAAGCCAAAACCAGAAACTGGGTCTCCCACATGGATGTAGGGGCCCAAGCACTTGACCATTCTCTGCTGCTTTCTCAGGGATGCTAATAGGGAGCTGATTGGAAGTGGAGCAACCAGGATCTGCCCATAAGGGATGTGCACACTGCAGGCAGCAGCCTTTACCTGCCATGCCACAGCAACCTACAGTGCACAGAGCTAGGAAAGGGCCTTTTATGCAGATATTTGGGGATGAAGTTATCTCCCACCTCACTTCTTTTGAGAGCTGTTTTCCATGGAATTTTTATTTATGTACCCTAATTATTTCCTTTTTTTCAATTTGATAGCCGAAGCTCTTGGGATGCAGCCCAGCTCTGAAGAGGAGCCATTCTGATTCTCTTGACCATGACATCTTTCAGCTCATCGACCAGGATGAGAACAAGGAAAATGTGAGTGTGGCATCACTGCACTAAGCCAGATATCAGGAGTTTGCAGAAAAATTTCTGGGAGTATTCAACTTTGGCCAGAGAAGTGTGTGGCCTTTGTAGTCAGAAAATTTGGGATTGAATCCTGCTTCTTACTAGCTGTGGGAGCTTGGCAAATAACTTCCCTTTTTAGGCTTCTTTGTAAAGTAGGGATACCAATACCTCTTAGGGCCATTGTATAAAGAATTTAAAATGGTGCCTGGAAGGTAGGCAGCAACAGATCTACCATCTGCTGGGGTTTTTTGTTTGTTTTTATTTTCTTAAAGATTTAATTATTTGAAAGTCCAAATTACAGAGAAAGGGGCAGAGATCTTCCATTGACTGGTTCACTCAAAATGGCTGCAACATCAGGGCTGGGCCAGGCTGAAGCCAGGATCCATGTGCTTTATCCTGGTCTTCAACTTGGATATAGGGGCCCAAGGACCTGGGACATTCTCCATCGCTTTCCCAGGCGCATTAGCAGGAAGCTGGATTGGAAGTGGAGCAGCTAGGATTCAAACCGATGCCCATATGGGATGCTGGCACTGCAGATGGTAGCTTAATCCACTGCGCCACAGTGCCAGCCCCATCTGCTGTTTAACTTCCCCAAATGCTTTCAATAGCTAGAGTAGGGCCAGGCCAAAGCTGGGAGCCCAGAATTCCTTCTGGGTCTTCCACATGGTTGCCAGGGACCCAAACACTTGAGCCATCACTTGCTACCTCCCATGGTGCACATCAGCAATAAGCTGAATCAAAAGTGCAGGAGCTTGAACTCAAGCCAGCCACTCAAATCGGAATGTGGGCATCCTAAGAGGCCAGACACCCACCCCTGACTTTTTCAGATGCACAGGAAGGCATCCAAAACAGTTGAACATATTTGCTTAACTCTCCCTACCCTTTCCCAGAGTATTTCCATATGTCTGTTTTCTCTCTGTTCCATTTTCTGCTAAAAATAATCAGTTTGTGATCATTATATTCTTATAGAGTTAGTGTAAAACCTGCCTTCATGAACTCTCCTGACGATTCTTTGGTAACTTGGGAGATGTCATGAAGGAGATGAAAATGAGTTCCTGCCTTCAGGGCTTGCAGAGCAAGCAATGGGTCTACCCCCATGCAATGTTTCTTTCTGCCAGCCAAACTGTTACAATGCTTTGTTATCCCCCAAGCCTCTCCCTGATTGCCTGCATAGAGCTGTTTTCTAAAGGGAAAATTGGGTAGATGGTGGTTGAAGAGCTGTTCTGGAGTCACTCTGTCTGCCTTCAGTATCATAGGCACATTTCACCTCTAAGGCCTAGTTTTTTTTAACTGCCTAAATAAATATTAAGAAAAAGTAACAGGTTCTTAAAGTGAATATTTAGGGTGAGGGTTCATGAGTGCTTTTGAAGTTTAAGTGAAATCATGTAATCTGTCACATTTAGCTATTTACAGTCAACATTGTAAAAATCATCCTTGTTGAGTAAACCAGTAGGGTTTTTTCATTGCTTTTTCTATGAAATACAGTAGTCATCTTAAGTGGGAAAATAATTGTCTGCCATTGGTAGGATGAGGTAAAAAATATGAAGCCCTCAGATGAAATGTTTTGACATAATGGACAGTTAATTGTGATGGCATTGCATTAGGATTTTAGACGGCATTTGTAGTTTATCACTCTGCTTTGTATAGATGGCAGATACTATGGGTTAGAAAATGAAAATGAAAGGCCGGCGCCGCGGCTCACTAGGCTAATCCTCCGCCTTGTGGTGCCGGCACACCGGGTTCTAGTCCCGGTTGCCCCTCTTCCAGGCCAGCTCTCTTCTGTGGCCAGGGAGTGCAGTGGAGGTGGCCCAAGTACTTGGGCCCTGCACCCCATGGGAGACCAGGATAAGTACCTGGCTCCTGCCATCGGATCGGGCACGGTGCACCGGCCGCAGCACGGCGGCCATTGGAGGGTGAACCAACGGCAAAGGAAGACCTTTCTTTCTGTCTCTCTCTCGCTGTCCACTCTGCCTGTCAAAAAATAAATAAAATTAAAAAAGAAAATGAAAATGAAGTGTGCTAAGAAAAAGGTGCCATTTGAGAAGTTAGCCATTGACAGAGCCACTGAAATTCTTAGTTACACAGTTCTGGAGCTGGCATTAGATTAGAAATAGCTAAATCTTTACTTTGGAGGCAGTTACAAACGTGGTCCACGCCCACGTCCTTGCTTGTCTCCCCAAGTTACAACTGAGGCCCTTCATGGACAGTAGATGTCTCAACTGTTCTGTCTTTCAGGAAGCCTTTGAGTTTAAGAAGCCGACAAGACCTGCATCTCGTGGCTGCCTGCACTCTCATGGACTTGAAGAGGGTAAAGATCTCTTCACACAGAGGCAGAACTCTGCCCCAGCTTGGATGGTATGTGCTTCTAGTTTTCATAGGGGAGATCCTGATGAGAAGAACTTTAGAAAGCACCTCTTTAGTCTGGAGTTCTCACTGTCTCTGTCTTGACGTTGTTCTCAGAAGCTAGACTGTCAAGTACTTGTTTTTGTTGAGTCTAGGAGATGGTGTTTGAAATACTGGACCTGTAGAAGGAACACTTGATGTTGTTGATTCTGGGAAAATAGTCTGCTGGCATCCTGGGTCATTCTCTATCTGCAGAGTGGAATTATATCTTTCATTTAAAGCTTCCTCTGCAGAGCTTTTGCTTCTTGCAAAGGTAGTTTAATAAGAACTATAATGATGTCCAGTGATCCTACTGCCTACAGACTGCTTGGCAGTCTTGGGCCACTTGTTTCAGGGCTATTTATTTTTGGCAGACAGAGGTTGTCGTTATTCCAGAGTTTCTTACTGTTGGTTGGAATTGGGTCAATAATGCATTTATAGACTAAGAAGACCAAACCTGGGCAAAACTAATGCATTTTGTTTCCAGGTTCCTGGGAATTGATCTGAAAGTCTTCAGTCTAACTTGAGGTCTGAGATTCAGGTTCACCTGACGCTGCTGCTTTGTGCATTTACAAAGCAATAAAAAAAAAAAAATTGTATTTATTTGAGAGAGTCACTGAGAAAAGGAGATCCTACATTTGCTGATTTACCCCCCAGATGGCAGCAACAGCTGACGCTAAGCCTGGCCAGAGCCAGGAGCTTCCTCCAGGTCTCCCATGTGGGTGCAGGAGCCCAAGGGCTTGGGCCATCTTCCACTGCTTTCCCAGGCCACAGCAGAGAGCTGGATCAGAAGTGGAGCAAACAGGACTCAGCCGGCCCCCAGAAACTTTTTCTTATAAATAAGAATATTCCTAGTACCCATTGTGAGGTGCATTGCTTCTGGGAATAGTTCTTTGTGAAAGCTACTTGACTAGGCTCTACTCAGGACTATGTGTACAACAAATGATTTTCTTTTGATCAGTGGCTGCTAAATTTTACTTGGTATAACCAATATAACATGTTTTTCTCAAAAGCCAGTGAACCGTGTGTCTCTCATTTACTAATGAGCTATGAATTCTGTCGTACAGCTTTCCTCAAATGAAAGAGATAGCAGCGAGCCTGGGAATTTCATTCCTCTTTTTATGCCCCAGTCTCCTGTGACAGATACTTTGTCTGACGAAGATGATGGCTTCATGGACCTTCTTGATGGAGAGAACCTAAAGGTACCATGTGTGTGTGTCCATGGAGTTTTTCTGTCCATCCTACTAATTACTGGGAAAATCATGTGAAGAATAGCAGTTCCCTGGGACTTGACTAGGTTGATTTGTTTGAGTTTTTTTTCCCCCCCTTTTTAAAGATTTGCTTTATTTGAAAGACAGAGAGTGAGAGAGAGAAAATCTTCATCTGCTGGTTCACTCACCAAATGGCCACAATGGCCACACTGGGCCAGGCCAAAACTAGGAGCCAGGAGCTTCATTAGCTCTCACATGTGGGTTCATGAGCCCGGGGACTTGAACCCAAATCTTCCACTGCTTTCCCAGGAGCAATATCGGGGAGCTGGATCAGAAGTGGAACAGCTGGGACGTGAACTGCTGCCCATATGAGATGCTGGCGTTGCAGGCAGCAGCTTTACCACTATGATACAATGCCAGCCCTGGTGAAACTTTAACACTGTTCTTGTCCTGATTAAATCTTTTCCAAAGAATACGTTGATAAGATCATTCTTACCCTGAAGGAGCTATAATGTGCAGAAGATATTGTGATAACCGTGTAGGACTGGCTGAGAAGTGCCCTAGAGCTAGAGACCTGATGCCTACACATGTGCTGTTAGCAGGTGTGCTTCCAGCTGTGTTTAGCTGTCTGAACTGTTGTGAACCTTTGCTGCAGAGGATAGATTATTAGAAACCTGAAGCATTTAAACTACTGGATCTTTTTAAAACCAGTTTCTCTCTTTAGAACGATGAGGAGACCCCGTCGGGCATGGCCAGCCTCTGGACAGCTCCCCTTGTAATGAGAAAAACTACAAACTTCGTAAGTTACTTCAGTATATCTGGAGGGAGCCTTGAGTGATTGGGCCACTGGACAGATCATCCTTAGTTGAGTGCAACCGAGGTTGACTGGAATGACAGGACTCAGGAACCCAGGTTTTAGGACTATCTTGGCTACCTACAGACTGACAGATCCGATTCATCTCTGCATGTTTCCTTATGTATAAACAATATCTAGCAGTTTAAAAAAGTGTATCTGAAGCTGTTAGCGCTTTTTTTTTTTTTAAGATCATTCTCATTTATATTCCACAGCACCTAGAACAACATTTGACAAGCAACAAATCTCATAGGATATTTATATTTTTATTTGAGAGTAACTGCCCCATCTACATGTGCTACATACTTGAGTTTCCATCATAGGGATACTTCAAAACAAAAAGTTAGAAGCAAGGAGGTATCTGTTAAGTACACATTCTCATTTATGCAAACATCTAGGGAATAGTGGGTATGGTACAAGCTCAGAGTTGTGTACATCAATTGAGGTCTTTTTTTTTTTTTTTTTTTTTTTTTTTAAGATTTATTTATTTATTTGCAAGTCAGAGTTACACAGAGAGAGAGAGAGGTCTTCCATCTGATGCTTCACTCCCCAATTGGCCCCAACGGCTGGAACTGCGCCTATCAGGAGCCGGGAGCTTCCTCCAGGTCTCCCATGTGGGTGCAGGGGCCCAAGTCCTTGGGCCATCTTCTGCTGCTTTCCCAGGCCATAGCAGAGAGCTGGATAGGAAATGGAGCTGCCGGATCTTGAACTGGCACCCACATGGGATGCTGGCGCTTCAGGCCAGGGCATTTACCTACTGCACCACAGTGCCGGCCCCGATATCTGTGTTTCTAACTTGGTGACATGAACTGAAAATAGGGGACAAGTGAGCTACAGTTTTGAGGCCACTTATCTCAGGAAGAGTTTTCTGAGCTCTGAACAGTGGGGAATTTCCTTGCGCAGATGGTTCTGGCAGACTCACCTTTGCTGGTAGCTGTGCGCAAATAAAGAGGGAGAAAATCCGTTGTCTTTGGGGAGAGCAGACATGCTACACTAGGAACATTTTGAAGAAATAACATCAAAATTTGGTAGTTCAGTAAGATCCGATAGGACATGCTGCACAGGAAGAGACTAAGCTAAGGCATAGAGTTGTGTACAAGCTGAGATTAGAGAGTTGAAGTTAGACTGTCTCTACCATGAGACAGATTAGCAGTCTTCAGACTCTGAGAAGTTTAAGACATGTAGAGGTAGCATTTGGCCAAGTGGTTGGGGCACAAGTAAGAACACCTGCATTCCATATCTGGTACCTGGGTTCAAGTCTCAGCTCCAACCCCTGATTGCTGCCAATACAGATCCAAAGAGAGGGACAGATAAGAAAATTCACTCCCCAGATGGCCACAGTGGCCGGAACTGGCTGGATCTGAAGCCAGGAGTTTCTTCTAGATCTCAAATACAGGTGCAGGGGCCCAAACACTTGGGCCATATTTTATATTCTTTGAAAGGTGGGGTTATGAGAGAGAGGAGCAGTAGGAACTTGAACTGGCACCCATATGGGATGCCGGCATTGCAGGTGGTAGCTTAACCCACTATGCCACAATACCAGCCCCAATAGTAAGGTTTTTGAGGGCTAGTATCTTCAGTCAAGTACATATTCATCATGCAGTAGGTACACTGTGCCAGACCCCATGAGAGTTGCAGAGGGTAGATTGATTGACAATGTCTACTTCCTAATTTAGGATTGATCTTAAACCATCCCAGGAAGCCCTTGGTCTGTTTGTATTAACCATTCAAGTGAGCACATTTTAATGGAAGATGAATCTTTTTTTCCCTAAGGGCAATCGATGCAAGCTGTTTGACTCCCCTTCCCCGTGTAGCTCCAGTACTCGGACAGTGTTGAAGAGACCAGAACGATCTCAAGAGGAGTCTCCACGAGGAAACACAAAGAAGAGGAAGAGCATGACTGGGGCCAGTCCTGAAGAGGTAGCCAGTCCAGAGGAGGCCCAGGAGGTTAGTTTTGTGGCATTCTTAAGTGGAGCAGCTGGGTCTTGAACTGGCGCACATATGGGATGCTGACACTTCAGGCCAGGGCGTTAACCCACTGTGCCACAGCGCCAGCACAAGTCATTTTATGGATTTTTCTCCCTGTACCATCTGTCCAACTATTTTTGTTCATTTTTCTATTGGTTATCTCTTTATGGTAATGGTTAATGTATATTTTCAAATATGAATGTTTTTATTGGATGAATTGGTTATTTCTCCTACTATTGATGGAGTAGGCCTACAGGCTCCTGGCTCCTGCCCTCCCCAACCTTAGCTATTATAAGCATTTGGGAAATGAACCAGCAGAAGAGAATTCTTTTGGTTTCTTTTTCCCATCTCTTTCTCCCTCTCAGATAACTTAAATAAATAAATTCTATGATGGACAGGATTTCTTTTTTGAAAATGTATTTTACTTTATCTTTTTATGTCCTGATTAGGCAGTCCTTCTATCTTCATTATTAACCTTTGTGACATGACCTTAGAAGTCATAGCTTCCTTCCTAATATCACAAAGGCATTCTGTGCTTTTTTATACATTTCTTGGCCTAGCCTGGAGTCAATTATTTCAAATATCCCTGGTTTCTTTTAGTGTAAAGTACTGTTTAGAGAACTTACTACATATATATCCTCTGGGGGTGCGCATTGCATTTGTGATTCTTATAAGGTTAAGAAATACTTTTTAAATTTGACCTAATTTTTTTTGACAGGCAGAGTTAGTGAGAGAGAGAGACAGAGAGAAAGTTCTTCCTTTTGTTGGTTCACACCCCAAATGGCCGCTACCACCGGCGCACTGTGCCGATCTGAAGCCAGGAGCCAGGCACTTCCTCCTGGTCTCCCATGCGGGTGCAGGGCCCAAGCACTTGGGCCATCCTCCACTGCCTTCCTGAGCCACAGCAGAGAGCTGGACTGGAAGAGGAGCAATCGGGACAGAACTGGTGCCCCAACCAGAACTAGAACCCAGAGTGCCAGCACCGCAGGCGGAGGATTAGCCTAGTGAACTGCGGCGCCAGCCAAATTTGACCTAATTTTGACCTCCCTATTTGTAGGAGAGATTTTAGTTTTAGGGCAATTCATTTATATAATGGAATAATAGACCTATCCAACAACCTGTTTTTTTTTGCTCCCGATACAATTAAAGAAAATATTTTAATTAGTAAGGATAGACATTAGCATTCCAGTCTCTTCCTTTTGACATGTTCTAGGTAAATGTTTATTCAAGTCCTTTGCCCTGGGACTGGTATTGTGGTGGCAGTAGGAGCTGCTGTTCCTGATGCCCAGCTTCTCATACTGAAGTGCCAGTTCAATTCTTAGCTACTCTGCTTCTGATCCAGTTCCCCACTGTTATGCCTGGCAAGGCAGCAGAACATGACCCAAGCAGTTGGGCCTTTTCTGTCCCATGTCAAGCCCCAGGTGGGGTTTTGGCCCTTGGGGTGTGGACCAGAGGATAGAAGATCCCCTCCTGTCTTTATCTCTGTTGCTCTACCTTTCAAATAATTAAAGCAAAACACTTTGCCTCATTCTCTGCCTTTGATTTGTTACAGATCATGCATCAGTCTTTATCCCTGGCATCTTCCCCAAAAGGGACCATCGAGAACATTTTGGACAATGACCCAAGGGATCTTATCGGAGACTTCTCCAAGGTAATTGCAAGCAGAGCTGCTCTGACTGAGCTACGCAGGGAATAGGGGTACCTTAAACTTCACCTCAGCCTTTCTTCACCAAGATAGCTTTCAGGTGCCTCCAGGGGGACACAGTTAAAAATGTTAGAGGCACTTGGCCTAGCAGTTAAGCTGCTGGTAAGAATGCCCATGTTCCATATTGGAGTGCTGGGGTTTGAGTCCCCAATCCAACTTCTTGCTAATGCACACCCCACGAGGCAGCAGATGATGGTTTAAATACTTGGTTTCCTGGCTGCTCTCTTTGACCTGGCCTGGTCTGAGTTGCTGTGGGTATCTGGGGACTGAACCAACGGATAGGAGCACTATCTCTTGGTCTGGCAAGCAGTCTTTCTGCTTCCCAGCAACAACCAAAGTCATGAGTGGGTAAACCAACTTGGTTTCTTATGATCAGGTACACATTATTTTCTGTGAGAGTGTATCCCTTGTTACTGCTAATAAGGAGCTGCCCACTAACAACTTTGACTCCAACCCAAAGACCAGGCTTTCTGGGAACTTTATGATCATAAAAATAGTAGTATGAAGAGGCATAATACCTGTATCCTCACTACAGGTCTGTGTGTTGAAAGGTTATTTTAATAGATCCATCATTGAGACTTCATTGTCTGGTAAAAGATAGCCTTTGAAGGAAAAGGCCCTCAGGAAAGTACAGAGGAAGATGTACTGATGGCCTGATGTGCCACGCAAAAGGTGGCTGCCTTTAAGCTGTGATGGGCATGGATATTCAGTGCAGTAGTTTAGGCTGCTGTTTGGAACACCCACATTACATCCCACAACACAAAGCCTGGCACGGAGTCCTGACTGCCTCCAATCTACCTTCCTGCTGGTCTACCTGGGAAGGTAGCAGGAGATGTTTCAAATACTTTGGTCACTGCCATCCATGTAGATGGAGTTTGTAGCTCCTGGCTTTTGCCTTGCATAGCTCCTGCTTTTGTGGGCATTTGGGGAGTGAACCAGTGAGCAGATCTCTGTCTCTCTGCCTGTATCATAAAGAAAAGCTGAGGTGAAGCACAAAGGTGGGATATAGAATGTTTCTGGGGGATTTTGAAGGAGCTGGGCCTCTGAAGAAGAGAGGAATGAGCAGTCCTAGGTGTATCTTCACTTTTATCATCTTCAAGTGGAATTGAAGGTGTTGGTTATGTTTTTAATGGCCATGGTGATAAGTGAGCTCTGGACTCTGTCCAGTTCTCTAATGAGTCATTGTGGATATGCCCCTCCTACTCCTTAGCTGGGCCGGATCTTGTTTTTTCCATCCCTAGCATCTAGTACCATGCTGGGTATGGCAAGTGCTTGGGAGTGAGTGGCATATGTTCCATCGCTGTATTTGGGTGCTTTTCACAGCCTGCCTACTAAGATGAGGGTTCCTGACAAAGCAGAAAGAAAAGGAAATTATTAGCTGGGTATCCTTAGATTAGGTGTTTAGCGCTAAGGTCTGCAAATGGGAACAGTTTCATTGTGTGAAAATTCGATATCAGGGTGTTAAAGAGGTACCTAAAAGAGTAACTAGTATATACTGACTAGCTGATGACAGGCAAACCTTTCAATTCTCTCAGTATATTCCCTTATTTCTTTTTAAGGCTTATCTCTTTCATACAGTTGCTGGGAAACATCAGGATTTAAAATATATCTCTCCAGAAATTGTAAGTCATCTTTTTGGAGCCTTCTGCACATGTGGTATTTGAATCTTGTTTCTGACAGTCAAAGGTGATCTTTATCTTCCTGAATTTCTACAGATGGCATCTGTTTTGAATGGCAAGTTTGCCAGCCTCATTAAAGAGTTTGTTATTATTGACTGCCGGTACCCATATGAATATGAAGGAGGCCACATCAAGGTATGGGTTTTTTTTGTTGTTTTTTGTTTTTGTTTTTTTGTTAAAGGATTTACTTTATTTGAAAGGCAGAGTTGGAGAGAGAGAGGAAAAGACAGAGATTTTCCCATCTATGTATTCACTTCCCAGATGGCCGTAATGGCCAGGGCTGGGCTGGACCAAAGCTGTGAGCAAGGAGTGTCTTCCAGGTCTCCCATGTGGGTGCAGGGGCCCTGCTTTCCTAGACGCATTATAAGGGAGTTGGATCTGAAGTAGAGGAGTCAGGACTCCGACCAGTGCCCATATGGAATGCCAGCACTGCAGACGGTGGCTTAACTTGCTACGCCACAACACTGGTCCCAAGCGGTTGGTGGCAGGTGTCTTACTCCTGTGTAAGGAACAAATGTTGTCTGGTGTGTAGTACTTTTCCTTAAATTTTATTATTTTGGAATATTTGCATATATATGATGAGATATCCTGACGATATCATCCAAGTCTAAATTTGAAATTTATTTGTGTCATATGCCTTATATTCATAGCCTATAGGTAATTTAATGTACCTGTATTTTGAGTGCAATCCATCATGTGGGTCAAATGTACAATTTTCCACTTAGCATCATGGTGACACTGAAGTTTTAAATTTTGGATCTTCAGCATAGGGATGCTCAAGCTGTATTTTTTTCTTTAAGATTTATTTATTTATTGCAAAGGCAGTGTTACAGAGAGGCAGAGAGAGAGGTCTTCCATCCTCTGGTTTACTCCCCAGATGGTCGCAATGGCTGGAGGTGCACCAGCTAGGATATTCCTCTGGGTCTCCCATGCAAATGCAAGGGACCAAGAACTTGGGCCATTTTCTACTACTTTGCCAGGCCATAGCAGAGAGTTGGTTAAAAATTCCCAAATTTGCAAATACTACCCAGAAAGTGCACCATAGTTTTGTAACAGGGTTTGAGGCGCCTGTTTCCGATCCCCACGTGTATTGCTAAATGATGAATGTGTGTAGACATGTAGCTCTATTGTGATAGATACCAGATAGTCTACTGGGCTGTTGAGCCAGGAAGCCTGCAAAATCGCACAAAGTAGTCCCATGGACTCATTACATAATTACCTCAAGTTTGATACATGCAGTGCCAAGGGTCTCTGATGCCTCCACAGGGTGCAGTGAACTTGCACATGGAAGAAGACGTTGAAGACTTCTTGCTCAAGAAACCCATTGTGCCTACTGATGGCAAACGGGTCATCGTCGTGTTCCACTGCGAGTTTTCCTCAGAGAGAGGTCCCCGCATGTGAGTACTATGTGAAACTAGGCTCTGGGGCAGCGACCCCGTGATGTTTTCATGGGATGTGATGGTATATGGCTTTCCGTTGGAACATATTTTAGTATTTTAAGCATCCTTTTGGCAAAAGTACAAATTCATGAGTGACATTTTCCTGAATTCTTATCCATTTAGCAACTGATTTATTTCTTGAGTGACTTTTCTGTTAGGCTTAACCTAACAGTTTCAGTTTCAGTTGCACAAAGGATTTCAGCCTTCTCCAGTTCTGTCTGATGCTTAGTGGTGCCCATACAGTATTCTCCACAGATCTGGCCGTTCTAAAGAGCTTGGAAAAATCCATCATTGCAGAGGAGTGGGTCATGTTCACTTTGTTACCACTTGGGGGTAAAAAGAAAGGGCCATACAGCTGCTCATAGTTAGTTACCTGTGTCCATGCAAAATGGATTGCAAAGCCTGGAGCATTATGGGCACTGTAGAGGCAATAAAAATAGAGCAGTGCAGTAAAGCACTGCACAGTGAAGAGAGTAGCAAGGAGAAGTGACAGGACCGTGATGCAGCAGAGGTGCAGGTGGGGAAGAGTACTGTGAGATGATCACCAGAAGTGCTGAGAAACAGGGCAGATGGGGAGATAGGACTGAGGGTGCAATATCAACAAAGATGGTCCAACAGCAGCCATGTTTTTGTGCCTTGTTTTACTCTAAACTTTGCCAAAGTTCATGATCGCTCCTAAGGATGAGAACTTTGCCCTACATTTATATGGGTCAGGGTGTGTGTGTGTGTGTGTGGCAGGTGTGGAGAATGCAAGGGGAGGCTGGCTCAGCTGATACTGGAAAACCTGACTGGATGGGGGTCAGGTACTAGAACTGCTTGACTTGGAGAAAGGAAAGTTGGGAAAGGGACCACTTACTGAACAGGGCTCAATGGTCAGGAACTCAAAAGTCAGCACCAATTGTTTCCAGGAATTGGTGTAAGGTCTGGAAGACATGGAAGGAGTACTTAAGCCAAAAAGCTCTACTTTAGCTTTTCCTGCGTTGCCTTGTTTCTCTGCACTGGGAGAGCTCACCTTGCTCTGGCCTTCCTATTTATTAGGTGTCGGTATGTGAGAGAGCGAGATCGGCTTGGTAACGAGTACCCCAAACTCCATTACCCTGAGCTGTATGTCCTGAAAGGGGGCTACAAGGAATTCTTCTTGAAATGCCAGGTAAGACAGTGGAAAGCATGCCTCCTGCCCCTGTGCCAGACTAGTGGATCTTGCCGGGGGCCTGAGGACAAGGTGGTTATCTGCCCTATACAAAGAGGGCCCCTGGAGAACCAGCTGCCCAGGTCTGCATTGCTCTTTCAGCCTTGCAGCCCTGGGAAGGGAGGGAGCCAGATTGTGCATGTGAGCCAGGCATGCCCTAACCTCATCCCCTCCTGTCCCCAGTCTCACTGTGAGCCCCCCAGCTACCGACCAATGCACCATGAGGACTTTAAAGAAGACCTGAAGAAGTTCCGCACAAAGAGCCGGACCTGGGCAGGGGAGAAGAGCAAAAGGGAGATGTACAGTCGCCTGAAGAAGCTCTGAAGACGGTGGTGCATGCAACAGCAGCCTGAGCTCCCTCCGTTCCTCCTACTATCCCCTTTGGGCTGCAGACAAACTTGAGCAAAGGGGTCAGCTATGTGATATTTGGAGAGAAGGCCTGGGGCTTCCATTCCTTGAATCTGCTTCCCACACTCCGGAGGTTGGAGCCCCTAGGGCATTCTAGTGGCTGTGCCTGGTCTGTCACTGTAAGACGTCCTCCCTCCACGTCTGAACTGTGTCCCAAGGCTGTCACGGGCCATAGTGCAGTCTCCGCAAGCTGTCAGGCTGTTTTCTGGCTCGTCATCCTCCACAATTGCAAGAAGCAGCTGGGGCCTCAATGGACTCTGGTCTTCCTCATGAAGGGAGGGGCAGGGTAGAAAGAAGCAACGTGAACAGATATGTTGCTGGCCACATACCAAAGACAGACTGGGAAGAAAAGGTCTTCGTGGGACAACTGTATCTTTAATTTATTCAACTTCACCAATTATTTTATTTTTTTGTAACCGCTGGAGACTTTACTGCTTCATTAAGTCAAAATACTGCCATTCTAGGTAGGGTTTTTATCATCCCAGGGACTACCTCTGCTTTTAATTAAAAAAGAAAAGAAGGGAGTAAGAAAAGGCAAAGTCGTTGTGAGTCATGGGACAGAGAGCTAGGAGCTCTGTCACCCCCAGGAAGCACTGCCGTACTGGGGCTGCTGCTATTTAAATCCAAGGACTGAGTTACTGGTGGGTTGGGCACTGGACTCAGGCTTGGCTATAGGACATAAGCTACACCTCCCAGACCTACTTCTGGCCATTGAGATCTGTTGGCTGGGGAGGTCCCTGTTCTTCACCCCAGTTCCCTGTGGTGTTGGCTGGCATAGGAATCACCATTAGGAAAGCATTTCAGGCAGCTTTGGGCCACCCCCAAGTCAGTTCTGGAATGTAATGTAGGTGTCCCAGGGTGTTGGGGTGGAGTAGGGGATGGGTGGATCTCACCAACTGTCTCCCCTGGTTATCTTGATAACTCTTGGATAGCTTTTATTTTAATTTTTGAAAAATAGTCATGAGTCAAAAGAGTATCAAATCAGTGTTGGATGGGCCACCCAGATGTAGGGAGAGGGGCTGGGAGCCCTGGGCCTTTGGAGGGAGGGTGCTGGCATAGAGATGTCTGCATTGATTTTTTTCTCAGAAGGGAGTGTGGTGGATTTTGAAGGTAAAACTTTCTGGGTTTATCATGTTTTAATTTGAGGGACAGGGAGTGATGAATCATCACCAATTGCCCCCTTATCTAACTCTAAGGAAGTGGGGGGTCTCAAAGGATTCCCTCCTAGGGAGCTGGGGCTGCCTTGACTGATTCTACACAGGCCTGTTGGTGGCACCTGCTCCTCCCCACCCTCAGGTGCCAGCCTCCTCACCATCACTGTTCCTGTGGGGTATAACCGGGCTCTTCCTATCAAGTGTCAGCTTTCCCTCTTAACTTGTTCTGGGTAGAGAGGGAATCTGATACTGGAGATGACTGGTTGCTATATTATGGGTTTGAGTCGCTTTTGGATATAAAGGAAAGAGCATGTGGAGAGGAAGAAAGAGGGCCTCATCCTACACTTACTCAGACATACCATTTGGTCTTTTTAAGGATTCTGTTGGTTACATGCCTGAAGAGGGAGGGGGGTTGGCCTTCAAACTGTACCAACTTTGTTAACCAACTATTGCAGGCTCTGAAAAAATAAAAATGATCTTGAACCCATACTCTACTTTGTCCTTGATATATTTAAATGCATCTACATTTTCCTGGGACTACACTTAACTAAAACTGTGACTGAGGCAAGAAGATAAGGGATCCAGGGATGGCTGGAAAAACCTCTCTGCTATTTTTGAATTGATAAGCTTGTGAATTGGTTGGCAAGATTAAATGGGTACTTAAAAGCTAGCCTGGGGGCAGGTGCTGTGAAACAGTAGGTTAATCCTCGGCCTGCACTGACAGCAAATCATGGGTGCTGCTTCGAGTCCTGGCTGCTCCACTTCCGATCCAGCTCTCTGCTGTGGCCTAGGAAAGCAGTGGTGGGCCCCTGTACCCACATGGGATACCCAGAAGAAGCTCCTGGCTCCTGGCCTTGGGTAGGCCCAACTCCAGCTGTTGAGGCCATCTGGGGAGTGAACCAGCAGATGGAAGACCCTTCTGTCTCTCCCTATCACTGTAACACTACCTCACAAATAAATGAAAAAAAAAAAAAGCTAGGCTGAACTGATGTCATTTCTTCACAAGGCCCATTAGTTTAATAGGACAGCAGGACAATAAGAGTTTTTGTTGTGCTCTGCAGTGGGTAGAAACAGGAGAGAGATTTGTCAATCACATGAAATTTTACAAGTGATGCAGGGCCAGCACCGTGGCTCACTTGGTTAATCTGCCTGCGGCGCCGGGTTCTAATCCCGGTTGCTCCTCTTCCAGTCTAGCTCTCTGCTGTGGCCTAGGGAGGGCAGTGGAGGATGGCCCGAGCATTTGGGCCCTGCACCCACATGAGAGAACAGGAGGAAGCACCTGGCTCCTGGCTGCAGATTGGTGCAGATCGCTGTGGCAGCCATTTGGGGAATGAACCAACAAAAGGAAGACCTTTCTTTGGCCAAAATGTGTAATGGCTGGAGTCTTGCAGAATAGAGTGATGCCTTGGATAGAAGAAACTTGTTTTTTATATAGATGTAGAAAGACTAGTAGTTCAAACGTGCTGGATAACATTTTAAATCTCAAACACAAGTGTTGATCTGAAATATTTCCCACATAAGCTCCATTTAGACACTTGTCTTTCCATCTGATTTCCATCTATATAGAGCCATCACCGCTGCCTCTCAGAGTTGGCATTAGCAGGAAGCTGGAATCAGGAGCCACAACCAGGGATCCAACCCAGGTACTCCATTGTGGGACATGGGTATCCTAAATGGCATTTTAACTACTAGGCCAAAATGCCTGCCTCCTCCCCATTTTTTTTCTTTAAATGTATGAAGAGAAAAATCCTCTGTGATACCAGTCTCCAGTGTCACTGACATTGTGTTTACATGTTGTGAAGGACTGTTAGAGTAGATAGCATATCTATGGTACTGCATTGGGTTTATATTACACTCCAAGTCTTCCCCATCTAGCACCCCATTTCCTCTTATCCCTTGCAGAGACCATATCCAAGCACCCTCTCATCCTCCTAGTCACTTTATTTTCACATTGTATTTCTGAGAGTGTACAGACAATACAGACATAGAGATGATTTTCAATGGCATGGGAAATTACTTGGCTAAACCCTGACTTATTTGAACCCATCCCATACTACAGTACCTTCTCAAAAAACAAACTCCTTATTCCTAATGAGAAGATTCAAGCCTTGAATAATCAGACAACAGAAGCTTTACTTTTCATGGAGGAAATAGCCAAATATCTACTTGTAATCAATATGTATACATATTTAAAAGCACATATTTCTGAGTTGTACTACTTTCTTTGAACTCATGTTAAAATATGTGAGATGACATAGTGCCATGCTAGTCATGTATGGAAAACAATCCAAAGCCCAAGTACCCATTCCTGTAGTGAGGCTTTTCTTAATGTCATAGAAGTGTATATTTATGGGTTCTGTTAAGATACTTCATCTTTTTAAATCATGGAGAACTTCAGACATGTAAAAGTAAGTAAAATAATGAGCCCCCCTCCCCTTTTTTTGCCCATTAGACGGCTTCAGCATCTATTCATAGCCAGTCTTACTGCTTCTTTACCTCACCCCAGCTTGCTTTGCTTTTTCCCTGGATTGTTGCAAAAACCAGCTGGCTTCCTGTTTGACCTGTACCTGCTACAATCAACTTGCTGAAATGAATAGTTAGGTCAACCAATTCTTGCTTGAGAATTTGATTGTTCTTTGTTGCCTATAAAAATGAAATCTGAATTCTTTAGCTCATGTGCTCACGTCAGCCTTATCCTGTGTTCATTTTATGCCCCAATAACAGGGCAAGATTCTGTCTCTAGAATGCTTCCTGCCTTCTGCACCTTGCTTGTTACAGCTGGAAGCCTGTCATGCGGACAGTTTAGTCAATGCATAGGAAAACTTGGGTACAGACAACACCCACAGTCAAGGGTGGGTTATCTCTGGAAACTTTGGACACGACAACATATTTAAAAATCTAGGGGCAACTATTACATGTAAGATGTGATCTCCTGGCTCAGATAAAGATATTTAAAATATGAAAAAATGTATAAGAAGTAGTCCAACACTCATATTCCACATGCCAGCCTAGAAATAAAGAGCAGAGCTGAAGGCCCCTGATTTGATCACAAACTCTCCAGACAACCCCACCCCCACCCCATCACAAGATAACCATATTCTTCCCTGACGTGATCTTTTAAGGAAATACAGAAATGATTTTTGGTTTTAAAACTAGTGAATACCTTGGCATTCATCTGCAACTCACTTTGACTCCTTTGAGTCTCAAACTAAGGACACCTGCTTCAGGAAGGCACAGCCTAACTCAGCAGTGACAAATAGGCCACACCTCCTCTCCTGCAGAGGAAACGAAGTCACTTCTCCCTCTAAGTCCACTCCTGGTGGTTAACAGGAGCCAATGGAACTAGACACTTCCTGTGGCCACTATGTCCCAACAGTCTGGCTCTGGTATTAGGATGACACTTTAGATACCCCAATTCCCACTTTAGATCTATCTACTAGGACTACAGAGCTGAGAAGTCTGCAAGCCCCAGGAATCTGTGACGGCAGGACTTTTCAGATTCAGCAGCCCTGGGATGAGGCCGGGGATTCTGCATTTCTAACAAGCTCTGAGTGCTGCTGATCTTTAGACCACTCTTTGAACAACCAGCCTTAAGAACGGAACAAAGTAGGACAATTGGTACAACAGTTAAAGATGCCTCTTGGTTCACCTGCCTCCCATTTCAGTTCAAGTCCCAGTCCTGCCCCTAACTCCAGCTTCCTGCTAATGCATACCCTGGGAGGCAGCAGGTGATGGCTCAAGTGGTTGGGTCTCTGCTGCCCATGTGGGAGGCCTGGATTGAGTTCCTGGCTCCTGGCATTTGAAGGAGTGAACCAGTAAAAGGAGCAGGGGGGTCAGGACTGTCACAGAGGGTAGAAAGGGTGGCTGCTGGCTGAGGAACGAAGCAGGCAGGCAGGGCAGAAGCTGCCGGCCTGGGAGGGAAGGATGTCAGGCCCTGGGAGCTGGTGATGTGGTAGAAGGAGTAAAGGAGACAAATGGGATGGATCCAGGTTGGACATTGCTCCTCAGAGCAAGAAATGAGGAAATAGCCAAAAGGCCCAAAATGAGGAACTTTTTGATAGCTGGCCTGTATTTTCCACACAGGACAAAAAGAGGCTCTGGAACTATTTCAAGCTAAAGGAGACTCAGACATGACAACTAACTGAATTATGGGAGCAAATCTAAAAGTGCTATTAAGGACATTTTAGGGACAATTGACAAGATTGAAATATGGAATATTGATTAGATAAGAATGTTATTTCAGTTTCTCAAATTTGATAACCATACTGCAGTTATGTATGAGAATATGCTCGTTCTAAGGAAATACGAAAAAATGATAGGTTAAAGACTGTGGTTAAAGACCAATGGTGCCGGCACCACGGCTCACTAGGCTAATCCTCCGCCTGCGGCGCCAGCACACCAGGTTCTAGTCCTGGTCAGGGCGCCAGATTCTGTCCCGGTTGCCCCTCTTCCAGGCCAGCTCTCTGCTGTGGCCTGGGAGTGCAGTGGAGGATGGCCCATAGGAGACCAGGAGAAGCACCTGGCTCCTGCCATCGGATCAGTGCGGTGCGCTGGCCGCAGCGTGCCAGCCACAGCGCGCCAGCCACAGCGGCCATTGGAGGGTGAACTAACGGCAAAAGGAAGATCTTTCTCTCTCTCTCTCTCTCACTGTCCACTCTGCCTGTCAAAATAAATAAATAAATATTAAAAAAAAAAAAAAGACCAATGGTTTCATGGAAGAAACTGTGTGTGTGTGAGAGAGAAAGAGAAAAGAAAAAGGTAAAGCATGGGGCCAGTGCTGTGGTGCAGCGAGTTAACGCCCTGGCCTGAAGTGCCAGCATCCCATGTGGGTGCCAGTTTGAGACCTTGCTCCTCCACTTCTGATACCTGGTGCTCCACTTCTGATCCAGCTCTCTGCTGTGGCCTGGGAAAGCAGTGGAGGATGGCCCAAGTTCTTCGGCTCCTAACCCACATGGGAGACCTGGAGGAAGCTCCTGGCTCCTGGCTTCAGAGCGGTGTATCTCTGGTCATTGCGGCCAATTGGGGAGTGAACCAGAGGATGGAAGACCTCTCTCTCTCTCTCTCTCTCTCTGTAACTCTGACTTTCAAATAAAAAAATAAATCTATAAAAAAAAGGTGAGGCAGAATTTTTTTTTTTTAATTTGACAGGTAGAGTTATAGACAGTGAGAAAGAGAGACAGAGAGAAAGGTCTTCCTTCCGTTGTTTCACCCCACAGATGACCGCTACAGCCAGCACTGTGCCAATCTGAAGGCAGGAGCCAGGCACTTCCTCCTGGTCTCCCATGCAGGTGCAGGCCCCAAGCACTTGGGCCATCCTCCACTGCCTTCCTGGGCCACAGCAGAGAGCTGGCCTGGAAGAGGAGCAACCGGGACTAGAACCCAGAGCCCATATGGGATGCCGGTGCCGCAGGTGGGGGAGGATTAACCAAGTGAGCCATGGCGCTGGCCCCTTTTTAAAAAAAGATTTATTTTATTTATTTGAAAGACAGAATTATGGGAAGGAGGGGAGTCTTCCATCCGCTGGTTCACTCCCCAGATGGCCGCAGCGGCTGGAGCTGCACCGATCCGAATCCAGGAGCCAGGAGCCTCCTCTGGGTCTTTCATGTGGGTGCAGGGGCCCAAGGACTATCCTCTACTGGTATCCCAAGCTGGATCAGAAGAGGAGCATCCAGGACAAGAACCGGTGTCCATATGGGATGCTGGAGCTTCAGGCCAGGGCTTTAACCTGCTGCGCCACAGCGCCAGCCCCCAGAATGTTAAAAAGTTAAAATTTCATAACTTTTGGCAAAAGGTACAAGGGATTTTTTTGTCTTATTCTTGCAACTTTTCTCTAAGCTTGAAATTATTTCCAAAGAAAACATTCTAAAAGGAAGGGCTGTGGTGCTGAGTAGACAGGACAGATTTGGGCAGTGGATTATCTGGATGTTGGATGATCAGAGGATGCGTGTTTCAAATAATTATCCAGGCTAGTAACAGTGACTTGTCCCAAGCATTCAAATGGCAGTTGAAGAAACCAGGTGTAGAGGGAGGCCTGGCGTGAGGACCCAGGAAAGCAGAGAGAGAGGCTGGAGAAGTAGACACTGAAGACTGGGCAGGAAGAGGAAAAGAGAGTGGGGCCAGAGGTCTTGAGCCACAGAAACTCGGATCCATCACCTTGGAGACAAAGGCTGAAGGAAGTGGCAGGGGTGCAACATGGAGGGGAGGCAGAGGCAGTGGAGGGGCAAGCTGGGTAGCCACAGGCCATTCTCAGCTTTCTTGTGACTGAAACCTGTCAAGGGGCTTGGAGTGGGGATTACTTTGATGATTCTAAGACCTTGGTCACTCTTTTCAAACGATGACTATGAAAAGCCCAATGCACAGCCCCCTGGTGACACCCTCAGGGCAGGGGAGGCAGTCCCTTCCGGGGAGAGACGGTGTAGCCGCTTTTTAGGCAAAGTCAAATCTGTCTCGAACCACCACCCAGTTTTCCTTTGTCCTCTCATTTTGCTCATGGCCACAGTAAGCCACCAGATGGCGGTGGTGCCCCGGGTCAGTCTCCTGAGGCCTCTGCATTCCCTTCAGCTCTGCTACCGCAAAACCACTAACTGGCAGGAGCTGGAAGCTATTAGCCCCCACCCCTTCCCTGCCCTGGCCCCCAGCTGCATTTTATGGCACCTTGCCTGCCCTGAGTGCGGGCAGTTCCCAATGACCTAGCCCAAGCTTGGGTTTCATTGCCACAATGCAAGGTCAGCAAAAGGAAGAGGGGCGGTTTGGATGCTTATTTTCTATTTTTAATAAGTGCATCAATGTAGTCAGTGGAAAACATCTGATCTTTGTTGAGTTACATCTAATTCATGGTGTATTTAGAATGGCACAGAGTGGAGTCAATCTCAACGTTTTCAATGCCTAACCCTTTCCCCAGTGGGGTGGCCATGACCACTTGCTAGGCTCTCATCAAGAAATATGAAGGCTTACATTCTAATTCTGGCTCTGTCTCTAGCCAGCTGTGTGACCCTGAGCAGAACACTTCACTGCTCTGGATCTCAGAGGTCTCATGTGTAAAGGATGGCTTGGGCAGTACCCCCTCCCATCCCCGCACACATGTCCTTCCAGGCCGCATTACCTTTGCTGAATCTGGTGAGAAATGCCCTTCTTTTTCTGTAGAGCCCTTATCCACCTTGTAAAAATAATTGTTGAGGGGCCATCACTGTGGCGCAGAGAGTTAACACCCTGGCCTGAAGCGCCGGCATCCCGGGAGACCGGGAAGAAGCTCCTGGCTCCTGGCTTCAGATCGGCGCAGCTCCGGCCGTTGCAGCCATCTGGGGAGTAAACCAAAGGATGGAAGACCTTTCTCTCTGTCTCTACCTCTCTCAGTAACTCTTTCAAGTAAATTAAATAAATCTTTAAAAAAAATTGTTGCAATATAACAGTTGATAGGTTAAACTACAGCTTAGATCCAACTGAAGACAGAATTAATCCACTGGAGAAATCTGTTAAAAAATTATTTGGAATACAATAGTGAGACATAAACTTATACTTACCAGGGAAAGTGTGAGAGAGATGGAAAGAAACAGAACGTGATGAGAAGTTCTAAGTACATCAAATTCAAGTCCCAGAAGGACAGAATAGAGAGAGAATGAAGGAAAGGCAATTGTTTTTAAGACTTTTTTTTTTTTTTTTTTTTTAATTTTGAGAGGCAAAGAGACAAATACACAGAGTGTGCTCCCATCAGCTCTCCAAACGTCTGCAATGGCCAGAGCTAGGCGGTGTTGAAGCCAGTAGCTGGGAACTTAATCCAGATCCCCCATGTGGGTGGAAGGAACCTCCCACAGTCTGCTCTAGCAGGAAGCTGGATTCAGGAGCCAGAGCTGAGAATTGAACCCAGTAGGCACTCTGATGCGGATCATGAGCATATTTCTTTCTTCCTTTCTTTCTCTTTCTTTCTTTGTTAAAAGATTTATTTATTTATTGAAAGGCAGAGTTACAGAGAGGCAGAGAGGTCGAGAGAGAGAGAGAGAGAGAGAGAGGTCTTCCATCTGCTAGTTCATGCCCCAAATGGCCAAAATGGCCAGAGCTGGGCTGATCCAAAGCCAGGAGCCAGGAGCTTCTTCAGGGTCTCCTATGCAGGAGCAAGAGCCCAAGGACTTGGGACATCTTCCACTGGATCAGAAGTGGAGCAACCGGGTCTCAAACCAGAGCCCATATGGGATGCCAGCACTGCAGGTGGTAGCTTTACCCACTATGCCACAGTGCCAGCCCCTCGTGAGTATCTTTTTTTTTTTTTTTTTTTTTTAAGATTTATCTATTTGAAAAGCCAGAGTTACACAGAGAGAGGAGAGGCAGAGAGAGAGGTCTTCCATCCGATGATTCACTCCCCAGTCAGCTGCAACGGCTGGAGCTGTGCCGATCTGAAACCAGGAGCCAGGAGCCCCTTCTGGGTCTCCCACACAGATGCAGGGGCCCAAGGACTTGGGCCATCTGCTACTGCTTTCCCAGGCCAGGGTGTGAACCCACTGCACCACAGCGCCAGCTCCCCATCATGAGCATCTTAACCAATGTCTTTAACCATTAGGCCAAACACCAACTCCGGAAAGACAATTTTTTAAAAAAGATTTATTTATGTATGTATGTATTTAAAAAGCAGAGTTAGAGAGACAGAGGCAGAGAGAAAGAGATCTTCCATCCACTGGTTCACTTCCCAAATGGCTGCAATGGCTGGAGCTGGACTGATCCGAAGCCAGGAGCCAGGAGCTTTTCTTCCAAGTCTCCACGCGGTCTCCATGGGCCATCTTCTGCTGCCTTCCCAGGCTATAACAGAGAGCTGGATCAGAAGTGGAGCATCCGAGACTCAAACCAGCACCCATATGGGAGGCCAGCACTGTAGGCTGCAGCTTTATCTGCTATGCCACAGCAACGACCCCCCAAGACAATTTTTTAAAAAAGATTTATTTCCTCTATTTGAAAAGAAGAGTTACAGAGAGAGGGGGAGAGACAGAAAAATCCTCCTTCTGCTACAGTTTACTTCCCAAATGGCCACAACAGCTAGGGCTAGGCCAGGCTGCAAATCCATCCAGATCTCCCAAGTGGTGGGAGGGAAATAGGCACTTGGGTCATCTTCCACTGCTTTCCCAGGCACATTAGCAGTGAGCTAGATTAGAAGTGGAGCAATCGGGTCTTGACTGGGCACTCATATGGGATACTGGTGCCATAGGCAGAGGCTTAATCTACTATGGCACAAAGCCAGCCCCAAGCATCCTTTCTTTAAAAATTGCTATTAGGGGGAGGGGCAACATTTGTGGTTCAGTGAGTTAAGCCACTGCCTGCAACACCAGCATCCCATATCAGAGTATGGATTCAAGTCCTGGCAGCTCCATGTTTCATCAGGCTCCCTGCTAATGCACATGAGAAGGCAGCGGATGATGGCTCAAGTCTTTGAGCCCCTATTACCCATGTAGGAGTCCCAGATGGAGTTCCAGGCTCTTGGCTTCGGCTTGGCCCAGTTCCGGCCATTGTGGTCATTTGGTCTAACAATTAAGATGCCTGCATCCCATATGGGAATGCCTAGGTTAAATGCTTGCCTCTGACTCCTGACTCAAGTTTCCTGCTAATAGAGACCCTGGGAGATAGGGGTAATGGTTCAAGAATTTGGGTTAATTCAAGTAATAGAGAACTTATGTGTGGAAGATCTAGACAGGGTCCCAGACTCCTGACTTCAGCCCTACATGTTACAGGCATTTGAAGAGTGAACCAGTGGATAGGAGTTCTCTCTAAGATTTATTTTATTTATTTATTTGAAAAGCAGAGTGATGTGCTCACTTTGGCAGCACATATACTAAAATTGGAATGATACAGAGATTAAAAAAAAAAAGATACAGAGATTAGCATGGCCCCTGTGCAGGGATGGTATGCAAATTTGTGAAGCATTTCATATTTTTCCCACAAAAAGATCCATGAACAAAAAGCCAAGTCTTGTCAAGTAGGATAGAAAAGCAAATATAAGGAAGAAATAATTGAGAAGATGCAAGAATAAAATCATCGTATATATACAGCTTTCATTGAAAACTGCTGAAATAAAAAGAAAAGCAGAGTGAGAGACAGAGAGAGAGAGAGAGAAACAGATCTTCCATCTGATGGTTCATTTCCCAGAGGACTGCAATGGCTGGGACTGAGCTGGGGCAGGCTAAAGCCAGGAGCCTGGAACTCCATCTGGGTCTCCCATATGTGAGGCAGGGGTCCAGACCCTTGGGACATCTTCTGCTGTTTTCCCAGGTGCATTAGTAGGGAGATAGATCAGCAGCGGAGCAGTGTGGCTGACTTTGTGGTCTAACCAGTAGGGCTGCCACTTGTGACGCTGCGGCATCCCATACAGGTGCCAGTTGGGAGTCCCAGCTGGCTGCTCCACTTTGATCCAGCTCCCTGCTATTGTTCCTGGAAAAGCAGCAGAAGATGGCCCAAATTCTTGAGCCTATGCACCCATATGGGAGACATGGATAAAACTCTTGATTCTTGGCTTTGGCCTGATCCAGCCCTGGTCATTGCAGCCATTTGGGGAGCGAACCAGAGGATGGAAGATTCTTTCTCTCTGTCTCTCCCTCTCTCTCCGTAACTGTGCCTTTCAAATTAAATAAATAAATAAATCTTTTTAAAAAGAAAGAATTAGAGAGAGTGAGATAAACAGAAGAATCTTTCATCTACTGGTTCACTCACCAAGTGGCCACAATGGCCAGGGCTGGGCCAACCCAAAGCCAGGAGCCAGAAGCTTCATCTAGGTCTCCCATGTGAGTGGCAAGGGCCCAAGCACTTGGACCATCCTCCTCTGCTTTCCAAGGGGCCTTAGCTGGGAGCTGGATTGGAAGTGGAACAGACAGGAGTCAAACTGACGCACATATGGGATGCTGGCGTCACACATGGCAGCTTAACCTGCCATGCCACAGTTCCGACCCCTACTCAGAGCCCTTGACCTACCAGCATACATCCCAGATTTCAGGAAAGGATAGAGCATTTTCCAGACCTGTTTGTCCACAGAGCCTTTTTTTCATGGAGACTCTCATGAGACTTGAGAAATGACAGTTTCTCTCCATGTGGCTATTCTCACTTGATTCTCACTGGATGGAATTTGTCCCCATTTTATAGAAGAGAACACCCACACTCACGGAAGTGGGTAAGTCTGTGGCCACTTACTCAGCTAACAAACAGCAAAAGTGGGAGTAGATGTTTGGGCTTCAGATTTCAAGTCCAAGACTCTTTCCTGACCTTTCACTTCTAAATTACTTTCTAAGCACACAGCTGAGCTTACCTCTTGGCGCTAGGCAGACCAGTGGGGAGTTGGAATGGGACGTTGCAGGGCACCATCCGTGCAAAGCTTTGAAGTCTGTGACTATGCCAAAGCTGTGTCTGTGTCAGATTCTCCAGGCTTCAGCCCAGTAACTTCTGCTCCACCCAGTGAGAAACCCAAGGACCGAACTTCTGCCCTAGCCCCTTTCTGCTCCCTGTCAAGCCCAGGCTCTGGCTGCAGGAAGGTGAATGTGATAGGGAGATTGTCTGTTCAGTGGAGTTCCCAGGAAAAGCAGGGTGAGGAAACATCCTGGGGTCTGAGCCCCTGATGGCACAGGAGGTAGAGGGGGTGAGGCCCCCAGGAAAGAGTCTGGAAGACGGACATCTTCCAGGGTCTGATCCATTGTCTCCTTTCACAAGATGCTGAATCCAGCCCCATGAGGAACACAGGGTCCTTGAGCAGATGGGAAATTATTCTGTAACACCCTTTACTGATTTTGTCTTCTTTTCCTGTTAGAAGCACTTTTTTTAAGGTTTCATTTATTTATTTGAAAGGCAGAGTGACAGAGAGACAGAAAAGAGAGATAGAGAAATCTTCCATCCACAGTTCACTCCCCAAATGGCAACAACTGTCAGAGCTGGGCTGATCCAGAGCCAGGAACCAGGAGCCAGGAGCTTCTTATGTGTGGGTGCAGGGGCCCAAGCACGTGGGCTGTCTTCCACTATTGTCCCAGGCACACTAGCAGGGAGCTGAATCAGAAGTGGAGCTGTCAGGACTAGAACCGGTGCCCATATGGGATGCCAGCACCACAGGCAGCAACTTCACCTGCTATGCCGTAGCGCTGGCCCCTAGAAGCACTTTCACGCTGACCATTTCTTCCCCTAACACAAAAGCTGAACAAGACAGAGGAATGAGCAGAGGTCTGGGTCAGGCCTCCCCTCTCTGGCCTTCAGTTCCAAATTTTGGATTCAGCTTCTAGAGCCGAGAAGTCATCTCTAGTTGCTTCCAACACTGGATTCCCTGAAGAGTTCATTTCCTAATTTGTGGCAACAAAACCCTACTTGCCATCTCTTTTCTGGCTTCACCGAACTGGCAGTTTCAGAGAAAATGGGAGAGCCTGGGACCACTTGATTTATGTCTGAAGAGAGAGAAATGGTCTGTGTCTGGGCAGAAGACACCTCCTAGTGACTCAGTCCCTGGACATTGTGTCTTCCCTTTGTGCCAGCCGGGCATGCAAAGGCATTTTTTCCTCCTGAGCCCCAGTTCTAGAAGAGATAATGTTGTGATTCAGCTGCAGTCCAGTCTGGGCTCTTCTGAGCTTGGGAGACACCCTGTCTCTCCTCTACTCTCTGCCCCACGCCTACCTGTACCTGGAGGGCAAGGGTGGCAGGGCTGATGGAAGCTGAGGCACCTCACCTGCCTGGCATTTGCCAGCACCCAAACAGCAGGGTGTGTAGAAGGAAGAATGACGTGCCCTGGCAGCTGCCAGCTCGGCAGAGAAGATGGCCCAGCGGGGCTGAGACAGGGTGCGGCTGCTGGTCTGGGAGCTCGGAGGCCTGCCCAGACATCTGGCTGGCTCAGGAGGGCCAGGTGTGTGGGCTGACCCAAAGCACAGTCCCCGAGCGCCTCGTGAGTGCAGGATTTGCTGAGCGATTGAGCGGATGAGGCACTGGGTGGGTAGAAATGTCAGACTCATTATGCCTAAAACACGGGGAAATAGCAGGGTGGTTTGAGATTTAAAAGACTTAATACATATAAGGGACTTAGCGCAGTTCCAGTAAGTACTCAAAAATCCCAAGTATGATAATTCTAAGTCCAGCACTAGGGCAGGGCCAGCTCTGGGTGTGATCTGCCTATTGTCCTCCGTGTAACTCCAAAAAGGCAGACCAAAAATTAAGATAGCAACAGACATCATCTCACCTGAATCCTCATGAAATTCTACGGGGTAGACACCATTCTGGAACCCATTTTGCAGATGGACATGTCTATGGAGGGCTATGAGTCACCACACATAACCAGCTGAGGCTGAGGCAGGAAGTGACCGCCCAGCTGCGGGCCTGGTCCCTACGGCATCTCAGGGAAAGCTGGTTCTTCCATTGGGCTTTCCACCCTCCACCCTTTCCTGCCACCCACCACCGGGTCAGAGCAGCCAGCTGAGGCAGGTGTGAGCACCACCTTTTGAGGAAGATTAACAAGGTCCCAAGAGGTGATAGGCAGAGCCAGGAGCTGACAGTCTTCCATTCTGAGTGACCTTTGCAGGTGGCCTACACAGACTCTAATCTCATCCAAGCCCAACTCCAACCCCAGCCCTACACTTGCCCCTCCCTCCCTAGATCAGTCATCCAGGCCTCTCTACCCGTAAGAGGTCTCTCTTCAGTGACTCCCTGCCCTGGGAGCCCTCCAAGAATCACCCTAACCCTGGAAGTGGACAGACTCTTTTTGTTTTCCATGTGACACTGGTCAGCCAGATACAGTCTGAGGGGTACTTCCCAAAGGCACTGGCCAAACCCAAGATACAACCAAAAGAACCATTTACAGAAACCATGATACAACAGCGCTTTCCAAGCCTCTCCCCCGCCAGGCACACAGGCACGTGGGCCCTCCCACTGAAGAGCCATAGTCAGCGCGGGGAGGGGCAAGTTCCTCAATAGGTGCCTCATATAAGTTGTTAAGTGTTGTGACCTTGAGCAGGGATTCAGTGGCCCAGAAAGGGGCTCCAGGTGTCAAATGTTGAGGGCAGAAGGGAGAGCACTTTAATAGGCTATTACTTGCTTTTAACCACCTAAGGGCATCCTCTCCTTCAGAGACTGGTATAGTTTGTCCCTGTCCTGCTGCCTGCTCACATGGGGCGCGTGCTGGGAGAGGCCAGGGCTGATGTCCCCATGTAGAAAATGCACACGTTGGAGGGGCAGGGGACAAGAGGGGGACACGGGCAGCATTGTAGTATAGCTGGTAAAGCTATTGCCTGCAATGATGGCATCCCATATAGGCACCAGTTCATGTCCCAGCTGCCCCACTTCTGGTCCAGCTCCCTGCTAATGGCCTGGGAAGAGCATCAGAGGATGGCCCAAGTGCTTTGGCCCCTGCCTCTGATATGGGAGACCTGGAAGAAGCTCCTGGCTGCTGGTTTTGGCCTGGCCCAGCCCTGGCTGTTGGCAGCCATCTGGGGATAACCAGTAGATCTAAGATCTCTTTCTCTTTCTCTCTCTCTCTCTCTCTCTCTGTAACTCTGATTTTCAAAACTTTAAAAAAAAATCACACACATGATGTGATACAGAGCAAATTGTTCATGAAGCAGTTGGGCCCAAAGTAGTCACTCCATACACAGCTTTGTTCCCAACACAAATGCTTATTTCCTTTCCCAAAGCAAAACTTCTTACCCTCCCAAGCTGTTTAGTTTCTGTCTGAAGGTCGTGGCAAGGTCTCATGTTCCGTTTTGCCCTGCTGGCCTTTCCTGTCTCACTTCCTGCCTCCCTGGTCATCTTCCAGTCCAACCAAACTTCTCAGCAGTCCTCAGCAATGTGGACTGTTCTGTGTCCCTGCATGTGCTGTTCCCTTGTGTGCAACGCCATGCCCTGCCCTTCGTCACACTGCACACACCTGCCAATCTTTGTGCCCACTTTAGTCCTCCAAGACTTTCTCACATTGCCCTGGATGGTGTGGTTCTGACTTCCTCTGCTCTCTGGAGCTTGCCCATACAATTATCCTGGGCTGTAGCATAACTGTTATTTCTTATTTTTGCTTTTTTTCTTTGCTTCTGGCTCTCCCTACTCTTAGTGGAATTCACCTTAGAGAAACTGAGGTTGATACAGGTGTTGTGCACTTTTTAGGGTGTTAGAGTATGGGGAACAGGATGGACCCCAGAACCCACAGCTCAGCTGGGCTCTGGAGTGGTCAATATTGGGTCCAATGATTCCTCTCCAAGTTGGTATCAGGTGGGAGCCACATCCTGCCTGTAAGTTTGAGGCTCCCACTGTACCTGGGAGTGGCTGGCTCTCCCTGTGACTCCTACCCATGCACTTGGGCAGGGCAAAGCCAGGAGGCTGTATGTCTCCGTGCCTATGTAGGGTGAGGCTGCCTGGCTAGGGTCATCTCGAAGGCCTCCTTGGCCATAAATCTGTTTAAGCAACCTGGGCCATCAGAAGTTTTACATCCTGACTCTGGGCCCCCACAGGTGTGTTTAGACCTTGCTGGAAGGAATACTCACTCTTGCCTCTAATGGGTATGGGTATACACACTCGCCTAGAGTCTGGTCAGGACATGGTGCATCTGATGTTCTCTTTGGCCTCCTAGAACCTGTGAGCGCTCTCCTATAATGGGCTTTCGTCCACTTGGAGTCTCACCTGCCCCAGGCAGAAGGAAGACCTTCACTCCTTTACTTTCTTAGCCTGTTTATAGCTGGGATACCACCTGGGCCCTGGGCCCTGGGCCCTGGTCCATTATTGGCAACTTAGAACCCAGATGGACATCAGCGTCATTCGATTGCCGTATCTTGCTCTGGGCAGGCTCCAGGACCATGGGCATGAGTCAGAACTGCCCCTGGCCCCCAGGATCCCACAAGGGAAGAAGGAACCATGAACTAAGGACCTCTGGAGAGGGGCAGTATCCGCTGTTCCCACAACACCCAGAGTGCAAATTTGCAGAGAGGAATCTGTGTTACTCATTTATTCATTACCCCATCCTTCAGGCAGTGAGGTGTCCTGGATTTCATGTCAGAAGACCCGAGTTTGACTCTGGTGGTTCCACTTTGTTAGTACTTTGGGCAAATCAGCACAACCTCAGAACCTCTGTTTTTTTTTTTTTTTTTTTTTTTTTTTTTTTTTTTTTTTGACAGGCAGAGTGGACCGTGAGAGAGAGAGACAGAAAGAAAGGTCTTCCTTTGCCGTTGGTTCACCCTCCAATGGCCGCCACGGCCGGCGCGCTGCGGCCGGCGCACCGCGCTGATCCAATGGCAGGAGCCAGGAGCCAGGTGCTTCTCCTGGTGTCCCATGGGGTGCAGGGCCCAAGCACTTGGGCCATCCTCCACTGCACTCCCTGGCCACAGCAGAGAGCTGGCCTGGAAGAGGGGCAACTGGGACAGAATCCGGCGCCCCGACCGGGACTAGAACCCGGTGTGCCGGTGCCGCTAGGCGGAGGATTAGCCTAGTGAGCCGCGGCGCTGGTCAGAACCTCTGTTTTCTTATCCCTGCCTTGAAGGATGTAGGAGGGCAGGAAATGCCCAGTACAGAGACTGAAAAGCACTGGAGCACCATACAAATTTTCATTTTTGTTATTTTTTTGTGCATGTCATGGGTCTCTGCACACTGTTAGCACTTGGAAGTTCCTAATGAGTGGATGACTGAACAAATCAATGGATGAATGAGTGAATGGTAGACTAAGAGATCTTCCATGTGCTGGTTCACTCCCCCAGATGGCTGCAGTGGGCAGGGCTGGGCCACACTGAAGCCGGGAGCCAAGAGCTTCTTCCGGGTCTCCCACATGGATGGCAGGGGCCCAAGGACTTGGGCCATCTTCCACTGCTTTCCTAGGCCATTAGCAGGGAGCTGGATCACAAGTGGAGCATCCAGGACATGAACTGGCTCCCATATGGGATGCCGGTACTGCAGGCAGCAGCTTAACCCACTGCACCACAGTGCTAGCCCCAAATAAATATATTTTAAAAAGCAGAGGGAAACCCAAGTGGCAGTTTCTGGGAGGCTGTTTCCCTGAAAGGGTTCTTATTCCCTCCCTCTCCAGAGCTGGGAACATATGCTTCCTTGCTCCCAGAATTCCTCTGCCCTGAGTAGCCCCTGCAGCCCCTCTGAGTTTCCATACCAGATTCACCCCACTATTCTGTTCCTGTTGCCTCAGCCGTCCCAGGAGGCAGGCAGAGAGCCTGAGATCACTATTGGCCCATGTCTGCGTGGCAGTGCAAGCCCAGGTCTTGGCTATCTGTGGCCAGAACCTGCTTTATCAATGGTGTGGCCTGGGATCTGAGCTCAGACACTACCTAGACATGAGAGATGTTCACTGGAACTAGAGAGGAACTGGCCCCTTGCTTGGGGCAAGGGATCTTTGATCTATTGATTCTTTCAGCCCTGGCCAGGTACAGCATCTGCATACAGGCTATGCTGCGGTGGCCTTGTCAGGTGGCAGAGGGATGGGCTCAGAAGTGGAACAGGAAGAAAGCTTTCACAGACAGCAGCTGGGATGGGCCTGAGACAATAAGACACACAGTCTGGGTGTTTGAGACTGGAGTCTGCCAAGCCCCCACCTACCCCGAGAAGGGGGTAAATAAGCAGCAGGGAAGGTAGGGGTTTGTGTGAAGGCCAGTGTTTGGGTCCAGAGTTAGCCTCCCACTGGCAGTGCCCAGAGAGAGGACCCTGGCATGGAGCCAGACAGTCTTGCCTCCATCAGGACCTCTCCAGCCTGGTGAAGCTCTGCAGGGAACAGGAGCCTCGGGATTTTTCAAGAGAACTGGGTCAATCCCATTTTCATTCTCTTTTCTACTGGCTGCTTTGAGAAATTTAATTTAACTGAAAGGCCCAAATCCTCTAATCACTAGCTCAAAATCAAAGCAGGACATTTGGAGTGGTGAGGAGGACAGTGACAATGGATGAGCTGAGGCTGTGGGTTGGCAGGGCCTGGGGAGGGGCCTGGGCTAGTTGCTGGTGGTGGGGGGCACCTCCAGTCAGTGCTTTGGAACTGATTCTTTTTTTTTTTTTTTTTTTTTTGACAGGCAGAGTGGACAGTGAGAGAGAGAGAGAGAGAGAGAAAGGTCTTCCTTTGCCGTTGGTTCACCCTCCAATGGCCGCCGTGGCCGGCGCACCACCTGATCCGAAGGCAGGAGCCAGGTGCTTCTCCTGATCTCCCATGGGGTGCAGGGCCCAAGCACTTGGGCCATCCTCCACTGCACTCCCTGGCCACAGCAGACAGCTGGCCTGGAAGAGGGGCAACTGGGACAGAATCCAGTGCCCCGACCGGGACTAGAACCCGGTGTGCCGGCGCCACAAGGCGGAGGATTAGCCTAGTGAGCCAAGGCGCCGGCCTGGAACTAATTCTTTATCTCCCCTCTACCAGCGCCAGCTGAAGACACAGGACAGGAAGGGAGGAGATTTGGCAAATGATAATTTAGCCTTAAAAATAACTTGTGAAGGGTGGGTGTTTGGCACAGCAGTTAAGATGCCATTTGGGATACCCACATCCTACATCAGAGTGCTTGGATTCCTACTCTGCTTTCCATTCCAACTTCCTGCTGATGTGCACCCTGGGAGGCAGCAGGTGATGGCTACAGTAGTTGGGTCCCTTCCACCTACCTTGGAAGATGTGGATTGAGCACCTGACTCTTGGCTTCAGCCTGGCCCAGCCCTGGCTGTTGTGAATATCTGGGAAGTGAACCTGCATCTCTCTTTCTCTCTCTCTCTCTCTATTCCCCCTCCCTTTCTCTCTCTGCATTTCAAATAAAATTAGAAAAAAAAAAAAGAATTTCAAAGCACATATCCAAAAGCTTGCACATGAATGTTCATAGTAGCTTTAGTCATAATACCCCAACTGGCAGCCACTCTATTGTCTCTCACTGATGAGTGGATAAACACCAGGAGTACCTCCTTACCACAGGATACTCAGTAGTGCGAAGCAATGGACAAGTGATGCATGCTAAAAAAATAAAATAAAAAGCCAGATATAAAGGCCCTCATACCTTATAAGTCTATATGCATAACATTTCTAGAAAAGCAGACCAGTGGGTAGCTTGGAGCTTGGGGTGGGCATTTGTGTTGACTGCAGATGGGCTCAAGGGAATTTTTTTAATGAGATTTATTTATTTGAAAGGCAGAGTTATAGAGACAGACAGACAGAGACCTTTTATCCACTGGTTTACTCCCAAAATGACTGCAATGGCTGGAGCTGGGCCCATCAGGAGCCAGGAGCTTCTTCCAGGTCTGCCACATGGGTGAGGGGCCCAAGCACTTGGGCCATCTTTGGCTGTTTTCCCAAGCTCATTCACAGGAAGCTGGATCGGAAGTGGAGCAACTGAAATGTGAACTGGCACCCAGCACCGGTGTGGAATGCTGGCATTGTGACAGTTTAACTCACTTTGCCACAATGCTGGCTTCCCCAGGGGAATTCTGGAGGGTGAGGAGAATGTTCTAAAGCTGAATTCTAGTGATGGTTGGACAAGTCTGTGTATTTACTAAAACATCCCACTCTACTCCGAAAATGGGTAAATTTATGGTGTATAAATTATGTCAATAAACCCATTTTATTTTTCCCATTTATTTATATTTGAAATGATTTTTCAATAAATGAAACAAATTTTATGGTACATAAATTATATGTCAGGGTGGGCATTGTGGTGTCCTTGGTTAAGCTGTCACTTTGGATGCCCACATCCCACATCAGAGTGCCTGGGATTGAGTCCTAGCTGCTCCCTTTCCAATCCAGCTTCCTGCTAATGTACCTGGGAGGTGGCAGGGCCTGGCCCAAGTTCTTGAGTTCCTGCCACTCACTCTGTCTTTCAAATGAATAAATAAATTTAAAAAAATCTTTGCATTTCTCTGTTATATCAGAGTGTCAGGCAGAGGGAGAGACAGTGAGAAAGAGATTTTTCCTCCACTGGTTCACTTCTGAAATGACCGCAGAGGTTGGGGCTGGACCAGACTGAAGCCAGGAGCCAGGAATTCCATGTGGGTCCTCCACATGGGTAGCAGGAGCTCACGTAATTAAGCCATCACCTGCTGCCTCCCAGGATGCGTGTTAGCAAGAAGTTGGAATCAGACTCAGAGCCAGGATTCAAATCTAGGACTCAATTCCGATGTGGGAGTCAGGCGTCTTACCCCTGCACTAAGCGCCTGCCCCAGGCTATTTTTAAAAAATCATGGATTCTTTCCTCTTTGACAAGTCCTTGGCAGAGATTCAGCTCCACTGAGTGCAAGGGCTGATAGCCCTTCCGCACCCTCCTCCCCAGGGAGACAAGGACCGTGCACACTTCATCTACCACGGTGGCTCTAGGATCAGCAGCAGCCGCTTGGTCATACACTCTCCAGCTCCTGGTTGCAAGATGACCATTACCTTCCTGGGCATTATGATTGTTTCCTGAGCGAGAAGGAAGCTTGTTGGAAATACAAACCTAAACTTCAGCACCCACCGGGACTGGCTGGCTCAGAGGCTCTGGCGGGGTAGAGCCCAGAAATCCCAGCTTTGACACCCTCCAGGACGTCTGGCTGAGGTTCAAGTCTGAAAACCGTGGTCGAATGGAAGAATGAGGAGAGCAGGAAGATGATCCCTGAAGAGCAGCTGCTGTGCACAGCCACCCCCCCGGCATGCACCGAGTCATACTGTCCTCACAGTAATCCTACCATGGCCATGTTATTGGCCCCATTTTGTAGACAGGGAAATTGAGGTTCAGAGAGGCTGAGAGTTGAAGCTCAGGGAGAGGACAGGAGGATGCAGTAAATACAGCTCCCTCAGCTTCTCTCTTGGAACAAACTGTGGGTATAAAGGAATAAACAGTAAGCACAACGCTCAACATGGCCCAGCATTTTCCTGAAGGCCGAGGCGGTGGCCTTTGTTTAAGATTCTATTGTTTAGGCCGGCGCCGTGGCTCACTAGGCTAATCCTCCGCCTTGCGGCGCCGGCACACCGGGTTCTAGTCCCGGCTGGGGCACCGGATTCTGTCCCGGTTGCCCCTCTTCCAGGCCAGCCCTCTGCTGTGGCCAGGGAGTGCAGTGGAGGATGGCCCAGGTGCTTGGGCCCTGCACCCCATGGGAGACCAGGAAAAGCACCTGGCTCCTGGCTCCTGCCATTGGATCAGCGCGGTGTGCCGGCCGCAGCGCGCCGGCCGCGGCGGCCATTGGAGGGTGAACCAACGGCAAAGGAAGACCTTTCTCTCTGTCTCTCTCTCTCACTGTCCACTCTGCCTGTCAAAAAAAAAAAAAAAAAAAAAAGATTCTATTGTTTACTCTCAAAGGACAAGGGGTGGGGGAATTAGAACTAGCTGCTTGGACAGGAGCCCAGGAGGTCCCAGCTCATTTCCTTGGGAGCCTGGAATGTGAAGGGTTGGGGAGAGAGAGCGAGCGGAACTCAGGGATCCTGGCCAGGGTGCGTGAAGGCCTCTAGGGACCCAGGAGGGCGGGTCTGTGGTTTCCAGATGCACAGATGACGTAATGTCTGCTTGGCTTACAGACAGCAGCGCCACTCCAAGTGGCCCTTCTAAGCAGCAGGGCCCCTGACCCTGCCCTGGCTTTGGCCAGCTGCTCAGGGCACAGGCTTCATCCCAAAGCCTCCCAGGATACCATGGGTGACAATCTAGGGCCTCCCTACTTACACTCAGAACTGCATCAGTCCTGATGCTTGGCCTTCCCAGATGTTCCCATCCCCCGCCCTTCCAACCAGGAGCATTGATGACTATCAAACTCACTCAAAATGTAAAATGTGCAGAGAGGACTCAATCCTGGGTAAGGGCAGGGCCAATACCAGAATCCAGAAACCTAGCTATGGTGCTATTTCACAACAATCATCCCTATCATTCATGTAGAATTTCATTATTTACAGATCGTCATTTACAACATGCTTCCATGTGCTGTCTCCTTGACCCCCTCAGTAACCTTGTAAGCCTTGTAACGGCTGTGTTTACAGATGAGTAACCTGGGGTTTACACAGTATAACTGGCCTGCTCAGGATCACCCACTAGTAAGTGACAAAGCCAGTGTTCAAGGCCAGATGCTCTGGCCCCAAAGCGCTTGCCCAGTGCTGCCTTCCTGATGATCTGAGAGACACCCTGAGTGCCCAGAGGCTCAGGGAGGAGCCTCTGAGGAATCACAGTAAGGGTGGCCCCCATGGGCTCTGTCTTGAGGCTCATTGGCTGACCAGAGTCTTTTCCAGTGACTGGCCAGTCCAAACAGAGCAAGTAGCTTGAACAAAAACAGCTCTGACCACTGAGAATGGGATCAGCAATTCTGGACGACCTGCCCGTAGATAGTTCCCTGCACCCACTGCTATGTTCTCCATCAGTCTCTTCTACTAATTTGCATGCTGGAGGTGACAAAACCACACAAACTGTCACAGCCAGTCTGCTTCTCCCTCCACTAGGGCTTCAACCTGATCATGATGATAATGCTGGTCCTAATTCCACCAATCAAGTGCATTCTGGGTCCTGGTGCATTCACACCTGAGCTGCCAGCCTCATAGCTCCTTCGTGGAGAAGCCAGGACCGAAGCCAGGGACAGGCTGATTTCAGAGTGCGCTACGTCATATCTCTCCCTCCTGCACTGAGCTCCGCTGTGGGCCTCAGGGCTAGATTAGATAAGTCCCTCAGGTTGCCCCGCTTGGCCCTCCCAGAGGTTCCATCACCTGCCTTTCCCACCGTGAGCCTTGATGATTGTCAGACGTGCTCAAACAAAGCCCTTCTAGCCCAACAACTGAAAGAAGTGTGCCTTCCTATCTCAGACCTGTGGCCCACAGCAGTGCTCAGTGTTCTTCCTTAAGAACACAGGGCAGAGGTGTGATGCTATGCACTCCAAAGTCAACCTGTCTTCAGTCTTGGCTCCTTCACTCAGGAGCTAGGAGGCCCTGTGAGAATCTGGCTGCTGCATGGTTCCTTGTGGATTTCAGCCAAGTTCTTGAGGGCAGGGGCTTCCATGCACAAACCAGTCAGACGTGGCCCTGGGCACTGTTTTTCCCATCTGGGTGCCCCAGAGAGCCCAACAAGGCAGCATATTGCTCTTCATGGGCTGGGTCCTGGACAAGAGTGCCAATTCCTTGGGATTCCCCACTGGTATCAGTGCTGATCTCTGGCTCGGTTCTGAGGTGGGGTGATATATGCCAGGAAAAATGCCTGGAGGTAGCTTTCACTGAGCTGGCCTGGGCAGGGAGAGGAGTGGCCTGTATTGATGCAGGACTCAAGATGTGAGCTTCGAGCTATGGCCTCGGACCCCCTGAGCTCTGCTCTGGCCCATTTGCTCCCTGTGATGAGCTTCCCTAACCAAAAAGGGTGCTGGCTGAAGGCCATGTCCCTTTTCTATCTGGAGAACCCACAGTCCACTCACTCCTTCTGCCCAAGGAAGAGATGGAGAGGCAGAGCCCAAGCCTTCAAGGAAGGTCTTAGCCACAGAGCAGACCCCAGTATGGCCTGGGTTGTAGAGAGAAACTGTGCATGGAAGAAAGAAAGACTTAGAACATCAATGCTGAAGCATCAAAAAAGACTCAAGTTATGCTCACTGCATCTACTTACATCAGTTTCAGCCATATCCTCATCAAAAAAGCTCAGCACCCAAACATTCCCTCATTCTGTGACCTAAATATTAGCCTCCCCCAGACCCGAACACTATTTTTTTTTATTTTTTTTTTTATTTTTTTTTTTTTTTTGACAGGCAGAGTGGACAGTGAGAGAGAGAGACAGAGAGAAAGGTCTTCCTTTGCCGTTGGTTCACCCTCCAATGGCCGCCGCGGCCGGCGCGCTGCGGCCGGCGCACAGCGCTGATCCGATGGCAGGAGCCAGGAGCCAGGTGCTTTTCCTGGTCTCCCATGGGGTACAGGGCCCAAGCACCTGGGCCATCCTCCACTGCACTCCCTGGCCATAGCAGAGGGCTGGCCTGGAAGAGGGGCAACCGGGACAGAATCCGGCGCCCCGACTGGGACTAGAACCCAGTGTGCCGGCGCCGCAAGGCGGAGGATTAGCCTAGTGAGCCACGGCGCCAGCCCCATCACTATTCTATCACCGAGATTGGTTCTGCTTGTTTTGAATGTTGTATAATTGAAACAATTTGTTACATTTAGCAACTCTTGTACATAGCTTCTTTCCTGCGACTTAATATTTTAGAGATTTATCCATGTTACTGGGTACACCAGCAGTGTGTTCTTTTTAATGACTGTGTATTTCCATTTAAGATGGTACCATAGCTTATCTAATCCTTTGTGTATTTGGGACCTAGTTTTAGCATTTATCTGGGATGAATGAAGTTCTAAATATTCTTACACAAGTCCTTTTTTTTTTTTTTTTGTAAGCATATACATCTATTGCTTTCAAGTATTTACCCAGGAGAAGGTAAACAGAGGGTATTTATTATGTTGTATGAGAGTGCTTCAAAAATGTTGTGGAAAATAGAAGTAAAAGATAAATCTATTTGGGCACCAAAAAATTGAAATCCATGCACATAAGGGGTCTTCAAAAAGGTCATATAAAATGTGTGTTATGAAAAAAGGCATGAGGCCAGCACGGTGGCTCAATAGGCTAATCCTCTGCCTGCGGCGCCAGCACACCGGGTTCTAGTCCTGGTCGGTGCGCTAGATTCTGTCCCGGTTGCCCCTCTTCAAGGCCAGCTGTCTGCTGTGGCCCAGGAGTGCAGTGGAGGATGGCCCAAGTGCTTGGGCCCTGCACCCGCATGGGAGACCAGGAGAAGCACCTGGCTCCTGCCTTCGGATCAGCGTGGTGCGCTGGCCAGCTGTGGCGGCCATTGGAGGGTGAACCAACAGCAAAGGAAGACCTTTCTCTCTGTCTCTCTCTCTCTCACTGTCTACTCTGCCTGTCCAAAAAAATAAAAAAATAAAAAGGCATGTATTTAAAAAGTTTAGAAGCAAAATAAACTTATTTTTAATAAAATGTTTATTAATTTTCATCCATTTGGAAGGCAGAGCAACAGAGACAGACAGAGGGACACACACACACACACACACACAGATCTTCCTCCACTGGTTCACTGCCTAAATGCCTACAATAGCCAGGGATGGGCCAGAGTGAAGCTCAGAAGAGGCTCCAGGCTTCTGGCTTCTGATTGGCCCAACCCTGACTGTTGTAGCCATTTGGGCAGTGAACCAGCAGATGGAAGATACTTCTTTCTCTCTCTCTGCCTCTGCATCTCTGTAACTCTGCCTTTCAAATAAAAATAAATCTTGAAAGAAAGAAAGAAATGGAAGAGCTGGGACCTGAACCAGAACTCTAATAGGAGACTCAGGCATCCCAAGTGGCAGCTTAACCTGCTTGCACTGCATTGCTCTCCCCAAGTTAACTTTAAATTCCATTTCCATGAACCTTTTGAAGTCCTTGTATATGATTAATGTTACTGGAGTTTGATTGACATACTTTTCCTGTTTTTTCTCCAAGTGAAGTGTACCGGACCCCCTCCCTGTAGCCCCCGTAGATTACCTTCCTTTCTTCTCTGACATTTAGCTTTTCTGTTCTATTATGGTGAAATCATTGATGTGTTCATTTGAAGAATGTACTTTTGTTGTTGTTGTTAGAGAGAGAGAGAGAGGCAGAGCTTACATCTGCTGGTTTACTCTCCAAGTGCAGGTAATAGCCAGGGCCAAAGCCAGGAGCCAGGAACTGAATCCAGGTCTCCCGTAAGTAGTTGGCAGGGTCATAAACTACTTGAGCCATCACCTGCTGGCTCCTGGATCTACTTCAACAAGAAGCTGGAATCAGGAGGCAGAGCAGGGAATTAAACCTAGGCACACTGACACGGGACATGGGAGTCTGAACCACGAGGTCAAATCTATATGCCCCAATGTATATTTCTTGAGTGCTGATTACCCATAAGGCACTTTGAAGACTAGTCATGCGGGGCATAGATAGAAATGAGACATCCATCCCATGGGGCATACAACAACTAAAAAGGGAGTTGTATACATAAATAATCATAATGCAGAAAAAATATTAGGTGGTCAAATTAAGGTTGAAATAAAGCATTATAGGGGCCGGCGCCGTGGCTCACTAGGCTAATCCTCCGCCTTGCGGCGCCGGCACACCGGGTTCTAGTCCCGGTCGGGGCGCCGGATTCTGTCCCGGTTGCCCCTCTTCCAGGCCAGCTCTCTGCTATGGCCCGGGAGTGCAGTGGAGGATGGCCCAAGTGCTTGGGCCCTGCACCCCATGGGAGACCAGGATAAGTACCTGGCTCCTGCCATCGGATCAGCGCTGTGCGCCGGCCGCGGTGCGCCGGCCACGGTGGCCATTGGAGAGTGAACCAACGGCAAAAGGAAGACCTTTCTCTCTGTCTCTCTCTCACTGTCCACTCTGCCTGACAAAAAATAAAAATAAAAAAAAAAAACATTATAGGAGCTCAGACATGAGGAAGATAATTTCCAGTGGGCCAATCAGAAAAGGCTTCATGGAGGTGGCACCATTTGGGTGCAGGACTGAAAGAGAAAGGCCAATTCAAAATGTTAAGGGTCAGGCTGAGACGAATTTCCTGGATGGAGGACATAGCGTGAGTCCAAGCAGGATCTGCAAATGTTTGAAGTGTGTGACCCCGTAAGCTTGTGAGGCTACACTGGGGTAGAGGCTCACCGCTGCATCCAACTTGTCTGGCCAGCAGAAGGTCCTCAGGAAGCGTGTGGTTTTGAACAGTGCATGGTGCAGCTGGCTGGAGTGCAGGGAGCTTGGGCGAGGCAGCTGAGGATACTTTAGTTATCCTTCCTGCACAAACAATTGCTTCAAAGCTCAATGGCTGAGCACAGCAATCAATATTTATCAGTGTTTAGAGCTTCTGCAGATGGAGAATCTGGGTGTGGCTGTAGAGGCGGTTCTGGTTTGGAGTCTCAAGAACTCCCAATCTGACTGCTGGGTGGCTTCCTCTAAAGGCTTGACCACAACCAGGGAATCCCCTTCCAGGGCGGCTCGCTCACACGGCTGACACCGGGGTAGTCCTCACGCCCTCCCACTGGGGCTCCTCCAAAGGGCTGCTTCTCAATTCCTCCCAGAGTGACTGCTTTCCCCTCCAGTCAGCTGTCCAAGCGAAAGGAGCCACGAGGAAATACTAACTTTTTTTTTTTTTTTTTTTAAGATTTTATTTATTTGACAGGTAGAGTTACATACAGTGAGAGCAAGAGACAGCGAGAAAGGTCGTCCATCCGCTGGTTCACTCTCCAAATGGCACCTTTTGACAGCCAGGCTGCCAAAGTCTGATAGCATTGCTTCTGGCACATTCTAAACATCAGAAGTCTTGCCATATTCAAAAGGAGAGGAATTAGGCTCCCACTGGGAAAGGGAGAAGTGTCAAAGATTTGCAGACATGTTTTCAGCACCACAGAGAAGGAAGCTGGAGAGGTCTGTGGAACTCCTAAGGGGCCAGTGTCCTCCCATGCAGACCCAGCAGCAGGAAAGGAAGAATGAATGATCAACCAAGATACTACTCAGCGCTACCTGCTGCAGAGGAATGGGGAGCGGCTCAGGGCAGGCGAGCATTAACACAAGAGCTCCTGGGGACGGCATCGAGCTGCCTTCTGCCAAGTTTTCTCAGGCCCACTAGTGTGCAGCTGGGTGGACACACAGGAGCTTAGGCGCTGGCTGGCTGCACCGAGCCTTGGGAGCACTGGGAGGCTGGAGGGACCCTGCCCACCACAGCAGCTGATACCACCTGGAGAGACCTGATGCCCCCACCCCTGCTGGCACACAGCATCTCAGAAGGGTCTGGGCCCCCCAAAGATGTTTCTGAGCTCTTCATTAATAACTCCAGAGAACTGTGTTTGAAGTTGTTTTACCCATCCCCCTTCCTCCTCACCAAAGGGCCTTCAACACTGTTGGAGTCTCTTCTTCCTCTCCAAACACACTCATTCTCCATGCACCTCGCCATTTCTTGCCTTGTCTTTTTATTTTTTAATGATTTATTATTTATTTTTAAAAAGATTTATGTATAACTTAGAATTAGAGAGAGAGAGGGAGAGACAGAAAGAGAGACAGAGAAAGAGATCTTCAATCCGCTGGTTCACTCCTGGAAATGGCTGCAATGGCTGGGGCTGGGCCAGGCCCACCCCATGTGGGTGCAGGGACCAAGGACTTGGGCCATCTTCCACTGCTTTCTCAGGCACATTAGCAGGGAGTTGGATTGGAAGTGGAGCAGCTGGGACTCCAAACAGGGTCCATATAGGATGCCAGCACTGCAGACACTGACTTAACCACTTCTGCCACAGCACTGGTCCCAATTTATTTATTTATTTACATGAAAGGCCGAGAAAGAGAGAGAATGAGAGATTTTCCACCCGCAGGTTCACTCCCCAAATGGGCTAGGCCAAGTTCAAGCCAGGAGCCATGAAATCCATCCAGGTCTCCCACATGGTTGGCAGGGTCCCATACACTTGGGCCATCTGCTGTTGCTTTCCCAGGCTCATTAACAGAGAGCTAGATCTGCATGGAGCAGCTGGGACTTGAACCAGTGCTCCAATGGGATGCTGGTGTTACAGGCAGCGCCTCAACCCACTGTGCCACAATGGCGGTTTCAGGATTTGTTCACCAAATGAAAGACCCTGGGGAACACCTGCTGTCCCTCAGGAAGCAGCAAATGCTACCTCTGGGCCTTCTCCTCTTGCTGTCCCACGCAGACAAATGAAAACTGCCCCCTTGCCTCATCTTCCCATCTGTGCTCTGAGATGTCCAGGCAGGCTTCCCTGGCCGCAGGGCCTGCATGGGTTGTAGCTGTGGGGATTGTCAGTGCTGAGTGCAGAGGACACTGAGTAACTGGTTCTTTTGATACTGCAGTTGTAACTCTCCTGGATCTGGCTGTGTGACCTTGAACAGGCTGCGTAGCCTCTTGGAGCTTTCAGTTTCTTATCTGCAAAGAGTGAACAAACACCAGCCTCGTTGTGAGAACGAGAGGTGATGGTATGTGAACAACTTTGAGCTCTCCCTAGACCTCAGTAGGGATTCAGATAAGGGGAGCCTTTCTTGCAGGGCGAGCCCGAGCCTGGGACACAAGGTGCTGTGGCTCCGGACAATGGAAGGCTGTGACCAGTCTGGGAAACAGTCACTGGAAAGTCATTCTTGGCCCTTTCAGCCACACAGCCCCTTACACTTGGAGTCTCTGATCCGGCCAGCAGGGGCTGGAGCTGGAGCCTGCACTGACAGCCTTGACCAAGGATTAAAGAGGTAGGGCAGCTCTATAGGACAGAGGGGGGTTCTCTGTGGTCAGGAAGAGCATTGCACGTGAGAGAGTGCACGGAGCTGGTTAGGAGACGGGATTAATGACACCTGAGAGTGGCAGGAAGCCTAGAGAGCCACCCAGATGAGGACTCTGGGGTTTGCATCAGGAATGTGGTGGGAGCAGGACTGCAAGCCAACCTTGCTCCTTCCCAGCATGCTCAGGCTAGAGCCGCAGCTGTGGGTGGTGGCTTTCCCCCGGGGGAGGTATCCGGACAGCCTAGAACTTCAAAAGGAAGCAAGAAGGCTTGCGGAAGGTCAGAGTCCCCTGGAGGGTGGGAATTAGAACAGACTGAACGATCTCTCTGCCCTGCCTCTGGAAAGGCCACGCATGTCACGGCCGCTTCTGTGTCACAAAAGCCGCCCTCTTGTGACGCTGACCCCCAGTCTCGCTGTTGTCCCCACTGCCGGCTCTTTCCCCTCCTTTCTTTACTCTCGCTGTCACATGAAGCTTTTCAAAGCAAGCCCTGGCCTCTCTCTCTCTCTCTCTCTCTCTCTCTCTCTCTCTCTCTCTCTCTCTCACACACACACACACACACACACACACACACACACAGTTCTATAGTCCCAGCCCAAGCGCCCCTCAGCCTGTCAGCCTCCTTCTCTTCTCCTCCATTCTGCCCCGCAGAGTCTCCCCTGCTCACTTGCTGCCTCCCAAACAGCTGCACATTTTCCTAATGGATTGCCCTTTCTCGCTTTCCCCACTTCCTCTGCCTTTAAAGCTTATCTTTCAGGCCCTGTTCCTAGGTCTCCACCTCTCTGGGAGTCCCCTTGACCTCACCACGCTCCATCCCAGCAGACATAATCGCTTTCTCTTCTGTGCTCCCACAGCAAGCTGGTGATTTCTCTAGCACACCATTCATTAACGTCGGAGTTGAACTGTACAGCATTGTGTTTGAATGCCATTTGCCTTTCCAGCATTTTATTAGGAAACATTTCAGATAGAGAGCAAAGTTGAAAGCATTGCACAGTTAGCACTCACGTCTTGAGCACTTTGTGTCTATCCTAACACTTCTCATGTACTTGTTACATCACACAGTGAGCCATCTTTCCACGTCTCTACCTGCCTGTTAATTCACATGACTTTTTATACATTTCAAAGTAAATTACTGACATCAAAACACTTCTCCCTAGGGGCTGGTGTTGTGGTGTTGCAGGTAAAACCACAGCCTGCAATGTTGGCATCCCATATGGGGGCTGGCTCGTATCCCGCTGCTCCATTTCTGACCCAGCACCTTGCTAATGGCCTGGGAAAAGCATCAAAAGATGGCCCAAGTGTTTGGGCCCCTGCACCCATGTGGGAAACCTTGCTCTTGCCCAGCCCTGGCCATTGTGGCCATCTGGGGAGTAAACCTCTCTCTCTGTAACTCTTTCAAATAAGTAAATAAATAAATAAATAAAAAACAGCAACAAGAGCATACATAATTTTAGATATATATCATTAATCAGAGTTTAATATTTGCAGTTCTATTTTGATGTGAAATTTATATAAAATGAAATGCACAAACCTTAAGGAGTACATGCATTGAATTAAAAAAAAGTTATTTTATGTATTTGAAAGGTATCTTCCGATGCTTTCCCAGGCACATTAGCAGGGAGCTGGGTTGGAAGTGGGGCAGCCAGGACTTGAACTGGCACCAGTATGGGATGCCAGCATTGCAGGCAGTGGCTTAACCCGCTGTGCCACAGCACCAGCCCCAGTGTGTTGGATTTTGATTTGCAGCACATACATCTGTGTAATTCAGCCCCTATCAACAGAAAGAAGAGTATCATCTCCCAGATATTTCCTTCTTCCCCTTTCTAGAATGTTCCTTCCCCTGCCTCCATCTCTTCTGATAGTTGTCGCCTCTTTTTCCTATTGTAGAACTCCACATAAATGAGATCATACATGTAGTATGTGTTCTTGTTTAAACATGCTTTTCACTCAGCCTGTTTTTGAGATTTAGACATATTGTTGCATAAGTAAGTAGTTTGCTCCTTTTTAAAATTTTTATTTATTTTCTATTTGAAAGCAGAGAGACAGAAATCTTCCATCTGTTGGTTCACTCTCCAGTGGCTGCAACAGCCAGGGCTGAGCCAGGCCAAAGCCAGAAGCCAGATGCTAGAAACTCAATCTGTGTCTCTCATATGGCTATCAGGGACTCAAGTACTTGAGCCATCATCTGTTGCCTCCCAGGCACATCATCAGGAAGCTGGAATTGGAGGCAGAGCTGGGACTTGAACCCAGGCACTCTGATGTGGGATACAAGTGTCCCTAGTAGCATTTTTCTTTTTAAGATTTATTTATTTGAAAGGCAGAATTACACACACTCACGTACACACACACACACACACACACACAGAGAGAGAGAGAGAGAGAGAGAGACATCTTCTATCTTCCTTTCAAATGGCCACAAGAGCACAAGAGCTAGGGCTGAGCCAAGTTGTTGCCAGGAGCCAGGAACTCCATCCAGGTTTCCCACATTGCTGGAAGAGGCCCAAACACCTGGACCATGTTCCCTTGCTTCCCCAGGCACATTAGTAGGGAGCCGGAGCAGAAGTGAAGCAGGCCGGCGCTGCGGCTCAATAGGCTAATCCTCCGCCTGTGGCGCTGGCACACTGGGTTCTAGTCCCGGTCAGGGTGCCGGATTCTGTCCCGGTCGCTCCTCTTCCTGTGGCCAGGGAGTGCAGTGGAGGATGGCCCAAGTGCTTGGGCCCTGCACCCACATGGGAGACCAGGGGAAGCACCTGGCTCCTGGCTTCGTGGTGTGCAGTGGCCATTGGGGAGTGAACCAATGGACAAAGGAAGACCTGTCTCTCTCTCTGTCCACTCTGCCTGTCCAAAAAATAAGAAGTGAAGCAGCCTGGACTAGAAATAGCACTTTGATACGGGATGCCAGTGTTGCAGGCTGCAGTTTAAGCCACTGTGCCACAATGCTGGCCCCCTCTATGAATGTTCTTTCTTTCTCTCCCTGAGTTTCTGAAAGAAGTGCTATGAACATTCTGGAACAAATCTGTGTGTGGATGTTTGTTTTCATTTCTCTTGGGTAAATTCCTGGGAGTGAAACTGGATTTGTGTTTTTCTTCCTCTGGATTGTGCGATTTTTGAAGACTGATTGATTTTGTCTCCTCTAAGCACAGTGCCTTGGTGCAGGGTAGGTTCTGAGTGAACACTTGTTGCAACAAAACATAATTCAAACACAGCATAATTTTCCCATTATCTATAAATAGTCACTCTCATCTAGCACACTATGGGCCTGGCAAAATACAAGTGTTGTTTCCCTTAATCTTCCCTTCGAGCCTCTAAGCTAAGACTCCTCCTGTATTACAAGGTAGGGAACAGAGGCCAAGGGAAGCTAGGTGAGCTGTTGCTGGTCACACAGCAGGCAAGGGGAAGATGGAATTTGGAGCTGAGGTTGTTTGTGAAGCCCGTGCGTGTTCCCCTCTGCTGGTTTACATCACGACACGTCTCAGCTCCTTTGATTGGAACCCTTTTTATGACTGTCCCAGGTTCTTCATTATCTGCTCTCCAGGGCTTAGGAAGGCAGGCTATCTCCTTTAGTTCTCTATCACATTTAGACAAGAATGAATGAAGGGGCACCAAACATAGTCTGGTAGATGTAATTGGTTCTAGTGTTACACAGCACAGTGGGGTCCATTTAATGTATATTGAAAATATTTCTAATTTATTTGAGAAGAAGAGAGTGATTTCATCTATTGGTTTGCTCCCCTAAATGCCTGTAGTGTTCCTGGTGTGGAATCAGGAGTTGAGAATCCAATCCAGGTCTCCTATGTGGGTGGCAGGAACCCAGTTACTTGGGCCATCACTGCTGCCTACCAGAATCTGCATCAGCAGGAAACTAGAGTCAGGAGCTGGTGCCAAAAATCAAACCCAGGCACCCTGATAGGGATGCAGGTGTCTTAACTGCTAGGCCAACTTCCTGCCTCCAATATGTATTATATAATGTAGAAAGAACTGAGATAGAGGAGCCGATAGATCCCAGACAAAAAGGTCAGGGAATAGAAATGCTGATTGCCTGATTTAATAAGTTTAAACTATATACATGATTTGAAATATTGCATGATACTCCATAAGATGCAAACATTATATGTTAATCAAAGAAATATTAGAGCTGGCGCTGTGGCATAGTAGGTTAGGCCTCTGCCTGTGGTGCAAGCATCCCTATGGGTGCAAGTTGTGTCCCGGCTGCTTCTTTTTTTTTTTTTTTTTCAATTAATTTTTTTTTGACAGGCAGAGTGGACAGTGAGAGAGAGAGACAGAGAGAAAGGTCTTCCTTTGCCGTTGGTTCACCCTCCAATGGCCGCCGTGGCCGGCGCGCTGTGGCCGGCACACCGTGCTGATCCGATGGCAGGAGCCAGGTACTTATCCTGGTCTCCCATGGGGGTGCAGGGTCCAAGCACTTGGCCTTCCTCCACTGTACTCCTGGGCCTTATCAGAGAGCTGGCCTGGAAGAGGGGCAACCGGGACAGAATCCAGCGCCCCGACCGGGACTAAAACCCGGTGTGCCGGTGCTGCAAGGTGGAGGATTAGCCTAGTGAGCCGTGGCGCCGGCCTTCAGTTAATTTTTTTAAAGATTTTTTAAACTTATTTGAGAGGCAGAATTACAGACAGAGAGACGGAAAGAGAGAATGAGGTCTTCCATCCACTGGTTCCACTCCAAATGGCTGCAATGGCAAGAGCTAGGCTGATTCGAAATCAGAAGCCAGGAGCTTCTTCGGGTCTCCACGTAGGTACAGGGGCCAAAACACTTGGGTCATCTCCACTGCTTCCCAGGCCATAGCAGAAAGATGGACTGGAAGTAGAGCAACTGAGACTCAAACCAGCGCCCATATGGGATGTCGGCACTGCAGATGACAGCTTAACTTGCTGAGCTACAGCACCAGCCCCTGCTCCTCTTCTGATCCAGCTCTCTGTTAATACCTTGGGAAGGCAGCAGAGGATGGCCCAAGTGCTTGAATGGGAGTCCTGGAAGAAGCTCCTGGCTCCTTGCTTTGGACTGGCCCAGCTCCGGCCATTGCAGTATTTGGGGAGTGAGCCAGTGGATGGAATGCATTTCTCTCAGTCTCTTCCTCTCTCTATCTGTAATTCTGCTTCTCAAATAAATCAATAAAATCTTTCTAAAAAATTATCAGGGGCTTGCACTGTGGCATAGCGGGTAAAGCCATGGCCTGTGGTGCTGGCATCCATATGGGTGCTGGTTCAAGTCCTGGCTTCTGATCAGCTCTCTGCTATGGCCTGGGAAAGCAGTGGAAGATGGCCCAAATCCTTGGGCCCCTGCACCTGTGTGGGAGACACAGAAGAAGCTCCTGGTTCCTGGCTTTGGATCGGTGCAGCTCTGGCCGTTGTGGCCAATTAGGGTGTGAACTAGTGGATGGAAGACATCTCTCTCTCTCTCTCTCTCTCTCTCTCTCTCTCTCTCTCTCTCTTTCTCTCTCTCTCTCAGAGTGAACCAGCAGCTGGAAGACCAGACCTCCTCTTTCTCTCTCTCTACCTCTCCTTCTGCATGTGAAACTCTGACTTTCAAATAAATAAATAAATAAATCTTTTTAAAAAAAATTCCTAAATACAAAAAAACTTAAAATAGGGCCGGTGTTGTGGTGTAGTGGATAAAGTCACTGCCTGAAACACCAGCATCCCACATGGGTGCCAGTTCGTGTCTTGGCTGCTCCACCCAGGATCCAGCTCCCTGCTAATGATCTGGGAAAAGCAGAAGATAGCCCAATGTTGAGGCTCCTGCCATCCACATGGGTGACCTGGAAGAAACTCCTGGCTTCTGACTTTGGCCTGGCCCCATTCTGTCCATTGTGGCCATCTGGGGAGTGAACCAGCAGACAGAATCTCTCTCTTTCTCTCTCTCACTTTCTCTGTGTCTCTCTTTTGTCTTTGTAACTCTGACTTTCAAATAAATAAATAAGTCTTTAAAAAGAAGAAGAAAATAAGCTCAGATTAGGCAGATTTTTAAAAAGATATACTTACTTGCAAGGCAGATTTACAAAGAGGGAGAGGAAAAGAGGAGAGAGTGAGAGAGAGAGCCATCTTTCACCTACTGGTTTGTACCACAAATGGCTATAAGAGCCAGGGCTGGGCCAGGCTGAAGCCAGGAACCAGAAGCTTCACTGGGTTTCCCACGTGGGTACAGGGACCCCAAATACTTGGGCCATCCTCCACTGCTTCCCCACTTGCATTAGCAGGGAGCTGGATCTGAAGTGGATCAGCCAGGACATGAACTATGGGATGCTGGTATCACAGGCAGTAGTTTTACCCACTATGCCACAACTCCAGCCCCATATTTTAAAAATACTTTTTAAAGATTTATTTTATTAGAAAGGCAGAGTGACAAAGAGAGAAAGAGACACACACACAGAGATCTTCCATCCTCTGGTTCATTCCCCAAATGGCCATGATGGTTGGGGCTAGGCTAGGCTGAAGCCAGGAGCCTGGGGCTCCATCCTGGTCTCCCATGTGAATTGCAGGGGCCCAAGCACTTGAATCCTCCTCTGTTGACTTCCCAAGAGCATTAGCAGGGAGCTGGGTTGGAAGTGGAGCAGCCAGGCCTGGAACTGGCACTCCCAAATTAAGGAAGACAAACTGACGTATTTAGTGGTGGGTAAAAACCCATAATGTATCTGAGCTACACTCAACAAGCTTCAAAATGTTATTTGTGTATATATATGTATATATATATATCCCATTATTAAGGAAGTGGGCAAAATATTAAAAATCAGTGAATCTTTTTTAACTTTTTTTTTTTTTTTTTGATAGGCAGAATGGACAGTGAGAGAGAGAGATAGAGACAGAGAGAAAGGTCTTCTTTTTGCCGTTGGTTCACCCTCCATTGGCTGCCGCGGCCAGCGCACTGCGGCTGGTGCACCGCGCTGATCTGATGGCAGGAGCCAGGTGCTTCTCCTGGTCTCCCATGGGGTGCAGGGCCCAAGCACCTGGGCCATCCTCCACTGCACTCCCGGGCCACAGCAGAGAGCTGGCCTGGAAGAGGGGCAACCGGGACAGAATCCGGCGCCCCGACCGGGACTAGAACCCAGTGTGCTGGCGCCACAAGGCAGAGGATTAGCCTATTGAGCTGCGGCGCTGGCTAAAAATCAGTGAATCTTGGCAAGGAATGTATGGGTATTCTACATACTTTAATTCTTGTAACTTCTCGATAAGTGTGACTTTGTTTCCAAACAAAACATTTAAAAACTGCTCTCCCTTGCAGAGTTCCCTGAATCCTAATTGACTTAGTGTGGACTGTACCCACAGGAATTGCATGAGCAAATGCAAAACCTTCCTAAATGTAAGTTAGTTTGCTAATCTGCCAAATGTTTGATTTCAAGCTCAGTGACAGGAGCATTGCCAAGTAGTTAAGGCAAGCTTTTTTTGTTTTTGTTTTTCTTTTTTAAGATTTATCTATTGGGGCTGGTACTGTGGCGCAGTAGGTTAATCCTCCGCCTGCAGCGCCGGCATCTCATATGGGCGCCGGTTCTAGTCCCGGCTGCTCCTCTTCCAATTCAGCTCTCTGTTGTGGCCTGGGAAAGCAGTAGAAGATGGCCCAAGACCTTGGGCCCCTGCACCCACATGGGAGACTGGAAAGAAGCTCCTGGCTCCTGCCTTTGGATGGGTGCAGCTCAGGCTGTTGCGTGGCCAATCGGGGAGTGAAGTAACAGAAGGAAGACCTTTCTCTCTGTCTCTCCCTCTCACTGTCTGTAACTCTACCTCTCAAATAAATAAATAAAACATCTTTATAAAAAGATTTACCGCCGGCACCGCGGCTCACTAGGCTAATCCTCCGCCTTGTGGCACCGGCACACTGGGTTCTAGTCCCGGTCGGGGCGCCGGATTCTGTCCTGGTTGCCCCTCTTCCAGGCCAGCTCTCTGCTGTGGCCAGGGAGTACAGTGGAGGATGGCCCAAGTGCTTGGGCCCTGCACCCCATGGGAGACCAGGATAAGTACCTGGCTCCTGCCTTCGGATCAGCGCGATGTGCTGGCCACAGCGGCCATTGGAGGGTGAACCAACAGAAAAGGAAGACCTTTTTCTCTGTCTCTCTCACTCTCTCACCGTCCACTCTGCCTGTCCAAAAAAAAAAAAAAAAAAAAAAAAAAAAAAACCTACTTATTTAAAAGTCAGAGTTATATAGAGAGAGGGATGGAAGGAAAGACAAAGAGAAAAATCATCCATCTGTTGGTTTACTCCCTAAATGGCCACAACAGCCAGGGCTGGGCCAGGCCGAAGCCAGGAGCCAGGAGCTTCTTCTGGGTCTCCCATGTGGGAGCAGGGGGCCAAGGACTTAGCCCATCTTCCTGGAACTGATGCCCATATGGGATGCCCTACTGCAGGTGGTGGCTTTACACACTATGCCACAGTTCTGGCCTCTAAGGCAAGCATCTTGAAAAATCATTCCTTTACCTTTGTCTCCTTTCAGAAAAATCTTCCCTAGGTGCAGACTCACACCAGTGCCTTGCTGACTTGGCCAGATGTACTTTCCAGCTTTTGAGTGGCCTATGGTGAGCTCTCAACAGAGGTCCAAGGTTTGGGTCCAGGCTCCCTCCTTGCTGCTCTGCCACCTCATAGTGGCCTCTTAAATGGGATGGGGTAGGGAGAGAGTGAGGCAGGAAACAGAGCAGAGGTTGTGAATTGGCAAAACAAGAGCCTCTGGGACTAGCGCTGTGGCATAGCGGGTTAAGCCTTTGTCTGCAGTGCTGGCATCCCATATAGGCGGCAATTTGAGTCCCAGCTGCTCCATTTCTGATCCAGCTCCCTGATAATGTGCTTGGAAAATCAGTGGAGGATGGCCCAATTACTTAGGCCTCTGCACCCATGTGAGAGGCCCAGATGGAGCTCCTGGCTCCTAGTTCTGGCCTGGCCCAGCCCTGGCCATTGTGGCCATTTGGGGAGTGAACCAGCAGATGGAAGACTTCTCTCTCTGCCTCTGCCTCTCTCTCTCTCTCTTTATAACTGCACCTTTCAAATAAATAAATAAATGTTTTTTAAAAAAGAAAGAAAGCAAGAGCCCCTGCCACACAGATCTGTTTGGCTTATACAGCATTTCTTATTTACTTACTTTTAAAAAAAATTGTATCTATTGATTTTCACTTTATTTGGAAAGCAAAGAGACTACGAGAGTGAAAGAGAGAGTTTCTATCTACCAGTTCCCTCCCTAGATGCTTGCAATAGCCAGGGCTGGACCAGACTTTAGCTTGGGTCCTGGAACTACATCTGGGTCTCGCATGTGGGTGGCAGGGGTCCATGTACTTGAGCCATCATCTGCTACCTCCCACGGTCTGCACTAGCAGACGCTGCATCTGTAATGGAGGAACCTAAACTGGAACAAGGCCCTTCAATATGAGATGCAGGGTGTCCCAAGTGGCATCTTGATTGCTGAGCCAAAAGTCCACTCCTTGCCTATACAGTGTTTTTTAAAAATGTTCAGTTCATCACTGACACCAGCAATCAGGGTATTTCACACATACAAATTGGGTTGTATCTTCTCTGACCAACTGGACCCACATTCTTAGCATCTGGCAGCAGCTTGCTGGAGTCAGGGTGTGTGCCCTTGTGCTGCTCACAGCCACTCCCTACCCTTTTAGGTCATGACTAATGACCTTGCTCATTTGTAATTTCTGCTTGGCTTCTGGACTGGACAGTCTCCAAGGGTCTTTCAGCTCATGCCAGCTCTGACCATGACTCATATGTTTGTTGGCCTCAGAGGTTGCATGAGCTAAGAGTGAGATGGAGAAGCTATTACTTCCCAGATGAGCGCTATCTTAAGTACAGTGATGTAGGCAGGGCTGGATTCTGGTTCCAAATGCACAAATGGAGACCCGGATGGGGTGTGACCCTTAGAATCAGAGTTGAGAAGGAACCACAAGGTTTTATTGGGGAAGGAGGTTCTGAATGGAAGATGAAGAATTGGCAGAAATCTGAGTACTTGCTGAGCATGCCAGTTGTCAGGAACTGGAGGTATCACTGTGAACAATTTGAGGTTACAACTGAGAGCACTTAAGATTTGTAGCCTGAAAATGGATCCTGAGGAGGAAAAGGAAACAGTGAGGAACAGAATCAAAGTCTGGTGGAAAGAGTACTGAGTGAGGAGTCAAAGGGGGATGTTCTCCAGTGGCAGATCCCCTACTTACTAGCTGTGTGATCTTTAAAAAAAATTTTTTTTTAAATTTATTTGAGGGCTGGCGCCGCGGCTCACTAGGCTAATCCTCCGCCTAGCGGCGCCGGCACACCGAGTTCTAGTCCCGGTCGGGGCGCCGGATTCTGTCCCGGTTGCCCCTCTTCCAGGCCAGCTCTCAGCTGTGGCCAGGGAGTGCAGTGGAGGATGGCCCAGGTGCTTGGGCCCTGCACCCCATGGGAGACCAGGAAAAGCACCTGGCTCCTGGCTCCTGCCTTTGGATCAGCACGGTGCGCTGGCTGCAGCGCGCTGGCTGCGGCGGCCATTGGAGGGTGAACCAACGGCAAAGGAAGACCTTTCTCTCTGTCTCTCTCTCTCACTGTCCACTCTGCCTGTCAAAAAAAAAAATAAATAAAATAAATAAAAATAATAAAATAAAAAATAAATTTATTTGAAAGAATTAGAGAATGAGAGGGGGAGAGAGAGAGAAAGCTCTTCCATCCACTACTTCACGCCTCACATGGCTGAAATGGCAGGAGCTGGGCCAGGCTGAGCCTCTTCCAGACCACCCATGTGAGTGGCAAGGACCCGAGCATTTAGGCTGTCCTGCTGCTTTTCCTAGGCCATTAGCAGGGAGCTGGATGAGAAGTGCAGCAGCCAGGAATCCAGCTAGCACCCATGTGGGGTGCTGGCGGTGTGGGTGGAAGCTTAACCCGCTACACATTGTCAGCCCTAGCTGTGTGATCTCGAGTGCACCAATCCACATCCCTGAGTTTATTTCCTCCAATTCAGAATGAGGGTGAGAAGAGGAGCCCAGCCTATCTCAGAGTTCTTGAGAGCCTAACCTGGCACATCAGAGAGCAAAGCGCTTAGCAAGAGGCCAAATGCTCTTGCAGCACAAGCTGGACCTCAGGAGCTGGGCACTGGCCTTGGAATGCCAGGGCTTGAAGGGCCCTTTAGGGGTCTGCAACCCCCTCATTTCACAAACTCTTCATTTTAGGCCCCAAGAGGAAAAATCATCTAGCAAGTTCAGGGAGAGAGGTGGGCAGAGTGCTCCTGCCTTGTGTTCCCTCCAGGAGTAGGTAAAGGAGTTTAACCAAAGAAAGAGAACAAGGACCTAGGAATGGTCACTTTATGTTCAGGGAATGGCCCGCAGATGTGTGGTTTTTTTTTTTTTTTTTTTTTTTGACAGGCAGAGTGGACAGTGAGAGAGAGAGACAGAGAGAAAGGTCTTCCTTTGCCATTGGTTCACCCTCCAATGGCCGCTGTGGCCGGTGCACCGCACTGATCCGATGGCAGGAGCCAGGTGCTTCTCCTGGTCTCCCATGGGGTGCAGGGCCCAAGCACTTGAGCCATCCTCCACTGCACTCCCTGGCCACAGCAGAGAGCTGGCCTGGAAGAGGGGCAACCGGGACAGAATCTGGCACCCCGACCGGGACTAGAACCCAGTGTGCCAGCGCCGCAAGGCGGAGGATTAACCTAGTGAGCCGCGGCGCCGGCTTTTTTTTTTTTTTTTTTTTTTTTTTTTTTGACAGGCAGAGTGGACAGTGAGAGAGACAGAGAGAGAGAAAGGTCTTCCTTTTGCTGTTGGTTCACCCTCCAATGGAAGCTGCGGCCTGCGCGCTGCGCTGATCCGATGGCAGGAGCCAGGTGCCTCTCCTGGTCTCCCATGCGGGTGCAGGGCCCAAGGGCTTGGGCCATCCTCCACTGCACTCCCTGGCCACAGCTGAGAGTTGGCCTGGAAGAGGGGCAACCGGGACAGAATCCGGTGCCCCGACTGGGACTAGAACCCGGTGTGCCGGCGCCGCAAGGCGGAGGATTAGCCTAGTGAGCCGCGGCGCCAGCTAGATGTGTGTTTCTTGACATGCACCACATTCACCATGCAAAGGGGACAGGCCCTTGGAGTTAGTCCTGACATCACAAGAACAAAGGAATACTTAGTGAACCCTCAAAATAGTCTTTATTTTAAGGGAAAGGAAGTACTTCTTTACATCTAGCAAGAACATACAGCAAGAACATGAGGAGGCCACAGAACACAAGCGATGGAAGAGACCAGCTCACTCTACTTCCCCTGATAGAGATGAGGAACCTGAGACCCAGAGATGAGAATGGCTACTCAGGGCCACACAGCTTGTTCCTGGCTGAGCTGGAACCGTAATGGTGTTCTTCAACTTGTAGTTCTGGGTTTTTACTCCACGGATCAGTTAGGGATGTATTTAGCTGTAAAATGATAGATTCGCACCAATAGGAGTTAATTGACTGATGATGGTGTTTAGAGATGGTGGTTTACTTTTCTCATTTTACAGGAGGCTCAGAGCTGGTGGTCAAAAATTAGTGTAGCTGCTAAAGGCTGTTAGGGTGCTAGTGTCTTCTGTCTTCCTATTCTCACCTTCAGTCTGAGGTTTTGGTCCTCATTGTCTCAAGATGGCTGGTTTACCTCTAGGTGTTGTATCCACATTCCAGACAGGTAGAGGAAAGGCAGCTCAGTTTGTCTCCCCTTCCCCAATCTTCTTGAAAGGGGGAGAGAGAGAGAGAGAGAGAGAGAGAGAGAATAAGAATGAATCTTCCATTTGCTGGTTCACTTCCCCAAAAGGCTGCAATAGCCAGGACTGAGCCAGGCTTAAGCCAGGAACCTAGAACTCCATCAGAATCTCTCATGCAGGTGGTAGGGGTCCAGTCACTTGAGTCATCATTCTCTATCTCCCAGGGTGAATCAGCAGGAAGCTGGACTGCCAGTGGAACAGTCAGAACTTGAACCAGCACTGCCACATGGATGCAGGCAACCCATGTGGTGGCCTAACCTATTGCACTGCAACCCCTGCCCCTCAAATTTTAAATAAGAATTTATTAAAAAAAAAAAAAGAGGAAAAAACTAATAAAGCAGAGGGCATTTGGCATAGAGGGGGAAAAGGAGGGTATGTGTGAATGTGAGGGGGGCTGGTGCAGAGGGTTATAAAGCTTGGATTAAAGTAGGGCCAGGAGAGGGCTTGGAAGAAGCTGTAGCAGGTGTGGGTATTTGGCGCAGTGGTTAAGATGCCACTTGGGATGCCCACACTCCATATCAGAATGCCCGGGTTCAAGGCCTATTTCTGCTCCCGATCCAGCTTCCTGCTCATGTGCATCCTGGGAGGCAGTACTCAGGGACATGCTAGCTCAAGTGCCTGGCTGTTTGCTGGCATTTGGGGAATGAACCAATGGACATGACTTCTTGTCTGTTGATCTCGACTGGTATCTCTGTGTGCGTCTGAATTTCAAATAAACAAAAATAATACAATACGAAACAAAATAGAAGTTGTGGCAGTAGGGAAGAGGGACTGAAGCAGGACAGCGCTGGTATTGATGGAGATGCTTCTGAGGCAGGAGAAGCTAAGAGGCCTGTGGGGAGAAAAGATTCGATAATTGAGGTCTGTAGCTGGGTGCACATAACTTGGACTCTATTAACCTAACGAAGGAGCACGGGCTTCCGTAACTCTTAAGTTTTCTTAACCATGTGACTACCAAGGAGCTCAAAGCCATTCTATTCACGAGGTCTAGTATAGGACTTGAGGCTGGCTACTCTAGGCGGCAGCAAGAAAGGTCAAAGAAACTTTTTAGCTTGTACCTGTGTTTTCCTACAACAGTTAAGTTCATGATTAGACAAAATCTGGGACCTTGAAGTTACATTAATTTTACCAGAAAAGGAAATAAATTTTATTTATCTTTGTACAAGTGTCTAACTCACTGTGTGGCCCTTCCGGATGTGAGGTACTCAGTGTCTGTCTGATAAATCATGATGGCGTTTGTCCTCACTTCCTTTGGAGCCTGGCTAAGTGTGCGAGAGGAGAAGCTCTGAGTTTGTGCCCAAGATCCTTGGCTAATTAGACAACTGGTGTATGACTTAATCAACGATTCTTGTTCTCTGGGATCATCCCAAAGTCCTTTCCAGGGCTTCAAATTCATAGTTCTACTTATGTATATCTTCCAGTTATCACTTAAAATTTTTAAAATAATCTAGTTAACTTGAAGAACAGAGTGACAGAGAGGTAACTTGCCCACCAACTGGATGGCTCCCCAATTGGCCACAATGGTAGGGGCTGGACTAGGACAAAGCCAGGAGCCAGGAACAACCATCTGGTTTTGCAATGTGGGTGCCAGAGGCCCAAGTGCTTGGACCTTCTTTGCTGCTTTCCCAGGCACATTAGCAGGGAGCTGGATCAGAAGTAGAGTATTGAGACTTGAAATGTGCTGATATGGGATGCCATCATTGAGGTAGTAAGTGGCAGCATAACCTATGTGCCACAACACCAGCCCCACCTGTCTCTTAATTATTTCACATATGTCTAAGCTCTTAACATCTTACAGTCCCTGTGCTTTTAATAGTAAACGATTTAAGTGCTTGTTAAGTGCTGGGCATCAAGCACTTTATACATATTTTCAATTATATCTATATAACAACTCTAATGAGGCTGGTGCCATTTCACCTGCATTTACAGTTGCAACTGAGGTAGAGATTAGATATCTCCTGCAAACTCACATAACTTGCAAAAGTAGCAGTGCCCAGATTTGCATACTAGGCTCTGGGTCCAGAGTCCACTTTACCTGGAAGTAAGCTGCCTCTAGGTCATCTGATTAGGGAGTGTGAGAGGCTGGCAACTGTTATCTCATTTTCAAAACTGAGACAACAGAAACTTAACTGCCCCAGGGATATCCAGGTGGAAAGCAGCAGAACTGGACCTCCAACCCGGGACTTTTCTTTCCTTTTTTTTTTTTTTTTTTTTTTTTAATTTATTTGAAATTCAGTTAGAGACTGGGGGGTGGGGGAAGGGAGAGGGAGAGAGAGAGACCAAGAGATCTTCCATCCACTGGTTCATTCCCTGTATGGCCACAACCATGGGAGCTGGGCCAGCAGCCAGGAGCTTCTTCTGGGTCTTCCATGTGGGATATTGACGTCCCAGGCAGAGTCTCACCCAACTACACCACAGCGCCAGCCCCGTCACATACTTTCAAGAGTGCCCGGAACATAGTAAACATTCAATAGATGTTAGGTGACACTAATATAATCCTGAACCAGCGCTGTCCAGCTGAAATATAATGTGAGCCGAACAGCAATGTTATTTGGCAGCCACATTTTAAAATTAAAAGAGGGAGCCAGTGCAGCAGGTTAATTTACCGCCTATGACTCCAGCCTTCCACATAACCCATGTTTCAGGCTCCCTGCTAGTGCCTGGAAAAGCAGAAGATGGCTCAAGTGCTTGGGTCCCTGCCATATACGTGGGAGACCTGGATGGAGTTCCAGGCTCTTGGGTTCCACCTGGCCCAGCCTGGACCATAGAGGCCGTTTGGAGAGTGAACCAGCAGATGGAAGATCTGTTTCTTCCTCTCTTTCAGTCTGCCTTTCAATACTCTCAATACAAATAAATCATCCATAAAAAAGGTTAAAAGAAACATGAAATTATTTTAATTTTTTATATAATCAAATATACTCTCAATAGTAATCAATTTCTAATCAACTCACTTGTAATCAGAAAAAAAACCGTGAACGAGGCATTTCACATTTTTTTTTGTACTAAGTCTCAGAAACTCGATGTGTATTCTCCATTTACAGCACATTTCAATTTGCACCGGCCACGTACCAAGAGCTCACCAGCCACAAGTGGCTCGTGGCAGCGGGGCCCTGTAGGGGTCCCCCGGTCGCGTCCTCTGGCCCCACGCCGGGTTCCTCCCACTCACCAGCTGCTCCGCCCTTAGGCCGGCCTCGCGCCCCTCCCGGGTTACATCACAGAGCACACACGCCGGCGGGCCAAGGGAGACCCGGGCCCAGGCCGCCAGCGCCCTAACTCTCACATCCTCCCCGCTCCAGGCACTCAAGCTCTATAAGGAAGCGGCGGTCAGCACAGAACCGCAGAGGCGGTCGCCCGGGGCCCCGGGTCAACCAGGGCGTTCGTGGGCGGGAGGGGGCAGCCTGGAGCCCCCATGCGCACCTCGCCCGCAACCGCCCGCCGCTCGCGCCGCTTCCACGGAGAGGTCGAGGAGGCGAGGCCGTTTCCCATTGGCCCATCGCAGCCCTCTGCCCGCCCTCTCGCCACACTGATTGGGCGAGGCGGCAGGGCCCTCTGGGTAGGCGGTGGCGGCGCCCCGCCCTCGCGCCGGCCCTCAAGAGGGCGACGAGGAAGCGGCCGCCTCCCTGTGCCCCGCCCCTCGGGCTCGCTCGCTGCCTGCCGGCTCCTCCCGACTGTTCCCGGCTCCTCCCGGCCCTCTCCCGGCTCCCTCCGGCTCCAGCTCCAGCTAGGCGGTGGCGGGTGAGTGCAGCCGCGGGCGCGGCCCCCTCGAAGGGGCGGCCTCCCCGCTGTCCGGGGACTGCCCGTGCCTCGCCCCGCGGCCGCTCGGGACCCCTCAGGGCCCGCTCGAGGCGCTGAAGGGCGGTGGCCGCCCGTCAGCGGGACGCGGGGGTGGCCGCGGGAGGGGGCGGGCTGGGGGCCTGCGGGAGTGGCCTTCGGAGTCTTCCAGGCGCGATCCTGGGGCGCCGTGGGCGAGGCGGGCTGAGGGGGTCCGTCTTCAGAGGTCTGGCGCGGTGGGGCGGAGCGGCGTGGCTCGGACTCAGGATGGAGCTGAGCCCGGGAGCGAGGGTCGGCTGCCGCCTGGGGCCCTGGGTGGGGCATGGGGGGGTGCTGTAGGCGAACCCAGGGGTCGCGTCCTGAAGCCCTGGTGGGGGGCGTCAGTGGAGGTGGTACTGAGGAGATCCTTAGTGTGGGTGTCCCGTAGGGGTTCTGGGTGGGGCTGAGGGGTGGTCTGGAGAATCGGGCCCGAGCCAGGGCTCTGTCTGCGTGCTTGGGCGCTGGCGCGTTTTGGCGACCCAGGAGTGTGTCTGGCTGGGGGAGTGTGATGGGGTCTTATTAAGGGTAGAGCGGGAGAAAAGGCACAGGGACCGTTGGAAACAGTGCCCAGAGCAGAGGTGGTGATTTCGCACATGGGACAGGTTCCTCTGCGGTGTGTTGCCTGAGCTTAAGTGAAATTGCCACTTTGGGCCGTTTTGAGGGGTTTCGCTTACCTTCAGGAGTATGTAAATTAAATGCACTTACTGCTCTGGGAGGAGGCAGTGATTACCCTTGAGTTTGTGTTGTAGGACGCAGCCGGGGCCGGAGCATGTGCTCCTCGGGAAGGTTAGTGTTACCCAGCTTTCTGCTGGAAACCCCCTTTTCTCCTTTCCCTCCTGTGGTCCAGTTACAGTACTGCTCCCCAGGGCCTCTCGAGTCTCTGCCTGGCTGCATAGCATTGCAGCAGCGTCTCCTGCTCCCTCTGTGTGTGTCTCCCGCCCATTTCCCTGCGCTGGGCTTTTGGCAACTGCCACTGCTCTTTCCCAGGGATGGTTGTGGCATTGCATCAGGGGATATTTGTGCTTGCAATTTGCGCACTCAGCCCTGGAGGAGGGAGAATAGTATGCTGCAGAGATGGGAGGGGGGCGCCGGCAGCTTGGCTGGGTAGGCAGAGAGATGGGTGTGGTGAGGGAAATACAGCTGCTCTGCTCTCGGCCTATAGGGTAACACTGCCCAGTCATCAGCGCAAAGAGATTCAAAGAGCAGCAGCAGCTATTTTTATAAATCAATCCTGAATCCAAGCTGAGCACATGGATTTAGAGTGAACAGTTGTCATGCTCTAACTATTACAGGCCGGGTGTTTGGTGGACAACATTAGAGTTGCTAAGCAAGGGACTCCATCTGTACAGTGTGCATGAGTTTTCAACTTTGCTTCTCTCGACACTGTAGAGTAGGACTCTCTTCAGGGACCCTTCTTTTAAATTGATGCACTTTGATGGCCATAGTACTTCTTTTCAAATAAAATATTTTTTGCCTCACTTATACTCTTCTTTTCAAATATAGCTTAAAAATAATAAAGCTGTCATATCTCCCAGGCATTAGTTTTATTTATTGACCGATGAGGAAATTGAGAGTGATAGTATTAAGTCACACAGATAGTTAAGTGGCAGAAATGGCATCCAAAGCAAGATTTCTCTGACCTCACACAGTAGTCCTGAAACTTCAGGATTTTGATTTATATGGGTGATTCAAATGCTTGAGAGTATATTCGTGCAGCGTAAACTCTGCAGAGACTGATAAACCAATACCGGTTTTCACCCAAGGTATTGAGTGCCATGTACACAATTGTATTTAATTATCCCCTGGCTGGGCTACCTCCATTGTTCCAATAGGCCTAATCAGTAATAAGAAGGAAGTTGATTATAGAATCGGAATGAAGGGCACTGGATTTTCTTGGGGCATGTTTTAATCACATTTCAGAAGCCCGGTGATTGCCACGTTTTCCTGTTGTAAGGGCACACTAATGTTGACCAGGACTGGGGAGTGTCCCAGCTAACACATTTTCCCACTGTCTCACTTGTGTGTTTTTTTTTTTTTTTTTTTGCCATCATATTTTGTCATCTCAGTATCCATGTTAAAATTCTTAAATCTACAGATAAGTTTGCATTTCATATTAAAAAAATCATTTTCCATTGTTTGCTGACAGTGAAGGAAGCACCTGGATTTTCTTGTCTGGGTGACTTAGTTTTTAGTCACAGAGCTGATTCTTCCTGATGTCAGTGTCTTCGTTTTTCACAGCAGCTTTCTTATTTCTTAATTGGTTAACCCATCCTTTGATTCTGTAAACTTCTGCTGTGACACTTCAAATTTTTGGCCTAATTTTTCCTCTCTTTTTTAACATTAAGCATGAGTTGTTGATGTTTTAGTTTTCATTAAATAAGAAAATCTGAGAAGAACATTTTGACCCACTGGAAGACATTTTGGTGGTTTTTCGTAGTCAATTTGAAAAGGAAACCAAGGAAATATCGTTGATTTCACTTTGCCTAAGTGGTATGCTTAGAACCAGGTTACTGTGGACTGATTGTTAGGGTGAGTGTGTTCAGAACATTTAGGATCAAGAAGAAGGATAAAGCAAAATTTTATGTTTCTGTCATATGAGGGATCATACTGATCGACCTTCTTAAAGTTCTCTTGGCTAATCTTTCATTGCAGACCTTATAGAGAACTACTTTGATTATCATTAAAATTTGAGCTTGAAAGTTAACCTAGTTTACTTTTGTAATTCTGTATGGGTTAAAAAATTAATCTTGAGGCCTGCGCTATGGCAAACCGGTTAAGCCATGCCTGTGGCATCCCGTATAGGTATCCACTGTTCGACTTAGAATCTAGCTTATTGTAATGTGCCTAGGAAAGCAGTTGAAGATGACCCAAGTCCTTGGGCCCTTGTACCCATGTAGGAAACCCAGATGAAGATCCTGGCTTCAGGGTTCTGTCTGGCCCAACCGTGGCCATTGTGGCCATTTAGGGAGTGAACCATCAAATGGAAGATATTTCTGTCTTCCTCCCACTCTCTCTCAGCCTCTCCCTCTCTGTAACTCTGCCTTTCAAATAAATAAATAAATATTTAAAAAATTAATCTTGCTACAAAACCTATCATACTACTTTGTATATAAATAGCCTTCTTTTATTTATAACTTTTTCTTCCTAATTTTTACAAGAAAAATATAGTACAGTAGTAAAAAAATTTTTATTGGGGCTGGTGCTGTGGCATAGTGGGTAAAAAAAATTTATTTGGAGGTAATTTTAGGTTTACAGAAGAATTGTAAAGATAGTATAGAATTTCTATATATGCTTTATAGTGTTTTTTTTTTTTTTTTTAAAGATTTATTTATTTATTTGAAAGAGTTAACACAGAGAGAGAAGGAAAGGCATAGAGAGAGAGGTCTTTCATCCACTGGTTCACTTCTCAGTTGGCTGCTACTGCTGGAGCTGTGCCAATCTGAAGCCAGGAGCCAGGAGCTTCGTCTAGGTCTCCCATTCAGGTGCAGAGTCCTAAGGACTTGGGCCATCTTATACTGCTTTCCCAGGCCATAGCAGAGAACTGGATCTGAAATGGAGCAGCTAGGACTTGAACCGGTGCCCACATGGGATGTGGTCACTGCAGGTGGCGGCTCTACCCACTGCGCCATAGTGCCGGCCCTTATAGTGTTTCTTATGCAACTGTAATATACTTAGCAAACTTAAGAAATCAACATTACCTGAATTATAGACTTTGCTCTGGTTTTCCTGTTTTCCACTGATGTGCTTTTTCTGTTACAGGATCCCATCCAGTATACCACATTGCATTTAGATGTCATATTTCCTTAGTTTCTTTCAATATGTGATGATTTCTTGGTTTCTTCTTGTCTCTCTTTGCTTGATACCTTTGAACACAGTAGTCAGGTATTTGTAGAACTTAGTTCCTTATTCTAGATTTTCCTCATTGGTAGTCTGAGGTTATGCATTTTGGTGAAGAGTACCAGAGTGATATGTGATATGCCCTTGTCACATTTTAACTGGGGATACCTCATACCAACAAGACTTATTACTGACGTTAACTTGTTAAGTTGGTTAAGATGATGTTTGTCATGGGCAGATGTTCAGCAGTCAAGATACCTCCACTCCGTATCAGAGTAACTGGGTTTGATACCCAGCTCTAGCTCTTGACCCCACAATCCTGCTAACGCAGATCCTGGGAGCAGCAGGTGATGGCTCAAGTAATTGGGTTCTTACAACTCATCTGGAAAACCTTGATTGAGTTCCTGGCTCCTAGCTTTGACTAGGGAGCACTGCCACTGTGGTCATTTGGGGAGTGAATTAGCGATGGAAGCATTCTCCCTCTATTTCTGTTTCTCAAATAAATGAATAAAAATGAAAAAAAAATTCACTGGGCAAAGTGATTTTTCTATTCCTTTATTTGTTGGGCTAGAGCTAAGTTGCAGAGTCAAATTGATACTCCAGGGAAGGAAATTAAACTCCCTCTCCTGAAGGGGAGAGTATCAAATAATTTATGGATCTGTGTTAAAATCACCACAGAAAGTAACCAGTACTTTTCAGGAGATACTGTGAGGCTATGTAGAAATCTGATTTCCCCTTTAAGTTTTTCTTTTTTTTTTTTTCTTTTTCCTCCTTCCCTCCCTCCCTCCCTCCCTTTTATTTATTTATTTATTTGAGAGATACAGACAGTAAGAGGGAGAGACAGATGAAAGGTGTTCCATCTGCTGGTTCACTCCCCAAGTGGCCACAACTGTTGGAGCTGAGCTGATCTGAAGCCAGGAGCATCTTCCAGATCTCCTGTATGGTGCAGGGGCTAAGCACTTGGGCCATCTTCTACTGCTTTCCCAGGGAGAACCGAATGATATTCCTGATTCCTGGCTTCAGCCTGGCCTAACCCTGGTATATTGCGGTTGTTTGGGGAGTGTACCAGTGAATGGAAGATCTCTCTCTCTCTGTAACTGTATCTCCTCCCACCCCCTGTAACTCTGCCTTTTGAATAAATGAAATAAATCTTAAAAACAAACAAACCTAAACCAAATTCTGTTTTTTTTCATGTGCTGAGTGTACTGGTTGCCACTGGGGTACCACTGCATTTAGGCTGTCCTAGGGGACAGAGCTACATAAACATACTAACTGTGCACGTGTACACACTGATGTTTATTTCTGAATCTATATATAAATGTTAACATGAGCTTATACTGATATCTGTAACTAATCCAGTACCATAAAGTTCATTGTAGCATTCCTCTCCTTATCTGTCACCTCTTTTCTCTGACAGTAAAATTTTTTTTTTTTTTGATGATTTATTTATTTGAAAGGCAGAGTTACAGAGAGGGAGAGGTAGAGAGAGGGTCTGTGTAGAAGGTAGTGCAGTTTTGGGGCTTGTGTGGCTCCGGCATCCCATAGGCCCCGGTTTGAGTCCCTGCTGCTCCACTATTGATCCAACTCTCTGCTAATGTACCTGGGAAAGCAGTGGAGATGGCCCAAGTGCCTGGGCCCGTGAACTCATGTGAGAGACCTGGAAAAAGCTCTTGGCTCCAGCCGTTTTGGCCATCTGGGGAGTGAACTAGCAAATGGAAAATCTCTCTCTTTATCTCTCCCTCTCTCTGTAACTCTGCCTTTCAAATAAATAAATCTTTTTGTTGAGAATGCAGTTTTTGTCAGATAATGTAAGTCTCCCAAGCATTTTCCAGTTAACTAATTTATATTATACTCCTATAAATATGATATTTTTTAAATTTTTATTTAAAGATTTATTTATTTAGGGCCGGTGCAGTGGCTCACTTGGCTAATCCTCTGCCTGCGGCGCCAGCACCCCGGGTTCTAGTCCTGGTTGGGGTGTAGGATTCTATCCCGGTTGCTCCTCTTCCAGTCCAGCTCTCTGCTGTGGCCCGGGAGTGCAGTGGAGGATGGCCCAAATGCTTGGGCCCTGCACCTGCATGGGAGACCAGGAGGAAGCACCTGGCTCCTAGTTTTAGATTGGCGCAGCGTGCCGGCCGTAGCGTCCATTTGGGGGGTGAACCAATGGCAAAGGAAGACCTTTCTCTCTGTCTCTCTCTCATTGTCTAACTCTGCCTGTCAAAAAACAAAACAAAACAAAACAAAACAAAACAAAAAAGATGTATTTATTTAATTTGAAAGTGTTAGAGGGAGAGACGAAGAAAGATCTTCCATGCTCTAATTCATTCCCCAGATGGCCACAATGGCCAGCAGTGGGCCAGGCTGAAGCTATGAGCTAGGAGTTTCTTTCCGGTCTCCTGGATGTGTGGTAAGGACCCAGGTACTTGGGCTAAGTTCCATTGCTTTCCCAGGCACATTAGAAGGGAGCTGGATCAGAAGTGGAGCAGCCCGGACATGAACTAGCATCCATATGAGATGCCAGCAACACAGGAGGTGGCTTAACTCACCATGCCACAATGCTGGCCCCAATACTGGTATTTTAAATTACTGTTTTTCAGTGCAAGTGGAGAGGTGAAGTTATTTGCTCTTGGCCAAACAGGAAGTGAGTGACTGTAGCTGGAGTTGATGACCTGTTCTCATGCTAAGTGATACCCTTAATCTCAACCAAAGAAGTCTCTTCATTCCAAGTATCTTTGGCCCTTCTTGGTGAGACTGTTCATTTTAATTAAAGAAGATCGTGATTTCTAGTTTTTTTCTTTTTCTTTTTTTTTCTTACTTTTGGCAATGTTGAGGGAATAATTTCTTTTCTATCTGGTTTTATTTAGATCATAGAATTGAAATCTAGCTATCTATCTGGTTTTAGATCATAGAATTGAAATCTTAGTGACAGTCTGGACAAGTTTTTCACACAGTATGTGATTTCCTCCTCTATGCTAGTATTCTTGAAGATAGGGACTTCATACATGATGGCTACCAATTCCAGGTTTGAAAATTGCTCATTTTAGAGATTTCCTGGGGCCCGCACTGTGGCGCAGTGGGTTAAAGCCCTGGCCTGAAGCGCCAGCATTCCATATGGATGCCAGTTCTAGTCCCAGCTGCTCTTCTTCCTATCCAGCTCTCTGCTATGGCCTGAGATAGCAGTAGAAGATGGCCCAAGTGCTTGGGCCCCTGCACCCATGTGGGAGACCCGAAGGAAGTTCCTGGCTGCTGGCTTCGGATCAGCGCAGCTCCGGTGATTGCGGCCATCTGGGTAGTGAACCAGCAGATGGAAGACCTCTCTCTCTCTCTGTCTCTACCTCTCTCTGTAACTCTATCTTTCAAATAAGTAAAAATAAAATAAATCTTTAAAAAAAAATAAAGATTTCCCTAAAAATGATTCAAACTTGTTTTCTCTGCAGTTCTGTTTAGTGGTTCCAGGTTTGATCTCTGCAGTTGCTTTTGCTCCTTATGACTCCAGTCTCTACTATATGGTTATCCAGTGACAGTTATTTTGTCCTACTTCTCCAGAAAAAAAAATATTTTTTTTTTAAATTTATTTGAGAAGTGGAGGCAGAGAGCAAGCTCCCATCCATTGGTTTACTCAAATGCCCTCAACTACTGGGCCTGCGCTGGAGCTGGAGCCAGGAGCTGGGAACACAATTCAGATCTCTTGCGTGGGTGGCAGGGATCTAACTTCCTTGACATCGCTGCTGCCTCCCATGTCTGCAAATGTTCACTACTGACTTTTTTTTCTCAGCCACCTTTCATGAAGTGTGTGTTTTTTTTTTTCTTTCTTTCTTTCTTTTTTTTTTTTTTTTGACAGGCAGAGTGGACAGTGAGAGAGACAGAGAGAAAGGTCTTCCTTTGCCGTTGGTTCACCCTCCAATGGCCGCCGCGGCCGGCGCACCGCGCTGATCCGATGGCAGGAGCCAGGTACTTATCCTGGTCTCCCATGGGGTGCAGGGTCCAAGCACTTGGGCCATCCTCCACTGCACTCCCTGGCCACAGCAGAGAGCTGGCCTAGAAGAGGGGCAACCGGGACAGAATCTGGCGCCCCGATCGGGACTAGAACCCGGTGTGCCGGCGCCGCAAGGTGGAGGATTAGCCTAGTGGGCCGCGGTGCCAGCCGAAGTGTGCTTTTGAAACCTTTATTATATTGGACATCGTTCTGTAGTTAGTCTGTCAGATGTGGTAGTCTCATTCAGACTCTGTGTTAGGCCCTGGAAAAGAAGTGATTTAGGAATTCGGAATGACCCCTGCCTTTGTTTCCCCTAGTTGCATCAGTGCTGCTTAAAAATAAGTTCTTTTTCTTTCAGTATCTACTTTTCAGTGTTTATGCCTGAACTTAACTCTAGGTCTTGTTATCTAGAACTGCTGTTCAGCAAAATCTTTGTCCTTGGTTAGTTGGTTTTCTCAAAAGTGTTTGACTTTTTACACTCCTATTTTCCTTGCTGTTTTCTGTTCATTATTACAAAGGGGATTTTTTGAATCTTGATTATGTTACCTTGTGCATTTGTTGCTTTTCTCCAATGTCTATTTAACTGATAGGTTCTGTTTTTCACTTCAGTAGTTTAAGAAAATATTTACCTAGAGAGCTCTAAGATCATGCCCTGCTAGTATGTAATTAGAGACAAAAGCTTCATTCTTGGTTTATTTGTACTTCTGACTTATGTTATTTTTTTTAAAAAAATATTTATTTATTTGAAAGAGAGTTAGAGAGAGATCTTTCATCTGCTGATTCATTCTCTAAATGGCCACAATGGCCGGGGCTGGGCCAATCTGCAGCCAGAAGTTTATTCCAGGTCTCCCAAGTAGGTGCATGGACCCAAGTACTTGGGCCGTCCTCCACTGCTTTCCCAGGTGCATTAGAAGGGAGTTGGATTGGAAGTGCAGCAGCTCGGAAATTAACTGCCGCCCATATGGGATACTGCCATCACAGGCTTTACCCACTATACCACAGTGCTGGCCCCTGGCTTTTATATATAAGTATTTTCCAAAGTGTCAAATATAGCTGGTTCTGATTTTCTGCTATAGTTTGAGTAAAATTATGATTAAAATTGTTTTCTGTCTCAAAACTGAAGACACAGGGTTGGTGTTGTGGTGTAGCTGCGTTAAGCTACCACCTGCAGTGATGGTGCTGGGTCAAGACCTGGCTGCAGCACTTTCGAAACAGCTCCCTGCTAATGTGCCTGGGAAAGCAGCAGAGGATGACCCAAGTACTTGAGTCCCTGTCACCCATGTGAGAGATCCTTGCTTTGGCTGTTGCTGCCATTTGGAGAGTACCAGTGGATGAAAGATCTGTCTCTGTCTTTCCTACTCTGTACTTCTGCATTTCAAATAAATAAATAAATCTTTAAAACAGCAAAAAACTGAAGGTACAAGCCAGATATTTCAAAAGAGGCTATTTTATTTTTTTAAAGTATACTTTTTAAAAAAAGGTTTGTTTATTTAAAAGTCAACGTTAAACAGAGAGAAAGAGAGGCAGAAAAAGAGAGAGAGTGAGTCTTCTATCCGCTGGTTCACTCCCCAACTGGCCACAATGGTGGGAGCTGCACCAGTCCGAAGCCAGGAGCCAGGAGCTTCTTCCGGGTCTCCAATGTGGGTGCAGGGATCCACAGACGTGGGCCATCTTCTACTGCTATCCCAGGCCATAGCAGAGAGCTGGATCAGAAATGGAGCAGCCAGGACTCGAACTGTTGCCCATATGGGATGCCGGCACTGCAGGCGGTGGCTTTACCCACTACGCCACAGCGCCAGTGGTTATTGATTATTAAATGAATTTAGGTCATATGATTCTATTTTATGAAAACAATGAGTCACAGGTAAAATAGCTGCCTCATTAACCCCTTTACTCCCACATTAAGACTGCTGTGGAAAGACTCAAAAGCTTTTAGAAGCTATACCTATTCTAAAGGAAAAATTGTGATTAAGAATAGGTAGGATGTGGGGTAGAGACCCTTAAAAAGAAGTTACTGGTTTGGTGCAGGTGTTGCAATATGGTGGATTAAACCGCTGCTTGGAATGCTTGCATCCCATATCTGAGTGCCTGGGATGGAGTTCCACCCCCCACTTCTGATCCAGCTTTCTGCCAGTGCACATCAGCTGTGAGGCAGCTGATGACTCAAATACTTGGCTCCCTGCCACCCCTATGGGAGACCTGGATTGATTTCCTGGCTTCTGCAGTGGCCTGGTCTAGGCCTAGCTGTTGCAGACATTTGGGGAGTAAACCAGTGGATGGAAGATCTTTGTCTCACTCTCTTCTCTTTGTTCTGCTTTTCAAATGAATAAACTTAAGAAAAGATTGTGAGTCCGCAGCTGTGGCATAGCAGGTGAAAGCCGCCGCCTGCAGTCCCCGCTGCTCTCCGCATCCCTGGCATCTCTGCTGCTCCACTTCTGATCCAGCTCTCTGCTATGGCCTGGGAAAGCAGTAGAAGATGGCCCAAGTCCTTGGGCCCCTGTACTCACTTGGGAGACCAGAAGGAGCTCCTGGCTTCAGATTGACCCAGGTCTGGCCATTGCTGCTATTTTGGGGAGTGAACCAGTGAAGGAAGACCTCTCTGTGTCTCTTTCTGTCTCTCTCTGCCTCTGCCTCTCTGTAACTCTTGACTTTCAAGTAAAATAAATCTAATTTATTTATTTGAAATCAGATTTATTTATTTGAAAGAGTTACAGTGAGAGGTAGAGACAGAGAGGTCTTCCATCTGCTGGTTCACTCCCCAGCTGGCTGCAATGGCCAGGGCTGGGTCAGGCTGAAGCTAAGAGCTTCTTCTGGGTCTCCCATGCGGGTGGCAGGGGCCCAAACAGTTTGACCCATCTTCTGCTGCTTTTCTGAGGGAGCTGGATTGGAAGTGGAGTAGCCATAACACAAACCAGCTGGTGTTACAGATGGCAGCTTTACCTGCTATTCCACAATGCCACCCCTGAAGAAATGTTTTTAAAACCATCCTATTCTTCAAAAAGGGAGGGTTTAGATAGGTCATAGTTCCCTTTTGATCAGATAATATCACAGTGATTTCTGAAATAACAGATTCTCTGAAACAGCTTGGCCATTGCACAGGTGGTTGTGAATAATATATATAGAAACTGATGGGAGGGTCTCAAGATTTTTATGTAGTTTTTTATAAAAACTGAAAGGGTACTGTCAGCAGTCAGGGTAACTGTAGTTGCTACACTAAAAATTCTAGAAGTAGCTATAGGCTGTGTAAGTTGAGCAAATCAGGAGTAATTACACCTTCTTTAATTCATTTAGCCATTCATTTAGCACCAGTAAAGAAATATGGGGGATATGAGATGGACCTGTTTTATTCAGTTTGTCCTATTTAAGCTTAGAATGACCTAGTAGTGTCAAATATAGCTTTACCTGCTCATAGGGAAACTTTCCAGGTCATTACTTGAAGTCCTATTTCCCAAACATCTAACAGCTACATCGATCTGTCTTTGTAAGTGATTTTTTTAAAAAAGAGTTATTTATTTGAAAGAGTTACACAGAGAGAGAAGCCGGGATGGGGGTGGGGGGCTTCCATCCGTTGGTTCACTCCCCAATTGGCTGCAACAGCTGGAGCTGCACTGATCTGAAGTCAGGAGCCAGGAGCTTCTTCCTGGTCTCCCATGCGGGTGCAGGAGCCCAAGCACTTGGGCCACTTTGTACTGCTTTCCTGGGGCTATAGCAGAGAGCTGGATTGGAAGTGGAGCTTCCGGGTCTCGAACAGGCGCCCATATGGGATACCAGCACTTCAGGCCAGGGCTTTAACCTGCTATGCCACAGTACCGGCCCTTTTATGTTCCTTAAAAAAAAATATTTATTTACTTGATATGTAGAGTTACGGAGAGAGGGAGAGACAGAAAGGGCTTCCATCCACTGGCTCACTCCCTAGATGGCCACAGTGGCTGGAGCTGGGCCAATCCGAAGCCAGAAGCCAGGAGCTGCTTCTGTGTCTCCCACGCAGGTTCGGGGGCCCAGGTACTTAGGCCATCTTCTGCTTTCCTAGGCCATAGCAGAGAGCTGGATTGGAAGAGGAGCAGCTGGGACGTCAGTGGGATGTCAATGGCTTAGCCTGCTATGCCACAGTGCCAGCCCGTTTTTTTTTTTTTTTTAAATATAAGAATTTACTTATTTGAAACAACAACAACAACAAAAAACAGAGAAGGGGCTGGTGCTGTGGCATACGGGGTAAAGCTGCCACCTGCAGTGCTGGCATCCCATATGGGTGCTGGTTTGTGACCTAGCTGCTCCACTTCCTATCCAGCTCTCTGCTATGGCCTTGGAAAGCAGTGGAAGATGGTCCAAGTCCTTGGGTCCCTGCAACCATGTGGGAGATCTGAAAGAAGCTCCTGGCTTTGGATCAGCCCAGCTCCGGCCGTTATGGCCGTTAGGAAAAGAGTTGCAGTTGGTGCCTCCTCACACGGGGCATCAAAATGTTAGGAAAAGATGCACAGAACAGAGAGGAGGCAATGTACAAATTTACAGCCAGATCGAATTTTCAGAGAAAATAAATCCGTAGAGGTTTGTGACCAACTGCTCCCGTGCACATTGATGGAACACATGGTAGAAGGCCCTGACCCCCAGGGGCCGGGTCTTTTTATTTTTTAGGAGGGCTTGGGGTGGGGGTGGGGGTGGGGTATGAAGGCAATAGGGTGTGAGCCTCAGTTGAGATTCAAGGGCAAGGAATACATTCCATCTCTTTTGCGCAATGAGGGAGAATGGCTGAGGCTTATGTTCTTGTTCCATCAGAGGCCATCTGGGGAGTAAACCAGCGGATGGAAGGCCTCTCTCTCTGTCTCTCTGTAATTTTGCCTTTCAAATAAAATAATCTTTAAAAAAGAAAAAAAAAAAAAGAGAGCAAGCCAGTGAGTTCACAGTGCTGAGACTTGGATGGGAACTCAGTTCAGGTATCACATGTATCACATGGGCAGGAACTCAGGTGCATTAGCAGGAAGCTGGATTGTAAGCAGAACACTGGGACTGGAACTGTCAGTGTGATATGGGATGTAGCCCTCTCAAGCTTTGGCTGAACCTCAACCACAACATCCTGCCTTAGTACTTCATTTTTATGGCCACATAATATTACATTGTATTGCTGTACCACAGGTTGCTTTTCCTGTCCTGAGTTGATGGACATTGGGATTTGTTTTTTCTTTTTAGCTGTCATGGATAATGGTGCTATGTACATTTGTGTACACGTTTTTATGAGGTCATATTTTTATTTCTCTTGAATATCTAAAAAGGAGTGGAGTTTCTGGGTTATATTTTAGCTATGTCTAACCTTTTGAGGAACTGCTAGGCTGTTTTCCAAAGTGACTGCACCATTCTATATTCCTACTAGTAATCAGTTTCTGTACATTATGATTATTTTTTAAAATTTATTTTTTATTTATTTGAAAGGCAAAGTTACATAGAAAGGGAGAGATCTTCCATCTGCTGGTTTACTCCCCCAAATGACCACAATGGTGGAGGCTGGGCCATGCCAGGAGCCTGGAGCTCCATTTAGTTCTCCCAGTGAGTGGCAGGGACCCAAGAACTTGGGCCATCTTCTGCAGCTTTCCCAGGCATTTTAGCAGAGAGCTGAATTGGAATCGGGGCTCAAACTGGTGCCCATATGGGGTGCTGGCGGCACAGGCAGCGGCTTAACTGCTGTGCCTCAATGCTGGCACTATGATTTCTTTGTTAACTTTGAAAAATTAGTGGAGAGATGGTGTTATTCTGGTAGATAGAAGCATAAAGATTATACATTCTTGAGGAACAGTAATCAAGGGTACAAGAAAGAAAGCCAGTGTCTTGGGCGAGCTTCCACCTGTACTGGTGTGTAAGATCTCCTCTACTCTCTGATTCCATTGCATCATCTGACCGATTCATATATGAGAGTACTTCAAAAAAATCCATGGAAAATTAATTTTAAAAGCTTATTTTGATGCCAAAATTTTGAAAACCATGTATAAATTTTTCACAATACACATCTCAAACTTTTTAACATACTTTATATATGTAAATAAGATAAATTAAAGGCTCTTTGGTTCAAATATTCAATATATAAAATATGCCAATAAAGTAAATTTTCTGAGTCTAAAAAAAGATTATAGATTCTTAGGATTAAATATAAGGACCCTTAAAGGGGGATATAATACTTCAGACTTTAAGTGTTGTGTTCAGGTTTTTTTCTTTCTTGTTTAAGATTTCTTTATTTGAAAGGCAGAGTTAGGGAGGAGAAGGAGGAGAGGGAGAGGGAGAGAGAGAAATCTTCCCATTTGCTGGTTCACTCCCCAAATGGCTGCAACAGCTGGAGCTGGGCAGATTTAAAGTCAAGAGCCAGGAGCTTCATTTGTTGTCTCTCATGTGGGTGCAGGGGCCCAAGCAGTTGGGCCATCTTCTTTCCCAGGCACATTAGCAGGGAGCTGGATCAAACTGGAACCGGTGTCTGTATGGGATGCTGGTGCCATAGGTGGAAGCCTTTCTTACAATAGCAAGGCCCCCTGTGTTTAGATACCTTTTTTCAGAGACATGGATAATGTAGAGGCTATCCATAAGAAAAACCAGCAGATGATGGGAGTAAATCAAATGATTTGAGGCATTAATTAAGGAATTAGAGGTGTTTCATTTAGAAAAGAAGTAGGTGGGGGACAGCTGTTTTCAGGTGTATCAAAGATCTGGTAAGTAGAAGAGGGGTTAGATTTAGTGTGTTGGTTGGACTTGAGAGCTAGAATCATCAGTTAGAGAAATGTAGAATGAGACTTAGTTTCCTCCTGTTAAAGATAAGATGAGAAAGAAAAAAGATAGTGATTTAATTTATGTTAAAGTAGAGCAATGGTTGTGGTCTAGAGAGACTGAAAAGGTGATTAAATTGAATGACCTTAAGGTCTTGGTAAACAGGTAGCTTCTTGAGGGTCCAACCATAGCTAAGACTGCCCCCAGGAGAAGTATTCATATGTGTATTTTTTTTTATCCTTGAAAAATACTTGTTTTGTGTATTTTTTTTGTTTTCTTTCAGCATATCTTACTATCTTCTGGCTTACATTTGTTACTGTTGTGAAATTAGCCCTGGTATTAGTTTCTGTCAGGTACTCTGTGACAATATTAGCTGTTGATTAACTTGAACTTCATAATTTGGGGGTCCTTGGCTGACACGGGTTATGAGAACTTAAGGTGCCAGGGCACATAAGGGTAATTTTCTGCCCATAGCTTTTCAGGAATTTTGTATTATCTATTGGGTTTAAAACCAAGATGGGCTTCTGTGAAGTCTGCTAAGGTAGTAAAAAATTTGGTGCTTGGTTTAAATCTAAGATGTCTTAAGGTGTTTTCTTATTAGAGTTAACCCTGTGAGGGGTCCTGGTCTTTGATTTCTGTTCTTGCCCTCTATTGCCCTTGAACTGAAGCTGTAGGTCAGAGCTTCTCAGATTTCAATGTTCACACAAATCTTGAGATATTATAATGCAGATTCTGATTCTAAATGTTTAGGGTGGGACCCAAGATTTTCATTCCTGATCCTGGATTTGCTCAGCCCAGCTGCTCCCTCTTTGTCTGTAACTGGGCCTTCCAAATAAATAAATAAATGAACAAATGAATAAAATAAATCTTAAAAAAAAAAAAATCCCCTGTGCCCTAGCTATTCATTCTTACGCATCTCTACTCCTCCAACCAACCTTTGGCAACCACTGATGTTGCTGTCTCCATGGTTTTGCATTTTCCATAATGTCATATAATTGAAATCATACGGTATGTGGCCTTTTGGATTTTTTTTTTTCACTTAGCAATATATATTTAAGGTTTTAATTTTATGACTTGCTCACCTTTTTTAAACATATTTTTAATTTTTTTTTTTTTTAATTTGAGGGCAGTTATATAGAGAGAGGGAGAGACAGCAACTTTCCATCCACTGGTGTGCTCTCCAAATGGGTGCATCTGCTGGGACTGGACCAGGCTGAAGCTAGCAGCCAGGATCTTCATCCTGGTCTCCCATGTGGGTACAGGAGCCCAAGGACTTGGGCTGCTGCTTTCCCAGGCACATTAGCAGGGAGCTGAATCAGAAGTGGAGCAGCAGGTACTCAAACTGGTGTCTATAAGGGATGCTGGTATTGTGACGGGCAGCTTAACCTGCTGGACCACAATGCAAGCCCTTGGATGTATGATTTTTTAAAATTCTTTCACCTGCTGAAACTTGATTATTTCCAAGTTTTGGCAATTATGAAGAAAGTTGTATAAACATTCATGTGCGGGTTTAAATAATTTTTATTTATTTGGAAGAGAAGGAAAATCATCTGTCTTTTGGTTCTCTATGCTTCCAACGGATAGAGCTGGGCTAAGTTGAATCTAGGAGCTCTGAATTCAGTCCAGGTTTCCCAGGTAGGTGGCCAGGACCCAAGTAATCAAACCATCACCTGATGTCTCCCAGATGCATGTTAGCAGGAAACTGTCATGGGAAGTGGAGGTGGGCACTGGAACCCAAGCACTCTGATGTGGCTTGCGGACATCTCAAGTGGCAGTTTAACCACTGTGCTAAATGCCTGTCCTGAAAGTTTTTAATAAAGTTTAACACGAGCTTTTTTTCTGTTGTTGTTCATGATTTTGGTGTCGTATCTAAGAAGTCATTATCAAAGTCAAGGTCAGCTAGATTTTTTTCTTATATTATCTTCTGAGAGTTTTCTGTTTTACATTTAGGGCAGCAGTTTGTTTTTCTTATGATCTGTTATTCTTAATTTTCCATAGTTTTGGTAAATTCTCTAGGACTTTATTCTGTAGTAGTTTGTGGCTATGTCTCACTCACTGGCATAAGTGATAAAACTTAGTGGGCCGGAAAGGTCAACCTACTGAGTTGCATTGTGTTATATCATGGTACAAGGGAACTGAGTGAGTAATGAATGAGTGGCTGAGTCTGTACTTGTTGAGATTTGATCTAGTTACCTGTGGAGATAGACATGTTCATTGTTTCAGAATTCTGCTGCAGAGAAACAGTTCCTGAACTCATATATTAAAAGCTGTGTAATTGAGATTGTATAGTTTGGAGGTTTTAGAGATGTTCAAGAATTAGTGAATTTTGAAACAATGACTTCATGTGTTCATAGCCTTTATAAACCATAAAGGATCGAAGTAAATGTGGTTTAGTGCAATGCTGATTCCTTATGTTGGTTTTTGTTGTCAATTTAGTTCATATAGTATGGGCTTAACTCTTTTGCTTTCATTCAGTTGTGAAGTCTTTTTATTGGCTGCTGACTCTGCTTTCACTTTCATTACTTAATGATGAAGGCTGTTTAAAGTAATACTGTACCTAGATTTTCAGATCAGATGTCCAATGAGAAGCTTAAGCCAGAAAAGACAATTAATTGTTTTATTGATTTTGAACAAAATGACAACATAGGTTCTTTTTATACTTTTTTTTTTTCATTGATTAATGCATTACTTGGGTCTTTCTGAGCAAAGAAGAAACTTTTGTGTTACTGTATTGTTATAAATACAGATAAAAGGAACTGTGTTCACATATGGTGGATGTGATCACCAATTCTGATAATTACCTTAAAAGATGGTCCAAGTCCTTGGGCCCCTGCACCCACATGGGAGACCCGGAAGAAGCTCCTGGCTCCTGGCTTTGGATCGGCATAGCTCTGGCTGTTGTGGTCAGTTGGGGAGTGAACTGGTGGATGGAAGACCTCTCTCTCTGCCTCTCCTTCTCTATATGTGCAACTCTGACTTTGAAATAAATAAATAAATCTTTTTTTAAAAAAAGACATACTTGAGATATACCCCATTCAGCTATACTGGTGAAACTTGAAAATGCAGAGTATGATTTTTTTGGCCTAAAAGCCCTTGAAGGTGGGTATATGTAATACCTATGTATGTTCCCTAATTTCTAAATAATGTATGTTATATGCTTATTTTCAAATGACCTATGTGGTACTTTTAAGTCCTGCAGGCTTTTTCTTTTCTTCTTTTTTTAACAAGCCAGCAATAAATTGGCTAAAATGATGAAGTAATGTCTTTCCAGGTCATTTTAGTTTGAGTCACTCTTTTCTCTGTGAAGAAATTTCAGAATACTTTATATATTTATTTGAGTGTAACTTTTTTTGCACTTGTTTAGATGCTGCTTTTTAAATTTAATTTTTAAAGATTTGTTTATTTTCTTTGAAAGGCTGAGTTACAAGGGGAGAGAGAGAGAGAGAGATTGTCCATCCACTGGTTCACTCCCCAAATAGCCACAATGGCTGGAGCTGAGCCAGACTGGAGCCAGGAGCTTCATCCCAGTCTCCCATGTGGGTAGTAGGGGCCCCAAGTACTTGGGTCATCTTCCGCTGCTTTTCCCAGGCCATTAGCTGGGACCTGGATTGGAAGTGGAGCAGCTGGGACATGAACTGGTATCCATATGGGATGCTGGTGCCGCAGTCGGAGGCTTAGCCTATTATGCCACAGCACCAGTCCCCAGAAAGCCTTTTTTTTTTTTTTTTTTTTTTTTTTAAAGTGCAGGGGACCAGGGACTTGGGCCATCTTCCACTGCTTTCCTAGGCCATAGCAGAGAGCTGGATCGGAAGTGGAGCAGCTGGGACTCGAACCGGCACCCCTATGGGATGCTGGCACTGCAGGCTGTGGCTTTACCTGCTACGCCACAGTGCTGGCCCCGAAAGCCTTTTTTTTTTTTTTCATAAAGAAACAATTCCATGAGATCTCTCATACCTTTTAAACAGTGAGCATAAAGAGTTAAGAGTAAAATGGAACAGCTGCTCTGGAAAGCCATTTGGCAGATTGCCTAGGAGTGTAATTGCTGGGTTATGTGATAGTTGCATGTTTTTTGTTTTTTGTTTTTAACTGCTATTTATATTGATATCATATGGGGGAAGTCCAGGCTCCCAACTGGTCTCCCTTGATAGTCCTGTTGGGTACCTTGTTACCCATCTGTAGAGAAGAAAGTCCTGACTTAGATCCTTGACTTTCTCCCACTCCGCTTTGCAAGAGGTGTTGAATGTTTTCATTGCAGCTTGCAGAAAATGCAAGTTAGGCTCCCTATTCGTCCTTTGCTGGCATGGTTGGGGGTTGGACCACAGTATTTTCTGTGGTGTTTGGCTGAAGTTGATTGTCTATGGCCTAAAACTTTGCTGTCTTACTAAACTGTTCGTTTCCTGGTCCTGTGGCTAAAGAAAGCCAGTTTTTACTGCGCTTTTCTTGTTTGCATTTCCTGACAGTTTTGGATGGCCATAGTCATTAGTTCCAATTCTGGGATATATGTGGCAAAAGGATCACACGGAGAGGTTTGTATTCTGTGGGTCCCGAGGTTCTTCTTTTTTCTACCTTGTGGAGTTTTTTGTGTGTTTTATATTTTATGTCCAGGGGTTTTAGTTGCATCTGATGGCAAGAATAGGAAGACATATGTTTACTCAAATCTTCCCAGAAGCAGAAGAATTTTTATGTACCTGTTTTTAAAATGGCATTTTTTGGGGTCAGCGTAGTGGCACAGCGAGTTAAAGCCCTGGTCTGTTCCTCTTCTGATCCAGCTCTCTGCTAATGTGCCTGGGAAAGCAGTGGAAGATGGCCCAAGTGCTTGGGCCCCTGCACCCACGTGGGAGACCCAGAAGAAGCTTCTGGCTTCAGATGGGCCCAATTCCAGCCGTTGGAGCCATTTGGGGAGTGGACCAGTGGATGGAAGACCTTTCTCTTTGTGTCCTCCCCTTGTCTGTTACTCTGCCTCTCAAATAAATAAAATTTTTTAAAAATGGAAAAATATGAAACACTGGATGTTTGGTATTTAGAATTTTAAAAGTAAAATAGGATGGACCCGACACTGTGGTGCATCCGGTTAGCGCACTGGCCTGAAGTGCCAGCATCCCATATGGGTGTGGGTTCGAGCACTGGCTGCTCCACTGCCGATCCAGCTCTCTGCTATGGCCTGGGAAAGCAGAAGAAGATGACCCAAGTGCTTAGACCCTTGCACCCACGTGGGAGACCCGGAAGAAGCTCCTGGCTCCTGGCTCTAGATCGGCACAGCTCCGGCCGTTGCAGCCAATTGGGGAGTAAACCATCCAATGGAAGACCTCGCTCTGTGTAACTCTGACTTTCAAATAATTAAATAAATCTTTAAAAAAATAAAATAGGAATATAGAGTCACAGGGCTTTACAATATGCTAGTTTGATTAAATTCTTGTTCATAGTTTCCGTAATACTGTAAGAGGAGTTATTACACTTTTCAGAAGAGAGTCTGAGATAATAATGGCTTTCTTGTTGTTCTTAGAGAAAATATGAGATGATAGCAGTTTCTTTCAGTGAACCCTAGCATTAGTTTTCTGCTGGAATTTGCAAAACATAAATGATTTAAATCTTTTCCATAGTACAATTTTTTTTTCTAATTGCTGTGTGGTGAACTTCCAGATGTTGAAATTTGTAGGAAAATTTATATTTCATGCTTGCGGTTTTTCGTATTAGCCATACATATTTATGGAGCAGACCTAATTAAAAATTATTACTCAACTTCATTTTCTAGTATTTTGCATAATTTTTAGTATGATGTGGATAACTGCATTATAAGTAAAAATAGAAACCAATGATTATAAAATCACTTTACAAATGAGCATAGATGCAGAAGCATGTAATATTTGAAATTTTTAAAGTTTTGTGAAGGATGTGCATATGTCATTTGTTTAGGATATTGTATTTTTAATGTAACTTAGAATTTATTTTATGTATTTAAGAGACACATGGGGAGAGAGAGAAAGAGAGATCTTCCATCTGCTAATTCACTTCTTAAATGCCACAACAGCTGGGACTGGACCTGCTGAAGCCAGGAGGCTGGAACTCAGTCTGGTTCTTCCATGTGGGTGACAGGGCCCCAACTACTTAAGGCATCACCTGTTGACTCCCAAGGTGCACATTAGTAGATAGCTGGAGTTGGGAGCAGAGCCCAGACTGGAGCCCAAGCATTCTAGTATGGGATGTGGGCATCCAGGCGGCATCTCCTGATTCATATGCCTGCAACAACCAGTGCTGGGCCAGACTCAAGTCAGGAGCCAAGAACTCCATTCAGATCCCCAGATGAGTGGCATGATTCCCAGTACTTGGACCATCATGTGCTGCCTCCCAGGTGCATTAGCAAGAAGATGGATCTGAAGTGTGGAGTAGCTGGGACTCACCAGGCCATCCCTGGGATATGGGTGTTGCAAACAGCAGCTTAACCTACTGTGCCACAATGCCCCTGAGGTTGCATTTTTAAAAAGATTTATTTATTTATTTGAAAGGTGGAGATCACAGAGAAAAAAGGGTATGGGGTGGCGGGGGAGGGGAGGAGGAGGAGAAGAAGGAGGAGAGAGAAAGAGAGAGAGAGATCTTATATCTGTTGGTTCATTCCCCTGATGGCTGCAATGGGCAGGGCTGGGGTAGACCCAAGCCAGGCGCCTCATCTGGGTGGGGCCAAAGCACTTGGGTCATCTGCTACTTTCCCAGGTGCATTAGCAGGGACCTATATAGGAAGTAGAGTAGCCAGGGCTCAAACCAGCACCCATATGGAATGCTGGCATTGCAGACAGCAGCTTAACCCATTGTGCCACAATGCCATTCCTTTGGAATTGCACTTTAACCACTGTCCCAAATGGCTTCCCCAAACTGTGTACTTTAAGTCCCTGAACTATATGGTGAGTGACTTATATTCCAGTACAGCTGTGTATTTTTTTAAAATCAGATTTTTTTTTTTTATTATTTGACAGGTAGAATTATAGACAGAGAGAGAGAGAGAGAGAGAGAGAGAGAGAGAGAGAGAAAGACATGTCTTCCTTCCATTGGTTCACTCCCCAAATGGCCACTACGGCCAGAGCTATGCCAATCCAAAGCCAGGAGCCAGGTGCTTCCTCCTGGTCTCCCATGCTGGTGCAGCGCCCAAGCACTTGGGCCACAGCAGAGAGCTGGACTGGAAGTGGAGCAACCGGGACTATAACCCAGAGCCCATATGGGATGCCGGTGCCGCAGGCGGAGGATTAGCCAAGTGAGCCAGGGTGGAGCTGGGAGGGAGGAAAGAAAGGAAGCAAGGCTGGTGCCTTGGCTCACTAGGCTAATCCTCTGCCTGTGGCGCTGGCACCCCAGGTTCTAGTCCTGGTTGGGGTGCCGGATTCTGTCCTGGTTGCTCCTCTTCCAATCCAGCTCTCTTCTGTGGCCCGGGAAGGCAGTGGAGGATAGCCCAAGTGCTTGGGCCCTGCACCCGCATGGGAGACCAGGAGGAAGTGCCTGGCTCCTGGCTTCGGATCAGCGTAGTGTGGCGGCCATTTGGGGAGTGAACCAATGGAAGGAGGACCTTTCTCTCTGTCTCTCTCTCTCTCTCTCTCACTGTCTAACTCTGCCTGTTCATAAAAAAAGAAAAAAAGAAGAAGAAGCAAGCAAGCTAGCAAGCTGGGCAGAGTTCAGAATCTGATTTACCAAGTTAGCCATGGCACCAGCCACTCACCAGAACTCTGGTCCCTGGTTCTGTTTTCTTGCTAAGAGGCATTCTGTGGGAGCCAGCATTATGGTCTAGCTGGTTGAGTTGTGGCTTGTGATACCAGCATCTTATATGGGTACCAGTTCATATCCTGGCTGTTGAACATCTGATTTGGCTGCCTGCTACTGTGCCTGGGAAAGCAGTGGAAGATGGCCCAAAGGCTTGGGCCCCTGCACCCATGTGGGAAATCCAGAAAAAGCTCCTGGCTTCCACCAGGTCTCCATTTGGAAAGTGAACCCAGCCAATAGAAGATCTCTCCCTGTCTTTCTCTTTCTTTTTAACTATTTCAAATAAATAAGTCTTTAAAAAAAAAAAAGTATTACATGGCTTTCTTGTGGTTAGCTTTACACTGTTGAATTATTTTGGGTTGCTTCACACTTTGCTGTTTTGAATGAAGGTATTATGAACATATATAAGTAGTTTTTTTTTTAAGATTTATTTTACTTACTTGATACAGTTACAGAGGGAGGGAGGGGGAGGGAGGGAGAGGGAGGAAGGGAGAGAGAGAGAGAGAGATCGAGAGATCTTCCATCCACTAGTTCAACTTCCCAAATGGCTGCAACAGCCAGAACTGAGCCAATCCAAAGCCAGGAGCCAGGAATTTCTTCCGGTTCTCTCACATGGTTGCAGGGACCCTAAGGACTTGGGCTATTCTTCACTGCCTTCCCAGGTGCATGAGCAGGGAACTGGGTTGGAAGTGGAGCAGCCCAGACTTGAACCAGCCCCCATATGGAATGGTGGTGCTGTGGGCTGGGGCTTTAATCTGCTGTGCCAGAGCACCCGCCTCCTGTACGTAATTGAGCGAACATGTTTTCTTTGGTCTGAGTAACCAAGGGAGAGATTTCTGGGTCATATGATAAATGCATATTTAGTTTTTTTCTATAAAAATTTATCTTTATTTATTTATTTGAAAGAGTTACATGAAAGAGAGATCGTACTTCTGCTGCTTAACTCCCCAGATGGCTACACCAACCAGGGCTGGGTCAGGCTGAAGCCAGGAACCAGGAGCTTCATCGAGGCCCTCCCGCGTGAGTGCAGGGGTCCAGCCACTTGGGATTTCTTTCACTGCTTTTCCCAGGCCATCAGCAGGGAGCTGGATTGGAAGTGAAGCAGCTGGAATGTGTTCCAGTACCAGTGTGGGATAGCTGCTTTCACCAGCTACTTCACAACACTGTCCCCAAGTTTTTTCTTTTTTTTCAAGATTTATTAGTTACTTAGAGTGAGATCTTCCATTCTCTGGTTCACTCCTCAGATGGTCACAGCGGAGCTTCTTCCCGGTCTCCCACGTGGATGCAGGGGCCCAGGCACTTGGGCCATCTTCTGAGGCTCTCCCAGGCACATTAGCAGTGGAGCATTTGGGCACCACAGGCAGCAGTTTAACCCACTGTGCCTCATGCTGGCCCTGGCGTCAGGTTTTTAAAGAAACAGCTAGGGGCAGGTGTTAAAGCATGGTAGATTAAACTGCCACTTTGCTTGCTCACTGCATCCCATAGCTGAGTGCTTGTCATCAAGTCCTACCTTTGCTGCCTTTGATCTAGCTTCTTGCTAATGCCTTTGCAAAGCAGCAGGTGATGGCCTAAGTACCTTTGGTTCCTGCCACACCCATGTGAGAAGACCCTGATGGAATTTCTGGCACCTAGCTTCCACCTGTCGGTATTTGGGGAGTGTACCAGGGGATGGAAGGAAGATTGATCCCTTCCTCACTCCCTCTTCTGTGTCTCTGTCTCCTTCTCTTCTTCCCTCCCTCCCTCTTTTTGGTCCTTTTTCTGTTTCCCTCTCCTTTTCAAATAAATACAAATAAATGCTTAAAAAAGAAAAATGTCAAGCTGTTTTCCAGAGTAGCAGTGCCATTTATATTCCCACTAGGGATGTAGGAGAAATCTGGTTTCTCTGCAGTTTATCAGCATTTGGTAATGCCTCTTTTCCCCCCTGCTATTCTGATAGTTGTGCCTTTACTTTATTACCATTTCTCTTTAGATTTTATGAGTAAGCAGTTTTATCATCTACTAATAATATTGGCTGTAATTTGTCTCCCTTATCTGCCATATTGTAGAGGTTAGTAGTGCATGATCCTTACTGAATATGGTGTATGCTTGGCTGGTTTATGACCTTAATGGGAATGCTTGTGTTTTTCTAAAAGATTTATTTAATTTAATTTATTTATTTGGAAGGCAGAGTGAAAGAAGTAGAGAAATAGTGGAAGATTTTCCATCTGTTTGTTTACTCCTCAAGTAGTTCAATAGCTGGGGCTTGTGTGGGCCCAAGCTAAGATATTGAAATGCCTTTTGATCTCATGTGGTGGCAGGGAACCAAGTACTTGGGCCATCCTCTGCTGCTTTCCCAGGTGCTTTAGCAGGGAGTTGGATTGAGAGTGGAGCAGTAGGACTGATACTGCTGTGTTCCTCTATGGGATGCTGGAGTCAGATTCTGTGACCTCTGTCATGACACAGTCTAATGAATCCTTCCTGCCTTACTTATCACACCCGCTATTCAGGTCATCTTCATTTTTTTATAGTTCCTAAGATAAACGATAAGGCAACTTATTAAATAGTAAAAGGAAACTTAATACATAAATTTTGTGCTTTCAGTTAAGTTTTGAATCTTAAATAATATTTACTTTTAAACTTATAATGTTTCATTGCATGTATGTATGCTAAAACTTTTTTTCCTATTTGGTTGATCTAATCTATTATATTCCTTTTTACTTTATTTTTTTCCTCTCATAACATTTTATCCTGAACCAAACTGATGGAAATGCAGAGTAACTTCAATTTTTGAGATGAAAAAGCCTAGGTTAAATTTGGTGTTTAGCTAGCTAATCTACATGTATTCTGGAATGATTTTTGAACTACCTCTACCTAATATGTAATGGTGGTGATACACACTAATTTCAAGTTCATAAAATAACTACTGATCTGGTGTTAGCCCCTGTGTATTTACCCCTTAATCTGTGTAAGTGCAGTTCTGTAGCGCCTTCTCATCTCCTCTAAGACTGCCTTAGAGAGGACTTTGCTATGCTGTCCATGCTTTTTCCCCACTTGCCCTTTTCCTTGTCTTAAAGTATCTCAGGATGGACTTAAGAATTTTATTATTATTAAGTTAAATCTTGTATTTCAGGATGGACTTGGGGATTTATCTTTTTTTATTAAATGAATTGTAACCTGTATTTCCTTGAACTTTGCGTAAGCGGAATTCATATTTATAAAGTGATTATTATATCCAAATGCAATTTCTTGTGGTGACCTGTGGTCATTTTGTGTAGCAAATATGACCAACTATCATATGGGATCATTTCTTTCAGAAGTATTAAATATGTGGGTTTTACTCCTAAGCTCCTTGAATGGCTTTGATTTCGGTTGATTGATTTGTACTACATCTTCCTCTGTACTTTGTGGGAAATTTCTTTTTCTACTTTTTTGCTTCTAAACTGTGGTGGCTTAAGAGACCAGATACTACAGTTTAGTTTAATGGAAGCAAATTTCAAGGGTTATTTTTTCCATGTGTGTGTATGTGTGTAAAATTCATCCAGGTATTTTTGTGATTTACTTTTGGCAGGCTTATATTGGGTGTTTTGCATACTATTTGAATCAGTCCTCATAATAATCTTTCTGTGTAGACATTTTCCTTATCTATAAAATGGGATGATGGAGGCCAGAGAAGATAGGGACTGAGGTTACACAGACAATAAAAAATTAGGTTTAAATCTAGATCTGTCTGATGTTAAAGTGTGTGTTCCTTTCCACAGTGCCTTGGGGCCTCACCTGGCAGCTCCTTTCAGGCTCTTTTTTGGTTCATAAATACTAGATGTTGCCAAACACATGATGCTACTTTTACTAGCTGTGGTTAGGAGGCCCAACCTCCAAACAAGTACATGAGATTGTAATATAAGAAGGTGATGCCTTGCTCCATTATCTGTGGCTTTCTTATGTTGGTGTAATGGGAGATTATCAGTGTGCATCATGATCTGGTTACAGCAGCTGCAGGAGCAGCTCTACAACCTATTTTAGTTTCAGAGTTATTGTCTGTTTTTTTCTCTGTTCTTGTCCTTTTTGTTTCCTTTTATTCTTTTATCTTTTGTACTTTCCTACTCTTTTTTTTAAAGAGAGAAATCAGGGATGTGTTGTTGAAGAATCAACATTGTTAAAATTCTGAATATTTGTGTAGTTGATGATCAGGCTTCACCAGGAATTTCCTTTTTGACAAGTTCAAGATAGACTACCATTCCAAATGAGATTTTATTATGAAAGTGATATAGTGAAAATCAGTACTGAGAAATTAGCAAAATAAAGGAACATCAAAACACCAACCTGTTTCCAAGAAGCCAGGGTTACTTGTTGAATTAAAAGGAGAATCTGCATGTTGTGTATTGTCATTGTTTTTCCTTGCAGTCAGTACAATTTGCTTTTTTTTCCCTTAAATATTTATTTTATTTATTTGAAAGGCAGAGTTACAGAGAGAGGTGTAGACAGAGAGGTCTTTCATCCATTGGTTCACTCCCCAGATGGCCGGAGCTGCGCCAGTCTGAAGCCAGGAGCCAGGTCTTTTACAGGGGTGCAGGGGCCCAAGCACTTGGGCCATCTTCTACCGCTTTCCCAGGCCATAGCAGGGAGCTGGATCGGAAGTGGAGCAGCTGGGTCTCAAACCAGCGCCCTCTCGAACCAGGATGCTGGTGCTTCAGGCCAGGGCATTAACCCACTGTGCCACAGGGCAGGCCCTGAGATCCTGTGTTCTTGACCATTATGTTAATTTTAAGTCCCCCCCCCCCCAAGCTGTTCTACTTTGAGAGGGCCAGCCTGTGAATTTTAATGAACCTATCTGAAGGATCCAAGGACTTGGACCGTCTTCAGCTACTTTCCCAGGCACAAGGCAGGGAGCTGGATTGGAAGTGGAGCAGCCAGTACTTGACCCAGTGCCCATATATGTGCTATAGGCTGTGGGGCTGGCCCCCTTTGTACATATTTTAACTGGTTTGTCTTTTTAGTTTTTTTTTTTTTTTTTTTAAGATTTATTTATTTGAAAAGCGGAGTTACAGAGAGAGAAGGAGAGACAGAATAGTATCTTCCATACTCTACTGATTCACTCTCCAAATGGCTGCAATGGCTGGAGCTGGACCACTGGGAAGCCGGGAGCCAGGAGCTTCTTCCAGTTCTCCCTTGTGGGTGCAGGGGCTCAGGAACCTGGGTCATCTTCCACTGCTTTCTCAGGTGCATTAGCATGGATCCAGCTGGATTGGTAATGGAGAAGCTGGGACTCAAACTGGTGCATCTATGGGATGCTAGCACCACAGGCGGTGGCTTAACCTGCTGTGCCATAGCTCCTGCCCCTTTAGTTTCTTTTTTTTAAATTAATTTATTTATTTGAAAGGCAGAGAGGTCTTCTATCCGCTGGTTCACTCCCCAGATAGCCACAATGGCCAGAGCTGCGCCACAGTGCCATGCCCCCCCCCCCCAGTTCTTTTGTGTTCTTTTTTTTTTTTTTTTTTTTTTTTTAAGATTTTTTTATTTATTTGCGAGGTAGAGTTACAGACAGTGAGAGGGAGGGAGAGAGAGAGGTCTTCCATATGCTGGTTCACTCCCCAAATGGCCGCAATGGCTGAATGTGAAGCAGGAGCCAGGTGCGTCTTCTCTTTCTCCCATGCTGGTGCAGGGGCCCAAGGATTTGGGCCATCCTCCACTGCTAGTTTCTTTTTTAAAAAAAGATTTGTTGGGGCTGGCATTGTAGCATAGCAGGTAAAGCTGCTGCCTGCAGTGCCGGCATCCCATTTGGGCACCGTTTCCGGCTGCTCCACTTCTGATCCAGCTCTCTGTTGTGGCCTGGGAAAGCAGTAGAAGATGGCTGAAGTCCTTGGGCCCCTGCACCCTCGTAGGAGACCTGGAAGAAGCTCCTTGCTCCTGGCTTTGGATCAGCCATTTGGGGAGTGAACCAGCAGATGGAAGACCTTTCTCTTTCTCTCTGCCTCTGCCTTTTGTAACTCTGCCTTTCAAATAAATAAATATATCACTTAAAAAAAAAAGTTTACTTGCCAGTGCCGTGACTCGCTAGGTTAATCCCCCACCTGCGGCGCTGGCACCCCAGGTTCTAGTCCTGGTTGGGGTGCCGGATTCTGTCCTGGTTGCTCCTCTTCCAATCCAGCTCTCTGCTGTGGCCCGGGAGTACAGTGGAGGATGGCCCAAGTGCTTGGGCCCTGCACCCGCATGGGAGACCAGGAGGAAACACCTGGCTCCTGGCTTCGGATCTGCGTAGCGCACCGGCCAAAACATGCCGGCCATAGCGGCCACTTGTGGGGTGAACCAACGGAAAAGGAGGACCTTTCTTTCTGTTTCTCTCTCACTGTCTAACTCTGCTTGTCAAAAAAAAAAAAAAAAAAAAAAAAAAAAAAAAAAAAAAAAGTTTACTTAAAAAAAAAAAAGATTTGTTTATTTACTTGAAAGGCAGAGTTAGAGAGGGAGAAAGATCTTTCAGCCACTAGTTCACTCCCCAAATGGTCACCATTGCCGATGCTGGTCAGGGCTGAAGCCAGGAGCCTGGAACTCTATCAGTTTGTCCCATGTCTCAGTGGGAGGGTCCCAAGGACTTGGGCATCTTCCACTGCTTTCGCAGGTCCATTAGCAGGAGCTGAATGAGAAGTGGAGAAGCTGGAATTTAAACTGGTGCCCTTGTGGATTGCCAGTGTCTCAGGCTATGACTTAACCTTCTGTGCCACAGTCCCAGCCTCATGTCTTTTTAATTTTTTGTTGTAAGTTTTGTAGGTTCAAAGTTTTTCTTAGATATATGATTTATGGTCATTTTCTCCTGTGTATTGTCTTTTCATTTCCTTGATGTATCCTTTGAATCATAAATTCTTACAAATTTGATGAGGTCTAGTTAATCTATTTTTTTCTTTTGTTAATTGTGTTATTGGTGTCATATTTAAGAAGCATTTCCAGGGGTCATGAGGATTTATCCCTCTAGTTTCCTCTTAGCTTTAAAAAGTTTTAGCTGTTCACTTTAGGTTTTTATTCCATTTTGAGTTAGTTTTTTTCAATGTGTTGAGTAGAGGATCCAACTTTTTTTGGGGGGGTTGGCGACATGTGGGTGTCCAGATATCTCAGCACCATTTATTTTATTTAGTTTTTAAAGATTTATTTGAAAGTCAAGAATTTCAGCAAGAGAGAGACAGAGAAAGAGGGGTCTTCCATCCACTGGTTCACTCCCCAGATGGACGCAACAGCCAAGGCTGGGTTAGAACAAAGCCTGAAGCCAGGAACTTCTTCCAGGTCTCCCATGGGGGTGCCAGTGGCCCAAACCCTTGGACCATGTGCTGCTGCTTTTCCTAGGCCATTAGCAGGGAGCTGGATTGGAAGTGGAGCATCTGGGATGTGAACTAGCATCTGTATGGGGTGCTGGAGTTACAGGTAGCTTTACCAGTTATGCCACGATGCTGGCCACACCAGCACCATTATTAAAAAGACTAAGATTGCCGGTGCCGCGGCTCACTAGGCTAATCCTCCACCTAGCGGCGCCGGCACACCGGGTTCTAGTCCCGGTTGGGGCACCGGATTCTGTCCCGGTTGCCCCTCTTCCAGGCCAGCTCTCTGCTGTGGCCAGGGAGTGCAGTGGAGGATGGCCCAAGTGCTTGGGCCCTGCACCCCATGGGAGACCAGGAAAAGCACCTGGCTCCTGGCTCCTGCCATCGGATCAGCGCGGTGCGCTGGCCGCAGCGCGCCGGCCGCGGCGGCCATTGGAGGGTGAACCAACGGCAAAGGAAGACCTTTCTCTCTGTCTCTCTCTCTCTCACTGTCCACTCTGCCTGTCAAAAATTAAAAAAAAAAAAAAAAAAAGACTAAGATTATTTGTGCTGTTCTGGGTTCTTTGAATTTTCAGTATGAATTTTAGGACTCGTTTGACAGTTTGTGCCAAGAATCTAGTTGGGTCTTAGATTGTAATTGTATTAAATATATGTTTATTAAATATAATATAAATATATATAGTATAATATAAATTATATTTATTAAATATAATATAATATAAATATATTGAATATATATCAGTTTAGGGGATATTGCTGTGTTAACAATATTGAGTCTTCTGGTCCATCAACTTGGGTATGTCTTTGCATTTATTTAGATTTTAATTCCTTTCAGTAGTATGCTGTGTTTTTCAGAGTGTAGACTATGTATTTCTTCTGGGAATTTTATTTCTTAGTATTTTATTCATTTTGATAATATTATAGATGGAATTGTTTTCTTAATTTCATTTTGGATTGTTCATTGCAAGTGTTTGGTTCTCTTTTAATACTGGTTTTGTTTAAAACCTTAAGGTACAAGGTTCTTAATTACTGATGTGGAATAACAAGCAGTTGAGGCGTGTATTGTAGGCTTCTCTTATGAAAGCTTTATTTTAGTGAAGGCTTTCAAGAACTTTGGGGTCAGACTTTAGTTGTTAGGTATCTTTTTTGAGTTGTAGTCCAGCTGTGCTTGGAGTTCCAAACTGGTGACTAAATATGTCACTTGTATGGTCAATGTGAGTGGTTTTCAAAAGCCCTTTCAGTTATAAAGTGAATGACTTGGCAACAAAAATCTGTGTGATTTATTTAATTTTTCTGTTTTCTGGTGCAGATTTTCATGGTTTACCATGTTGCTGTAGAAAAGATTGTTGATACAAATAGCTTTCAGATTTTTTTTTAATTTTTATTTTTATTTTAGTTTTTTGACAGGCGGAGTGGACAGTGAGAAAGAGAGAGAGAAAGGTCTTCCCTTTCCGTTGGTTTTCCCCACAGTGGCCGCTGTGGCCGGCGCACCGTGCTGATCCGAAGGCAGAAGCCAGGTGCTTCCCCTGGTCTCCCATGGGGTGCAGGACCCAAGGACTCGGGCCATCCTCCACTGCACTCCCTGGCCACAGCAGAGAGCTGGCCTGGAAGAGGAGCAACCAGGACAGAATCCAGTGCCCTGACCAGGACTAGAACCCGGGGTGCTGGTGCCGCAGGTGGAGGATTTTTTTAAAAAAGAACCTAATCTCTTAATTAGCAGGGCAGAATCATCTTGAAGATATTATTGGTTAACCTTTAGCTCAATCTAACAATAGAGTTCAAGATATTACTTTTGAGATTAAATTTTAAGTTGCATAGGCATGTTTCTGATGAGGACAGTTTTATTATCTGTGTCAGAATTATTAGGGCTACTTTTAAATGTAAATTCTTGTCCCCTACTCAGGTTTATTTACCAAATCTGATTGTGGGACTAGGACTCTAGTAACTTCTCTCTCCTCTCCTCCTCCCTTCCCCTCCTCTCCTCCTCTTCTCCTCTCCACCCCCTCCTCCCCTCCTCCTCTCCCTTCCGCTTTCCCTTTCCCTTTCTTTACCTCCCTCCCTCCCTCCCTCCCTCCCTCCCTCCTTGCCATGGCTGGAGCTGAGCCTATCTGAAGCTAGGAGCCAGGAGCTTCATCTAGGACTGCCACGTAGGTGCAGGGGCACAAGGACTTGGGTCATCTTCCCCTGCTTTCTCAGGCCATTAGCAGGGAGCTGGATTAGAAATGGAGCAGCCGAGACTGGAACTTGTGCCCATACGGGATACCAGTATATCAGGCAGCAGTTTTATCTGCTATGCTACAACACCATCCCCAGTGTCTTCATTTTAAATAGAGATAAAATATATCCATGTCTGGGCCGGCGCCACAGCTCAATAGGCTAATCCTCTGCCTGCGGTGCTGGCACATTGGGTTCTAGTCCCGGTCGCTTCTCTTCCTGTCCAGCTCTCTGCTGTGGCCCAAGAGTGCAGTGGAGGATGGCCCAAGTGCTTGGGCCCTGCACCCGCATGGGAGACCAGGAGAAGCACCTGGCTCCTGGTTTCAGATCAGCGCGGTGCACCAGCTGCAGCACGCCGGATGCAGCAGCCATTGAGGGGTGAACCAACGGAAAAAGGAAGACCTTTGTCTCTTTCTCTCTCTCTCTCACTGTCCACTCTGCCTGTCAAAAAAAAAAAAAAATATATATATATATCCATTTCCTAAAGTTGTTCATGTTGAGTAAATTAATACATTGGTGGGAGGGTCTTTCCAGGAGTTATTGGAAGATGTATATTATGAGAAAACATGGGGCTGGCGCTGTGGCGCAGCAGGTTAACACCCTGGCCTGAAGCACCGGCATCCCATATGGGCGCCGTTTCTAGTCCCAGCTGCTCCTCTTTAATCCAGCTCTCTTCTATGGCCTGGGATAGCAGTGGAAGATGGCCCAAGTCCTTGGACCCCTGCACCCGCGTGGGAGACCCGGAAGAAGCTCCTGGCTCCTGGCTTCAGATCAGCACAGCTCCAGCCATTGAGGCCATCTGGGGAGTGAACCAGTAGATGGAAGACCTCTCTCTCTGTCTATACCTCTCTGTGTAACTCTGACTTTCAAATAAATAAAATAATTTTTTTTTTTTTGACATGCAGAGTGGACAGTGAGAGAGAGAGACAGAGAGAAAGGTCTTCCTTTTCTGTTGGTCCCCCCCATCCCCCAATGGATGCTGCGGCCGGCGCATTGCGCTGATCCAAAACCAGGAGCCAGGTGCTTCTCCTGGTCTCCCATGTGGGTGCAGGGCCTGAGGACTTGGGTCATCCTCCACTGCCCTCCTGGACCACAGCAGAGAGCTGGCCTGGAAGATGAGCAACCGGGACAGAATCTGGCGCTGCAGGCGGAGGATTAGCCTATTAGCCTATTGAGCTGCGGTGCAGGCCAATAAAATAAATCTATAAAAAAATAAAAAAGAAGAAAGAATGCTGTTTAGGTTTTTTAAAAAAAGAAAAAACATGTACAGATTTCAAACTTTTTATGTACCAAAATGAGTTTATGTTGTAATACCATTTTTCTATTAACTTTTTAAAGTACCCTTGTATATAAAGTGATGAGAATGGCTGGAACATAAGCCCTTGGTAAATGTTGTTCTTACTTCTGTGAGTCTGAGTTGTGTATTTTTGAGGTGGTACTGAAAAGAAATCCTTATTTTTCATGCAAATCAGACCCAAAGTCAGGTCAATGTTTGCACTGGAATATGAAGTTTGCCTTTAAATGGCCACAATAATGATTTTTATTTAGTATTAAACAAATCTGAAAGTTCTTCTTTTTGTTCACTTGTAGTTAGACACCAAAGAAAGAAGGAAATAGTCTGTAGAGTAAGTGATTTATAAAAATGTGTTCAGTGGTGAGCTGTTTTTCCCCTATGATTTCTTCTTTTCTTTTTCCTTGCCAGAACAGTAAAAATAGATCTTGTTTCCTGGGTTATCACAGCTTGTAACAAAAAGCTTTTTGATAGAGTTGGCTGTTGGGTTAGTGGGATGAGATCATTCCTAAGTAGTGTTCAATGTTCTAAGTATTTTCTGAGATGAAAGCATGCCAGATAGGCTAACCACACAATGTGGCTCACTTTGTGGTTCTATTCAGGATAGGAGTGTGAGTTTTCTATGTTAGGAGGTGAAAGAAGAAGGTGAAAGGTACTTGGCACAATACCTGTGCACTCTGGCTGGCCACGTGTAGAAAGAGATTAGGATGATAAAGAGGCTCAGGATAGACTTACGGTTGGAACCTGGGCTAAGGCCATCACATCTAGAGATGTGATGAAGTAATTGAAAATTTGGAGCTCTTCTATATTTATATTAGGGCATCTCTAAGTAGAAATTAAGGACAGTTTGACATTAGAGGGAAATGGATGCCATGGAATTGAATGCTTTAAAATGGGTAATTGTATGTCGTGTAAAATTCACATCAGTTTTTAGGAAAGAAAAAATTTATTAACAATAACTGGGAAGAAAACTAATGTCATTTTTTCTGTTTTTCCAGAGTTAAATTTGTACACTTAGGCTTCAACTTCCACATCATGAATATTCACTATGGTGGTACATTGCCGTAATTGGTAGCTAGATAGCAACCTATAATAGGTGGTATAGTATTTAAACAAGGATAGCTTTTTGTTGCTGTTTCCAGTAGGTAGGTGTAGGTGAACTTGTCTTGTTGGACCCTTAGAAAACAAAATCAGCACCCATATGGGATACTGGCACTGCAGGCTGTGGCTTTGCACACTCTACTGCCACGGCGCCAGCCCCTCCCTGAACTTTTTTTTTTTTTTTTTTTTTTGGCAGGCAGAGTGGACAGTGAGAGAGAGAGACAGAGAGAAAGGTCTTCCTTTTGCCGTTGGTTCACCCTCCAATGGCCGCCGCGGCCGGCGCGCTGCGGCCAGCGCACTGCGCTGATCCGATGGCAGGAGCCAGTAGCCAGGTGCTTTTCCTGGTCTCCCATGGGGTGCAGGGCCCAAGCACCTGGGCCATCCTCCACTGCACTCCCTGGCCACAGCAGAGAGCTGGCCTGGACGAGGGGCAACCGGGACAGAATCCGGCGCCCTGACCGGGACTAGAACCCGGTGTGCCGGCGCCGCAAGGCGGAGGATTAGCCTAGTGAGCCGCGGCGCCGACCCTCCCTGAACTTTTTGAATTACCTTGGTATATCATTTGAACTGTGAAAAAATTATGAGTTGAGGACATCAGAAAGTTCTAAGAGTAAAAGTACTTTAGTAATGGAGGACACCATTATTGTTATTATCTTAAGATTATTTATTTATTTATTTGAAATGCAGAGTTATTTAGAGGCAGAGTGGTCTGTGTGAGCTACTTAATTGGTGTCCATTGTATTTGAGAGTTTTTTTTTTTGAAGATTTATTTTATTTATTTGACAGGCAGAGTTACAGAGAGAGGTAGAGACCGAGAGAGAGGTCTTCCATCCACTGATTCACTCTCTAGATGGCCGCAATGGCCCGAGCTGCGCCAATCTGAAGCCAGGAGCTTCTTCTGGGTCTCCCGTGCACGTGCAGGGACCCAAGGACTTGGGTCATCCGCTGCTTTCCCAGGCCACAGCAGAGAGCTGGATTGGAAGTGGAGCAGCCAGGACTAGAACTGGTGTCCATATGGGATGTCGGTGCTTCAGGCCAGGGCGTTAACCCTCTGAGCCACAACGCCAGACCCTGTATTTGAGATTTATGATATAGTTGGTGTTCACTGCTTACAATCAGTTGCAGAGGAGCAACCGGGACTAGAACCCAGTGCCCATATGGGATGATGGTGCCATAGGTAGAGGATTAACCAAGTGAGCCACGGCACCGGGCCCCAATTGCTTGAAATAAGATCAAAGGGTGACTTATAATGATTATTCTAAGAGCAAAATTGAAATCTGAAAAACTGGGATTTAGTTTACAGAGATTAAAAGAAGACTGTTACCAAGCAGGTGGTATTAGGATTAGATTTAAGATATTCAAGACAAGGGAAATAAATTTTTAATATACTCTGAAAATACAGATTAATGATTAACTTGGCGTACATAGACTAGCTGTAGCATTTTTGTAAAAATATTTTAATTTTGTTCTTGCTGTTGTCTTTGGAAGAAAGTATGTTTTAATAATATGACTGGTAAGAAATTATATTAAAGGCAAATCTAAATTCTTGTTTTATATTGATTGCCAATTTTCTTAAAGGGTAACTTTTGTGTTTGTATGTCAGTGGAAGGTAATATAAGGATTCATGATATAATCTCTTGTGGGAATGTCTTAACTACAAACAGTTGAAGCCTCTGTGAGTTCAACAAGGCAGATTCAATTCTAAATCCTTAAGTGGAAGTCTAAACTGATGGAATAATAGATTGGCAGGATTTCTGTTTATACAATAATTACATTAGTGTCAAATAGTCACTACTTTTGATCCTGTGTATTTATTAACTAAAATTTGTAGCATCTTTGTAACACTTAACTGTGAGTACTCAGACTTACCCCCTTCAGATGTATAGATTTTGCTTTTTCCCTCTAGTGGCAGCAGTGTAGTGCACATACTGTTTTTAAGATGTGGATGTAGGTGTAACTAGTAAAAATTAGTATATTTTTGAATGCTTTGCTTTGCACAAAGTATTAAGTCAAACCATATGAAATTGCAGTTTCTATATTTAAAAATGGTCAAATATTAATGATCTTTTTTTCCTTAAAAAGATTTTTTGGGGGGGCCGGTGCTATGGTGGCAGTGGGTTAATGCCCTGGCCTGAAGTGCCGGCATCCCATATGGGCGCCGGTTCGAGACCGGCTGTTTCACTTCCAACCCAGCTCTCTGCTATGGCCTGGGAAAACAGTAGAAGATGGCCCAAGTCCTTGGGCCCCTGCGCCCACATGGGATACCTGGAAGAAGCTCCTGGCTCCTGGCTTTGGATCGGCACAGCTCCGGCTATTGCGGCCAATTGGGGAGTGAACCAGCAGATGGAAGACCTCTCTCTCTCTCTCTCTCTCTCTCTGCCTCTCCTCTCTCTGTATAACTCTTTCACATAAATAAATAAATCTTTAAAAAAAAAACCCACCTTTTTTTTTTTTTTTTTTGATATATTTATTTGAGATGTAGAGTTACAGAAAGAGAGAGGGAGAGACAGACAGAAAGGGCTTCCATCCACTGGTTCACTCCCCAGATGGACACAATGGCTGGAGCTGGGCCGATCTGAAGCCAGGAGCCAGAAGCTAATTCTGGGTCTCCCACGCAGGTGCAGGGGCCTAAGCACTTGGGCCATCTTCTGCTTTCTTAGGTCATAGCAGAGAGCTGGATTGGAAGTGGAGCAGCTGATACTCAAATTGGTTCCCATGTGGGATGCCAGCACTTCAGGCAGAGGCTTAGCCCACTACACCACAGCGCCATTCCTGCCTCTTTTTTTTTTTTTTTTCCCCTCAAAGATTTATTTATTTGGAGGAGTTACAGAGAGAGGGGGAAAGACAGATCTTCTATCTGATGGTTCAATCCCCAGATGGCTGTAATGGCCGAGGCAGGGGCAGGCCTAAGTCAGGAGCCAGGAGCTTCTTCTGGGTTTCCATGTGGGTGGCAGGAGCCCAAGCACTTGGGGTGTCCTCTGCTGCTTTTCCCAGGCTGTCAGCAGGGAGCTGAATTGGAAGTGGAGCAGCTGGGATACGAGCTGGAACCTATATGGGATGCCAGTCTCACAGGTGGCAGCTTTACCTGGTAGGCTGCAGCTGGCCCCTGATATTTTCTTTCTTTCTTTTTTAAATTATTTTATTGGAAAGTCTTGAGAGTCAGATGGAGACTGATTACCCTCCAAATGGTTGTTACAGCCTAGGCTGGGCCAGGCTGAAGCCAGGAGCTTGGAGCTTCATTTGAGTCTCCCATATGGTGGCAGGAACCCTAGTACTTGCCTTCATCTGCTGCTTTCCAGGACATGCAATTTCAGGAAGCTGGATCTGATGTTGAATAGCAGGGACTCAAACCAAACACTCTGATGTGGAATGCAGGTATCCCACTTGGAGTCTTAGGTGGCTGCACCAATCCTTGATTAGCAGGTGTTTGTGGTTCTGCCTAAAAGGTTACCAGTGAAGTTTGTGGCTGTGAATTACAGTCAAATCATAAAATGGTGGACTGAAACAGAACTTATGGATAATTATCTTTACACAAACTGAGATGACTTGTCCTAGATATAATACCAAGTTTATGGTGGATATAAATGAGAGGCCAGATGGGAATGGGTGTTTGGCCTAGCTGATGAACACTTGTGTCCCACATCAGAGTGCTAGGATTTCTGAATCCAGTTCTGTCTCCTGATTCTAGCTTCCTGCTAATGCACACTCTGGCTCAAATAATTGTGTTCCTGCCACTTATGTGGGATATATAAATTTGGATCCCAGCTTTGGCACCAGCCAGATTGAGTTCCCAGCTCCTGGCCCCAGCCCCAACCTATCCCCCACTGATGTGGGCTTTTGGGGAGCTCTATCTGTCTGCCTCTAAAAAAAAAAAAAAAAAAAAAAAAAAGTAAAAAACAAAACCCAGGTCTGCCAATAGTGGATTTTTTAAAAAAATGATTTATTTGTATATTTGAAAGGGATATAAACAGAAAGATGGAGAGAGAAATACTGATCCTTCCTCTGATGGTTACCTCCCCAAATATTCATAACAGCTGGAGCTGGAACAAGGTGAAACCAGGACTCTGGAATGGTGGTCTCCCACATAGGTGGTAGGAACTTTGGTTGTCTTTCCAGGTGCATTAGCAAGAAGCTGAATGGGACGTGGAGTAGTCAGGACTCCATTATGGGATGCTGACATCTCACACAGTGGCTTAACTCGGTGTGCCACAATGCCTGCCTAGTTATTTTAAATCTTATTTGGGTTGTTTATTATTAAAAGCATATTTTTGACATTTTGTTTGCTTTCCTTCTGTAGACAAAAAGGCATACTCAAAAGCTATGTATTTGAGCATGGACCCAATGCTCTTGGTATTCTTCATGGAAATGATTAAACACCATCTTCACATGATATACTACGAAATATGATAATCTTTTTAAAATAATCCTTAGACAATGAGGAGGGTTATAAAATGACATTATATAAAGTTTATGTAACTTATTACATAATTGGTATACAGAGTTTTAAATAATTTCAGCCATATTTTATTGATGTAAGAATGTAAGACCTAGGGTCAAACATAATATTTTGAATGGGTGTTTCATTTTTCATAGCATTTTTTTTGTAGACAGTTAAGGTAGAATTTTAGTTTAGAAAGTATCTTGCTGCCTTTTTGTAGTACTGTAACAAATGTCAGGATAATAATTTTTACTTTTAAATGTAGTGTGGAAATTGTTTTCTATGTAAAAGTCCTCATGGGGCCAGCGCTGTGGTGTAGCGGGTAAAACCACCATCTGAAGTGTTGGCATCCCGTATGGGCACTGGTTCGTATCCCAGCTGCTCTTCTTCTGATCCAGCTCTCTGCTGTGGCCTGGGAAAGCAGTAGATGTTGACCCAAGCGCTTGGGCCCTATAAAGTAGTTTAATTTTTGAGACTCTTTGTTAATCAGTTTCCTTATTTGCAAAATGAGGGTATTAGATATGTACAGTCTCTGTATTAGCATAATTATGCTTTCTGCATTAGCATATCTAGCACTTCTTGATCACATCATAGTGTGTTTGGCTTGTGACCTCATGTGATTGAGGAATCTCAGCTTCTTACACATGGTGTCTTGGAGTCCTCTGCTGGATCTTTGTATTTAGCTGACAGCAAGGAGGGTCTCATAAAATGTTTTGTTGTGAAGCTTACATTGCGTTGACAGGAACCCAGTCGTAAGGGATGTGGGAAATGTATCTCTGAGTACTGAGGAAAAACAAACAGGATGGCTATCTCTGCCATGGTCCCTTTCAGTTTGGACCTTTAAAAATTCTGTATTTACCCCAAAAATCTTTCTCCTGTTTCATGTTGCTGATTTTTTTTTTTAAGATTTATTTATTTATCTGAAAGAGTTGCAGAGAAAGAGAGGGGAGGAGACAGAGATCTTTGATTCGCCGGTTTACCCACCATGACTGCAACGGCGATAAATCCAGGAGCCTGGGTCTTCTGGTTCTCCCACATGGGTGTATGGGCCTGAGGACTTGGGCATTCTGCTGCTGCTTTCCCAGGTGCATTAGCAGGGACCTTGATTGATTGGAAGCAGAGCAGCCAAGACTCGAACCAGCACCCGTATAGGATGCTGGCGCTGCAGGCAGCATTTTGACCCGCTCCATCACAGTGCCAGCCCTCCATGTTGCTTTTTGTATTTTCATCTACTCAGAATTTACTTTCCAGTTTTCTTGGAAGGAATTTAGTTTTTCAAAGTAGCTCTTTGATGCTTGCTTTGTTGAGAAGGGTCCCCCCTCCTCTTCTCTGATGTTATTTTCATTTGTGATTCAAGCTTCTCTTTTATCTTTTTATGCCTTGCTTATTTTTCAATGATTAAAAATGCATCTATTACAAAAATTTTCCAGTGCTAGTGTGAGAAATACAATAGAATATTGAACACAGCTAGAATGAGAGCCACAGTCATTGTCCATCCTCCTTCAGTCTGTCAGCCCACCAGCCAAAGGGAGAACAGACAAACCTTACACTGACTTTTAAAGGTCAACGAATGTAGACTTGCAGACCAATAGAGAAACATTCCACAGAGTTCTCTTTGCCTTCTGCCCACTAAGATTAAACTAGGAGAGTCAGCAAAAGTCTTTCAGCTGATTTCAGCTGCTGTTTTAGAGTCATCTCCATCCTCCTCCTCTTTCCCTCTCCTTTTTTTTTCCCTCTTTCTGTATGTAATTATGAAATGTACCCTTCTTCATGGATTCATCCTATATTAGTAAATGATGAGGATGTTCTCAGCCTAGGTATTAAATGCATTATTCTCTTAAAATGCATAATTAGCTCAGAATAATGTCACAGTTCAATTCGCATTATATTTGAGTTAATACTGTCTTGTGTAGTTCCCCTTTCAGTGAATTGCCCCCCACTCCTTTTTTTAAAGAATTATTTATTTACTTTAAAGGCAGAGTTACAGAGAGGCAGAGGCAGAGACAGAGTGCCTTCCATCTGCTGGTTCACTCCCCAGATGGCTGCAATGGCCAGAGCTGCACTGATCCAAAGCCAGGAGCAAGGAGCTTCCTTTGGGTCTCCCATGTGGGTGCAGGGGCCCAAGGACTTGGGCCATCTTTCGCTGCTTTTCCAGGCCACAGCCAACACTACAGATGGTGGCTTTACCTGCTACGCCACAGCGCCTGCCCCCTATTCCTGTTTTCAATTTTTCTTTTATTTTTTGCCTTTTGTTTGTATGCCATTTCACCACATGCCTAAGGTTTTTCAGTTTTGAATTACACTGGTTGTTGAAAGTTTAATTTTGGACAGAGTTGCTTGTAGATCTGATGTGTTACTATTATTCCAGGATTTCATTTCATTTCTCCTTATAGGTTAATGGTACTATTTCTTGGATCCTGTGACTTTCCTAAGATACGGAGTTCATTTTTCATTTTCCTGGAGTCTGTGTTGAAGCTCATTTTCAGAAAGGGTGCCTGACAATTTACCTTTTGAATTTATTATATGTTTTAATTTTCTGTTTTAGTCCTAAATGAATTGGATATCAAAATCTAGTTTCAAATAAATTATAGTTTTCAAGGCACCACTCCACTGTTTTCTTGCATCAGTATTGCTATTAGAACAAGGAAGCAATCTGTATCTCATAATGTGGTGGGTGCTGCTTAGGGGAATTTTGTTTTGTGTTCTTTGTCCCTTCCTGTCCCTGTCTCTCACTTTGTTCATATGTCTGCTTCATATCCTCCTTCCTTCTCCCAATCATGAGGATTTTCTTCATACTGTCTTTTAGAAGAATTACTGTTTTTTATCTTTTATATTTAGGCCTGCCATCTATCTGGAACTGATAAAATGAGGACTCAGAGTGTCCAGCTGGAGACAGGCATTTGACACAGCAGTTAAGACACTGCTTGGGACACCGATTTCCTTTATTGGAATGCCTGGGTTTGAATCCTGGCTCCTTTGTTTCCTGGTAATGCCCACTCTAGGAGGCAGCAAATGATGACAGAAGTACTTGAGTCCCTGCCACCCATGTGGGAGACCCCAATTCAGTTCTGGGCTCCTGGCTTCAGCCTGGCTCAGCCCTGCTGTTGCAGGCATTTGGAAGTGAGCCAGCAGATGGAAGATAGCTTCTCCTCTCTCCTTCTTTTTTGTTCTCCTCCCTCCTTTGCAAATAAAATATAAATAATTAAAAAAAAAATTGAGCCCCATTTATCATAAAGACTATTCTTTGTCCCATTGCTTTGTAATGTTTGCTATATATTCAGAATCCATAAGCATGTAGTTCTCTTACATTGACCTCCTTTCTGGTTCAGATTCCTTGTGCTACTTATTTCATATAATCTTTGAGCTGAGAAATGTTTTCACACTTAAAACTAACTGACAAAAAATTAAGAGAAAACATTTCATGAAAGGTGAACGTGAAATTCACATTTCAGTGTACACACATTAAGTTTTACTAGACAGAGACACACTCATGCCTATGATGCTTTCATACAGGAATGGCAGGGTTGAGTATAGGTAATTCTTACTTTGCATGATAGCCCGGGAATGTAGGAATAGCCATATAGGGTGAAACTGCACAGCAATATTCATTGGGAAAAACTAGTTATTTTGTGACCTTAAAAACTCATTTGTTGGGGCTGGCGCTGTGGCACAGTAGATTAACGCCCTGGCTTGCAGTGCCGGCATCCCATATGGGTGCTGGTTCAAGACCTGGCTGCTCCATTTCAATCCAGCCCTCTACTGTGGCCTGAGAAAGCAGTCGAAGATGGCCCAAGTCCTTGGGCCCCTGCACCCACGTGAGAGACCCGGAGGAAGCCCCTGGCTTCAGATAGGCACAGCTCCGACCATTGTGGCCAACTGGGGAGTGAACCAATGGATGGAAGATCTCTCTCTCTCTGCCTTTCCTCTCTCTGTGTAACTCTTTCAAATAAATAAATAAATATTAAAAAAAAAAAAAACCTCATTTGTCATGGAGCAGGTGTTTAGACTAGAGGTTAAACCACTTGTTGAGATGCCCAGGTCCAAAATTTGAATGCTCCTGACTCCAGCTTCCCACTGATGTACATCCTGGGGTAAGCAGTGCTGTTGACTCAAATGATTGGCTACCTGCAACTCAAATGAGAGACTTGGACTGAATTCCTGGCTTCAATCTGCCTAGTCCTGGTCATTGTAGGCATTTATGAGTAAATTAACAGATGGGAGTTTCTGCCTCTCAAAAATACTAAAAAAGAGGCTTTTAAAAAATTTATTTATTTGAAAAAGAGCTATAAAAGGAGTCTTCTACTCACTGTTTCACTCCCCAGATGGCCACAAATACCAACACCAACAGCCAGGAGCTTCATCTGGGTTTCCCACATAGGTAGCAGGGGCCCAAACATTTGGACCATCTTTGGCTGCTTTTTCCAGGCCGTTAGCAGGAGCTGGACCAGAAGTGGAACAGCCAGGATGTGAACCTGTGCGCTGGCCTGCTTTCACCCATCTCCTGGAGTCTGTGTGGTGACTCCGCGCCTCTTACCCCCACCATGCTCCTCCTCTCAGAATAAATCAACCGCAACACACTATGGGATGCCAGCGTCACAAACAAAGGGCAGCTTTATCCATAATGCCACAATACTGGTCCCTAAAAAGAGACGTTAAAAAACTCTTGTTAAAACTTTCTTAACTATGCTGTCCATTATAAATGTACAGGGAATTTGAAAAAAAAAAGGAAAATTAATGTTTAGTACACATACATGATAATTTAAAATGTAAGAAACAGTAAGAATTAAAATATTTTTTTGTCTTTGTAGGAAAAACTTAACAAGTAGCTTGAATAGCCAACCTTCTCTGCATCATGTAATTTACATTATGAACCAAGGGATCTTTTTTATGCATGTGTATTCTAAGTTTGGAATAGCTTCCAATAGTTTATCCTGTGTATGAAGACACTTGAAAAAGTACGTGGAAAAGAATAAAAACTTTGTCTTGTTACAAAATATTTAAAATCCACGCATGGAAATTCTCTTCAAAAATTCATGGAAAATTAGTCTTATGAAACTAGATATGAATTTCAATTTTTTGGTGCTCAAATGTCTTTTGAATCATTTTTCATGAACTTTTTTTTAAAGATTTATTTATTTGAAAGAGTTACAGAAAGAGAGAGAGAGAGAGAGATCTTCCATCCATTGATTCACTCCCCAAATGGCTACAAGGGCTAGCATTGGGCCAGCCCAAAGCCTGAAGCCAGGAGCTTCATCTGGGTCTTCCATGTGGGTGGTAGGAATACAAACACTTGGTCCATCTTCTGCTGCTTTTTTTCCAGGGCATTAGTAGGGAGCTGGATCAGAAGTGGAACAGCTGAGACATGAACCTGTGCCCATAAGGGATGCTCCTGTTGCAGGTGGTAGCTTGATCCACTGAGCCACAATGATGCTGCCTTCCCTTCTCCCCAGTTTTTGAGGTACTATGCATTTTTGGCGTCACACAATATATTCAAGATTTTTTTTTTGAGAGGCAGAGTGAGAGAGGGAAAGACAAAGAGATCTTCCATCTGCTGGTTCACTCCCCAAATGGCTGCAATATTTGGGGCTGGGACAGGCCAAAGCGAGGAGCCTGGAACTCCATCCCAATCTTCCATGTGAAAGGCAGGGACCTAAGCACTTGGACTATCTTCCACTACTTTGCCAGTTACATTAGCGTGGAGCTGAATTGGAAGTAGAGGAACCAGGACTCAAATCAGCACTCATGGGATGCTGGCATCACAGGCTATGACTTAACTTATTTGAAAGATTGATAGAATGGGACAGACAGAGAGAATTTCCGGGGCCAGCGCCCAGGCCTGAAATGCCAGCATCCCATATGGGCACCTGTTCTAGTCCCGCTGCTCCTCTTCCAATTCGGTTCTCTGTTATGGCCTGGGAAAGCAATAGAAGATGGCCCAAGTCCTTGGGCCCCTGCACCCATATGGGAGACTAGGAAGAAGCTTCTGGCTTCTGACTTCAGATCGGCTCAGCTCCAGCTGTTGGAGCCATTTGGGGAGTGAACCAGCGGATGGAAGACCTCTCTCTTTCTCTGTCTCTACCTCTCTCTGTAACTCTTTCAAGTAAATAAAAATAAAATCTTAAAAAAAAAAAAGAGAGAGAGAGAGACTTTCCATCTGCTGGTTTATTCCCCAAATGAATAGCTAGACCTTGCAACAGCTAGGTCTCAGCTCGGTTGAATAAAGGGACCAGGATTTTCATCCAAGTCTCACACTTGGGTGACAGTGGCCTGAGAACTTGACTGTGTTCTATGCATAAGCAGCATGGGATGTGGCTTAGCCTGCTGTGCAACAGTGCTAGCCCCTTGAGATTTCTTTTAATGGTAAATGTCTTGCCAACATCACTTCCTCTGCAACCTCTTCATGTTTTTCAGGAAACCATTTCCCTGATTTGTGTCACTAAACTCATAATAATTTCTTTCTTGTATAACTCCATTTCCATTCAATTTGAATATTATTTCCAGTATTGTTACTTTGTTTTCTATTGCAGTTTCATCTTTATTGTCCAGTTCCTGATTATAGTTACCCATTGTTGTGAACTGTCACAGGGATTTATCACTGCAAGATGAGGAGTTAACAGAGCCACATGCTTTGCTGTCTGTACATGAACTGAATAACAGATGCATGGCAACCAGCCACAGGCAGACTTTGAAGAAGTGGCATGATTTTTGCACTTACCTACGTATGTAGAGATTTGTAGGTGGAAAAGCTGGAAGCCGATTTGGTAGTTTATGTATGTACTCACAGTTAATGTACTGTTCTAACTGAAACTTGAACTGTGTTGTCAGGGGCATTGGTGTTCCTTAATTAAACCATGGTAACTGAAATTCTTGCCTAGTAGAACCCAGCAAGAGGAGGACTGCCTGTATTTGTGATAGACATTAATATGGGCCAAAAATTTAAACAGTGATTCTTTACAGAAAATATTTTCCAATCCCTAAATTAAGTTCATGAGCTCAGTTTTGCTTATAATCTTGCATTACTTTGCTTGTTTTCTCTTGGTATCAGAAGTATTAATTATATAATCTGTAGCAAATACCAATAGCATGTTCAGTGTTAACAGGTACTGCTTTTAAAATATTTCATATGTTAGATCTAAAAGCAGATAGTACTATTTTCCCAGATTTACATATGAGGAAACTTAAGCAAAACGGCTAAGAAATTTGCCCAAGGTCACATTCCTGAATGATAGAACCAGAATTTGTACTTCTGTGTGTCGTGCTTGTAACATATATGAGCTTCATAAAATGAATTGTAAAGAATTTCTGTTTTCTAGAGTTTGCATTAATTTAGAGTTATCTACACCTTGATTATTTGGTAGAACACCCATAAAACCCTTGGTTTTGTGTGCTTGTGTATATGTGTGAGTGTTTATTTTATTTTGAATTGGTAGTATGTACATTTCTTTTTTTAAATTTTTTTTAGTATGTTCATTAATAAGAATTGGTTTATCTGATTTTTCTAGTTTATTTGTATAATGGTGTATAATCTTTCCTCCTTTTGCTGAATTCACAGCATTTCTCTCGTTTTCTTTCCTAAAATTGCTCATTTGTCTCTTTTCTTTCTTTTTTTATGTTTTTTGTTCAGTCTTGCTGCAGATTTCTTAACTTTGTTAGACCTCAAAAAGACCTTTTGTTGATCTTCTCTTCTGTTTCTTTGTGTTGTAACTTTTGCTTATGGTTTTATTTCCTTTGAATTTATTTTCTTACGCCTTACTTGTTTGCTTAACTCAAGTTTTCATCCTTCTTTTTCCCATATAATCACTTAAGGGTGAAGACTTTACCCTAACTTCCCTCTTTAGATGTATCCTAAAGCTTTGCTATATAGTGTGTTTATTATTATTCCATTCTAAGTATTTTCTTATTTCTATTGTGATTTTTTATACCATTTGTGTTTATCATGTGTCTTTTTTTTTTTTTTTTTTTTTGACAGGCAGAGTGGACAGTGAGAGAGAGAGACAGAGAGAAAGGTCTTCCTTTGCCGTTGGTTCACCCTCCAATGGCCGCCGCGGCCGGCGCGCTGCGGCCAGCGCACTGCGCTGATCCGATGGCAGGAGCCAGGAGCCAGGTGCTTTTCCTGGTCTCCCATGGGGTGCAGGGCCCAAGCACCTGGGCCATCCTCCACTGCAGTCCCTGGCCACAGCAGAGAGCTGGCCTGGAAGAGGGGCAACCGGGACAGAATCCGGCGCCCCGACCGGGACTAGAACCCGGTGTGCCGGCACCGCTAGGCGGAGGATTAGCCTAGTGAGCCGCGGCGCCGGCCCTATCATGTGTCTTTTTTAAAAATTTACTTATTTATTTGAAAGTCACAGTTACACAGAGAGAGGAGAGGCAGAGAGAGACAGAGATAGAGGTCTTCCATCCACTGGTTCACTCCCCAATTGGCCACAACGGCCAGAGCTGTGCCGATCTGAAGCCAGGAGCCAGGAGCTTCTTCCAGGTCTCCCATGTGGGTGCAGGGGCCCAAGGACCTGGGCCATCTCCCCCTGCTTTCCAGGCCATAGCAGAGAGCTGGATCAGAAAAGGAGCAGCCGGGATTTGAATCAGCGCCCATATGGGATGCCGGCACTTCAGATCAGAATGTTAACCCATTACACCACAGCGCCAGCCCCTTCTGTTACGATTTTAATTCATAGCTTATTTGTAGTGTGCTTTAACATTTCCTAATGCATTTTTCAAAAGTTCATTTTTTATTTCTAACTTAAGTGTTTCATGAATGTAGATTATTTAATGATTTTTAAGATTTGAAGTTTTCTTTGCATTTGTGTGCATTCATCTTAAAAATAAATGTTCCATGTGTGCTGGAAGAGAAAGTGTCTTCTGCAGTATACTGTGTAGTATGCTAGCTGAGACTTGTATATCAAGTTGTTCAAATTTTGTGTGTAAATAACTTATTTTTGTCTATATAATGTGTCAATAATTGAGCAAGGTATATTATATTCCTCTGTGAAGGTTGATTTGCCCCATTTCTGTTTATATTCCTGTCATTTTTAAATAGTTATGTTATTAAGTATATAAAGGTCGAATATTTAATATTGGTAAATTTCCTTGGTGAATAGAAAGTTTTATTTCTGCTAATTTGTTTGTATGAGCTTAGACTCTGTTTTACTTGATATTTGCTTGATGTTAGCCCCCCTGCAAAATGCCTAAATACTGTTCTACAGTTTACATCTTCTTCCTACTCAGAAGAACTGAGCTGCTCTCCCCTAGTACTGATTCTGTCTAGGACCAGAAGGATGAATGAATATTTAATGAGAGCCTTTGGGGTTTCAAGTTTTTTGTATTAGATGACCAGGATAAAAGGTGAGAAAGATGTTATGCTGGTCATCTAGGAACTCAAGTTCAAGTAGAATTTTTTTTAAAGATTATTTATTTATTTGAAAGGCAGAGTTACAGAGAAGCAGAGGTAGAGAGAGATCTTTCATCGTTGGTTCACTCTCTCGATGGCCACAATGGCTGGAGCTGTGCTGATCCGAAGCCAGGAACCAGAAGATTCTTCCCAGTTGCCCATCTCAGTGCAGGGACTCAAGGATTTGGGCCATTTTCTACTGCTTTCCCAGGCCATGGTAGAGAGCTGGATTGGAAGTGGAGCAGCCAGGACCTGAACCAGTCCCCATATGGGATGCCGGGATTGCAGGCGGAAGATTATTAACCTACTGTGCCACAGTGCTGGCCTCTCAAGTAGAATTCTGGGAGAGACATACTTTTTAAATAAATAGTTATAAGATTATTTATTTGAAAGACAGAGGTAGAAAGAGAGAGAGACAGATAAACAGAGATCTTCCATCTGCTGGTTCACTCTCCAAATGGCTGCAATGGCCAGAGCTGGGCCAATCCAAAGCCAGGAGCTTCTTCTGGGTCTTCCGTGTGGATGCAGTGTCCCAAGTACTTAGGCCATCTTCTGCTGCTTTCTCAGGCCATTAGCAGGGAGCTGGATCAGAAGTGGAGCAACTGGGACTCAAACTGGCGCCCATATGGAATGGCTTAACCCACTACACCACAGTGCTGGCCCCTTCTCCCTTTATTAATGTTGAAATTTCTCAGTGAAATTAATTTTTTTTTTTAAATTAAGAGGCAGCAAGGCACACACACACACACACAGAAATACACAAGACAAACCCAGAGAGGTCCCATCCACTGTTTCACTCTCAGATGCCCACAGTGGCCAGGGCTGACTGTGACTGAAGCTGGGAGCCAGGAACACAATCTAGGTCTCACACCTAAGTTCCTGAATGGCTGAATGGCAGGAACTTAAACACTTAAGCCATCACTGCCTTCTTAGGTGTGTACTGTGAAAAATCAGCCAGCAACAGGCAATGCACCCAGGTACTAAATGCCTATTTCTTTTTTCTCCTCTTATTCTTTATCTCTTAATTTTCGCTGATACCTTACAATAAAAAAGTGAAGCTTTACTTTCTTTGATAGAGAAGATTTTCTTAGATAAAATAGTTCTCAAAAGATGACAGCTGATTAAGTAGGAATATTCCTCCTTTAATCTCTTCTCCCTATTACTAAGCCATCTTTGTAAGGCTGCCACAAAACACACCAAACACCCGAGTAAGGGAAAGAGTTTATTGGGGGAAACCCGACAGACTGGAGGGAAGAGGTGAAGAAGGAAAAAAGGGAGGAACGCCTAAGAGAGAGAGAAACAGAGACAGAGGTCAGGAGACAGAGAGGAAGAGAGAGAGAGAGCCAGCCATGTGTTCAGAAACAGGTCCTTTTAAAACTTTGCGGGTTGCGGGGTGGGGAAGGAAACAGGAGCAGCATATCCAAGTAGGATGGGGGTGGAGCTTGACACTGGTGATGGGGCCGTGTAGCCACCTGGCTTCCAGCGATGGTGGCGGGTGCTAGAGCTTAGGATGGTATCAGGGTATAGATCATGCCATAGATAAGACTGTGCCATTTTACTAACAATCTTGTTTTAAAATTAATTAATTAATTAATTTGAAATAGGATGAGACATGGGGAGAGATCTTCCATCTGCTGGTGCACTCCTCAAATGGCTGCAGTGGCCTGGGCAGGGCCAGACTGAAGCCAGGAGCCAGGAGCCAGGAGTTTCCTCCAGGTGTCCTACATGGGTTCAGGGGCCCAAGAACTTGGGCCATCCTCTGCTGCTTTCTCAGGCACATTAGCAGGTAGCTGGATCAGAAGTGTAGCAACCATAACTAGAACCTTTGCCCATATGGGATGACAGTGTCACAGGTGGTAGCTTCACCCTCTACACCACCATGCCAGCTGCAAAAGAAATTTAGCCATATTAAATTTACATACTTATTTTTTAGTTCATAATGTGAATATTAGAAATTTTAAGTATAAAATTTTAATAATTATGATATCATGTGGTGTTAGTAGCTGACTTATTGAATATTTTTTAAAAAGATTTTATTTATTTATTTGACAGGTTGAATTACAGACAGTGAGAGAGAGAGATAGAGAGAAAGGTCTTCCTTCCGTTGGTTCACCCCCCAAATGGCCACCACGGCCGGTGCGCTGTACTGATCTGGAGCCAGGAGCCAGGTGCTTCCTCGTGGTCTCCCATGCAAGTGCAGGGGCCCTAGCACTTGGGCCATCCTCCACTGCCCTCCTGGGCCACAGCAGAGAGCTGGACTGGAAGAGGAGCAACCAGGACTAGAACCCGGCACCCATATGGGATGCCGGTGCCGCAGGTGGAGGATTAACCAAGTGAGCCACGGTGCCGGCCCCAGTTCTTGAATACTTTTTTGCCACATTACATAATGCTGTTATCATTTTCTTAAAGCAGAAAGAGATATTTTTATTTCTGTGCCTTACTGGTAAGGTGATCAACGTGGAAAGGCAGTTTGAATGGTTATTCTCTATTGGCATTCTTTCCATAATAATGGACAATATGATTGTTGGTGGCGTAAGCTATGTTTAGAAAGTTGAAAGAATGAAGTGACTGTTCTTGTTTAATTATGGCTCACCTTGAATCTATTCTTTTTCTAGTTTTTAAGAGTTTCTGTTGTTTTGGAATCTCTGACTAATTAGTTGTTTAGCTGGCTCCTTGCTTTGTAGGTTTTTATTGTTTTGGCCCATTCTTTGTGTAAAATAATCTACTAAGGGCAGAGAATGTCTACTATCACTTAGACATGATCCTTCCCCTTTGGGACTTAGCACTTAGTGCAGACCAGAATTTTTTTTTGTTTTTTGTTTTTTGACGGAGTTAGACAATGAGAGAGAGAGACAGAGAGAAAGGTCTTCCCTCTGTTGGTTCACCCCCCAAATGGCTGCCACGGCTGGCACTGCACCGATCCAAAGCCAGGAGCCAGTCGCCTCCTCCTGGTCTCCCATGCAGGTGCAGGGCCCAAGCACCTGGGCCATCCTCCACTGCCTTTCCAGGCCACAGCAGAGAACTGGACTGGACGAGGAGCAACCAGGACAGAATCCGGCGCCCCAACCGGGACCAGAACCCGGGGCGCGCGGTGTTGCAGGCGGAGGATCAGCCTATTGAGCTGTGGCGCCGGCCCCAGAATGTTCTGTTATATAGATACAGATGATGTGTTAGTTGTGAGTAACACAAGGAGAATACATTCTCAAAAGCAATCATAGAAAGGGTGGTAGATAGTTGATGTCAATCTTGATATGAAGATTTGGACCAACAGGGGAGTAGAGAAGAGAATTTCAGTTGTGGAGAACAATTTTTTTTAAAGATTTACCCATTTATTTCAAAGTCAGAGTTGGGGGGGCGGTATTCCATCCTCTGGTTCACTCTCCAGTTGGCCGCAATGGCTGGAGCTGCGTCTATCTGAAGCCAGATAGGCCTCCTTTGGGTCTCCCACGTGGGTGCAGGGGCCCAAGGATTTGGGCCATCTTCTGCTGCTTTCCCAGGTCATAGCAGAGAGATGGATTGGAAGTGGAGCAGCTGGGTCTCGAACAGGTGCCCACATGGGATGCTGACGCTCCATCCAGACTAGGGCGTTTACCTGCTGTGCCACAGCCCCGGCCCCTGTAGAACAGTATTAAGAGTATAGAGTGGTAGTAAAGTTGGCAGGTTTATAAAATGCCACAGGAGTCCCATGTGTCCCAAAATATAGAGACCCTAAGTGTAAAACTGCTGCTGATCGTGGTAGATAAAACTGCAAGTGTTGTCAGATAAAAGAAGAAACTCTAAAACTGGAGATTTTTGCTTATTTTGTCATTCTGTTTCTGTGTTTGACATTCTCTGATTGTCCTCTTAGTGTAACGCTGAATCCTAGCCTAATTTATAAATTATTTATTTTCTCTGGTTCTCACTTTTGTTTTTTATTCAAGCAAGGGGCATTAGATTTTCAGTCATTTGACCTGATTTTTTTTTTTTTTTTTTTGCCAGGCAGAGTTAGACAGTGAGAGAGAGAGAGAGAGAGAGAGAGAGAGAGAAGAGTTAGACAGAGAGAGACAGAGAGAAAGGTCTTCCTTCCATTGGTTCACTCCCCTAATGGCTGCTACAGCAGGTGCTATGCCGATCCGAAACCAGTAGCCGGGTACTTCCTCTTGGTCTCCCATGCGGGTTCAGGGGCCCAAGCACTAGGGCTATCCTCCACTGCTTTCCCGGGCCACAGCAGAGAGCTGGACTGGAAGAGGAGCAACTGGGACTAGTACCCGGCGCCCCAAGGTGGGGTGCCGGCGCCGCAGGCGGAGGATTAGCCAAGTGAGCCATGGCACTGGCCTGACCTGATGTTTTAAATATGTATTGTGTAGGTGTAGGCTAACTCTGAATGTTTTATATGTTAATCAGCAGGAGGAAGGAGAAGTGAAATAAATAGTGAAGTTTTAAAAACATGCTTTCTCTTTTTTGGATTTTTGAGAGTTTAGGTATTATTGAGAGTCTTCTTAAAATTCATTTTATTATTTTTAATTGAGGTAAAACAGAAGGTTCTCTTAGGAGGATTGTTTTAGCAGAAATGTAACTGCTGTGTCATTGTGATCTCTTGTTTTGGTCCAGATATTACTAGGCTTCAGTAGACATCGTGCTGCCTTGTGTCACATGGCAAACAGTGGGAGGTATCTAGCACAGATTATTCTTCCTACAGAAATAGATTGAAGTTCACTTGGACAGAAATGTGGCAGGCAGGTGCCTGTTTACAGACCCAAAATGCATTTAATCGAGACTGAATACAAGCTGCCTGTATAGTTGCTGTAAATACGCAAGCAAGCCAGGCTTTTAGCGTTGTGATGCAAGGTTTTGTATATGTGGGTATATGTGTATGCAGTGTTTTTATATTTAGAGGATAGAGTTCCCTAAAGTAGCAGTGGGAAAAGGAACTCTTTGTTTTGAAAAGTACATGGAAGTAAAATGTAACTTCTTTTAACCTGTGTCAGTGTGTTCTTTCATGTAGGAATGTAGCTGAGCTACTGGCCTCAGCTATTCCAGTAATCAAGGGCTCTTGGCTGTGCTGATGGTCTGATGAACAGGACAAATGGTAGCTAGGACCATGCTGCCAAGTCTGGAGATGCCATCAGTTGGTGATAATACAGCTGTTGTACTTGGAGTGTGTTGGAGACATGCAGGGGGGTGGAAGTTAATGTATTCAACAGGGAGTTTGTTGCTCAGGATACTCCGAATCTTGATGAGTTATCTGTTGTCATTTGTGAGTTTCATTTTGAGGAGGAACTGCAGAAATTCAGATTTTCCTCATGGGTCATGTATGCCTATGAAATGTCCAGGTTGGTAGCTGATTGTCTAGAGCTCTTTGCTCAAAGATTTGGTTTAACTTCAAATGAAATATTATTTTGATTGAAAGTATAAAGTTTTGTTTAAATAAATTAAAAATAGAACACAGCTACCAAATAAGGATCAGTTTGATGTGCAATGGGCCTCTTAAAGAACTTTATTATAAACAAATCTGGGCAATAAAGTTACTGTTTTGTAACTGAAAGCTTGTTGGCAAACTCAAAAAATCTGATGTTGAATATGAAATCATGATGCAGGCTGTACCTCTAACCATGTCAGATAATAAATGGTTTCTGGAACTGGCTGGGACACCCTGGGTGACTTCCAAGCCTGAGAAACAAGCATTGAATTTTGTCCAGAGCATTCTCATTAATGTCCTGGGATAGCAATTTGGTGTTGGCTTCAAAATTCTCTGTCATTGTAATCAGTCATGCAAGAAAAGATACATAGGTTAAAATGTTAACCCAGATAATCAGTACAGTTCAGTGTGCTCCATAATCAGTACACTGTGTGCTCCATAACTCCCCAGTGCCCCCAGAAGGAACAAGATACTACAGAGAAAATTGAAGTGAGCATTGTGAGCAGGCTCCTACCTTTAGTAACAATTATTACAAGTTTATTCATGAAATTGGTTGTTTTGAACTTGAAATGTCTTAGAGAAGCTGTGTTACAAATGATAATTTTATTTCTAAAGTAGTCCAGATTATAGAGAAGACAATTTACTTTTTTCTGTAAGTGACAGGAGACAGTATTTTCAAAGATGTCAGGCTTGTCTTTGGCATTGTATTGCCTCCTTTTTTTTTTTTTTTTTTAAACCTCCTAGGCCCTAGGACCTACACACCCTCTCCCTAGTTTTTCTTCTTTTTCTTTCTTTCCATTCTTCCTCCTTCCCACCATTTGTTTATTTACTTATTTGAAAGTCTGAGTTACACAGAGACATCTTCCATCCATGAGTTCATTCCCCACATGGATGCAATGGACAGGCCAGAGCTAGGAACTTCTTCGGGGTCTGTTACCCTACATGGGTGGCAGGAGCCCAGAGATTACCAAGGAGTTGGCTTGAAGGTGGAATAGCTGGGACATGAACCCTGGGCCCATATTAGATGCAGCATTATAGATGTTGGCTTAACTTTTTATGCCTACTTGATACCTTGTACAGATCTGCTTTGTTCCCTGAAACATTTCATGTCACTGAGTTATTTTTTTCCCTTTGTACATTAGAACCAAAAACAGATACTTCCAAGGGGACCATCTTTGGATTTGGGAAGAAAACTAGTTGATAAGAACTAAATTTACACTAACATGTGAACAGTGGTCCTTCCATGGGTGGTGTTCTTTCACTCACTTGTGAATTATGATATGGAATTATATTCTTTTTTAAGTTGATTTAATAAATACTTAATAGAGTTACAGAGAAAGAGGGAACAGACTTAGAGAAATTCTACTCATTCACTCCCCAGATGTCTGTTATGGCCAGGACTGGACATAGCCAGGAGATTCATGCAGGTCTCTCACGTCATGGGTGGCCAGAGTCCAAATGCTTGGGCCATCTTCTCCTGCTTGGCCCAGACCATTAGCAATGAGCTGGATCGGAAGTGGAACAGTTGGGGCACAAAATGATGCTCATATGGGATGCCAGTTTCACAGGTGGCGGCTTTACCCAGTACAGCACAATGCTGGCCCCAGAATTATATGCTTCTTTTTTTATTTTAAAGATTTTATTTTATTTATTTGAAAGGCAGAGTTATGAGTAGGGACAGGAGGGGAGGAAACAGAGATCTTCCATTCCTTGGTTCACTTCCAAATGGACACAACAGCTAGGGCTGGGCCAGATGGAAGTTAGGAGCCAGGAGCTTCTTCCAGGTCTCCCAGGTGAGTGCAGGGGCCCAAGTGCTTGAGCCATCTTGTGCTGCTTCCCAGGCCATTCGTGGGGAGCTGTATCTGAAGTGGAGCAGCCAGAACTCAAACTCGCACCTATATGGGATAGTGGCATTGCAGGTGGCAAATTTAACCGATATACCACAATGCTGGCCCAGAATTACATACTTTTAAAGAGAGAATGCTGGCTCCTACAAATGAACCGTGTTAAAAATTTGGTAGTGAAGTAAAATGGGAGTGGTAAGAAAAGAGAGTCTAATGGTGGGAAGTTAGGCTTCTATTCTTGCTTGTCATGAGTTTTTCTTCTTTCACTTTGGATCCACATCAGCTCCTTTCAAGGAGTCATCAGGGGGAAAAAGGCAGAAACAGATCAGTTGTAAACTAAATTGTTGATTTATAGTTAGGTAGAATGAGCACAGAGCACAAGTGAGTGACTATAGATGAGACTGATGGAGTTTTCAAGAGGAGTTCTGTTGCTTAAAAAAGTTGCCGAAAACTTATTAGATATGATCACTTATTTACTCTGTATAGACCTGGAAGCTATTTTTAGTTCAACAATTGGAGAGTTTGTGAACTATCCAAAGTAAACTATACAACAAAGTATTTATGACTTCACCATATATCCTTATTTACTATTTATGAGCACGTAACTATTAATAGTGAGACTGTCAACAGAGCAAGATTCTGTTACATGCTTCATCATCATGATGTCATGTAGCTTCCTCTTATGTTAGTTTACTATTTTCAAACCCTTCTCATCAGATAGTTCTGCTTTAGACATGTGGTCATAATGAAAGATCAAATGTCCAAAACACTATGCCTGAAAACTGTGTGTTCCCTTGGTGCTTAGTTAGATAATATGGGGTTTATTTTCTCTCAGAGTGGTATTAAGTCTCCTTTGATGTTAGCCAGAACTGGGTGGAGTTTCTTAAGCTCCAGTCAGACTGATTTCAAGCAAGGCATGGTGCACTGGTGAGTTTGTTTTTAGTCCTTGATTTTGCCAAAAAAACTTTGCCTTTTAATAAGCCAGAACCCTGTATTGGTTGAGAGTATTTGATATATTAAAAAATAACCTTACATCTGTATGAAGTTTATTTATATTCAGCTGAATGATGAAACTGAATTATAAGTAGCTTGTAAAGTAATCAACCTCAGGAGTCATTTAACATAACAGTCTCATTTTACAAATTAGGGAACTCAACCCCGGAAGGTGACTCACTCAAGGTCATATTGAGTGTCAGATTAAACCAGTGCTAAAGTGAATCACAGGAACTTCTGTACCCAGCCTTCAGATTCTCTTTCCTCCTACTCCAAATCACTTTTTTAAAAAAATATGCTTATTTTAGAGGGAACGAGACAGAGCTCCTATCCAGTGATTCACTCTCCAAATTCCCATAACAGCTGAGGCTGGCATGTACTGTGGCCAGGAGCCAGAAACTCCATTCAGGTCTCCCACATGGGTGGCAGAAACTGAATTACTTGAGCTCTCACTGCTGTCTACTGGGGTCTATATTATTAGAAAGCTTGAGTCAAGTTTATTATCAGAAAACTGGAACCTAGGTTCTCTGGTGTAAGGACACAGGCACCCCAAGTACTAGGCCAAACATTTGCTCCCATCACAAATCCATTTAAAATTAACTTTATCATCTACATGTGTAGAAGAGGAATAGTATAAACAGTCAATGAGAAGTAATTATTTCTAAGCAGATATTTCTCACAAAAATATATCTTTTAACCTTCCTGAATACTCAGATTTGAAAATAATACTGTGTCATATTCCTTTAGTTAGTAACATGTATGACTAAACACTTAAGGCATAATTGAATATTAAATAACTTCACATGATTCTGTGTGAGATGAAATCAAACATTAACTTGTTATAATCAATTCTGTAATACTTGTGGAACCAGTTGAATAAATCTAGAGGGCCCTTACAGAGTTTATTGTACTTGTATATGTTTTAGAATAGAATAATTATAAAATTGGGTAACTTTAGATGACTGAAAATGGGCACTTTTTAAAAATGTATGTATGTATGTATGTATGTATTTGAAAGGCAAATGATGACAGAGAGAGGTTAGAGGGAGAGAGTGAAAGAGATTAATTCCCCATCTATTTGTTCCCTCTCAGATGGCTATAAATGGTCAGGGCTGGGCTAGGCTGAAGCCAGGAACCTGGAACTCCACCTGGGTCTCCCATGTGGGTGATAGAGGCCCAAGCACTTGGGCCTGCTACTGCTGCTGCTCTCACACATTAGCAGGGAGCTAGATCCAAAGTGGAGTCCTAGGAATCAAATCATCACTCCTGTATGTGATACCGGTGTTGAAAGTGATGGCTAACCCACTATGCCGCAATGCTGGCCCCACCTTTTGATTTTCAAGCCAATACTTTCACTTCCAACACAGTTTTAGCATTGCCTTTATATATTTATTTATTTATTATTATTTTTTTTAAAGATTTACTTATTTGAAAGAGTCACAGAGAGGGAGAGACAGAGGCAGAGAGAGAAAGAAGTCTTCCATCTGCTGGTTCATTCCCCAAATGGCCACAATGGCTGGGCTGATCTGGAGCCAGGGACTTCCTCTGGGCCTCCCACACGGGTGCTAAGACCAAAGACTTGGGCCATCCTCCATCGCTTTCCCAGGCTATGGCGGAGAGCTGTGTTGGAAATGGAGCAGCTGGGACTCGAACCGGTGCCCACATGGGATGACATCACCACATGTGGTGGCCCTACCTGCTATGCTAGAGGGCGGGCCCCTAGCGTTGTCTTTATAGGATCATTTTCGATAAGGTGTGTGTGTGTGTGTATATGTTTGTGCATGTGTATTTTTTCATTTTATATGAAAGGCAAAGAGAGATTGATCTTCCATCTGCTGGTTCACTCCTTGAAGCTAGGAGCTAGGAACTCAATCTGAGTCTTCTGTGTGGGTGACAGGAATCCAGAGACCCAAATACTTAAACCATCATCTGCTGCCTCCCAAGGTATACATTAGCAAGAAGCTCAATTACAAGTGAAGGAGCAGGGGCTGGTGCCATGGCTCACTTGGTTAATCCTCCGCCTGCGGTGCCAGCATCCCATATGGGCACCAGGTTCTAGTCCCAGTTACTCCTATTCCAGTCTAGCTCTCTGCTCTGGCCCAGGAAGACAGTGGAGGATGACCCAAGTGCTTGGGCCCCCGCACCCACATGGGAGACCAGGAAGAAGCACCTGGCTCCTGGCTTCGGATCGGCGTAGCTCCAGCTGTAGCGGCCATTTGGGGAGTGAACCAATGGAAAGAAGACCATTCATTCTCTCTGTCTGTCTCTCACTGTCTAACTCCATCTGTCCAAAAAAAAAAAAAAAAAGAACGAAAAAACAAACGAAAAAAAAAAAAAAACAAGTGAAGGAGCAGAAACTTGAACTAGGCACTCCAATTCGGGATATGGGTATTATAAGGAGCTTCTTTATTTTTGTTTTTTAAAGGTTTATCTCTCTATTTGAAAGGCTTAGTGAGTGAGAGATTGAGATTGGTTAGCCATTCATTGGTTCACTCCCCAAGTGGTCCCAGTTGCTGAGGCTGGGCCAGGCTGAAGCCAACAGCCAGGAACTCCTTCCAGGTTTCCCACGTTGGTGGCAGGAACCAAAGTACTTGAGCTGTCATCTGCTGCCTTCCCATGGAGCTGGCTTGGAAGACCAGTTGACCCAGGATTCAAACCAGCACTCTGACATAGGATGTAGGCGGTAGCCTAGCCCATTGCATTACAACATTCTTGCCCAGGTGGCATCTTAACCACTGTACTAGATGCCCACTCTTTTGTGTTTTAAAATCATACTTGTATTTTTGTTTGTTGACAAATAAAGAACAGTTAAACTGGAGGTGTAGATGCCTGGGTGGTTGATTAGATGTGCTCATAACTAAATGATCTTCCCACTTTTCTATTACATGATTTTTTATCAGTTTTACCTTCATGGACTGAATGTGAGCTAGTATTCTATTTCTTAAACCAAATATCAGTGCAGGAATTGGCCTGGGAGGGTATGTGTGTGGGATGGGGGAGTTTGTGGAAAGATACTGCAAAGGACAAAAAGCTGCCTTTGGGGCCAGCATTGTGGCATAGTGGGTAAAGCTATTGCCTGCACTGCCGGGCATCACATGGGTGCCAGTTCGAGTCCTGGCTGCTCTACTTCTGAACTGACTCCCTGCTAATGTGCTGGGAAAGTGGTAGAGGATGGCCCAAGTACTTGGGCCCCTATACCGAGGAAGGAGACCTGGAAAAAGCTCCTGGCTCTTGGCTTCAGCCTGACCTAGCCCTAACTGTGTGGCCATTTGGGGAATAAACCAGTGAGAGAAGATTGTCTCTCCATCTCTCTAACTCTTTCAAATAAATAAAATAATTTTTTTAAAAATAAAAGCTGCCTTTGAGCATCTGCACTCTGATAATTGATATTTAAAATATATTGGTGTTTTTGTCTGTGTTTTCACCTGTGTCCTAAATTAGGAAAACTTTGAGTAGATTGCTTCATAGAAATATCATTATATAGTTATGGGGAAAATAATTCTACTGGACTATTATATGTTATTTTCATGTTGCCAAATGTCCTTTCAAATTCTCTTTGATCACGAAACTTTAGATAGACATTGTTTATACTTGTCTTTGATTCCTACGGCTTTCAAAGGCTAACTAGTAATAAAGGTAACTTAGATAGAAAAGGGAAAACCAAGTTACTTTTTTTTGACAGGCAGAGTGGACAGTGAGAGACAGAGACAGAGACAGAGAGAAAGGTCTTCCTTTGCCGTTGGTTCACCCTTCAATGGCCGCCGCAGCCAGCGCACCACGCTGATCTGAAGGCAGGAGCCAGGTGCTTCTCCTGGTCTCCCATGGGGTGCAGGGCCCAAGGACTTGGGCCATCCTCCACTGCACTCCCTGGCCACAGCAGAGGGCTGGCCTGGACGAGGGGCAACTGGGACAGAATCTGGCACCCTGACCGGGACTAGAACCCGGTGTGCCGGCGCCGCAAGGCGGAGGATTAGCCTAGTGAGCCGCGGCGCCCGCCCAATCCTGTATTTTTAAAAGAGTTAATTTATTTATTTGAAGGGCAGAGAGATTAAAAAAAAAAAAAAAAAGAGACGGAGAGAACTTCCATCTTTAGTTCATTCTCCAAATGCGTGCCACAGTCAGGGCTGGGCTGGAGCCAGGAGCGAGGAATTCTGTCTGGGTCTTCAACATAGGTGGCAGAAACCTAAGTACTTGAGCTGCCTCCCAGAGTGTTCATTAGGAGGAAGCTGGATCAGAAGGGGAGGCAGGACATGTTCCCAGGTACTCTGGGAAGGGATGATGGTGTCCCAGATGGGAGCTTAAATACTGCACCACAGCACTCACCCACCCCTCCCCTGATAATCTTAAATTTCATCAGCCCAAATGTTTTCCTGGCATGGCAAAATTGTTAAATTAAACAACAGTGCCAAATAAACCGTGCCTGAACTGCACTGCAAATGACTCAAATAATAAGTTTGGTTTTCTGTGATTTACACAAAATAATTATTTTGGGGCCAGTCTGTGGCATACCAAGTAAAGCTGCCACCTGCTATGCCAGCATCCCTTATGGGTGCTGGTTCGAGTCCTGGCTGCTCCACTTCTGACCCAGCTCCCTGCTAAATGCCTTTGGGAAGCAGTGGAAGATGGCCCAAGTGCATGCACCTCTGTGCCCACATGGGAGACCTGGAAGAAGCTCCTGGCTCCTGGCTTCAGACAGGACCAGCTCTGCCTTTTGAGGCCATATGGGAAACGAATCAGAGGATGGAAGATCTCTATCTCTGTCTCCTTCTCCCTCTTGCCCTCCCTGTAAACTCTGCCTTTCACATAAATAAACAAACAAACAAAACCCACATTTTATGGTATTGGTAACACCATTATGGAGTTGAGAAAGAAAGTTACAAGTGCAACTAATACCTAAAACCCAGGTGCTTCACACAATTACAGAATGACTTACTTTCTCAGATTTGATGGAAGTTTTTTTTTTTTTAAGTATTTATTTATCTAAAAGGCAGAGTTACAGAGAGGCAGTGAGAGAGAGAGCGAGAGCGAGAGCAAGCAGTTTAGAGGTCTTCCAGCTGCTGGTTCCCTCTCCAAATGGCAGCAACAGCTGGAGCTGGGTGGATCCGAAGCCAGGAACCAGAAGCTTCCTCCAGGTCTCCCACGTGGGTGCAGGGGCCCAAGGACTTGGGCCATCCTCTGCTGCTTTCCCAGGCCATAGCAGAGAGCTGGATAGGAAGTGGAGCAGCCCCTATGGTTTTACCTGCTACACCACAGCGCCAGCCCTTGGAAGTTGTTTGTACTTCTTTTGGTAATGATAAACCAAATAGAAAGCATATAATTTTTTCCCCAAAAGATTTCACCTATTTATTAGTGAACCACCCACTTACTATTCCTAGCCCCAAATATGTCCAGCTGTCCATACAGTAGTGTCATCTTCATCTCGATGTGGTTAAGAAGATGTGACCTTGATAGAGCATAAATATTTGTGCCATTCATCTCAAGTGCAATTCCTTATAAACTCAGCTTGGTTATTCTCCAATGTCTCCAGTTATACCTGATTTTAGTACCAGTTTTCATCCAAATCCACTGGGGAATAGGGTAAATTTTTGTGGGGTGTGAGGTGGTGATTTTGAAAGTCTTGTGAGAAGACTTTCTTACCATTTCTGAATAATGCTATTAGTATACATACTTAGCAGTGTGTCATTATAGAAAAATAACATTAGTAAGTCAAAAATTTAATAGCTAATTAAAATACATTTTAATTGCTGTTTGTTTTGGAACAAAATAAAAATATGGGGGATTAATTCAAAATGAGATGTTAGGGGCCGGTGCTGTGGTGCAGCAGGTAAAGCCCGCTGCCTGCAGTGCCAGCATCTTATATGGGCACTGGTTTGAATCCCAGCTGCTCCTCTTCTTATCCAGCTCTCTGCTATGGCCTGGGAAAGCAGTAGAAGATGGCCCAAGTCCTTGAGCCCCTGCACCCACACGGGAGACCTGGAAGAAGCTCCTGACTCCTGGCTTTGGATCGGTGCAGCTCCGGCTATTGCGGCCAATTGGGGAGTGAACCAGTGGATGGAAAACCTCTCTCTCTGTCTTTGCCTCTCTCTGTAACTCTGTTGTTCAAATAAATAAAATAAATCTTTAAGAAAAAAATACTTTAAAAAAATGAGATATTAGAGACACATTGCTCAAGTTTACATTTTGATCATGATGTGATAGCTACTATGACAGGAATTGTATAAAGACCTTAATCATGCTCAAAACCTGAGTTTTAAATAATTCTTTGTTTTATTTACAGAGAAGCTTTTCATACAAAAGTTGGAATACAGTTGTGAACTTTCCATTAAATGTTTCTAAAATGGTAAATCCAGTAAAATCAGAACCACTCTTGTTCATTTGCTTTCAGCTCTGTGTTATGCAGTGGAATCAGAATATCACTCTGCTGTTTGAAACTAAAATGTGTTGGTTGTGCAGGGGAAATTTTAATAGTTTATGAATTTGAAAATAATTCAGTTTGTATGGAATGATTCTTTCTTATTTGAAAGATATTTATTAACTTTTTTCTTTTCTAAATAAAAAGCCAAGAGTTTTTTTCTGGGTTTCCCACATGGGTACACTGGCCCAAGCAGTTGGGCTGTTCTCCACTGCTTTCCCAGGCTCATCAGTCTGAGTTGGATCAGAAGTGGAGAAATTGAAACTCAGACCGGTGCCCATGTTGGATGCTGCCACTGCAGGCAGCAGCTTTACCCACTATGCTACAGCACTGAAACTGATAATTATTAACTTAGAACAGTGGTTTTACTTAACCTCTTTTAAAAAAGATTTATTCATTTATTTGAAACAGTGTCAGGGAGAGACAGAGATCTTCCATTCCTGGTTTGCTTCCCAGATGGTCGTAACAGCCATGGCTGGGCTAGGTGGAAGCCAGGAGCCAGGAGTTCCTTCCTCGTCTCCCACATCTTGGGCCATCTTATGCAACCTTACCGGATGTATTAGTAGAAAGCTTAATCAAAAGTGGCGCAGCAGCTGGGACTCCAAATGGCACTCTAATAAGGGAGACAGTCGTCTCAAGTAGTGGATTAATTTACCTGCACTGTAATGCCAGCACTTTAACCATTTTAAAAGTTGCATATATTTAAGATGTATAATTTGATGTCTTGATATACATTTACCTAGTGAAAGAATTACTGCAGTAATGCAGAAAATTAGCACACCCACCTCACATGTATGTGTGTGGTGAGAGCACCTGATATCTACTTGCTTTGTAGCAAATATCTTGTATATAATGCAGTATTATTAAGTATAGCCATCACTCTGTACATTAGGTCTCTAGACTTTTTTTTTTTTTTTTTTTTTTGACAGGCAGAGTGGACAGTGAGAGAGAGAGAGAGACAGAGAGAAAGGTCTTCCTTTGCCGTTGGTTCACCCTCCAATGGCCATTGCGGCCAGCGCGCTGTGGCCGGCGTACCGCGCTGATCCGATGGCAGGAGCCAGGTACTTATCCTGGTCTCCCATGGGGTGCAGGGCCCAAGCAAAATATCCTCTGAGTTCATTCATGTGGTTGCAAGTGGCAGATTGTCCTTTTTTAAGGCTGATTTAATATTTTGTTCTGTACATACTCTATAGTCTTTGGTTAGGTTGTTTTCTTATCTTTGTTGTTCTGAATAATACTGCAGTAAACAGAGTTCAGAAATCTCTTAATTAGCATTTTGGAGACCTAATGCATTTAATAAAATTGTAAATAAAGTACCACACTGACAACATAGGGCTTCAAAATAAAACTTTAGGGGCCAGTGTTGCGGTGCAGCAGGTTAAGCTACCTTTGCCTGCGATGCCAACGTTCCCATATGAGTTCTGATTGGTGTCCCTGTTGCTCTACTTCTGATCCACCTCCCTGCAAATGCACCTGGAAAGGTAGCAGAAGATAGCCCAAGTATTTGGGCCCCTGCCACCAATGTGAGAGGCCTGGATAGAGTTCTAGGCTCCTGGCATCCATCTGGCCCAGAGCCTATGTGCCCATGGTTATGATACAGAGAGTGAACCAGCAGATGGAAGGTCTTTCTTTCTTTCTTTCTTTTTGAAGATTTAAATAAAAAGATTTATTTTATTTATTTGAAAGAGTTACAGAGAGAGATAGAGACAGAGAGAAAGGTCTTCCATTGCTGGTTCACTCCCCAGATAGTGCAGCGGCCAGAGCTGGTCCGATCCGAAGCAAGGAGCCAGGAGCTTCCTCCGGGTCTTCCACGTGGGTGCAAGGGGCCCAAGGACTTGGGCCCCCTCCTACTGCTTTCCCAGGCCATAACAGAAAACTGAATTGGAAGAGGAGCAGCCGGTACTGGGTGCTTCAGGTCAGGGCTTTAACCCACTGTGGCACGACACTGGCCCTGGAAGGTCTTTCTGTTTCTCCCTCTCTCTTTTTAACTCTTATTAAAAATAAGTAAATAAAAACCACTGCTTGAGATGCTCACATCTCATAATGGAATGCCTGGGTTTAAGATGCATCATCACTTGTGATTCCAGCTTTTTACTGGTGCAGACTGGCAGAGGCAGCGGTAATGGCTCAAGTAGTTGAGTCCCTGTTATCCACATGAGAGGCATGGATTGAGTTCTTGGGCCATTCCTGGCTATTATGGGCATTTGGGGAGTAGACAGGTGGATCAGAGTTCTGTCTGTCACTCTTTCTCTCGCTCCATCTGTGTGTCTCGCTGCCTTTTAAAGAAATAAATTGGCCGGCGCCGCGGCTCACTAGGCTAATCCTCCACCTTGGGGCGCCGGCACACCGGGTTCTAGTCCTGGTCGGGGCGCCGGATTCTGTCCCGGTTGCCCCTCTGCCAGGCCAGCTCTCTGCTGTGGCCAGGGAGTGCAGTGGAGGATGGCCCAAGTGCTTGGGCCCTGCACCCCATGGGAGACCAGGAGAAGCACCTGGCTCCTGCCTTCGGATCAGCGTGGTGCGCTGGCCGCGGCGGCCATTGGAGGGTGAACCAACGGCAAAAGGAAGACCTTTCTCTCTGTCTCTCTCCCTCACTCTCCACTCTGCCTGTCCAAAACAAAACAAAACAAAAAAAAAAAAAACAAAATAAAGAAATAAATATAAAAAAATTTTTTAATAAAATGAAGGGTCTTGTTTGGTTCTTTGGAGTTAAATTTTGTTAAAAATCTTAGTGTAGCATCTGTGTATGCTTGAGGCAAGCATCATCATTCTTTTTTTTATTTTTATTTTATTTTTTTATTTAGTAAATATACATTTTCAAAGTACAGTTTATGAATTACAATGGCTTCCCCCCCATAATTTCCCTCCCACTCGCTCCCCTCCCATCTCCCGCTCCCTCTCCCGTTCCATTCACATCAAGATTCATTTTCAATTCTCTTTATATACAGAAGATCGATTTAGTATATATTAAGTAAAGATTTCATCAGTTTGCACCCATACAGAAACGCAAAGTGTAAAATACTGTTTCAGTACTAGTTATAGCATTACTTCACATTGGACAACACATTAAGGACAGATCCCACATGAGAAGTAAGTACACAGTGACTCCTGTTGTTGACTTAATAATTTGACACTCTTGTTTATGGGGTCAGTAATCTCCCTAGGCTCTAGTCATGAGTTGCCAAGCAAGCATCATCATTCCAAAACACTAGATATTTAAAAAAAAAAAAGATTTACAGGGCCGGGCTGTGGCGCAGTGGGTTAAAGCCCTGGCCTGAAGTGCCGGCATCCCGTATGGGTGCCGGTTCTAGTCCTGGCTGCTCCTCTTCCAATCCTGCTCTCTGCTGTGGCCTGGATAGCAGTGGAAGATGGCCCAAGTCCTTGGGCCCCGGCACCCACGTGGGAGACCCAGAGGAAGCTCCTGGCTCCTGGCTTCGGATCAGCACAGCTCTGGCTGTTGCAGCTATCTGGGGAGTGAACCAGTGTCTGGAAGACCTCTCTCTCTGTCTCTACCTCTCTCTGTAACTCTGTCTTTCAAATAAATAAAATAAATCTTCAAAAAAAATAAAAATAAAAAAGATGTAGGACCTTGTGAATATAATCACAAAAAAATCTAACTTTGTTTTAAGAATAGGAATCAAAGAATAAGTTCTCCCTACCTCCCTTTTGTATGAAAGATAGTTGTTTAAAATTCTTGATCAGGAATTAGGTAGCCATTTCAGATGGGAAACCCGATATTAAAAAGTTAGATATGTAGCAGTACTCATTTATCATTTATGTTTTTAAAGGATTTTATTAGGAAGTTTATATAAATTTTATACTTTGGATTTGCTAATTGGAGGTAGGATTCCCTTGTGATTTTTTCAGAATTCTGGAAGTGTCTTGCTTTGTGAACGTTTTGTGATTGTGATGGCCTCACAGTTTGATCCTTTGGGGGAAGTTACAAAAAACTAATGATGGAAAAAAGCTTGTGATTTTATATGATAGGATAGTTAGTATAGATGGAAGGAAGAAGTATATGGGGAGAAAGATGTCTAAAATGACCATCTTTCTTGCTATATGTTCTTTTTCCTAAGTAAAATCAAAATGGACAGTAAGAGTTTGAAGAAAGTCTGACCACTAAGTGGCTTAAATCGTAGTGAATTTTGACATTTTGGAATTTGTTCTGGTACAAAACTGTGTATATTAGTTGAGATTTTTCAGTTGCAAGTAACAGAAAATAAGTTGTCTCTGATTAGGCAAAAGAAAAATGTATTACAAAGTTGCTCACTTGGTTGTAAGAAAGAAGTTAACCAGAATAACTGAATTTAGTCATGAAGTGATCCTAATCCAGCCTTTTTCTTCCTGTCTTCTGATTGGCCCACCTTTAGTCATGTTCTGACCAAAGGGGGGGTGGGGTCAGGATTTGTTTGTATGCGAAGGAGATAAGGAAGAATGCATTTTGGGCAAACACAAGCAGTACCATTACTCCAGGCAACAAGTCCACAGTATAGCTCCTGTGTCAACTTGTATTTAAAATACTCTTGGAGAGCCGGCGCCACGGCTCACTAGGCTAATCCTCCGCCTAGTGGCGCCGGCACACCGGGTTCTAGTCCCGGTTGGGGCGCCGGATTCTGTCCTGGTTGCCCCTCTTCCAGGCCAGCTCTCTGCTGTGGCCAGGGAGTGCAGTGGAGGATGGCCCAGGTGCTTGGGCCCTGCACCCCATGGGAGACCAGGAAAAGCACCTGGCTCCTGGCTCCTGCCATCGGATCAGCGCGGTGCGCCGGCTGCAGCGTGCCGGCCGCGGCGGCCATTGGAGGGTGAACCAACGGCAAAGGAAGACCTTTCTCTCTGTCTCTCTCTCTCACTGTCCACTCTGCCTGTCAAAAAAAAAACAAAAAAAAAAAAACAAAAAAAAAAAAACTCCTGGAGTTTTTTTAAAATTAGTCTTACTGGAAAACAGGACTAGTACTACTGTGCTCTGTATGTACTAGACACACAATTTATTAAGGCGCTTTGCCTCTTTCTATTATATTATTTCTGTATTTTCATGGCTATTTACCTATAGCTTTGCCTTATTTAAGTATATTACCCATCTTAATTTCAGATCATGTTTACAAGCTAAGAGTCTGGTATTCTGTAACACTGGTAATCTGTGTGACCACAAAGAAAGATCTTTCCTTCTAGCTAATTCAGGGAGCATGTCTGTATTTCTTCATGCCAGCAGTGCTTAATGTTATATTTCAGTTTCTAGGGTTGTCCACAAGTGACTCATGAAGAAGCAGTGCTTACGCCAAGACAAATGACGACTTCACTTGCCTGAAAGCAGTAGAACCTCTTTTTTTAAAGATTTTTTAGCCGGCGCCGTGGCTCAATAGGCTAATCCTCCACCTTGCGGCGCCGGCACACCGGGTTCTAGTCCCGGTCGGGGCGCCGGATTCTGTCCCGGTTGCCCCTCTTCCAGGCCAGCTCTCTGCTATGGCCAGGGAGTGCAGTGGAGGATGGCCCAGGTGCTTGGGCCCTGCACCCCATGGGAGACCAGGAAAAGCACCTGTCTCCTGGCTCCTGCCAGGATCAGCGCGGTGCGCCGGCTGCAGCGGCGGCCATTGGAGGGTGAACCAACGGCAAAGGAAGACCTTTCTCTCTGTCTCTCTCTCTCACTGTCCACTCTGCCTGTCAAAAAAAAAAAAAAAAAAAAAAAAGATTTTTTTATTTATTTGAAAGTTAGAGTTACTCACAGGAGAGGCAGAGAGAGAGAGAGAGAGAGAGAGAGAGAGAGGTCTTCCATCTGATGGTTCACTCCCCAATTGGCCGCAATGGCCAGAGCTGTGCTGATCCAAAGCCAGGGAGTTAGGAGCTTCTTCCAGGTCTCCCACGTGGGTGCAGGGATCCAAGGACTTGGGCCATCTTCTACTGCTTCCCCAGGCTACAGCAGAGAGCTGGATCTGAAGTGGAGCAGCTGGGTCTTTAACCGGCGCCTATTTGGGATGCTGGTGCATCAGGCCAGGGCGTTAATCCACTGCACCACAGCACCGACCCATGTAGAACCTCTTTAATGGATATATTCTGCTCTGACCTCTTTTTTTGGATAGTCATTTATTTATATATTTATTATTTATTTAAAGATTTAATTTTATTTATTTCAGAGAGAGTGAGTTACAGACAGAGATGGAGAGGGAGAGGGAGAGGCAGAGAAAAAGGTCTTGCACCTGCTGGTTCACTTCCCAAATGGCCACAATGGCTGGAGCTGAGCCAGTCCGAAGCCAAGAGCTTCTTCTGGGTCTCCCACTTGGGTGCAAGGACCCAAGTGCTTGGGCCATTTTTCACTGCTTTCTCAGTCGATAGCGGGAGAGCAGCCAGGACTTGAACTGGCGCCCATGTGGAATGCCAGTGCTGCAGGCAGAAGCTTATCCTGCTGCGCCACAGTGCTAGCCCCTTTCTGTAGTCTTTTAAAAAAAAGTTACTCCGTTGCATGATTTAGAAAGGAAGATAATCTTTATGGGATAGTTGAAAGGGTATGATACTCGAAATCAAAAGACTTGATTTGGATCTTGCTGTAACTTTTGGATTAGTTGTGTTTTTTTGCACTTTATTGTTATTAATAAAAAGGGTGAAATGACATTTTGTCTACAGCCTAGATATGGGAGAAAAAAGTGATTCGCTTTTCTTAGGAGTTTTGAGCTTTTCTTGTTTCATTTTTTTAAATGAGGTAGCCTCTTTTAGCTCTGAAACTTCAAAGTTTGATTCTTTGTTTAAAATAACTGTTCTAAGGCCGGCGCCGTGGCTCAATAGGCTAATCCTCCACCTTGCGGCGCCGGCACACCGGGTTCTAGTCCCGGTTGGGGTGCCGGATTCTGTCCCGGTTGCCCCTCTTCCAGGCCAGCTCTCTGCTATGGCCAGGGAGTGCAGTGGAGGATGGCCCAGGTGCTTGGGCCCTGCACCCCATGGGAGACCAGGAAAAGCACCTGGATCCTGGCTCCTGCCATCGGATCAACGCGGTGCGCCGGCTGCAGCGGCGGCCATTGGAGGGTGAACCAACGGCAAAGGAAGACCTTTCTCTCTCTGTCTCTCTCTCTCACTGTCCACTCTGCCTGTCAAAAAAAAAAAAAAAAAAAAAAAACTGTTCTAGAAATGTTTTTTCCTTTTGCAGGACTCATCATATGAAACATTTCTTTCCCCTTAAACAGGCAGTTGCAGTGTCGCAGAATGGCTGACCTCAGTCTTGCAGATGCACTAACAGAGCCATCTCCAGAAATTGAGGAAGAGATAAAGCGGGACTTTATTGCCACGCTGGAGGCAGAGCCCTATGATGATGTTGTGGGAGAAACTGTTGGAAAAACAGATTATATTCCTCTCATGGATGTTGATGAGAAAACAGGAAACTCAGAGTCAAAGAAGAAAACATGCTCAAATACTAGCCAAGTTGAAGGTAAGTATTTAAACCAAATTGGATATATGAGTATATGTTCATAAATAGATTGATGATTATGCTTTGGCTCATCATCTTGGAAACCTTGAAAAAACCGAGCTGAATTTTTCTTCCATCTGGTGGTTCACTCCCTAAATGCCTGTAACAGGCAGGGCTGAGCCTTGCCAAAGCCAGGAGCCCAGAAGTACATCTGGGTCTCCCACATTGGTGGCAGGGATACAAGAACTTGGGCTGTCATTAGCTGACTTCCCCGAAGCTGAATTGGAAGTGGAGGAGGGGCTGTCACTGTGGTGCAGTGGGTTAAAGCCCCAGCCTGCAGCGCTGGGATCCCATATGGGTGCAGGTTTGAGACCCTGCTGCTCCACTTCTGATCCAGCTCTCTGCTATGGCCTGGGAAAGCAGTAAAAGATGACCCAACTACTTGGGCCCCTGTCTCTCTCTGTCTCTACTTCTCTCTATAACTCTGTCTTTAAAATAAAATAAATCTTAAAAAAAAAATAAAAAGGAAGAAAGTGGAGGAGTTAGGACTTGAACCAACACTCCAGTATGTGATATGGACTACTAACCTGCCATGCAATAATACCTATCCTTGAATTTTTTTAAATCACTTAATTTATTTGAAAGTCAGAGTTACACAAAGAGAGAGAGAGAGAGAGGCAGAGGGGGATGGGGAGAGGTCTTCCATCTGCTGGTTCACTCCCCAATTGGTTACAATGGTGGGAGCTGCACCCATTCGAGGCCAGAAGCCAGGAACTTCCTCTCAGTCTCCTACACGGGTTCAGGGCCCAAGGACTTGGGCCATCCTCTACTGCTTTCTCAATTTCTATATTAGGTTTGTTAATATTTGAGTATTTTTGCATCTGTTCATGAGGGATATTAGATTTTAGTTTTCTTGTAATGTTATTGTGTAGTTTTACTTTTTATTTAAAATTTTTGGACTGTATTTTTTTAAAAAAGATATATTTATTATTTGTTTGAAAGAGTTACACAGAGATAGAAGGAGAGGCAGAGAGAGAGAGAGAGGTCTTCTATCTGCTGGTTCACTCCCCAGTTGGCTGCAACGGCTGGAGCTGCACTGATCTGAAATCAGGAGCCAGGAGCTTCTTCCAGGTCTCCCACGTGGGTGCAGGGGCCCAAAGACTTGGGCCATCTTCCACTGCTATCCCAGGCCATAGCAGAGAGTTGGATTGGAAGTGGAGCAACCAGGACTCGAACCAGCACCCATATAGGATGCTGGCACTGCAGGTAGTGGCTTTACCCACCATGCCGGCCCCAGGACTGACTTTCAGTAGATCACAGTGAGTGAGCTGCTCTGCTTTGTAGAAAACCCTGACCCAGAAGCAAGTCATCTATGTATGGTCTAGCAACAGGCGTTGCCTGACCTGTCACAGGGCGACCCCCTTTCCAGCCCCACTCCGTCACTGGGATAAAGGACACTCTGCACTTACAACAGTCTGATGCGTGGAATGCGTGCATCTTGTTGAATTTTAGAATTGAGATCTTGATAACTTCATAAAATAAGTTGGGAAGTGTTTCTTTCTCTTATGTTTTCTAAAGCAGTTTGTGTAGAATTGATATTTTTTTCCCTTTTTTAAATGTTTGATAAAATCACTGGTTAAAGTCATCAGGACTCGAAATTTTCCTTGTCAACTTTTTAAATTAGAAATTCATTTTTTTTAATTGTTCAGAATAGGTTTCTTCTCAAGTAAGTTTTGGTAGTTTGTATCTCTCAAGAATTTCTTGGTCTTTTTGTAAAAATTGTAAGATTACCTTATTCTTTTACCAGCTGTAGGATCTGTTGTCACATCGTCTTGTTTCATTCCTTATATTGGTATTTGTGTTCTTGCTAAGTCTAGAGAGCACTTTATCAATTTTGATTTTTTTTGAAGATCCAGTTTTTGGTGTCTTTTTTTTTCCCTGTTGTCTTTGAATTTCTGCTCGTATCTTTACTATGCCTTTCTTTCTGTTTACTTTGAGTTGATTTATGCTCTCTTATTTTTTCAGGTGGCAACTTAGATAATTGATTTGAGACATTTTTTCTTTCTAAATGAGCATTTAATGTTCCACGTTACCTTCTAATCACAATTTTAGCTACATCCCATGGATTTTTGTATGATATGCTGTATTTTTACTTTCATCTAGTTAAATATTTTTCTAATTTCCTTTGAGAGTTTCTCTTTGGCCTATGGGTATTTACGAATATCTTTTTTGGGCTGGCATTTTAGTATAGCATGTTAAGCTACCACCTGCAATGCCGGCATCCTATATAGGCACCAGTTTGAATTCCAGCTGCTTAACTTTTTTTTTTTTTTTTTTTTTGACAGGCAGAGTTAGTGAGAGAGACAGAGAGAAAGGTCTTCCTATTTTATTTTATTTTATTTTTTATTTTTGACAGGCAGAGTGGACAATGAGAGAGAGAGACAAAGGTCTTCCTTTGCCGTTGGTTCACCCTCCAATGGCCACCGCGGCCGGCGCGCTGCGGCCCACGCACCACGCTGATCCGAAGGCAGGAGCCAGGTGCTTCTCCTGGTCTCCCATGGGGTGCAGGGCCCAAGTACTTGGGCCATCCTCCACTGCACTCCCTGGCCACAGCAGAGAGCTGGCCTAGAAGAGGGGCAACCGGGACAGAATCCGGCGCCCCGACCAGGACTAGAACCCGGTGTGCCGGCGCCACAAGGCAGAGGATTAGTTTAGTGAGCTGCGGCGCTGGCACCAGAAAGGTCTTCCTTTTTCCATTGGTTCACCCCCCAAATGGCTGCCATGGCCAGCTTGCTGCGCCGATCCAAAGCCAGGAGCCAGGAGCTTCCTCCTGGTCTCCCATGCGGTTGCAGGGCCCAAGCACTTGGGCCATCCTCCACTGCACTCCCGGGACACAGCAGAGAGCTGGATAGGAAGAGGAGTAACCAGGACAGAATCCGGCGCCCCAACTGGGATTAGGAGCTGCGGCGCCAGCCGCTGCTTAACTTCTGATCTAGCTCCCTGCTAATATTTCTGGGAAAGCAGCAGAAGATGACCCAAATCCTTGGGCCCCTGCACCTACATTGGATACCTGGAAGAAGATTCTGGCTCTTGGCTTTGGCCTGACCCAGCCCAGGACATTGTGGCCATTTGGGAAATGAACTAGCAGATCGAAGAACATACTCTCTGTGTCTCTCCCTCTTTCACCAGCCTCCAAATACTTTTTTTTTTAAATTGAATTTCTTTTTTTTTTCCTAAGATTTATTTATTTATTTGAAAGTCAGAGTTACATACACATACAGAGAGAGAGAGAGAGAGGTCTTCCATCCGCTGGTTCACTCCCAAATTGGCCACAATAGGCAGAGCTGTGCCTATCCGAAGCCAGGAGCCAGGAGCTTCTTCCAGGTCTCCCACATGGGTGCAGGGGTCCAAGGACTTGGGTCATCCTCTGCTGCTCTCCCAGGCCAAAGCAGAGAGCTAGATTGGAACTGGAGCAGCCGGGTCTTGAACCAGCGCCCATATGGGATGCCAGCACTTCAGGCCAGAGGGTTGACCTGCTGCGCCACAGCGCCGGCTCCCAAATACTTTATTTTTTTAAATACAGAAAGAATTTTTTCTCTTTCTCTTTTTGCTTCAAAAATGATGTCTGGCCAAGCAATCTGTTTTAACAAGCATTCGCAGGTAGTTGGAACCATCTCCACGACTGGGAAATAGTAACGGAGGGGAAAGGGCTTAAGTTGCCCTGGAAAAATGGTAACTAACTAGGTATTTCAGAATTTCTCTGTTTAGCTGGCTGGGCCCTTGTTTTGTCAAGCATTGCAGCCTACCTTCATGGACACCAGAGGGCAGTGTTGATATGAGAATGATTTAAGTTCTAGAGGGTACCCTTGTAGTGAGAGACTGTGTGGAATCCTTTCTGTTTTTCCCGAACTGATTCACTATGGGTCTTTCTCACAGCTTCTTGTTATTCCTTCCCTGCTAACCTTGTGAGCTATGGGAGGGAACCTCTAAATTTTGTGTGGTGGTTTTGGGGGGTTGGATTAAAAAGTGTGAATTTGAATGTCTCTGTAACTCGGAGACTGTCATTGCAGAAATATGTGCTATTTTCCAGTGTTGTATGTGTTTAGCTTTAAAGTTTTCATGTGTTGAAGATACTCTTGGGAAAATTAATTAGAGCACATAATACAGCATCTTTTGAATTAGGACTTACCCAGTAATGGGCTGCATTCCAATGATAAGGGTCCAGCACATCTTACCTAGCAGAGAAATATGCAGGCCTTTTTTCTACTCTAAAACCTCATTGTCTTTATGTTTTAATATTGTTTTTATTGTCTCCTGGACTTATATTTTATGTTCATTTATTTTCATTTTATTTGAAAGAGAGGGTGAAACAGAGAAATCTTCCATCTGTTGATTCACTTACCAGATGGGCACAGCAGCTGGGACTGGACCAGGCTGAAGTCAGGGACTTAGAACTCAATCCAGGTTTCTTACATGGGCAGCAGAGTCCTAATTCCTTGAGCCGTCATCTGCTGCTTCCCGTGGTAAGCATTAATGGGAAGCTGGATTTGGAAACAGAGCTGGGACTTGAACCCATGCATGGCAATATGGGATGCAGGCATTCCATACAGTGTTTTAACCACTACACCAAAAGCCTACCCTAGGTTGTTTGTTCCTGTCTTAGCCATCACAAATGTGAGTGGATCAGTTTTGGATCTGATGATATTGTTTAACCAAGAATTATCTGTTCTGGGCTGACATGGTGTAGCGAGTAAAGCCACTGCCTGTGATGCCGACATCCCACATGGGCATTGTTTCAGACCCAGCTGCATCACTTCTGATCCTGCTCCCTGCTAATGTGTCTGGGAATGAAGAGGAAGATGGTCTAAAAGCTTGGGCCCCTGTACCCCCATGGGAGACCTGGAAGACGCTCCTGGCTCCTGGCTTTGGCCTGGCCCAGCCGTGGCTGTTGTGGCCATTTGGGGAGTGAACCAGCAAATGGAAGGTCTCTGTCTCTGTTGTTCTGCTATTAAAATAAAACAAATAAATAAAAAGGATTTTATGTTAGGCCAGAGTAAGCTAATTTCAATGTTTTCATAAGATGGTCACTTTATAGTTAATTTCTAACTAGTCTGTAGATCTATAAACCTATTGTCAGTTTATAGTTACCAATGAGAATAATAGTTGTTAGCACTTTCTTACAAAATACTGCCTCCTATATTACTACATTTAATCCCACTTTCCAGGTGAGGCCACAGAGACTTGGAAAGCCTGAAGGAGTCACATTTGTTCATTTAGTCAGTAACTGCCAAACCTCAAACTGAACCTATGTCTTAATAATTCTAAACACCATGTTCTTTCTATGAAGCCAAATTATTTTCATGAACACACTTTCTACTTGATTTAATGACTCATAGGTAGTGTGTTTTTTTTTAAACGAAAGATATACTTATTTAACTCAAAAGGCAAATTCCTTAGACATATTGACACGTTCAGTCAGTAAGTAAGAGTCTTTTTTTGATAAAGAGCACAGATTTCAGGGACTCTGCTACTGATTTTGGAAAGTATGTTTTCAGAGCATTTTTTTTTTTTTTTTTTTTGACAGGCAGAGTTAGACACTGAGAGAGAGATACACAGAGAAAGGTCTTCCTTCTGTTGGTTCACCCCCCAAATGAGCTGCACCGATCTGAAACCAGGAGCCAGGTGCTTCTTCCTGGTCTCCCATGTGGGTGCAGGGCCCAAGCACTTGGGCCATCTTCCACTGCCCTCCCGGGCCACAGCAGAGAGCTGGACTGGAAGAGGAGTAACCAGGACAGAATCCGGCGCCCCAACCGGGACTAGAAACTGGCGTGCCGGCACCACAGACGGAGGATTAGCCTAGTGAGCTGTGGTGCCGGCCATGCCTATTAACTTCTTTAGCCTCTAAGAGTTTCTGTTTGGTGCTTATATTGTCTTCTGTGTTGACTGCCAGTCGAAGCTCACTGTCAAATCCTTACCTGCATACTAAGGCCTCTCGTGGGTTGTCTGCTGTCAGTGCCCCATGAGCTTGAAAATAAGCAAGATGGTGGTCAGGGCTCTGCCATTTGCTTGCATGAATTTGGAGAGTCGTCATGGAAAACTCTTTCATATTTTTTGTTTCCAAACTTCCGACACTTGCCCTCCTGCTCTTTTTTTTTTTTTTTAAGATTTATTTATTTATTTGAAAGAGTTGCACAGAGATAGAAGGAGAGGCAGAGAAAGAGAGAGAGAAAGGGAGAGAGAGGTCTTCCTTCCACTGATTCACTCCCTAATTGGCTACAATGGCCGGAGCTGCACCTATCTGAAGCCAGGAGCTTCTTCCAGGTCTGCCACCCGGGTACAGGGGCCCAAGGACTTGGGCCATCTTCTGTTGTTTTCCCAGGCCATAGCAGAGAGCTGGATTGGAAGTGGAACAGCCGGGACTCGAACATGCACCCATATGGGATGCCGACATTGCAGGTGGTGACTTTATCAACTATGCCACAGCGTGGGTCCTCTCCTGCTCATTTTCTTAGCTGATGACTTTTAGAACAGAGGATCAATGTATTCAATCAAAAGAGAATCTCCACATCATCCCATCACACAACTCCTCCTATGCTACCTTTGTCTGTGTCCTCATACTCTGCTGCTGTTCACATGACTGAGCTGCCCCTGCTGTCATCCAAGGGCACTACAGTCGTAGTTGTTTGACTGTAGCATTATCACTTTCTTTCATTCAGCTGAATCATTTGTAAGCATCAAATATTCCATCATTAAAAATATCTTGATATTTAAAAAAAATTGGGGGCCAGTGCTTCCTGCTGTGCTGGCATCCTGTATGGATACCAGTTCATGTCCTGGCTGCTCCACTTCTGATATAGCTTCCTGCTAATGTACCTGGGAAAGTAGCAAAAGATGGCCCAAGTGCTTTGGCCCCTGCATCCATGTGGGAGACCCAGATGAAGCTCTTTTTTTTTTTTTTTAAAGAATTATTTTGTTTATTTGAAAGACAGAGTTAGAGAGGTAGAGCCAGAGAGAGAGAGAGAGCCAGAGCGAGCGAGCTTCCATTCCACTGGTTCACTCCCCAAATGACTGCAACGGATGGAGCTGAGCTGATCCGAAGCCAGGAGCCAAGAGCTTCTTCCAGGTCTCCCATGCAGGTGCAGGGGTGCAAGGACTTGGGCCATCTTCCATTGCTTACCAAGGCCATAGCAGATAGCTGAGTTGGAAGAGGAGCGGCCAGGACTCGAACTGGTGCCCATATGGGATGCTGGCGCTGCAGACTGGGGCTTTAACCCACTATGCCACAGCGCTGGCCCCCAGATGAAGCTCTTGGCTCCTGGCTTTGGCTTGACCCAGTGCTGGCCATTGGATCTATTTGGGAGAGTGAACCAGAGGATGGAAGATCTCTTTTTCTCTCTGTTTCTTCTTCTTTGTAGCTCCTTTTTTTTTTTTCCCCCTGACAGGCAGAGTGGATAGTGAGAGAGAGAGAGACAGAGAGAAAGGTCTTCCTTTTGCCGTTGGTTCACCCTCCAATGGCCGCCACAGCTGGCGCACTGCGACCGGCGCACCACGCTAATCCGATGGCAGGAGCCAGGTGCTTCTCCTGGTCTCCCATGGGGTGCAGGGCCCAAGCAAGTGGGCCATCCTCCACTGCCTTCCCGGGCCACAGCAGAGAGCTGGCCTGGAAGAGGGGCAACCGGGACAGAATCTGGCGCCCCGACCGGGACTAGAACCCGGTGTGCCAGCGCCGCTAGGTGGAGGATTAGCCTAGTGAGCCGTGGCACTGGCCTATTGTAGCTCTTTCAAAAGTAAATGAATCTTTAAGAAAAAAGTCTTAGCTCAATCCCATTTCCATGTAATCTTTTTATTTTGCTCCTTCTTTGAAACTGGTGTATCTACTACTTGTATCCACCCACTTTCCTCCCATTCACTTATCTGAATTTAACCCATGCAATGGGCCAGTGCCGTGGCTCACTAAGCTAATCCTCCGCCTTGCGGCGCCGGCACACCATGTTCTAGCCCTGGTCGGAGCGCCAGATTCTGTCCCGGTTGCCCCACTTCCAGGCCAGCTCTCTGCTGTGGCCAGGGAGTGCAGTGGAGGATGGTCCACGTCCTTGGGCCCTGCACCCCATGGGAGACCAGGAGAAGCACCTGGCTCCTGCCTTCAGATCAGCGTGGTGCGCCGGCCACAGCGCGCCGACTGTGGCGGCCATTGGAGGGTGAACCAATGGCAAGGGAAGACCTTTCTCTCTGTTTCTCTCACTGTCTACTCTGCCTGTCAAAAAAAATTAAAAATAAATAAATAAATAAATAAATAAAAAATAAATAACCCATGCGATGCTTCCAGAACTGCTCTAACAGTGCTCTGACATTGCCAGAGATGATTTTTAGGATTCTCCATGAATTTTAGCCTGAGCAACTGAAAGGAAAAAAACCTGCCATTACTTGAAGTGGAGAAGGCTACAGAAGGAGTAGAATTTGAAGGTACATAAGAAATTCAGCTAAGGGGGTCAGCATTGTGGCACAGCTGGTTAAGCTTCCTCTTGCAATGCAGTTATGCTGGTTTGTCTTTGTTGCTCCACTTCTGATCCGGCTTCCTGCTAATGTTCCTGGGAAAGCAGTGGAAGATGGTCTTGAGTGCTTGCAGTCTCCCCACCACCTATGTGGGAGACCTGGATGGAGTTTGGAGATCCTGGCTTTGGCTGAGCCATTGTGTCCACTGGGAAATGAACCAGCTAATCAAAGATACCGGTCTCTGTGTCTGTCTCTCCCTCTCTGTGTAACTCTGCCTTTCAAGACTCAGCTTAGGATGTTTTCAGTGTACATTTTCTGCTTGTCATCCAAGAGGAGAAAAATAGAGTACTGGGTTCAATTCTGGAGTTCTGTTCAGGAGATACAATACAAAGGTTAATGTAAATGGCTTTTGCTAAAAGTGTCATTCTGTGGTCCTTGCAAACTGAATTTAGATGTATGCTTCTAAGACTATTTCCTGAATTTCATTCCCTCTCCCTTTAACCAGCCCAGTCCAGCCCAGCCCAGCCCCTTTCTTTTCCTTTTCTTCTTGGTAAATACTTTTTGTTTAGCTTACCAGAAACCAAAGAGAAAAGTGGTATGTGGAACAAATGGCAGGAGAGAACCATGGAGAAAAGCAGATCAACGGTGCAGCTCCAGCCGTTGCGGCCATTTAGGGGGTGAACCAACGGAACAAAGACCTTTCTCTCCCTCTCACTGTCTGTAACTTGACCTCTCAAATAAATAAATAAAAAAATCTTAAAAAAAAAAAAGAAAAGCAGATCAAGTGAGCTGTGCAGTCACTGCTTCTTAAACTGAATTGAAATAGTTTTATTTATTGTTAAACTGAACTGAAATCATGTTGCTCAGGTTTGGATTATGATAATGAATGTACAGATTAACAAGCAATTGTGTCTATAAACCAAAGTGGTAGTTATTTCTGAAAGTATAAATGTGTAATCCTAAATTTGCTTTTGGTCTCAGTGATCATATTTAGGGAATGATATCCATAAATAGTTTGAAACTTTGCAAAAATAGTTGTCATCTGACTTTGATTTGAAAATTCATTCAGGCCTTCTTTGCCATGAGTTATGATTTTACAGATTCAGTTGTGGATTTAATACATAATAGGCCTAGGATGGTTGAATCTGATACTAAACATGTGCAGACATTTTTCCAGTTGTTAGTCTCTAAAAAAGTACAGTAATGTGGAGATAGATTAATGTATACTGGAGGATGTGTCAGGGTATGTGCAAATACTACTGTCTTTCATATAAAGGTTTTGGTATTGTTCTAGAGCCAATCCCTCCAGGTACTGAGGGGTAACTGTATAATTTCTTTTTGGCAAAGAGAAGAAAAGTAGTTCATAATCATAGTAACTTAATGCAAAAGTAAAGCATAGGATCTCCTCAGAGAGGCTAACTATCAGGTTCATTCTGAGAACTTTTTAGGGCAAAGATTTCAAATAAATGAATATTATAATTTTTGATAAATCATTACTAGTCATAAAGATTAAATTTGTACTGTTTTTCCTAGGATGATGAAATCCATTACTTTTCTCAATTAGATTAAGAATTTGTAGATTGATGTTTTTCTCTAGGATTAAATAGGATTTAGCAATTTTAGTCTCATTTTTTTATAGACATCATAGTCAATGGAAAGCTTTGTTATAAGAATGTTCTCAATACTTTGTTACAGTAAGTATATCATAGTACAACATTATAAAAATTATTTTCAATTTTCTATTAGATGACAGTTCCATTATTATCTCTCAATTTTTCCGATTCCAAGAATTGGAAGCCATCTAATTTGCAAAAGGCTTTGTTAAATATTAAATAATTCACTTTTGTTTTGTTTAGGGTTTGCTTTGATTTCATGGGTGTGTTCTATTTTCCTTTTAAAAAATTGTTTTAAAAGATTTATTTGTTTGAGAATCAGAGTTACAGAGAATGAGAGAGACAGAGATATCTTCCCATCTGCTGTTCACTCCCTAGATGGCCACAAGTGCTGGGGCTGAACCAGGCTGAAGCCAGGAGCTTCGTCTGGGTCTCCCACATGGGTGGCAGGGGCCCAAGCACGTAGGCTGTCTTCCACTGCTTTTCTCAGGCTAGTAGCAGGGATCTGGATCAGAAGTGGAGCAGCTAGGACTTGAACCAGCACTCATATGAGATGCCAGCATTAAAGGCTGTGACTACCCACTGTGGATTACAGGGCCGACATTGTGCCGTGGTGTGTGCAGTAGCCTCCTGCGATGCCATCATCCCATATGGGCGCCACCACTTCAAGTCTCAACTGCTCCTGTTCCAATCCAGCTCCTTGGTAATGGCGTGAGAAAAACAGCAGAAGATGGTCCAAGTGCTTGGACCACTGCCACGTACATGGGAAACCCAGATGAAGCTCCTGGCTCCTAGCTTCAGCCTGGCCCAGCCCTGGCCATTGCAGCCATCTGGGGAATGAACCAGCAGATGGAAGATCTCTTTCTCTCTCTGTAACTCTGAGTTTAAAAATAAACAAATCTTTAAAAAGTTTTTATTTGCTGTATCAACATTGTTTACTTGGGTGGTATTTATTCTCTGAATATGATATCTTTGGGAGTAGTAGTTTTTCTTGGTTATTTGGCAGCTCTGTCTGTGTATAAAATATTGTGTGATGTGATAGTGCTGCCAGGTGTGCAATGCCAATATATAATCCTCTGGGAATGAGGACTCCCTGACTCCAGGTATTGTGAAACCATGATGAGCTGGTGTCTGGTTGTGCCAGAGCATCCAGTCTCTCTCATCCATCTATGAGTTGACACAAGGCTGACTATTGGGAGGGTACGAAAATGTAAACATAGGGGATAGGAATGGCCTTACAGCTGCTACCAAAGACCCAGTAGTCCTGCTGCCTCTAAGCTTAGCTTCTCTCCTCTACCGTCTTTGAGCTGTTGTTGTTTTTCCTTGTGTTCCCATTTTCCTGGGTTTTCCTCATAATTTCCCATCTACTGGAGTCCACCCTTCTTGATTCCTAGATCTTTTATTGCTTTAAATTGATAATCTTTTTGGTTATTTTCTAACACTTGTGGTAGTATGTTGAGGCTGACATGTGTCTCAGTCTGCCATCTTCGTTTATCTTAGATACTTTAGCATGTTCTGCAGTCAACTAAATGATGACTTTATGTTTGTGAGAGTGTCCTCCCCACAGCTCCTGCATCCTGGTCCTTTACCTTTGGCAGTGGTGTTGGTATATATTCTTTTGTATTTTTTTTGATTATGTATTTTTTTCATAAAGCTACTCTGCCATGTTAGCATTTATTTTCTTGTTATGACCTAACATCTTCCCTTATCAATACCTCAAAAGCTACTTCATTTCTTTTATGGCTGTATTTTATCTTACACTGTGAATCCATTGGTAAATATTTGTTACTTTAAAGCAATGCCATAAGAAACATTCATTTTTGTATACTTTTATGTGACTTGGTAAAGTAAATACCAGAAATGGATTTTCAAGGTGGTATTTACAAATGTGATGGATGGACTGCCATAAAAAGGTTGTTTCAATTCACATTCCCTCAGTGGTGTGTGTGACATATCTGTTTTCCTACACTAATACCAAAATTTCAAAAGGCTTTGGTCACTCTCATAGTATTAAGAGGGTATCAATTTTTGTAATTTTCATTTTCTTGTAATCTGCATTTTAAAATAACACAGTTTCTTTAAAAATATGCATTATTTCTTGAGCGAGGAAAAATAAGTCATATAAGCTTGTTCCTTGGTGGTGAAATGGAATTTGTTTATGCCAAATGTGAGATATAGCATTGTGGCGTCTCTGAATAAGTAAAATACAATCTGGGAAGACTTAGCAGAGTACATGTTACATAATGGGTCGTTAGTAAAAATCTTACCTTTCGTACCTTTATTTCTCTTTTCCAGTTAATTGATATTCTCTCTTTGGTCTACTTTGTTCTTTTACTTTGTTCTCTTGGTTGTACTTCTGAGGTAACAGAATAAATGATCGCTTTAGAGAGAAGTTTGTGTGAAAGTTTTCTGCCTTAGATTTGAGGAGACCAGAGTTGTTTTCCATAGTAAAATCTTTCATTTTATATTTTAGTAGCATATGTTCTAGATTTTCATTTGTATCTTATGGAAAATATCTGTAAGATTCATGAGAATGATTTATGGGAGAGTCTTGGGTCAGCAGGCTGACTGCAGATCTAGGCAAGAGTTGAAATGTTAGTTATAATCAGAGCCTTTCATAAATGTTGTACATCCTCAAGACTGTATATTCAGTAGAAGCACAAATATCTATATTTTTTAATGGAGGGTCCTTTATCTTATTTCAGGATTTACTGTACAGATACAATAACCAAGACAGTGTGGTATTGGCAAATGGGTGGATTCACAGATTAGTGGAACGGAATAGAAGGCCAAGAAACAGACCCACACATACATATCACAGTCAGTTGATCTTCCATAAAGTAGCAAAAGCATTTCAGTAGAATAAAGGCAGTCTTTTTAACAAATGATGCTGAAAAATTAGATATCCATATACAAAAAATATAAACCTAGACCAACATTTTGCACAAATTACAAAATTTAATTCCAAATGTGTCATAGGCCTCAGTGTGAAACTGGAAAAAGTCATATGACCTTGAATTATTCAAATTTTTTAAAATATTAATTTGTTTATTTTGAAGGCAGAGTTACAGAGAGAGAGGGGGACAGACGAAGAGAGATATTCCATCTGCTGGTTCTCTCCCTAAATGACCACTATTATTAGGGGTGGGCAAGGCTGAAGACCGGAGCCAGGAACTTCATCTGGGTCTCCCACATGCATGGAGGGAGCTAGATTGGAAGTGGAACAGCTAGGACTTGAGTGGGTGTAGTAGGGTGCTGGCATCACAGATAGCAACTTAACCCGTTTTACCACAATGCTGGCCCCAAAAAGATTTCTTTTCAAATGATGAAAAAACATATATACTAAAAGTTAACCATCTGGATGGACTCAGTTTAAGTGATCATCCTCTTGTTGGACATCCAAAGCATCATAAGCAGGAACCAGTCAAACTTATGCCTTTGTTCTCTCCTTCAGGCCTGATCCAAGATACTCATTTGGCCACATATAAATCAGTGTTTCTTCACAGCCCATTTGATTGGGTGCTTGTTGGCCTTCTCATCCACAATGAATTTGAGTGTGTTGGTGTCTTCTGTCTTCTTCCAGGCCAACTCAGTGTTCAGGGTGAACTTGATGATGGTATAGTGGTTAAGCTTGTTTCTCCTTGGGATTGCTCTTCTACAAATATTTTATGCTAAAGACTAGGAGAAACTATTTGTAAAACTCATCTGACAAAAGGCTGATAATCAAAAGGAATCTCAAAATTATAAAAAAAGAATTGAAAAATAATCAAAAACTTTACCGTTCAGTTCACCAAGGAAAATAAATAAAGGTATTGCAAATAGACACATGAAAAGATGCTTAGCATCCTATCATTATCAGAGACCTGTGTCCTATTAGAATAACTTAAAATGGAGGGGCCTGCGCTGTGGCATAGTGGGTAGAGCCACCTCCTGCAGTTCCAGCATCTCATGGGCGCCGATTTGCCTCCTGGCTGCTCCACTTCCGATCCAGCTCTCTGCTATGGCCTGGGGAAGCAGTAGAAAATGGCCCAAGTCCTTGGGCCCCTGCACCCACATGGGAAGCTCCTGGCTCCTGGCTCCTGGCTTTGGATCGGGGCAGCTGTGGCCATGGCAGCCAGTTGGGGAGTGAACCAGCAGATGGAAGACCTTTCTCTCTTTTTCTCTCTGTCTGCCTCTCCTTTTATCTCTGTATAATTCTGACTTTATTTCTTTTTCTTTTTTTTTTTTAAGATTTATTTTATTTATTTTGAAGAGAGTTACAGAGAGAGATAGAGACAGAGAGAGAGGTCTTCCATCCGCTGGTTGACTGCCCAGATGGCTGCAATGGCCAGAGCTGTACTGATCAAGAGCCAGGAGCTTCTTTTGGGTCTCCTTCAGAGGTGCAGGGGCCGAAGGAGTTGGGCCTTCTTCTACTGCTATCCCAGGCCAGGCCATAGTAGAGAGCTGGATTGGAAGAGGAGCAGCTGGGACTCAAACTGGCGCCCATATGGGATGCCGGCGCTTCAGGCCAGGGCGTTAACCTGCTGCGCCACAGAGCCGGCCCCTCTGACTTTCAAATAAATAAATAAGTAAATTTTTTTTTTTTTTAATTTGACAGGCAGAGTGGACAGTGAAAGAGAGACAGAGAAAGGTCTTCCTTTTGCCGTTGGTTCACCCTCCAATGGCTGTCGCAGCCAGCGCACTGCGGCCGGCGCACTGCGCTGATCCAATGGCAGGAGCCAGGTGCTTCTCCTGGTTTCTCATAGGGTGCAGGGCCCAAGCACTTGGGCCATCCTCCACTGCACTCCCTGGCCACAGCAGAGAGCTGGCCTGGAAGAGGGGTAACCGGGACAGAATCCGGCGCCCCGACCGGGACTAGAACCCGGTGTGCTGGTGCCACAAGGTGAAGAATTAGCCTAGTGAACCGCGGTGCTGGCAATAAATAAATCTTAAAAAAAAAAAAAAAAAAAAAACTGTCGCTCCCCCTCTTCATGGAGGAACGACACAAAACCCTGCCTAGGCTTCATATCCGAATCACGGCACCATTATGTCGCTCCCCCTCTTCGTGGAGGAACGACACAGGACCCTGCGCTGTTCTTTTGTCTGCTCGGCCCTCCCCGGGTTTGCTGTTGGTTCTTCCCGGGTTGGCTACTGTCCCTTCCACCTCCGTGGAAGGGGCAGTTCCCCCTGCCACATTCCCCACTTCCGCGGGAGAGCAGCACACCGCCGGCCGGCTCTCTCGGGGGCTGCACAGGTGTTCCCCTTAGGTGTTCCCCTTAGATGTTCCCCTTAGATGTTCCCCTTAGATGTTCCTGGTGCATGCCGTCTCTCTCCTCCTTTATAGTCCTCCTCCGCCAATCCTAACTCGGCTGCCCACACGCCGAGTACGCTGCTCTCCTCCAATCAGGAGCAGGTCCTGCAGCTTGTCAAGTTGGTGAGAGGCAGCTGGGTAGAAGCTGTTGCCTCCTCTCCCAGCGCCATATTGTGGGAAAGCAGATGCATAGAATAAGTCTTAATTCCAGTAACAGTCTAGTCCGAGTTGCTCCCAGTTGCTCCCCACAAAAAACACCTTAGAATGGAAAGAAATCCCATGCTTCAAGAAGTGTTGTTGGTGATCTGCATGTGATGCTCACATCTAGGAGCGCTGTGGGTACCCTGAATTTCCTGTGTGGGAGTAGTTTGAAATGGCTTTGATTTGAATAAAGATGCTAAACGCTAAACCTGTGGTGCTTAATTATGGCCTTATTGAACTTCATGGTAATCTCTGACAATTTCCTGAACAAAAAAGACATAAGCTTGCTTTTAGGAAGGGTTCTCTTGTACTGTGGAACATAATAGAGCTTGGGCAATGTGGGAATTAATGAGTATGTTTTGGTTCTGAGTTTCCTTTTTTTTTTTTTTAAAGCAATTAGTTGATTTGAAAGTCGTGAAGGGAGGAAGGGAGAGAGAGATATCTTCCATCTGATGTGGGCAATAAGGATATTAATTTCCAGTCCAGGTTCTTGTCCTCCACGGAGATAAAAATTCTAAGAGGAGACTTAGTAACATGTGCAAATAGGAACAGGATTTACTTAACAGTGAATGAATAAACATGCATTCCTGCACAAGTGAGGGCTGCCCATGAAAGAGAGAGAAAACGAAAGTGATGCTTCTAAAAATGTGGTCTGTGGCAAAAAGAGACTCCTCCCCAGCTTTCAGCCGCTTTTATGAGTTAGGGGATATTACCTTAATCACTACAAATGGAGTAGGGTTGTGTGAGGCACCCTGGTTCCCAATGAGACAGGTATATCCTAGGAAGGTAGGAGTATCAATCCAACAGTTAGAGAGTTACATTGCAAGGCTGTAAGAACTCCAACTCACCTAAACTTTTGCGGACTACCTGGTTATATCATATTACATCCAGTGGTTCACCCTCCACCTGGGATTCCATTTTGGTCTGTCATATGGGTGGCTTGGGCCCAAGCAATCAGGCCATAATTTGCTGCTTTCCCCCATGCAATAAGCAGGGAGCTGGATTGGTCATGGGGCATGTGGGACTCAACCAGCACTCATTTGGGATGCTGGCTCAGAAGCGGTGACTTAGCTGCTGCATCACTACTCTGGCCTCTTGGGTTACCTTTTATTGGATATTTTAATTCTGAATAGTTTTCTATGCTCTAAGCTATGAAGAGCAACAGAAATTCAACTAGGAAGGTGATACTTGAATATGTTTTTGTTTTTCTTTCACGATAGGTAATTATTCTTTGTAATTGCTGCAGGTTCTCCATCTTCTAAGCCAACAGTGCTAGCCAACGGTGATCATGGAATAGAAGGGAATGATACTACAGGTAAGTGGTGCCCAGGATTCCCCAGATATGTGGGTGAAATATTCACAGCAAATACCTTAACAACCTCTTTTGAGAGGATTGTTAGTGGAAGGACTTGAGTTATTCCTGAGAGTATTGATCTGCCATATAAATCTCCGATGGTAGAAGGGAAGAATGAACTTCTTGTGATAATCCTTCAATATTTGTTGCTGTACCACACAGAAGATGAGCCGCCTTAAAAACACTATTAGAAGAGGATACTTCAAAGAGTTCATGGAAAATGGAAGTAAAAGATTTATTTTGGTGCAAGAAAATTTTGATATTCATGCATAGTTCTGTGCATTTCCATGAATTTTTTGAAGTACCCCTATAGGTACAGATTAATCATCATCCAAGAATGGGAGACATTGGCTACTATAACTCTAAGACAGCTCTCTACCCTCAGTGCACACAGGCTCAGTGTGAGGAAGCCTGTGAGCAATATTTCTTTAAATTTTCTTTTGCCCTTAGTTTGTTTTTCCTTTATCTTTCTCTTAACTTTTGGTTTTGAAATTTATAGCTTTTATCTCCTAGCCCCTTTCTGTGGTTTCTCACCTCATAACCAGCACCAATCCCCCCCGACCCCACTACCCATCTTTGAGGGAGCGAAATTCTGTACGCAGTAGCAGGAGTTCATAGGGATGTACTACAGAAGCCTCATTAGAATGTAGCCTGTGTGACAATCATGTGTTTTCTTTTTAAAAATGACTGCACTTGCACTTAATCTGCAGTTGTAAGCACACTACCACTGTTGACCCAAATGAGTTGACTTCTAATGATCAAGCATGTTGTTCTTTGCAGCAGAGCGTGCTCTTAACTGGGGCATAGCATTTGATTCACAGAAGTGCAGTGTCTTTGGGTTTCTCTTCATGTCTACATATCTCAGCCATGAAAAGCCATTCTGTGATCTTCCACAGAATATCTCAGTTCTAAGGCTTCCATAAATCATTGTATTAGCAATAGCAGCTATTCCAGGATTTACTGCTTATTCTATGACCTTAGGAAATGTTGAGTATGTCTTCATACCTCAGATTTGTTGATGACTAGGTTCTGTTTGTTGTAATAGTTTTACCCAGTGACATTAACATCCTTATTAGCAACTCAAAAATTAGATACCCTTTATTTTTTTTTTATTTTTATTTTATTTTTTTATTTGACAGGTGGAGTTATAGACAGTGAGAGAGAGAGAGAGACAGAGAGAAAGGTGCTCCTTCCATTGGTTCACTCCTCAAATGGCCGCTACAGCCGGCACTGCGCCAATCCGAAGCCAGGAGCCAAGTGCTTCCTCCTGGTCTCCCATGCGGGTGCAGGGACCCAAGCACTTGGGCCATCCTCCACTGCTCTCCTGGGCCACAGCAGAGAGCTGGACTGGAAGGGGAGCAACCGGTACTAGAACCCGGTGCCCATGTGGGATGCCGGTGCCGCAGGCAGAGGATTAACCAAGTGAGCCACGGTGCTGGTCCCTACCCTTTACTTTAAAAACTAGAAACAACCAGAAGTGCTACCTTGTCTTCCACTTTGATGAGCTGATTTTTTTTTTTTTTTGAATTAGCAGACCTTTTTTTTTTTTTTTTTTTTTAAAGATTTATTTATTTATTTGAAAGAGTTACGCAGAGAGAGAGGGCTTCCAACCGATGGTTCACTCCCCAGATGGCCGCAATGGCCTGGGCAATCCGAAGCCAGAAGCCAGGAGCTTCTTCTTGGTCCCCTACATGGGTACAGGGGTCCAAGGACTTAGGCCATCTTCTGCTGCTTTCCCGGGCCATAGCAGAGAGCTGAACAGGACGTGGAACAGCCAGGTCTCAAACCGGCACCCATGTGGGATGCTGGCGCTTCAGGCCAGGGCATTAATCTGTTGCACTGCAGCACCGGCCCCTGAGCTGATATTTTATATTTCTTTGATAATCTTATTTGTGTGTAGCATTGTCCATATAGTGTCTACCCTGAACACAAAATTGTATGATTTGATTTTAAAAAATTATGCAGGCCGGCGCCGTGGCTCAATAGGCTAATTCTCCGCCTAGCGGCGCTGGCACACTAGGTTCTAGTCCCGGTCGGGGCGCTGGGTTCTGTCCCAGTTGCCCCTCTTCCAGGCCAGCTCTCTGCTATGGCCTGGGAGTGCCATGGATGATGGCCCAAGTGCTTGGGCCCTGCACCCCATGAGAGACCAGGAGAAGCACCTGGCTCCTGCCTTCAGATCAGCGCGGTGCGCTGGCCTCAACACACCGGCCACGGAGGCCATTGGAGGGTGAACCAACGGCAAATGGAAGACCTTTCTCTCTGTCTCTCTCTCTCACTGTCCACTCTGCCTGTAAAAAAAAAAAAAAGCAAATGTCCCCTTGATTAAAGAAGAGGCTTGAATATAAACTTTTTTAAAAAAGATCATTTATTTATTTGAAAGAATTACACATAGAGGCAGAGAGAGAGAGAGAGAAGGTCTTCCATCTGTTGGTTTACTCCCTAGTTGGCCACTATGGCTGGAGCTACGCCAGTCGAAGCCATGAGCTTCTTCTGGGTCTCCCACATGAGTACAGGGGCCCAAGGACTTGGGCCATCTTCTACTGCTTTTCCAGGCCATAGCAGAGAGCTGGATCTGAGGTAGAGCAGCTGGGACTCGAACCAGTGCTCATATGGGATGCTGGCACTGCAGGAGATTGGTTTACCTGCTGTGACACAGTTCCAGCCCCGGCTGTAAACTAATTTAAATGAGTAAATTCAGCTTTCTTTAACCAAAAGACAATATCAAGGGAAGGGCATGTTGGAAGAGATCAATTTGATTAGCTGTTTTTTTGAAAGAGTGGATATGGAAGGAAGAGTCAGTAGGCTCTGAACATAAAGAAAAAGACCACAAAATGGAAATGCTAATTTTGTAATGTATTCAGTATACTTTATACACATGTTGAAATATTGCACTATGCCACTTAAAAATGTGGGAATAATACATGTGAAAGAAAGAGAGAGAGAGAGAAAGAGAAAGAAAGAGAAAAACGAAAGGAAGAAAGAAACTGGATGCCATTTTCATCCTGGAAGGAAACAACTATCAATACTACCATCAAGACTGAGCAGAAGAGGCTCAAACTCTGTGTAGCAGTTATTCTTCACTGCCAGTTCTTAATAGTGCAGAAAAAAGAAGGGGAAAATATGCAGCTTGGTCCTTACTTCTAAAGACTTTTACTTCTCTTGTGACAGAAAAAAATCACTGTTTATGTACTGCCCAGGGGCTTTATGAGAGTGGGTCTAGAAAGACCCCTCTTAGGTGTCCCCCCCCCCTTTTTTTTTTTTTTTGACAGAGTGGACAGTGAGAGAGAGAGACAGAGACAAAGGACTTCCTTTGCCGTTGGTTCACCCTCCAATGGCCACCGTGGCCAGTGCACTGCGGCTGGCACACCACGCTGATCCGATGGCAGGAGCCAGGTACTTATCCTGGTCTCCCATGGGGTGCAGGGCCCAAGGACTTGGGCCATCCTCCACTGCACTCCCTGGCCACAGCAGAGAGCTGGCCTGGAAGAGGGGCAACCGGGACAGAATCCGGCGCCCCGACCGGGACTAGAACCCGGTGTGCCGGCGCCGCCAGGCAGAGGATTTAGCCTAGTGAGCTGCGGTGCCGGCCCTCTTAGGTGTCCCTTAGGTAGAATCTAGTTTTTGTACCTGGGTTCTTTGAGTTTTGAATGTTGACCTCTTAATTTCATTAAAGCAGGTATTTTTACTGAAAATGTGCATGATTCATTGGGGGAGGAAATTAGAAGGGGTGAAATGTGCATGTTTTTGAAGCATGTTGTGACTTCATTCTAATTTGGCCCTCATTAACTGGCCTGGGTAGCTCAGTGCCATTTTGAAAATTCCTGTTGCTATTTCCTTCCAAATGTTGTCTATAGTCCTGAAAGCATATAAAGCATTTAAGAGCATCTTGCTATGTTGAACTTGCTGTTTACTAATGACCTGTGCTTTTTTTTGCCCTTTCTTTCCCCTCCTACTTCCTCCTCCCTTTCTATTTTTCTCCTCCTAGAAGCCTAGAGTGTGTCTCAACACTGGGGCTGCTGCCAACACCAGACCAATGATCTTTCCTAAGCACCGTTACACTTCTAAAACCTTCAGCATTTTGCAGAGCTTTGCTTTTCCTTCCTGGACACGATATAGAAGAAGCTGAGGGTAGTTCTTCGGGGCCTATTTCTGCCGATTCCTGAGCAAACCACCTGCTTCTTCTTGTGTCTGCAGGGCTTGATGGAACCTCCTTTCCCTTTGTGAGCACAGAATGCAACATGAATTCTTTTTAATTTTAATATTTTTATAAAGGTCCTCTAATGTCTTTTATTTCTTGCTCTCAAAATTCATTTAATCATCTAATTCGATCTCATTTTTTCCCTTTAATTTAAGCATTTTTAGTTGGCCTTTTTTCACTTGGTTTTTGAATCTTCAGTGTAAATCAACACCACATGAGAACGTGTGCTTTCATAAAGGGGTCGAGGCCACCAGTACTGTAGTGAATCTCCTTTCCTTCTCCTTCTTCTTTCCCCTCTGCGAGCTTGCTTTTAGGGAAGATTAATCTTCCAGGCTACCTCTGTTTCGCTCTACCTTACTAAAATTAGAATCATGATCGCTAATTTAGAGTAACTCTGATTAAACTTGGAAAAGTGTTTCTCCAAATTAAATCATCCTATGTTATTTGCAAATTTGGCCAAAATTATTTTTGATATGAAATTATTATCTCTTTGTCTACTCTTAGGTTCTCCTGAAAATCTTGATTTTAATACCACAGTAGCTGATTATGAATTACCAAAATAAGTGATAGAAAATTAAAGAAAATGCAACTAAGCTATAATGTTCTTGAATCCTGTAGTAGAATATTAGAATGTTCATACACATGAAAAAAATATTTTCTGTAACAACACCAAAGTGAAAGAAAGTTACAACACATTTAGGAACCATAACCATTTTAACTGGTGACATGATTATCTGATTGGGCTTGAACTTTAATCAGGATTAGTATCTCTGAACTCTGGAGATGTCTTTTTATGCTGTATGTCAGTGGGATTGATGGATCACATGGGAAAATCTGTGTGTAAAGCCCTCTACCTTGAATGTTAGCATTCACAGTCATCCTTTTGAGGATTGCTTCAAGGTTTCTTTCTTACTCTCCTTCCTCTTTTTCCCCAAACTGATAGTTCAAAAATATAGAACCATTAGGATAAATACTGTGGAACCATTACAGTGATAAGTTTTGATTGGATTTTTAAATAGAGCATGGCCCTTCTCTTGGAATCTTAGAAGAGCTCTGGCTTAAGATCTGGAATATGAAATACTTGTTGAGTACCTGCAGTGACCTCTGGAATTTAGGAAGCATTCTGTCTTCAGGGATCTGGTGGGGTGAGGATTGATACTCTGCCAAGAATTCCTTCCCTGAGTTTTACAGAAGACACATTTTAGAAGTTTATGCTTATCTTCTAAGCAGTTGATAAAATATGAAGACTATAGTAGGAGAATATACCATCAAATAAAACACAAGTCATTTGTTTGGTGTGCAGTTGTTTCATATGTTGTTTTGGGGACTAAGAAACTTTTCAGAATTGTTAGTGTTTGACATCTTTCTGTTGCTTCTAATCAATCCCTATAGCTTGTCTAAGTGACAGAGGGGAAGTGAAGCCTGGATGCAGCTATGTTATACACACTTACATTTCATGGTTGAAATTTATTTATTCCATGTTTATTTTCATTTTGTTATGCTTATTTTTATTTGAAATTTGTTTTTTTTTCAAATACATTTTGTTTTTTAATTTATGGTATTATTAAAATTTCCAATGAGCAAGCAGCTAAAACTTGGTATATATTGTTAGTTGCATCTGTTTTACTGGAATACTTTATTTTGAAAAAGAATAAATGTAATATTTCATATATAGCTTCCTGTGAACTAGGCAGCCCCACAATGAACTGCTGTATTGCCATGATGGTCACATGTGAATGGCCCAAGATGTCACTGGTAGGGCAGCCACATTAGACAGGGCTGCTCTGTGGGAATGGGATGTTTTTCACATGCATGTTTGTCTTTCTTGCTTTTCTTTTTTGACCCAGCGTTAGAGAAGAGCTTTGTTTTTAAATAATATTTTTATAACTTTGTTCATACACCTGAGTTTGTATTTTTGTGACTTTAGACTTCAACAGTTTGTATATTGGAACATTTTAATGTGATCGTTGTGCTAAATAAATTGCACTAATAAACATCTTACATTACCACTTTATGGACTGGATTTTGGTTGGGTCTTAATTATTGAAGTATAGTATGTCTAAGGCACAGGTTGGATAAAATGGAGACTCTTGAGGCCTTTGTCCTCAGTCTAACAAAACTTATTTCACCCATCACTGTTTATAGTGTTTGCCAAACACTTTTACTTACATTGTCATTTGTTTGTCCTTGGTGGTATTGACTCCTTTTTATCCAGAATCTGTAAGAATTTAGAAGCTCAGATGACTATTGTTATTCTGTAGCACCCAGTGAGAAAGGCTTGACAGAGCGCCAATAAGTTATTCCAAAAACAGTTCTCGTGGCATATCAATTATTATTACTTTATTATACTACATTTATGTTTAATTTAGTACTATTTAAAAATCACATTTGCAATCTTCCTAAAGTCCTTTCTAGATTATCAGATAAAATTTGCACCCTGTAATAACATTTAACTTTGTAATTTTTTATTTGATAATTTGGTGTGCTCTGTCTGGGAATAATTTAACATAATGTTCAATTTCCTAACCATTATGAGTTAGTATTTTTTACAGTAGAAGTGTTTGCAAATGTAACATGTTCCCTCAGTTGAGACCCTGAAAAGATTCTATGCCTAAAGTAATTTTTCAACCTGGCAGACATTTCTTTTAAGAATGTTCAATGTAATCTGCTTTGCTTTACTTTCATTAATGAGGCTCAGTAATGTATTCTTAGGTTTGAAGCACAAGAATTTAAATATTATAAACAATAACTCAGTCCTGAGTAGTTTTCTTATAGTTACCCTAGGCTTAAAACATTTGATCATGGGCACAATTCTTGGATTTTGCTAGTGTATTCATTTTTTATGAGATACTGGCTGCGTTTGGATTCTTCCTTTTTGCTAACTTCATGATATGGTGGGGTTGGGCAGCTGGAGAGTATTCTGGGCAAAGACAGAGGCTGGTGAAGCAGACTCATTGTTAGCGTATTAAAATATAAGTATATCTTAGCTTTGATGTTATATTGATGCTGTTTCTATTACATCGAAGGCTTAACAACAAATCATTTGTGGAATAAATCTCCTGTACTGCTGTGACAGTAAATTACTGTTGTTTCCAGTGTTTGGGACTAGTGTACTAAATGCTCCACAAGTGGCAGGATTACTGGCTGTTGTTTCTGCTGTTATCAGAGCAGGTACATGGTTCTTCTGAATGTGATGTGGAATCAGGCCCTAAGGCCATATCAGCCGTGATGCTCCTCTAGACAAAACATACCCCACGTGCTTTATTGCTATATCTTATATCCTACATCAGATTGGACTCAAAGGATTTAGCACCAAAAATGAAAATTTTTAACAGAAAGCTGTGGTGTCTTCGTTTCTGAATAGCAATTACAATCAGCTCAAGTTGACATGAGAATTCATCAGTGAAGTCTGAACATAAAGGTCCACATGGTATTCCAAGACATAGATGTGGCAAGACATCTCTTAGCCTCTTCCCTGAACCCTGGAAATAGAGATTTAGTTCTTTTCTTTGATTTTTTCAGATAAGATTTGCATGCTGGAGACACATCAGTAACCCAGAAACATCTAGTGTTTCTTAAAGGTTTTTGAAATTAATCTTCTGATAAAAACATGGAATCTTCCCTTAGAAAATGCACATATTGGGGCCGGCACTGTGGCGCAGTAGGTTAATCCTCCACCTGCGGCGCCAGCATCCCATTTGGGCACTGGTGCTAGTCCGGCTGCTTCTCTTCCCATCCAGCTCTCTGCTATGGCCTGAGAAAGCAGTAGATGATGGCCCAAGTCCTTGGACCTCTGCACCTACATGGGAGACCTGGAAGAAGATCCTGGCTCCTGGCTTCAGATTAGTGCAGCTCCGACCGTTGCAGCCATTTGGGTAGTGAACCAACGGAGGGAAGACCTTTGTCTCTGTCTCTTAATCTCACTGTCTGTAACTCTTTCAAATAAATAAATAAACCTTTAAAAAAAAAAGAAAAGAAAATGCACATATTAACAATAAGTAACACATAGGGTGCTGGGTTCTAGTCTCGGTTGCTTCTCTTCCAGTCCAGCTCTCTGCTGTGGCCCTGGAAGGCAGTGGAGGATGCCCTAGGTGCCTGGGTGCCTGCACCTGCATGGGAGACCAGGAAGAAGCACCTGGCTCCTGGCTTCTGATTGGCGTAGCTCCAGCCGTGGTGGCCATTTGGGGGGTGAACCAATGGAAAGAAGACCTTTCTCTCTGTCTCTCTCTCTCACTGTCTAACTCTATCTGTCAGAAAAAAAAAGTAACACATAAAAGTGCAATATGTTACTCACACTTTGACTTCGAGGGTGTTTAGGACTCCCTTGAACCTAGCTTACAGAATGAACTTTAAGAACTCTAGTAAAGCATTTAATTTTACTGTGAGCTGTTTGATTTTAGTTTCCAATGGAATTCTTTATTAAATAAGACAACTTCTTGAGCATCAAGTGAATCTATAATTCTGATTCTGGTTTTTTAAAAAGATTTATTTATTTTTAATTTTATTTTATTTTTTTGAGTATCTGAGTTACACAGAGAAGGCAAGGCAGGTGGGGGGGGGTCTTCACTCACAAGTTCTCTCCCTAATTGGCTGCAACAGCTGGAGCTGTGCCAATCTGAAACCAGGAGCCAGGAGCTTCCTCCAGGTCTCCCACATGGGTACAGCGGCCCAAGGGTGTGGGCCATCTTCTACTGCTTTCCCAGGCAATAGCAGAGAGCTGGATCAGAAGTGGAGCAGCTGGGACTCAGACCAGAGCCCATACGGGATGCCGGCACTGCAGACAGCGACTTTACCCACTGCTGGTCCCAACATATATTTTTCTTTCTTTCTTTCTTTCTGTCTTTCTGTCTTTCTGTCTTTCTGTCTTTCTTTCTGTCTTTCTTTCTGTCTGTCTGTCTGTCTGTCTGTCTTTCTGTCTTTCTGTCTTTCTTTCCTTCTTTCTGTCTTTCTGTCTTTGTCTTTCTTTCTTTCTGTCTTTCTTTCTGCCTGCCTGCCTGCCTTCCTTCCTTCCTTCCTTCCTTCCTTCCTTCCTTCCTTCCTTCCTTCCTTCCTTCTGTCTTTCTTTCTGCCTTCCTTCCTTCCTTCCTTCGTTCCTTCGTTCCTTCGTTCCGGCAGAGTGGACAGTGAGAGAGAGAGAAAGAGACAAAGGTCTTCCTTTTCCGTTGGTTCACCCCCCAATGGCCGCTCCAGCAGCGCACTGCGGCCGGCACACCACGCCGATCTGAAGCCATGAGCCAGGTGCTTCTCCTGGTCTCCCATGGGGTGCAGGGCCCAAGGACCTGGGCCATCCTCCACTGCACTCCCTGGCCACAGCAGAGAGCTGGCCTGGAAGAGGGGCAACCGGGACAGAATCTGGCGCCCCGAGTGGGACTAGAACCCAGGGTGCTGGCGCTGCAGGCAGAGGATTAGCCTAGTGAGCCGCGGTGCCGGCCTCAACATATATATATATATTTTTTTTTAACTTTTTTTTTTAATCTTTTTTTTTTAATTTGAAAGTCAGAGTTACACAGCGAGAGGAGAGGTCTTCCATCCAATGGTTCACTCCCCAGATGGCTTGGGCCTTCTTCTACTGCTTTCCCAGGCCACAGCAGAGAGCTGGATAGGAACTGGAGCAGCCGGGTCTTGAACCAGCGCCCATATGGGATGCCAGCACTGCAGACCAGGGCGTTAACCCACTGCGCCACAGCACCAGCCCCCTCAACATATATTTTTAAACTATAATTTTGTTAATGTGATTTGCTTCTCTCTGTGGAATAAAACTACATTACTAGTGGGTCAGAAGTGTGGCATAGCCAGTTGAGCTGCTGCCTGTGACATCAGCATCCATTACCTATATTGGAGTGCTGATTCGAATCCTGGCTACTCTGCTTTCAATCCAGCTTTCTAATTAGGTACCTGGGAAGACAACTGATGATGACCCAAGTACATGGGTCCCTGCCACCTGTGTGAGACACCAGGATGGAGTTCCTGGCTTCTGGCTTCATCTTGGCCTAGACATAAGGAAAAATATTTCATGCCATTGGATTTGACAATATTTTCTTGGATATTACACCAAAAGTACAGACAACAAAAGAAGTAGCTAAATTGAGCTATGTTAAAATTTAAAACTTTTATGCATCTCAGTACAGTGAAAAACAACCCATGGAATGGGAAAAAATATTGTCAAATCATATATTTGGGATATCAGAGCCACACCAGCCCCAAAACTGGACTATTGACCTTCTACATATACCCAGTCTCTGCCCCTCCCTCTCTATAACTCTGCCTTTCAAATAAATACATGAATCTTCAAAAATAAAAAAATGTTTACTGTCTGAGAATAGAGGTTACAGATAAGGAGAAGAATGCTAGAATGAACTTTATGGTACTGGATTGGTTAGAGATATCAGTATAAACTCATGTTAACATTTATATATAGATTCAGAAATAAACACAGTGTGTATACACACACACAATATATATATATATTTTTTTGAGCAGCCGGGTCTTGAACCAGCGCCCATATGGGATGCTGGCAATGCAGTTGGCGGCTTTACCCACTACGCCACAGCACAGGTCCCTCTTGTTCTCCTTCTTTATCTGCCTCTCAAGTAGATGAAAATTAAAAAAATAAATGTTAGGGTTGGCATTGTAGCATAGCAGGTAAAGCTACCGGCTGCAGTGCCAGCATTCCATATCAGCGCTGGTTTGTGTCCAAGCTGTTCTACTTCCAATCTAACTCCCTGCTGGTGGCCTCGAAACAACAGAGGATGGCTCAAGGGTTTGAGCCCATGTCATCCATGTGGGAGACCCAGATGAAGCTCCTGGCTTTAGCGTGGCCCAGCACTGGCCTAAAATAAATACTTGAGGGGCTGGCACTGTGGCCTAGCTGGTAAGGCCACCATCTGCAGTGCCAGCATCCCATATGGGCGCTGGTCTGAGTCCCAGCTGCTCCACTTCTGATCCAGCTCTCTGCTATGGCCTGGGAAAGCAGTAGAAGATGGCCCAAGTCCTTGGGCCCTGGCAACCATGTAGGAGACCCAGAGGAAGCTCCTGGCTTCGGATCGGCACAGCCTCGGCTGTGGCAGCCAATCTAAGAATGAACCAGTGGATGGAAGACCTCTCTCTCTCTGCCTATCCTCTCTCTGTGTAATTCTGACTTTCAAATAAATAAATCTTTAAAAAAAATGAAATAATAAAATACTTGATAAACTTTTTTTTTACTTGCTAACCTTAAAATATTGTAGCTTATTTTTTTTTAACTTTTATTTAATGAATATAAATTTTCAAAGTACAGCTTATGGATTACAATGGCTTCCCCCCGATAACTTCCCTCCCACCCGCAACCCTCCCCTTCCCTGCTCCCTCTTCCCTTCCATTCACATCAAGATTCATTTTCAATTCTCTTTATATACAGAAGATCAGTTTAGCATATATTAAGTAAAGATTTCAACAGTTTGCACCCACACAGAAACACAAAGTGAAAAATACTGTTTGAGTACTAGTTATAGCATTAAATCACAATGTACAGCACATTAAGGACAGAGATCCTACATGAGGAGTAAGTGCACAGTGACTCCTGTTGTTGACTTAACAAATTGACACTCTTTTTTATGGCATCAGTAATCACCCTAGGCTCTTGTCATGAGCTGCCAAGGCTATGGAGCTGATCATATTTAGACAAGGTCATAGTCAAAGTGGAAGTTCTCTCCTCCCTTCAGAGAAAGGTACCTCCTTCTCCTTCTTTGATGACCTATTCTTTCCACTGGGATCTCACTCGTGGAGATCTTTCATTTAGGTGTTTTTTTTTTGTTTTGTTTTGTTTTTTTTTTTTTTTTTTTTTTTTTTTTTGCCAGAGTGTCTTGGCTTTCCATGCCTGAAATACTCTCATGGGCTTTTCAGCCAGATCCGTGTGCCTTAAGGGCTGATTCTGAGGCCAGAGTGCTGTTTAGGACATCTGCCATTCTATGGGTCTGCTGTGTATCTCGCTTCCCATGTTGGATCATTCTCTACCTTTTTTATTCTATCAGCTAGTATTTGCAGACACTAGTCTTGTTTATGTGCTCCCTTTGGCTCTTAGTCCTATCATTATGATCAATTGTGAACAGAAATTGATCACTGGGACTAGTGAGATGGCATTGGTACATGCCACCTTGATGGGATTGAATTGGAATCCCCTGGTATGTTTCTAACTGTACCGTTTGAGGTAAGTCAGTTTGAGCATGTCCCGGAATGCACATCTCTTCCCTCTCTTATTCCCACTCTTATATTTAACAGCGATCACTTTTCAGTTAAGTTTCAACACTTAAGAATAACTGTGTATTGATTACAGTATTCAACCAAAAGTGTTAAGCGGAACAAACAAACAAAAAATACTAAGTGGGATAACGTATTAAGTTGTTCATCAACAGTCAGGGCAAGGACTGATCAAGTCACCGTTTCTCATAGTGTTCATTTCACTTTAACAGGTTTCCTTTTTGGTGCTCAGTTGTCACCGATCAGGGAGAACATAGGATATTTGTCCCTTTGGGACTGGCTTATTTCACTCAGCATAGTGTTTTCCAAATTCCTAACAGGGATCACTTTTCAGTTAAAATTTAAACACCTAAGAATAATTGTGTGTTAATTACCGAGTTCAACCAATAGTACTAGAACAAAAAATAATACTAAAATGGATAAAGTATTACATTGTACATCAACAGTCAGGACAAGAGCTGATCAAGTCACTGTTTCTCATAGTGTCCATTTCACTTCCACAAGTTTCCCCTTTGGTGCTCAGTTAGTTGTCGCCGATCAGGGAGAACATATGATATTTGTCCCTTTGGGACTGGCTTAATTCACTCAGCATGATGTTTTCCAAATTCCTCCATCTTGTTGCAAATGACCAGGTTTCATTGTTTTTGACTGCTGTATAGTATTCTATAGAGTACATGTCCATAATTTCTTTATCCAGTCTACTGTTGATGGGAATAAGAAGGGCAAAGATGAAGACGGTGATGAAATTAAGATTAGGCCCTCATGTAGAAATAGAAGGGTGTTCAAGGACTTGTTGGGGTCTTTAGAATCTAGAAGTCTGTGTATACCATTCTGGATAACTTGTTCTCCACAAGGGGTAAAACACTGGAGTTCTTATAGAAGAGAAGTCTCTGATGTAAAATATTTTGGCCCTCCCTCCCTCCCTCCTTCCCTTCCTTCCTTCTTAAAAAGATTTAAGAAGTAGAGTTACAGAAAGAGGTCGTTCATCCGCTGGTTCAGTCTCCAAATCTCTGCAACAGACAGGACTGGGCCAAGCCAAAGCCGGCAGCCAGGAGCTTCGTCCAAGTCTCCCACCTGGGACCAGGGACCAAAGCACTTGGGCCATCTTCTGCTACTTTTCCCAAGCTATCAATAGAGATCTGAATTGGAAGTAGGACAACTGAGACACAAAATGGCTCCCATATGTGATGTTGGCATTTCAGGGGGCAGCTTTAGCCACTACACCACAATGCCAGCCCCCTTATTTATTTGAAAAGGCAGAGACAAACAGATCTTCCATCCACTGGTTCACTTCCCAAATTCCCACGACTTTCAGGGCAGAGCCAGGTTAAAACCAACAACCTGGAACTCAGTCCAGGTCTCCTGTTTTGGTGTCAGGGACCCAAGTACTTTAGCTTTCACCAGCTGCCTCCTAAGGTCTGCTTTAGCAGGAAACTGGATTAGATGCAGTGTAGCTCGAACTCAAGCCATGTAGTCTGATAGGGAGTCGTTCGAGTGGCAACTGCTGAGCTAAAAACCTGTCTGAAAACATCTGATTTTAATACATTGTTGGTCCAAGAGGGAAACACATGTGAACCGAAAAGTGGGAGAAAGTTGTTTTGTGTAGACGTGATTAGCTTCAGATTGGTTTTGAAGTCACCATTTCATGTATGCTTAAAATTTATTTCCAGCATTTAGCCAAGGGGGGGAACAAATAGTATGTTATTAAGTGTGCACGTTGTGTTTAAAGGAGATAAGTAATTAAATCAAAATATGAAAGTATGAGGCATGAGTGATGTGAAACTAAGATACATACCCACCCTACTGTGTCTATAAAGGTATAGACCTAAAGGTTTGTGGAAATACGTTAGGGAAGGCCTTGTGGTGCAGTTGGTTAAGCTGCTGCTTGAGGTGCTTTCATCCCATATCACAGTAACAGTTTGAGTCCCAACGACTCTGCTTCTCATCCAGATCGCTAATAATGTGCTTGGGAAGCAGCAGATGATCACTTAGGTACCTGAGTTCCTGCTACCAATGAAGCCTGGATAGAGTTCCTGACACCTGGCTTCAGCTTTGGCCAGCCTGGCCTGTTACATCATTTAAGGAGTAAACCAGGGGCCGGGCTGTGGTACAGTGGGTTAAAGCCCTGTCCTGAAGCACCGGCATCCCATATAGGCGCCAGTTCTAGTCCCAGCTGCTCCTCATCCGATCCAGCATCTCTGCTATGGCCTGGGATAGCAGTAGAAGATGGCCCAAGTCCTTGGGCCCCTGCACCCACGTGGGAGACACGGAAGAAGCTCCTGGCTTCGGATCGGCACAGCTCCTGCTGTTGTGGCCATCTGGGGAGTGAACCAGCGAATGGAAGACCTCTTTCTCTGTCTCTGCCTCTCTCTCTATCTCTGTCTTTCAAATAAATAAAATAAATTCTAAAAAACAAAGGAGTAAACCAGCAGATGGATGATTACTATCTCTCTTTGTCTCTCCCTCTCTCTGTCACTCTGTCTTTCAAACAAACAGACTAAACCTTGAAAATGAAAAAATAGATTGGGGTATCAGAAAACTAAATGTGCAGATTTTGAGGTATGGCAACTCCTTATTATATAATAAATAAATAGAAAAGCTTTAAGAAACTACAAATAGAATTGTGTGGTCCAGAAAGAGAGGAGGGGTGGACAGTCAACCATATTTAAGGTTTTATTTATTTATTTGAAAATGTGACATAGAAGAGAGAGATTCATGATTCACTCTCCCAAATGGCCATAACAGTAAACACTGGGCCAGGCTGAAGCCAGGAGTACTGGAATTTCATCTGGTCTCTCATGTAGGTGGCAGGGACCCAGGTACATTAGCAGGGAGCAGGATTGGAAGTGGAGCAGCTGAGACTCAAACTGAAGCTCTGATACGGGCCTTAGCATTGCAAGCAATGGCTTTACCCACTTCATCACAATGCCAGCCCCTCTCAGCCATATGGATTTTCAAATTAACCATCAAACATTGCACAGACCTCTTCAGGGTAATGCTTTGTGTGTTAGCTGTCTGTAGGATTTGTTCAAGTTTACCCAGTTACAGAGAAAGAAATTAAATATTACGTAAATGCCAAACAGTTATACAGAACATTTTGTAAGAACCGATGTAGTAGTGATTAAATTCCGTAGTGAGTTTGGGTAGGACTAAGGAAATTTGAAATTAGAACTTGAAATCTTCATTCGGATGTAGAATTGACAACTGAAATTTGAGATGTCCTATATACTGAGCCCATGATACTCTCCCTCAAAAACAAAACAATGAAAACTCTACTTCATCTCAGTAAATGGAAACTCTGTTTTTCTAGTTGCTCAGGCTAAAATACTTGGCTTTCCCAGTTCTTGTCTTTCTTCCCATTCATATCTAGTTTGTTAGAAGAATTTATCTGGAACCTGACCATTTCTCACGACTTCCATTGCTCTCTTTCCATTTGGAGCCACCGTCTTTCACCATGACTACAGTAGTAACCTTCTAAATTAATCTTGCTGCTTCCCTAGATTTGCTCTCGGCAGTGTTTTCTCAGAGGCACTCAGAATAACTCATGTCATACTGTCTGTTCAGAACCCTTCAGTCATTTTGCATCCCAAAGGAAAAGCCAAATGCCTTACCAAATGCTCCAAGACCCTATGATATTTCTGTGGCTACAGCTTCTACTGTGTCCCTTTTCTTGATTTGTTTTGCTGGTGTTCCTTGAACAAACCAGGTGGAGGTGGTTCCGTGCCTTCGATTCAACACCTGCTTTCTCCTGCTCAAATGTTCTTTCCTCTGGTATATTCATGGTTCACACTCCTCCTTCTCAGTGAGTCCACCTGTGATTATCTTACGTAAATTGGCACCCCTTCCATTCTTCCATTTTTCTATCCCCCTTCTCTACTTTAGTCCTCTCCATGGTATTTGTTTCTCGTCACTTTCTGATAAGGTATACAATTTAATTATCTTGTTTATTGTGTGGTTTTCTCCATTAAAATTAGTTAGATATTGTAGAGCTTTATATCTTAAGAGGAACAAGATTTTAGTGTTGCTCAGTGCTGTGGCCCAGCACCTATAGCAGTCTGGTATATGGAAGGTGCTTGGTAGCTGTTGAATATACAGTCTTGTTGAATGTCTTTCTGTTTACCTTGGACTTAACATGTAAAGGGAAACTGAAGAGCGAGACCAGATAAACTTGCAGGCATTCTTGCTAGGTTATTAGTACATGTCTTTCTAAAAATATCTCTTTAGTGAATTTGTTTAAATTTAAAGGAACTGTGGAAAGAGCAGCCCTGGGATTTCAGCTACTAGAGTAGATCTTTTAGGCAAATTGTTTGCCATCTTTGAGTCTAAGGTCCCTCTCATATTTAAAAAAAAAAAAAATATTTATTTAGGGCCGGCGCCGCGGCTCACTAGGCTAATCCTCTGCCTTGTGGCACCGGCACACTGGGTTCTAGTCCTGGTTGGGGCACCGGATTCTGTCCCGGTTGCCCCTCTTCCAGGCCAGCTCTCTGCTATGGCCCGGGAGGGCAGTGGAGGATGGCCCAAGTGCTTTGGCCCTGCACCCCATGGGAGACCAGAAGAAGCACCTGGCTCCTGCCATCGGATCAGCGCGGTGCGCCGGCCGCAGCAGGCCGGCCGCGGCGGCCATTGGAGGGTGAACCAATGGCAAAGGAAGACCTTTCTCTCTGTCTCTCTCTCACTGTCCACTCTGCCTGTCCAAAAAAAAAAAAAAAAAAAAAAAATTATTTATTTATTTGAAAGAGTTACAGAGAGGCAGAGAAATAAACTATTTGGATTAAGTGACAGAATATTTTTAGTGCCTGGTAACCTAATTGAAAGGTTAGTAAGTATAAGATAAAATTAAAAATGATTAATTGTCATATAAAAAGTCCTTACAGAACAACTCAATATATGCTTTTGCTAATAAATCATTCTTTTTTGCTGTCAGCCCCTCTTCCTACTTAAATGGTTATATAACAGCATTTTAATTGGATGTAATCCAAGCTTATCTGGTCTTGTGAAACACAAATGCTCTGTTTCTAGAGGAAAAAACTGAGGTAAAACTTCAAAAATGGACTCCAAACAGCCTAAAGGAAGTTTTGTTTTCATTTTTATGAGAAAATTAAGATTTTGTAGCTCCAGAAACCTGCAAGGCAGTGCTTCAGTGAGTTTTTTAGCATTTGAAAAACGGGTTGAGAAGACTCACACATGTGTAAATGATAAATTTAAGAATTGACATTACAGCGTTTAGAGGTCTGAACTGAAGAGTTCTGCTTGGTGGCTCATGAGCTAATGTTTCTGTTAGTAGTGCTAAGCAGCAAAGGTAGAGTATGTTCTGCTCAGGAGACCTGTAAAAACAATTAGAGATTAACATGTGCCTTCTGATTTATTTTCATTGGGTTAAATGTCTTGTTTTTCCTGCCTATTTTTTTAATTATGTGAATTTAAGCTTTTTTTTTTTAAGATTTTATTTATTGATTTGAGAGGTAGAGTTATAGACAGTGAGAGGGAGAGACAGAGAGAAAGGTCTCCCTTCTGCTGGTTCACTCCCCCAGTGCCTGCAATGGCTGAAGGTGGGCCAATGTGAAGCCAAGAGCCAGGAGCTTCATCCAGGTCTCCCACTTGGGTGGCAGGGCCATCTTCCACTCCTTCCTCCAAGCCATTATCAAGGAGCTGGATCATAAGTGGAGCAGCTGAGACTCCAGCTGATGCCCATATAGGATGCCAGTGTTGCAGGCTGCAGCTTTACCCGCTATGTTACAATGGTGTCCCTATTAACTTCTTATATGCACTTTCTCCGTACACTGAAACTTGTATTTAACAGTGAAACGATTCTTGGGTTTCTACCTACCATGATATAGCTGTGTGTCATATGATGCAGAAATCTCACCTTTTCCCTAATTACTCTCTACAGTCATTGTATCCATTCCTGACTATGTTTATTACTCCTCAAAACAAAGTTTGCTGAATACTCTCTTAACAAGAAAGTAATTATATTGGGGCTAGCGCTGTAGCACAGTGGGTTAAAGCCCAAGTCTACAGCGCCAGCATCCCATATGGGTGCCGGTTTGGATCCCAGCTGCTCCACTTCTGATCCAGCTCTCTGTTACGGCTTTGAAAAGCAGTGGTAAAGGGGCTGGCACCATAGCTCACTTGGTTAATCCTCCACCTGCGGCGCCAGAATCCCATATGGGCACCTGGTTCTAGTCCCGGTTGCTCCTCTTCCAGTCCACTGCCCGGACAGTGGAGGATGGCCCAAGTGCTTGGGCCCCTGCACTCGCGTGGGAGACCAGGAAAAAGCACCTAGCTCCTGTTTCGGATTGGCACAGCGCCGGCCTTAACAGCCATTTGGGGAGTGAACCAACGTGAACCAACAAAAGGAGGACCTTTCTCTTTGTCTCTCTCTCTCACTGTCTATAACTCTACCTGTCCAAAAAAAAAAAAAAAAAAAAAAAAAAAAAGCAGTGGGCAGTGGTAGATAGCCCAAGTCCTTGGGCCCCTGCACCCATGTGAGAGACCGGGAAGAAGCTCCTGGCTTTGGATTGATGCAGCTCTGGCTGTTGTGGCCATCTGGGGAGTGAACCAATGGATAGAAGACATTCTCTTTCTCTCTCTGTGACTCTGCCTGTCAAATAAATAAATAAAAATCTTTTTTAAAAAGAATTACAAATTTATTTAGTGTGGGGAGCAGGATCTGTCTCCCGCAACATGGCGGGGCGCCCGGGAGAGAAATAAGTACTGAAACTGTGGACTGAAACTAACTCTATGCGTCTGAGGGAGTAAACAAATCTTACACAGCTGCTTCCTCAATTAGCTGATTCCTGATCCAACCTCTGATTGGAAGAAAGTGGCGTGCTCAGCACGCGGGCAACGGAGCACGGATTGGTGGGAGAGGACTATAAAAGGGGGAGAGAGACAACATGCGGGGCCCCCTGAGAGAGTCGGTTGGTGCCGCTCCTCGGAGAAAGCGGGGGGAGCGGTGGGGGTGTCGCTCCTCCGCAGAGGCGGGGGAGAGGCAGCAAATCTGGGAAGGACCGGGGAAAGAAAACAGCGTCCGGTGTCGTTCCTCTGCAAGTTGGGGAGCGACAATTTAGTATTTATTTATTTATTTGACAGGCAGAGTAGACAGAGAGAAAGGTCTTCCTTTTGCCATTGGTTTACCCTCCAATGGCTGCCGCGGCTGGAGTGCTGTAGCCGGCGCACCGGCTGATTCGAAGCCAGGAGCCAGGTGCTTTTCCTGGTCTCCCATGTGGGTGCAGGGCCCAAGGACCTGGGCCATCCTCCACTGCACTCGCAGGCCACAGCAGAGAGCTGGCCTGGAAGAGGGGCAACCGGGACAGAATCTGGCACCCCGACCGGGACTAGAACCCGGTATGCCGGCACCACAGACGGAGGATTAGCCTATTGAGCCACGGCGCAGCCAAGAAATTTAATCTTCAACAGTTTATAATACTTGGAAGCAGGCTTATTCCAGACATCATCATCCTTGCTTTCATTGTGTAATGGCAACCCAGTTTCCCTTTAATAATTAGGCTCAATCATTCCAACCAGGAGGTTCCATCTTTGGTGCAGTGGCATAAGGAGTCCCACATGGCTGGGTGGATATCTATATCATCTTCTAATCCTAATGAACTATTATGCTGGAAGGTATATTTCCTCCCTGGACACCAAGACCTCCAAACCAGCAGAACTCAGTTGTCAGAAGTGAAGACAAAGATTCTATGAGCAGATTATTGGGAATAATAATAAGTTGGGGGCAGGGAGCGGTAGGGTGCAGTAGGTTAATTCTCTGCCTGTGGTGCCAGCATCCCATGTTGGCACTGGGTTCTAGGGCTGGCTGCTACTCTTCTGATCCAGCTCCCTGCTATGGCCTGGGAAAGCAGTAGAAGATAGTCCAAGTGTTTGGGCCCTTGTACCCACATGAGAGACCTGGAAGAAGCTCCTGGCTCTTGGCTTTGGATCGGCGCAGCTCCTGCCGTTGTGGCCATCTGGGGACTGAACCAGCGGATGGAAGACCTTTTTTTGTCTTTCCCTCTCTCTCTCTAACTTTACCTCTCAAACAAAATCTTAGGTAAAAAAAAAAAAGTGGGGCTACTCCCCAAATCTGCCCCTTGATTTCCAGACCTGCATGTTCTGGCTTATACCCGAGACAGACTAAAGAGCAGCATGTGGGGCTGGCACTGTGGTATAGTGGGAAAAAGATGCCTGCAGTGCTGGCATCCCATATGGGCATGGATTCAGGTTCCAGCTGCTTCGCTTCCATTCCAGCTCTCTGCTATAGCCTGGGGAAGCAATGGAAGATGGCCCAAGTCCTTTGCCCTCTGCACCTGTGTGGGAAGACCTGCAGGAAGCTCGTGACTCCTGGCTTCAGATTGGTGCAGCTCCGGCTGCTGCGGCCAATTGGGGAGTGAACCATGAACCAGCAAATGGAAGACCTCTCTCTCCCTCCCTGCCTCTCCTTTTCTCTGTGTGTAACTCTACCTCTCAAATAAAAAATCTTTTTTTTTTTTTTAAGATTTTTATTTTTATTTGAGAGGTAGAGTTAAAGACAGTGAGAGGTAGAGACATGGCAGAGAGCTAGATTGGAAGAGGAGCAGCCGGCACTAGATCTGGCACCCATATGGGATGCTGAAGCCGCAGGCAGAGGATTAACCTCTTGTGTCACAGCGTGGGCCTCACCGTGTAGTGTTTTTATTCTTTAGTTGAATGTTTTCCCCTCCACATTCCAGTTATTTATTTATTCATTAAGAAACCACTTGTTGGGTAGCAATGAAGTATCAAGAAAGATGCATGATTCTGGGAATAGTGCAGAGATACAGTCCTTGTTCTCAAGTGGCTAAACATGATGACCAAGATCTCATATTCAAATGTTTGAGAGTGTGCATACAGGTCGCGAAGGGAACCTTAAAAGAATAGTCTTAGGGATTATCAGTGGTGGTCCATGCAAATAGTCCCGAGACAGGTCAGATGTAAATACTAGTAAACCTTTGGCAGTTCAACAGTATGGGAGGAGCTAAGTAAATTAGTCTAGGTGGAGAGAACAGCTTACATAAAATAGTAGATAGTTATGGATAATGAATAGTTTGGGCAGCTGGAAAGTGCAACAAATTAAGTAGACTGGATGATTAATGGTGTTGAAACGTTTAAAAAATATTTTTTATTATTTATTTTACTTGAGAGTCACAGTTAGAGAGAGAAGGAGAGAGAGAGAGAGAGAGGTCTTCTATCCGCTGGTTCACTCCCCAGATGGCCACAATGGCTGGAGCTGCGCCGATCCGAATTCAGGAGCCAGGAGCTTCTTCCAGGTCTCCCGTGTGGGTACAGGGCCCCAAGGACTTGGACCATCTTCTGCTTCCCCAGGCCATAGCAGAGAGCTGGATTGGAAGTGGAGCAGCTGGGACACGAACTGGCACCCATATGGGATGCCAGCACTGCAGGCAGTGGCTTTACCCACTGTGCCACAGACCTGGCCCCTTATGTTTTATTTAATTTAATTTAATTTATTTATTTGGCAGATTTAGAGAGAGGGAGAGAGAGAAAGGTCGTCTTCTGTTGATTCACTCCCCAAATAGTCACTATGGCCAGAGTTACACCGATCTGAAGCCAGGAGCCAGGTGCCTCCTCCTGGTCTCCCATGCTGGTACAGGGGCCCAAACACTTGGGGCATCTTCTACTACATTCCCAGGCCATAGCAGAGAGCTGGATTGTAAGAGGAGCTGCCGGGACTCAAACCATCACCTATATGGGATGCTAGTGCTTCAGGCCAGGGCTTTACCCCACTATGCCACAGCGCTGGCCCTTAAAGATTGTTTTTAAAGATTTATTTATTTATTTGAAAGTCAAAATTAGAGAAGGAGAGGCAGAGAGAGAGATAGAGAGGTCTTCCATCCATGGTTCACTCCCCAGTTGGCCGCATTGGCCAGAGCTGTGCCATTCTGAAGCCAGGAGCCAGGAGCTTCTTCCAGGTCTCTCATCTGGGTGCAGAGTCCCAAGGAATTGGGCCATCCTCTACTGCTTTCCCAGGTCATATCAGAGAGCTGGGTCGGAAGAGGAGCAGCGGGACTAGAACCGGTGCTGGCGCCTCAGGCGGAGGATTAGCCAAGTGAGCCACGGCGCCTGCCCCAAGACATGTATTTTTATAGGAACATTATGTAAGATACAGCAAAGTTACTGCCATGGTATCATCCATCCTTCAACTGTGTCCACTCAGCAGAATTTCTGGTTAAAGTAAAACAAGTACTCTGTGTTCTTTGAAAATACTTCAAAGACAAGCATGCTGGTTTGACACAGGAAAAAGAAGTTGTTTTCCTAAACTCATTTCCTTTCTACTTTTTAAAAAGATTTATTTATTTTATTTGAAAGAGTTACAGAGAGAGAGAGTGAGAGAGAGAGAGAGGTCTTCCATCTGCTGGTTCATTCCCAAATTGGCCACAATGGCCGGAGTTGCGCTGATCTGAAGCCAGGAGCTTCTTCCAAGTCTCCCATGCGGGTGCAGGGGCCCAAGGACTTGGGCCATCCTCCACTGCCCTCCTGGGCCACAGCAGAGAGCTGTACTGTAAGAGGAGCAACCGAGACTAGAACCCAGTGCCTATATGGGATGCTGGCCCCATAGGTGGAGGATTAACCAAGTGAGCCACGTCTCCGGCCCCAAATACTTCTAATTTTAAACTAATTTCAAATGTATGGAAGAGTGAAAAGAATAGAGCAAAGAACTCTGGTTTTCCCAGATTTACCCAAATATAATATTTTGCCATGATTGCTTTATCATTCTCTAACATATATATGAATATAACATATTTGCCTTGTCATTTGTTTTATCTTTGTAATAACGATGTAAAATGTTCTCCTATCTGTTGCTTAACAATGTTGACTGTTACTGAATACTATATTCTGATATTTCCCCCACCTTTTCTGTGACATGCCATTGTAACCATTAATTTTATTTAGTTTTGAAATATTTATTTATTTGAAAGGTGGAATGATAGAGAGTAGGAAAAGAGAAGGATCTTCCATTTACTGGTTCATTCCCTAACTGGTCACAATGGCTGGTGCTGGGCCAGGCTGAAGCCAGGAGCCTATAACTCCATCCAGGTCTCCCTTGTAGGTGGCAGAGACTCAAGTATTTGGGCCATGACCCACTGCTTTCCCAGGCAGATTAGTAGGGAGCTGGATCTGAACCAGGGGAGAACACTGAGGTTCAGAGAAATTCAACAGGTTAACAACATAGGTCTTCCAAGACCAGTGGCTAGTACCTGATCTTCTGCCTAAATTTATGCTCTTTTTCTGCTGATTTATCACATTGAGCATCTTAAGTATGTGCATATTTTGTATATCTCAACAAAGCAGTTTTTTTTCCTCTTTTAAAGAGTTTATTTTACACCTATTTTACCACACAGCATGTTTTAAACACTGACACATGAATCCCCTAATAAGATAAAAGTTTACCTTATTAGAAACAAGATACACCAGTCTTCAAACATTATTGCACTTTTAACTTTCATAATTTGACAAAGCATTCATGAAATTATTGGCAGACTAGTTTTAACAGACAACTAACACCTTTAAGCAGATGTTGACTGTCCTAAATGGTTTATTAGGTGTGAATTTCACAAACATTACTTGAGTTAGCGGTAACGGTGCAGCTGGAGGGTATTGCGCCTTCTCCAGGCTGCACGGCGAGAACCACCAATAGTGTGGTGGAACTTGTAACCCTTTCCAAGGCCACGACTCTTGCAGCCTGCAGATGTCAGCCCACGCATTTCCCTGTGCTTGTGGACTGGCTTGGTGATCCACTGGGTGTCAGGATTTCTTCTGATGGCTTTATGGAATGTATCAATGAGGATAACCTCAAAGAATTTGTACGTGGAATCTTCACCAACCCAGTAAGAATTCAGGACTCTCAGACCTCCACAGTGGCAGCTCATTCCTTGGCAACAGACTGAAGGCTTTGTGCAAACTTGAGCTGGTTAACGCCATGATGGACAGGCTTGCCGTAGGTCGCACCCTTGGGAACCAGGCGCTTGCGGCCACCACGGTGTACACGAATCCTATAGGTGACATAACCTTGTTTGGCCTTGTAGCCCAGCCTGCGCGCCTTGTCAGGCCGCGTGGGGCGCAGCGCCCTGTGCAGCGCCGAGAGCTGGCGGTACTGCCAGCAGCGGATCCGCAGGAGAAAGCGCATCACGTCCGACTGCTTCTTTCTCCATAGCTCCTGGATGTACTTGTACGCGCCCATCCTGGCTTACCTGATGGCTGCTGGCCGATGGAAAGGCAACAGAGCAGTTTTAAAAAATAATATGGCACCTTAAGGGCTTTTGTTTATATGGATTATATCAAATTCAAACCAACAGAATTTTTAAAAATTATTTAAAAAAAATAACAGTGAATCCATTTATGTAAATTTAAAGAACATGGAGGCTGGCGCTATGGCAAGGCAGTTAAAGCTGTTTCGAGTCTGGGTTGCTACATTTCTGTTCCAGCCTGAGATAGCAGCAGCAGATGTTCCAAGTGCTTAAGACCCCGCACACATATGAGAGACCTGGAAGAAGCTCCTGGCCTCGGATTGGCCCAGCTCCAGGCGTTGCAGCCATTTGGGGAGTGAACCAGGGCATGGAAGACCTCTCTCTCTCTCTCTTTCTCTGCCTACCTTTCAAATAAATAAACGTATCTTTTAAAAAGAGAGAGAGGGGGCCAGCACTGTGGCATAGTGGGTAAAGCCACTGCCTGCAGTGCCTGCATCCCATGTGGGCACCATTTGAGTCCCAACAGCTCTACTTCTGATCCAGCTCTCTGCTATGACCTGGGAAAACAGTGGAGGCTGGCCCCAGTCCTTGGGCCCCTGCACCTGTGTGGGAGTACCTGGAGGATGCTCCTGGCTTTGGATTGGCACAGCTCCAGCTGTTGCAGCCAACTGGGGGAGTGAACCAGCAGATGGAAGACCTCTTTGTCTCTGCCTCTTCTCTTTATGTAACTCTGACTTTCAAATGAATGAAATAAATCTTTAAAAAGGGGGGGAATTAGTGTTGTGGCGTGCGGGTAAAGCCGCCACCTGCAGTGCTGGCATCCCATATGGGTGCTGGTTCAAGTTCTGGCTGCTCCACTTCCGATCTAGCTCTCTGTTATGGCCTGGGAAAGCAGTACATGGTCCAGGTCCTTGGGCCCCTGCACCCATGTGGGAGACCTGGAAGAAGCTCCTGTCTCCTGGCTTTGATCGGCGCAGCTCTGGCCATGGCAGCCAGTTGGGGATTAAACTAGCCGATGGGAGACCCCCATCCCCCACCCCTCTACCTTTCCTCTCTCTGTGTAACTCTGACTTTCAAATAAATAACTAAATGTTAAAAAAAAAAAAAAAAAAAAAAAAAAAAAAAGAGAGTGGGAGCAGCGCTGTGGCATAGCAGGTAAAGCTACCGCCTGCAGTGCCAGCATCCTATGTAAGTGCTAGTTGAAGTCCGGGCTGCTCCACTTCCAATCCAGCTCTCTCGTTATGGCCTGGGAAGGCAATAGGACATGGCCCAAGTCCTTGGGCCCCTGTGCCTGCGTGGGAGACCCGGAAGAAGCTCCTGGCTCTTGGCTTCTGGCTTCGGATCTGCCCAGCTCTGGCTATTGCTGCCATTTGGGGATTGAACCACAGATGGAATACCTGTCTCTCTCCCTTTCCCTCTCTGTCTCTCTGCCTCTGTCCGTGTGTCTCTCTGCCTCTCAAAGAGATAAATCTGAGAGAGAGAGAGAGAGAGAGAGAGAGAGAGAGAGAGAGAGAGAAAGAGAGGATCATCAAAGAGGTACTGTAGAAGCTGTGAAACCAGTGTCATGGCTTTCAGATGTGTGTCAGTAGGAGGCATGTCAAGCAGGGGATCGTTGATCTCACAGGCAGTGGCATAGGGACAGGATGGAGTATGGGCGTTAGCCAGGGCCAGAAGACCATCCTACCCACAGGCTTACCTATTGTAGTGATAAGAAATTAAGTCTAGCATGGATCATTTAATTAGTGAAGAAGAGTATTAGATTAGAATCCCACATTTGTGAGAAGCTTTGATATTGTTGAGGCCCTGAACAAATTGTCTTTAATAGCTTTTAAACAGCATGCAAAGATTGGTACAATTTTCTTTTAAAAGAGGTGAACAGTGGGACCAGTGTGGTGGCACTGCAGGTTGACACTGCTTGGGATGCCAGCATCCCATATGAGCTCTGATTCCAGTCCTGGCTGCTCCACTTTTTTTTTTTTTAATTTAAAATATTTATTTATTCGAAAGGCAGAATTAGAGAGAAATTCCATCCGCTGGTTCATTCTCTAAATAGCCACAATAGCTGGAGCTGCTCCAGTTTGAAGCTAGGAACCAGGAGCTTCTTTTGTGTCTCTGACATAGATACGGGGGCCTAAGGACTTGGGCCTTCTGCTGCTGCTTTCCCAGGTGCATTAGTAGGAAGCAGGATCAGAAGTAGAGAAGCCAGGAATCAAACCATTGCCTAAATGGGATGTTGGCATTGCAGGTGATGGCTTTACTCACTACGCCAGCTCCACTTCTAATCCAGCTCTCTGCTTAAGTGCTTGGAGGACATCGGAGGATAGCCAGAGGGCTTAGGCCCTTGCTAACCATGTGGAAGACCTCATGGAGTTTTAGGCTCCTGCCTTCAGCCTGGCCTGGCCCTGGCCATTACAGTCATTTAGGGGGTGAGCCATCCAGTAGAGAGTTTCTGTCCCTCCCTCTAACTCTGCCTAAAACAAATAAGCAACAACAACAAAAATATTAAAGAAAAGAAAGTGAAAGTGAACAAGTATCCTTAAAGGTCATTACTGAGATGAAGAGAGATAAAGGGGCTGTGCCAAATTTAATGTGGTTAGTGTGTGTGCAAAGCCTGAATTAAGAACTCACATATTTGGGCCAGTGCTGTAGTCCAGCAAGTTAAAGTCCTGGGCTGCAGTACCAGTAATCCATACGGGTGCTGGTTCGAGTCCCTGCTTGTCCATTTCCGATCCAGCTCCCTGCTAATGCACCTGGGAAGGCCGTGGAAGATGGCCTAAGTCCTTGGCTCCTTGTACCCATGTGGGAGACCCAGAAGAAGCTCCTGGCTCCTGGCTTCAGATGGGCTCAGCTCCACTCTGCTCTGACCCTTATGGCCATTTGATGAGTGAACCAGCAGATGGAAGACCTCTCTCTATCTCTCTCTCTCTGTAACTCTGCCTTTCAAATAAATAAAATAAATCTTTAAAAAAACAAGAACGCATGTATCTTTTTTCAAAAGATGAAGAACTTGTAGTGTTAACATCTGAACTTTTAAAAACATTTATTTTATTTATTTGAAATAGTTAGAGAGGGATATTGAGATCGTTCATCTGCTGGCTCACTCCTCAAATGGCTGCAACAGACCGGACTGGGCTAGCCCGATGCCGGGAACTTCATCACAGTCTCCCACATAGGTATGGGGTCCCAAGCACTTGGGCCTTCTACTGCTTTCCCAGATGCATTAGCAGGGAGTGGCACTGGAAATGGAGCAGCCAGGTCTCACTGGTGCCCATGTAGGAGACTTGAAAGAAGCTTCTGGCTTCAAATTGGCCCAACTGTGGCTGTTGGAGTCAGTTAGGGAGTGATCCAGCAGATGGAAGACCTCTCTCTCTCTCTGCCTCTCCACTCTCTGTGTAACTCTGACTTTCAAATAAATAACTAAATAAATCTTTTTTTAAAAAAAGCCTCCTGTCATTTAATTAATAAATTAAAAAAGATGTATTTATTTGTTTGAAAGGGAGAGTTAAACAGAAAGCGATATGGGGGGAGGAGAGAGAGATACTGGTCTTCCATTCACTGGTTCACTCCCCAGATGACCACAATGGCTAGAGCTGAGCTGATTCGAAGCCAGGAGCCAGGAGCTTCTGCATTTCCCACGCAGGGCAGAGGCCCAAGCACTTGGGCTATCTTCTACTGTTTTTCCAAGCCATAGCAGAGAGCTGGGTTGGAAGAGGAGCAGCTAGGACTCGAACCAGCTTTCATATGGGATGCCAGCACTGCAAGCTGGGGCCTTAACCCACTGTGCCACAGCACCGGCCCCAAAGAGACTTCCCATGTACTTGTTCACTCCCCCATATGGCTGCAAAGGCTGAGGCTGGGCCAGATGATTGCCAGGAGCCTGAAACTCCATCTTGATCTCCTGCATGGGTAGCAGGGGCCCATGTACTTTGATCATCATCTGCTGCTCTCCTAGGCTTACTAGAAGGGAGTTAGAGTGGAATCAGAAAAGCCAAGGCCTCAAATCTGTGCCTCACATGGGATGCTGGTGTCGCCAGTGGCAGCTTATTCCATAGCACTAGGGCTGTGGCCCTTGTCAATTATTTAGAATAGAAAAAGTAACTCTTTTTGATGTTTCTTGTTTTTTCTGTATCTTTTCTTGGTTTTGCCTTGAATAACCCAATTCTAGGGGTGGAAGTTTAGCTGGGGGACAATTGCATGCACAACCTAATCTCTGGTTTTTAAAATTATTTCATGTTTTATGGTGCTGTTATTTCTGAGCTGGCTAATCACCATTGGATTAGTTTTTGCTGTTTTATCTCTCTTCTGAGAATTTTACCCAGTGCCTGAGTCTGTTGTTTCTGTCAGCCTTGAGATTCTTCTTCAGCATAGTCTACAACAAGTAAATGAACTAGGTAGAACTGGCCCTTTGTGTCTGCTGACATAACGATGTACATATGAAATACTACAGGATATTAAATCATTCAGTTAACCCAGTTCAACCAGTCAACTCTGAGGAGGTTGTGCTGAAATGCCATTTAAAGTTGCCTCTTAGAGATCATGCAAAAGGAGGCCATCTGGAGAGGGGACACTTTAGAGGATGGAGATGACACACTTAAACCTCTGGCTCTGCTTAGGCATAAATGTATAAGGCTACACTGCACGATCATGTTTCTTCTGCAGCATCACATGGTAGGCTCCACATCTGAACTATATTGACGGTACTTGATCTTTTTCTTTTCTCCTGGGTTCCAGAAGACATATTTACTTCTATACTTTAGCCATTTGTTAAGAGTTGATGTAGGGATGGGGCCGGTGTAGTGGCGTAGTAGGTTAATCCTCCGCCTGTGCCACCAGCGTCCCATATGGGCGTTTGTTCTAGTCCCAGCTGCTCCTCCTCGAATCCAGCTCTCTACTGTGGCCTGGGAAAGCAGTGGAAGATGGCCCAAGTCCTTGAGCCCCTGCGGCCGCGTGGGAGATCCAGAAGAAGCTCCTGGCTCCTGGCTTCGGATCGGTACAGCTCTGGCTGTTGCGGCCATTTGGGGAGTGAACCAACGGAAGGAAGACCTCTCTCTCTGTCTCTCCCTCTCACTGTCTGTAACTCTACCTCTCACATAAATAAATAAAATCTTAAAAAAAAAAAAAAGAGTTGATGTAGGAAATATCCTTTGTAAACTGTTATTGATTAAATACAATTTTGATTATCTATTTCCATCTTTAAAAGATTTGAGAAGGATGGTCATTTGGCACAGCAGTTGAGACATCACATGGACACCTGCATTTCAAACTGGAGTGTCCGGTAGTTCTAGCCCCGCTGATTTCAGCTGCTTGTTAGTATGCCCCCTGAGAGGCAGCAGAGCATGGGTCAAGTACTTGGGGCCCTGTCTTCCATATTGGAGTTCCAGCTCCTGGTTATTGACTGGCATAGCCCTGGCTGTTGCAGGCATTTGGGGGAGTGAACCAACGGAAATCTCTGTCTATTTCTCTGTGTTTCTCTGCCTTTCAAATGAAAACATACAATTTTTAAAATGGTATTTGTGACAAATATGCCTAAAATTGGGAGGGGGGAATCTCTTTTCAGTAGAATTCTTATAAGTTAGTAGAAGGCAAAGGTATTTTGGCCTACTGGTTAAGATACCCACATCACGTATGATACACTTGGGTTCCATACCTGGCTCCAGCTTCTGATACCCCGTGTTAATGCAGATTCTGGGAGACAATGGTGATGCTTCAAGTAATAGTAATAGGCTCCCTGTTATCCGCTTGGGAGATGTAGACTGAGTTGTTGGTTCCCAGTTTCAGCCCCAGCCCAAGCACCAGCTGTTAGGGGCATTTGGGAAGTGATCCAGTGGATGTGGGAGCTTGCCTGCACATGCTCTTGTTCTCTCTTTCTCTTTCTCTCTCTCTCTCTTTCTCATAAATAAGTGAAGAAATAAAATTGGGAAAAAAGTGGAAGAGGGGCTAGCATTGTGGCCCATCAGGCTGAGCTGTCGCCTGCTGGGCCAGTATCCTATATGGGCACTTGTTTGAATCCTTGCTGTTCTACTTCTGATCCAGCTCCCTGTTCCTCTGCTTCGGAAAGCAGCAGAAGGTGCTTGGGCCCCTGCACCCACATGGGAAACCCTGAGGAACCTCCTCTAACTCTGCCTTTCAAATAAACGCATTTTTTTTTTTTTTTTTTTTTTTAAGTAGAAGAAACCTCTTGGTTATGGACAGGACTGTTTCCATAACTTCCAAAGAGAAGCAAGTTGTACTAGAAGCTCCAATTGGCAGATAGGACTTGGGAGGCTTTGTCATTCACAGTGTTAACTCTCCCTTCAAAAGGGAGAGTTGGCCAGCGCCGCGGCTCAAAAGGCTAATCCTCTGCCTGCGGAGCCGGCACCCTGGGTTCTAGTCCTGGTCGGGGCGCCGGATTCTGTCCCGGTTGCCCCTCTTCCAGGCCAGCTCTCTGCTGTGGCCCGGGAGTGCAGTGGAGGATAGCCCAAGTGCTTGGGCCCTGCACCCCATGGGAGACCAGGAGAAGCATCTGGCTCCTGCCATTGGATCAGCGCGGTGCCCTGGCCGCAGTGCGCTGGCTGTGGCGGCCATTGGAGGGTGACCTAACGGCAAAGGAAGACCTTTCTCTCTGTCTCTCTCTCTCTCACTGTCCACTCTGCCTGTCCAAAAAAATAAAAAAAGATAAATTTCTTAGGGATTGGGTACTTTTCTCTAAAACGTATTTTAGTTATATGGTGATGATTCAACATCTTACTTAAAAATATAGTCCATTAACCCCCTCCCATTCTTTTTTTTGTAAAGATTTTTAATTTATTTCAGAAGCAGTTAGAGAGAGAGAGAGATCTTCCATCTGCTGATTCACGCCCCAAATGGCCAAAACAGCCAGAGCTGGGCCAATCCAAAGCCAGGAGCCAGGAGCTTCTTCCAGTTCTCCCACGAGGGTGCAGGGGCCCAAGAACTTAGGCCATTTTCTAGTGCTTTCCCTGGCCATCAACAGGGAGAGGATATACGTAATATACAAACATTTATCTTGTTTTATTCTTCTTTATTTTCCCAAACCACTTCATGACGGTGAAATCCTAGTTCAGTGGTTCAGTGAAACATGGAAATGAGGGCATGCTTCCAGTGCAAGTAGATGTGCATCTGGGGACAACTGGATGAGTTGACTGATAATGCAGGAGGCATGATCCTGGTACTTCCTTCTACTTTGCTTTGAGGTTAGCAGTAGATAGATTTTTTTTTTTTATTTGACAGGTAGCGTTATAGACAGTGAGAGGGAGAGACAGAGAGAAAGGTCTTCCTTCCGTTGGTTCACTCCCCAAATGGCCACCACAGCTGGTGCTGCACCGATCTGAAGCCAGGAGCCATGTGTTTCTTCTGGGTCTCCCATGGGAGTGCAAGGGCCCAAGCACTTGGGCCATCATCCACTGCCCTCCTGGGCCACAGCAGAGAGCTGGACCGGAAGAGGAGCAACCAGGACTAGAATTTGGCACCCATATGGGATGCTGGCGCCACAGGTGGAGGATTAACCAAGTGAGCCACGGCGCCGGCCCGAATCTGTGCTTTTAAAAAGTAACTTTATTGAGGTATAATTTACATACCATAAAAATCACCCATTTTGGGGGCAGGTATTTGGCACAGAAATTAAGATGCTGTTTTGGATGCCCGCATCCTGTGTTGGTGTGCTTAGGTTTGAGTCCCAGCTCCATTGCTAATTCTGGCTTCCTGCTAGTATGTACCCTGGAATGTCACTCAAGTAATGGATTCCTGCCACCTAGACTGAAGTCCAAGCTCCCAGCTTTGGTCTGGCTTAGCCCTGTCTATCGTGGGCATTTAGGGAGTGAACCATTGGGTGAGAGCTTGCATTCTGTTTCTCAGATAAATAATAAAAATTAAAGTAATGCTTTTGGAAATATGTATTATGAAAAATGCATGGATTTCAAAATATTGAGCACCAAAATATTTTAACTCCTTTTTTTAAATGAACTTTTGGAAGTACCCTTGTATATCCTAGAAACCCTACTATAGGGGGACAATGCTCTGACACATGGGTTAAGCTGCTGTCTGCAGCACTGGTGTCCCATATGGACACAAGTTCAAATCTTGGTTGTTGCACTTATGATCTAGCTCCCAGCTGCCTGCTGATGTGCCTGGGAAAGCAGCAGAGGGTGGTCAGAGTACTTGGGCCCTTGCTCCCATTTGGGAGACCTGGAGGAAGCTCCCAGCTCCTGGCTCCGGCCTGGTCCAGTCCCAGCCATTGCACCCGTTTGTGGACTGAATCAGCAGATGGAAGATTTCTCTCTCTGTCTCCCATCCTCTCTAATTCTGACTTATAAATAAAATAAATCTTTACATTAAAAAAAAAAAACAACAACAAGAAACTCTACTCTAGTAACTTTTTTGATGTTTCTGTTTTAAGGATCTTCAACTGAATTCCTTGAAGAGAAAATGGGCTACCAGGAATATCAGAACAGCCAGAACTGGCCTGAAGATACAAATTTTTGTTTCGAGCCTGAGCAAATGGTGAATCCTGTCCAGAACGGTAAGCATAGGTTTGCCTGTAACTCTTGCCCATGAGCTGTGACATAAAAATGGAAAAAGCACAACCACTACTCAGAAAACGTTTAAGCTTAAATATAGGTCATAAAGCACAAGCAAGGCATAATTATTTACTCAGAACATCTATTGACCTTTTTTTTTCATTGATTGTTTCTTCTGAGGCACCAAATGTCCTGTAGTTCTCTCTGTTTGAAAACCTGTTTTGAATAAATTATCTGAACTTCATATTCTTTGAAAAATAGAACCGTAATTCTTCCCGAAGTAATTACAGTCATAAAACACTATTTGTTGAGTGCCTGTTTTGTACCAGTCACCTGCTATTGCCACTACATACATATTATCGGTGTTCCTTACCTAACTATGCCAAATACATATTATTATTCTCATTTGACAGAAGAGAAAACTAGCTCATACGCAATTCCTATAATTTTTTTTCTTTTTAGAAAAAGCTTATCTGTAGTTGCCAGAGCTGGAGGTGGTAAGCATTGTGAATTGCAAAAGGGCCTCAGAGGAGTTCCGTTGCTTCCTCTGTGTCAGTTGGCCCAGTTGAGAGCTCAGGTTATTGGTTTCCACTTAGACATGGCATCATTTTTCCCATCTAATGTATAATATGTCCGTGGTTGGTTCCAAAGGACTGGTATTTGTGATGTTTCTTTACCATTCTCCAATTACTGACTTTTCTAGATTCATGGTGATTTTTAAGATATCGGAGGGGCTGGAGCTGTACTGTAGCTGGTAAAGCCACCGTCTGTAGTGCAAGCATCCAATATGGGTGTCAGTTTCAGTTCTGGCTGCTCCACTTCCAATCCAGCTCCCTGCTAATGCACATGAAAAAGCCGCTGAAGATGGCCAGAATTCATGGGCCCCTGGACCATATGGGAGACCCAGATGAAACTCCTGGCTCTGGCCTAGACCAGCTCTGGTCGTTGCGGCTACTTGGGGCATGAACCAGCAGATGGTTCTCTCTCTCTACCTCTCCCTCACTGTAACTCTGACTTTCAGATAAAATAAATAAATCTTTAATATATATTAAATACCCTCGTGGGTGGGTACAGGGGCTCAAGGACTTGGACCATCCTCCACTGCTTTCCCCAGGCACATTAGTAGGGAGCTGAATTGGAAGTGGAGCAGCTGAGACTTGACCTGGCTACCATATGGGATGCCAGTGCTGCAGGCTGGGGTTTTCACCAGCAACCAGCTGTACCCCAGCGCTGGCCCCTTTTGATCCTTTTTGGGTAAAAAAAAAAAAAAAGAAAAAAGAAAAAAGAAAGAAAGAAAAGAAAAAGAAATGTTTGAAAGGTAGAATTAGAGAAGGAGGGGTATAGAGAGAGAACTTCCATCTGCTGGTTTACTCCCCAAATGGCTGCAACGGCCAGGGCTGTGCCAGGCTGAAGACTGAAGACAGGAGCCAGGAGCCTCTTGTCTTCCAGATCTCCCTCATGGGTGCAGGGACCCATGGACTTGGGCCATCTCCTACTGCTTTCCCATGTATGTTAGCTGAGAACTGGATCAGAAGTAAAGCAGCTAGAACTCAAACAAGCACTGATATGGGATGCTGATTTAACTGTGTCACCACAGCACTGGTCCCTTGAGTAAAATTTTTTATATGAGAGAACTTTAGGAAGTTCCTATTTGGGGCAGGTGTTGTGGTGCATTGGGTTAAGCCACTGCTTGGAATGCCTGAATTCCATATCAGAGTGCCTGATTTGAGTCCCATTTACTTTGTGTTTACCATCTAGCTTCCTGCTGCTGCACTGGAGAGGCAGCAGCTTAAGTAGAGAGCTTCCTGCTACCAGCTTTGGAGACCCAAATAGAGTTCCTGCCTTTATCCTGTGGGCATTGGGAGAATGAAGTAGCAGATGGAAACAGTCTCTCTCTGTCTCTGTCACTCTGCCTTTCAAATAAATAATTACATCTTTTTTGAAGGTCTGGCAAAAATAGAAATATTTAAATGGGAGACCTGGATCATATTCCCGGCTGGTGTTTTTTGCCCTGTCCCATTTTGGACACTGTGGGTATTTAGAGAATGCAGCAGCAAATGGGAGCTCTCCCTGTTGGTGGTTTCTGTTTGTCTGCCTCTCATATAAATAAATAAAAATTTTTAAAACTTTATTTTGATGCAGAAACATTTTCAACTGCATGCATGGTTTTTTCATAATATGCATTTTTATAAACTTTTTGAAGCCCTCTCTTATGGTTAGAGTTAAGGGTCCAAATTCTATTGTATGAATAGATGGAATATAACAGAATGGATACCTATTGGAATCCCATTGTCCCAGCTCCATTATTTGAAAAGACTGTTTCTTCCACATTGAATGATCTTGGAATTCTTGTTGAAAATCCGTTTAACATAAGTGCACAGTTTTGTTTCTCAACTCAATGCAGCATATGCTGAATGTATTTGGTTTCTTAATTTCATTTTCAGATAATTCATTGCAAGTGTCTAGAAATATCACTTTTGTTTATTGATCTTATTATCTTCCAACCTTGCTGAACTTATTTATTAGTTTTAGTGATTTTTTTTTTTTAGTGGATTCTTTAGGATTTTCTAAAGACTTTCAACTGTGGTCTGAAAATGTTAGGTGGTTGGCTCAGTTATGGTCTTTGTGGCCATATGAGGAGTGAACCAGAGGATGGAAGCCCTCTCTTTCTCTCTTTATGCCTGCCTCTACCTCTGTGTAGCTGTGCCTTTCAAGTAAATAATAAATAAATCTAAAAAATAGGTGGGAAATTCCAGAACTAAATAACTCATATGTTTTAAATAACCTTTATATAGTATATCATAATTCTTCTGTTTTATGACTAGTTATTCATCTCTTACTGTGAAAAATTTACAGATTAAAATTTGTCATAGGTATGTATGCAAAACCACATAGTGCACATGTGTAAAGGTTTTGAAATCATGCAGTTTCACACATCCCCTGGAGTTTTTAGAATATGTCCCCTGTAGATAAGGGGAGACTGTTGGAGTTTGACCTTTTTCTTTCCAGCCTGGGTACCTGGGTGCCTGCTTTCCTTCCTTCCCTCCCTCCCTTTGACCTTTCCCCCTTGCCCTTCCTTCTTTTCCCTTCTCTTTCCTCTCTCTAGAACCTTTAGTATAATATTAAATAAAAATGAGAATGAAGGTAAGCATGTAACTGCACTGTTAAAGATGCCAGTGTTGGGGTTGCTGGTATGGCAGTGGGTTAAGCCACCATCCACCACTTGAGATGACTGTGTCCCTTATCAGAGTGCTGGTTCAAGTCCCAGACACTCTGCTTCAGATCCAGCTCTCTGCTTATATGCCTAGGAAGCAAGAGATGATGGCTCAAGTAATTGAGTTCCTGGCATCCACAAAGGAGACCTGGATGGAGTTCTTGGCTCCTGAGGTCTGAACCCCTATTTGGAAGATCTCTCTTTCTGTCTCTTTCTCTGTCACTCTGATTGACCATTGATCGATTGGTCATAAAATAAAAAGACACTACTATCCCTCATTAGGTAGAGTAGTTGGATTCAGTTTCCAGCTCCAGCTCCTGATTGGATCCTGATTCCAACTTCTGCTAATACAGACCCTGGGAGATAGTGGTAATGAATCAAGTAATTAGTTTCCTGCCACTCATGAGGGATACAAGTATTTAGTACCCAGCTTCTGGCTTTGGCCCTGGCCAGGGATGCCAGCATTTGGGGAGTGAACTGGTAGTAGATGGGAGCTCTTTCCCCTTCTTGATTCTGTTTCTGCCTCTGAAAAACAAGAAAACAGAAAACAAAGCAGTGATGAGAGTAGATGTCTTTGTTTTATTCCCTGGTTCTTTTTTTTTTTGACAGGCAGAGTGGACAGTGAGAGAGAGAGAGACAGAGAGAAAGGTCTTCCTTTGCCGTTGGTTCACCCTCCAATGGCCGCCGCGGCCAGCGCGATGCGACCGGCGCACCGCGCTGATCCGATGGCAAGGAGCCAGGAGCCAGGTGCTTTTCCTGGTCTCCCATGGGGTGCAGGGCCCAAGCACCTGGGCCATCCTCCACTGCACTCCCGGGCCACAGCAGAGGGCTGGCCTGGAAGAGGGGCAACCGGGACAGAATCCGGCGCCCCGACCGGGACTAGAACCCGGTGTGCCGGCGCCGCTAGGCGGAGGATTAGCCTAGTGAGCCGCGGCGCCGGCCTATTCCCTGGTTCTAAGAGGAGGCATCTAGTCTTTCACCATTCAATATGCTATGAGTTATGCATGTTTTGTAGATACCTCTTTTTTTTTTTTTGGACAGGCAGAGTGGAAAGTGAGGGAGAGAGACAGAGAGAAAGGTCTTCCTTTTGCCATTGGTTCACCCTCCAATGGCCGCTGCAGCCGGCGCACCGTGCTGATCCGAAGCCAGGAGCCAGGTGCTTCTCCTGGTCTCCCATGGGGTGCAGGGCCCAAGCACTTGGGCCATCCTCCACTGCCTTCCCGGGCCACAGCAGAGAGCTGGCCTGGAAGAGGGGCAACCGGGACAGAATTTGGCACCCCGACCGGGACTAGAACCCAGTGTGCTGGCGCCACAAGGCGGAGGATTAGCCTATTGAGCCACGGCGCTGGCTTGTAGATACCTTTCATCAGAATAAAAATATGTCCTTCCAGTCCTAATTTCTTAAGTGTTTTCATCACAAAATGGCATTGATTTGGTCAAGTAATTTTTTTGTATCTGTAAAGATAATTTTGTATCTTTTTATTTTTTCTTCTGTTGCTTTGTATTGCATTAAGTGGTTTTTGGATGTTAAACTAACTTTGCATTCCTGCTTATGATCCTTAGGTTTTTCTATAATTTGGCATAGATATATAAGTCTATTTGTTGAGGATTTTTGAAGCCATATTTTAAGACATAGTAGATCATGGACTGTAGTTTTCAAGTGACTTTTTTTTTTTTCAGTTTTGTTTGGGTAGTACTGGAAATGAGTTCTAGTTTGTGAAGAATTTTCTCAAAGATTTATTTATTTTTACTTGAAAGACAGAGAGCTCTCAATTTTCCATTCACTGGTTCATTCTCCAAGTACACACAACAGCCAGACCTGGGCCAAGGTAAAGCCAGGAGCCAGGCACTCCATCCAGGTTTCCACGCTGGTGGCAGCCACTGCCTTTCCGGATACATTATCAGGAAGCTGGTTCAGAAGCGGAGTAGACAGGACTTGAACTAGCCTTTTGATAGGCATGCTGGCTTCACAAACAGCAGCTTAAACCAACTGCGCCACAATGCCATCCCCAAGAATTGGTAGAATTCATTGGTGAAGCTTTCTTAGCTAGGACTTTCTTTTAAGTAGTTTTTTTTTTTCTTTTGAAAGTTTAAAGATAGAAGTCTTCCATCCACTGGTTCATTCCCCAAATGGCCACAACAGGCACATATGGGCTGATTCGAAGTCAGGAGTCAGGAGTTTCTTCCAGGTCTTCCACATGGGTGCAAGGGCCCAAGGACTTGGGCCATCTTCTGCTGCTTTTCCAGTCCATAGCAGAGAGCTGGATCGGAAGTGGAGTAACCAGGTCTCAAACCGGCGCCCATATGGGATGCTGGCACTGCAGGCAGTGGCTTTACCTACTGCACCACAGTGGTGGGCCTGTTACTTTGCTTTTTAAGAGCATACTGCATTGGGAATGTGACAGACACCCAATTAAAAATAAATCATGAATAGGGGCTGGTGTTGTGGCATAGTGGGTTAAGTTCAGCCTGTGCTGCTGGTATCCCATATGAGCTGCTCTGCTTCTGATTCAGCTCCCTGCTAATGGCCTGGAAAACGCAGTGGGACATGGTCCAAATGCTTGGGCCTCTGCACCTGCGTGAGAGACCTGGAAGAAGATCTTGGCTTCTGGCTTTGGTTTGGTCCAGTCCTGGCTGTTGGGGGCCATTTGAAGAGTGAACCAGAATGTAGAAGTTGCTTGCTCACTCTCTCTCTCTCTCTTTCTTCCTCTCTCACCCTGCTTTTCAAATAACTAAATCATTTTTAAAAATTCATGAATACATGCAAAACTTTGTAGAAATCATCCATTTTTCCATGTGATTTAGCATTCTCTCATTCTGATTTGTAAACCCCCAGCATTTACTCTCTGACCCTATAAGCATTCTGTTTTCCTTCAGAGGAATTGTGAGAAGCAGATCAAGCAGCAGCTAGCCCAGACAGTATGGAACTGGGGAGAATGAATGTTTATCATCTCATATTCTAGCCCCTCTGTGTATCTGAAGAAGAAACATGGGGGCCTGCTCCATCCCCAATAATTTCTCAGTTTTTCCTTCTGCTTATGTTCATTTCCTATCACGATTGTTTCTCTTTATCCTGAAAATCCTTATAAAAAGAGGATGGTGTAACTGCTTCAGAGGCAAAGAAATGACCACTCTCAAGGAATGGGGTTTCACCTAAGTGCCTCAGTTTAAGTGGCTTAATTGAAATGATACAGGGAAATAGAAATATCAAGGATAGAGATTCTCAGTGTCCAGCAATCATTATTTTAATAGGCCTTTATGATAGTTATAAGTTAAATTTTGAGACAGTTTCCCTAGAAAGCTTTTTTTTTCCAACTTTAGCATAAAAAATGTTAGTTTGAGTACCTTTACTCATGCCAACTCCTGAGAGTCTAGAGTTTGTTCCTTCTCTCAGGGTCTTTTACCCATGGGTTGATTCCCCAAATGGCCACGACGGCCAGAGCTGGGCAAGGCTGAAACCAGAAGTTTCTTCTGGGTCTCCCATGTGGGTGGCAAGGGCCAAGAACTTGGGCCATCTTCCATTGCTTCCCCAGGGGCATTAATAGGGAACTGGATCAGAAGCGGAGCAGCTGGAACTCAAACTGGTTGCTCATACAGGATGCTGGCATTGGAAAGCAGCAGCTTAACCTGCTGTGCCACAACATTGGCCCCCAGGCAGTGTCTTAACTACTGTACCAAATGCCCAGCCCTGGTTGTCTTTCTTGAAATAACTTCAAATGAATATATATTATGTAATTATGTTACGATGTGGTAGTTTTCTCTAGAGTTGACATTAATTGTCCTTTCAGTTCTTTGTATTTGTTTACTATCTCATTTAGATAGCCAAATTTTAGAGAATAAGGGATTATATTTTATTAAATCATAACAAGTGAATTCATGAATATTGATTCCCTCTCTTGTACAGTCTCATTAGCTCAACTTATTTAACTTACTAATGGACAGCATAGTAAGTTAACTAATCAGTATTCATCATAGGATATTAAGAAATGTTGATATTTCTAGTTACACTCACTGGGAATGAATTCTGGATTTCTTTTTTCATTCCAGATCCCTTCAAGATGCACCATGATGATGGCCTGGCAGATTTGCTGTTTCTCTCTAGTGGAGCAGCCAAAGCTTCAGCATTTACAGGACAAAATGACCCTCTGAAAGATAGTTATGGTAAGGCCTCTCTAACTGGATTTATTTTGTAGACAGGAAAATTAACTTTTCCTTCTGTGCAGCTTAGGTTCATTGTCTGGGGCCCATACTACAAAAGGCAAATTAGTAAGAGAAAAACAAACTGAAGTTGAACCTGTGTATTTCATATATCCAGAGAACAAGTAATTCTGAAAAAGTTAGCTTTAGATCTCTGGCATATATAGTGTCTTCAACAAAGAATAACAGCCGGCGCCGCGGCTCACTAGGCTAATCCTCCGCCTAGCGGCGCCGGCACACCGGGTTCTAGTCCCGGTCGGGGCGCCGGATTCTGTCCCGGTTGTCCCTCTTCCAAGCCAGCCCTCTGCTGTGGCCAGGGAGTGCAGTGGAGGATGGCCCAGGTGCTTGGGCCCTGCACCCCATGGGAGACCAGGAAAAGCACCTGGCTCCTGGCTCCTGCCATCGGATCAGCGCGGTGCGCCGGTCGCAGCGCGCCGGCCGCGGCGGCCATTGGAGGGTGAACCAACGGCAAAGGAAGACCTTTCTCTCTGTCTCTCTCTCTCACTGTCCACTCTGCCTGTCAAAAAAAAAAAAAAAAAAAGGTGGTTGATAACATTGGTTATTCTAACAGATTTTCTGAGAAGTGACAAGATAAAGGAAACGATTTTGAGTCAGAAGGAGAGGCAAATTGTGGGATCAAATTCGTGATTAAGGCTAGTTACTAAAACTTGTTAAGGGGATTCTTGTGCTGCCATCTCCAGGTTGATGAGAGTATAGAGTTGTCTTCAGTGATCAACCTGCATAAAGAGGGAAAACGGAGACTTTGGAGCATTTATGGCACGTTTTTAGGCACATGGGGGAGAGCAGAGAGCTTTTTTTGGTGTCTTGCTTCTTCTTAATTTCATGCAGTTCAGAATAATCCTCATGCCAAAGCAGCATATTTTGGGATGATGTATTCTGGTCTTCTACGATTCTTTAGCTCCAAATGACCAACGTGGCCTTTCCCCTATCACCTTGTGTTTATTCTGGTCCTTGTAGTTCTTTTTTTAACTCCTGTAGCACAGTTAATACTGTAGGTATGCATTATTTGATATATTTTTGTTAGATTTCTCCAGTCTGCAGTAATTTTCATAAAGTTGTGTTTTACCTGGCTCCTGGCTTCGGATCGGTGCAGCGCAGGCCGTAGCGGCCATTTGGGAAGTGAACCAGTGGAAGGAAGACCTTCTCTCTCTCTCTCTCTCTCTCTCTCTCTCTCTCTCTGTGACTCTGTCAAATAAATAAATAAATAAACAAATAAAGTTGTGTTTTAATGTTAGCAAGGTAGATGTTGATCTCATTTTACAGATAAAGAAATTAAGGCTCACAATACTGTACACTGTATTACATTGCTTGAGCTGTTGGAGCTAGAGCTCAACATTTGGTATTTTGAATCTTTATAATGCACTATAGAAGGTGGCTGATGGCCGGCGCCGCGGCTCACTAGGCTAATCCTCCGGCTTGCGGCGCCGGCACACCGGGTTCTAGTCCTGGTCGGGGCACCGGATTCTGTCCCGGTTGCCCCTCTTCTAGGCCAGCTCTCTGCTGTGGCCAGGGAGTACAGTGGAGGATGGCCCAAGTGCTTGGGCCCTGCACCCCATGGGAGACCAGGAGAAGCACCTGGCTCCTGCCATCGGATCAGCACGGCGCGCCGGCCGCAGCAGCAATTGGAGGGTGAGCCAACGGCAAAAGGAAGACCTTTCTCTCTGTCTCTCTCTCTCACTGTCCACTCTGCCTGTCAAAAAAAAAAAAAAAAAAAAAAAAGGTGGCTGATAACATTGGTTAATAGCACTACTAGAATATTGTGATACTATTACCACCAATTAACATTTAGTCACAACCTGGAATATGTCAGCAGTGTTTTCCTTAAAACTTTTATGCTTTGTTTTTATTGGTTCTTAGGTCTGAGAATAGCAAATGCATTTTTTCCACTGTTGGCTAAGTTTCAAACATGTGCTTGTGTTTCATTATTAGGTCTGTCTCTCTGTGATACATTGGCTCCTGAAACTGTTGCACCTGAACGGTGGTCTGTAGACGCCCCAAATACTCCACACTCAGAATCCCTCATTTCCTCAGAGGACATTATAGAACCCCTGCAGGCAGCAGGTAAGTTTTTAGTAACCCCCTCTATCAGTTAAGGGTTACAATATCAAGAATCAGTATAAATCATGAGATGTAGTTTTAGCAACTTAAAGCAGATCAGAAGTTCAGAACTATCAGTTTTAAAATTTATGTTAGTGATATCGTAGCTGGAGGAGTTAAGTTGTAGTTGAAATACAACACTTGGGGTTAATGAGCAAAGAATATTCCTTATTTTAGTGCAGATTTCATTCTGGTTTACTTGACAGGAAAGGTAACTGTCCAGCTGTCCCATATATTCCCTAATAGTGACTTTGTACCTATGAGGTTTTATTAAGTCTGTGTTTCTCTCCTTTGCTTTTTCTCCTCTACTACTTGTCTTCTCGATATTATTAAAAGTTAAAATTTAACAGAGTTTATTTGAGCAAAAGCAAAAACAGTGATGGAGTGAATTGGACATTCCTCCAGACAGAGCAGGGTCAGAGAAAGTCAGCCAACAACATGATCAGACAATTCTTGTATTTTTAGGTAAACAGATGTGAAGTATTGAAAATAACTTAATTGTGCCCTAGTTGATTGACCAATCAGTTGGTTCATATAATTTAACTAGTTGTTTACAACTTATTCATTGGTCACATGTCTTCTACAAGCAACCAAAGCTCAGTTGCTATGATTAAAGTCTCTGTTGGCTTGGTCTATGGGGCCAAGTGCAGGTGCTCAGCCCAAAGTGATAGCTTCTCTCAAATTCCATGTAACAGTATAACTCAGTCTTCTAAGTGTTGGCACTGTCAAAGAGTAGGCAGGATATCTTAACTTGACCGTTTTTAGTTGTGCTTAGTGTCTTGTCACAAAAGCTAAATACCTCTGTTCCCTAAGAAAGAAAGTATTAAATGAGAGTTTTGAATAGACAATGATTGGTCCTAAATTTGCAACTTATTTTCTTTAGAGCAAGTTGAGGAAATAGAAATAATATCAGCAGAAGAGAGGCCACCAACAAAATCACTGGAAATAGGATTGGGACTGAAGAGTACTGACGTGGCACCAGCCACAGAAGCAGAAATGACATTGGCTAAAGATATGGAACCACCCACCTTATCTGAAATGTCCTTAGCCAAGGACATGGCACCAATCATAGAATCAGAGATGGCATTGGCTAAAGATATGGAACCACCCACCAAATCAGAAGTGGCACTCTCTCAGGACATGGCACCAACCACAGAATCAGAGATGGTATTGACTAAAGATACAGAACCACTCACCAAATCAGAAGTGGCATTGGCCCAGGACTGGACACCAGTCACAGAATCAGAGATGTCATTTTCTAAAGATATGGAACCATCCACCAAATCAGAAGTGACACTGGCACAACCATCCAATGAACCAGATATGGTCTTCTCCAAGGACATGGTACTACCCAACGAAACAGAGGGGACCCAAGTTAAAGATGTTGTGTTACCCAGTGAAATAGAGGTCACCCCAGCAAAGGATGCGACGCTATTCAAAGAAACACAGAGGACACCATCTATTGAAATGGACTTGGCCCCACCCGAGGGCGTGGTGCCATCCAAAGAAAGAGAGATAGTCCCAGAAGTAGAGATGGCACTGAAGAAGGACATTGTATCATCCACAGAAATACCCTCAACCAAGGAGATGACCTTGTCTGGGGATGTGACACCACCCCCAGAAACCAAGGTGATCTTAATGAAAGATACAGAACTTCCCCTGGAAAAAGAGGTAGCCCCAGTCAAGGACATGGCTCCGACCCCAGAAGAAACAGGAATGGCCCTAATCAAGGATGTGACAATGCCTCCAGAAACAGGGGTGACACAAGTCACAGCTCTGACTCCATCCGCAGGAAAAGAGGAAGCCCCAGTCCAAGATGTAACTCTAATTCCAGAAACAGAAAAAGTGGCTGTGTCTAAAGGCCTTACTGCACCCCCAGAAGCAGAGATAGCCCTGTCTAAGGATGTGGCTCTTTCCTCTGGAAAAGAGGTGACCCTAGTCAACAATGTGACTCCTCCCAATGATGTTGCACCACTCTCAGAAATAGAGGTGGCACCAGTTCCAGTTAAAGACATGGAAATTACAAAGACACAGGAAGGAATGAGCGAGGATTCCCAGTTAGAACCTCTCCAGCATGTGGGGCAATCAACTGTGCCCGCTTCTGTGATTGCACCAGGTATGGGTTTCTGCTTACTCTCCGCATTGCTCTGTACCAAAGTTAGTCTCCTGGAGACTAAGGGAAAGACACCATACCAGGTAAAAAATAAAGACAGTCTTACTCTGTCTGTAAGTCTCTTCATTTTCCTACTCTCCTAGACAACTCTTCCACCTTCCTGAACTTTGTCCATCCTCATTCCTTGCTCACGTTCCTCTTTTTCTTTCAGATAATTGAAGCAATAAAATAAGACAACCAGATTTCTATTAGCTTATCTGCCCAAGTACTTGTATCTGTCTCCATACACTCTGCCTTCTCTCCTGTTTTAATAATTGCTCCTGATTAGATCTCATCTCTCTCTCTCTTTTTTTTTTTTTTTACAGGCAGAGTGGATAGTGAGAGAGAGACAGAGAGAAAGGTCTTCCTTTGCTGTTGGTTCACCCTCCAATGGCCGCCGCGGCCGGCGCACCGCGCTGATCCGATGGCAGGAGCCAGGTACTTCTCCTGGTCTCCCATGGGGTGCAGGGCCCAAGCACTTGGGCCATCCTCCACTGCACTCCCTGGCCACAGCAGAGAGCTGGCCTGGAAGAGGAGCAACTGGGACAGAATCTGGCCCCCGACCGGGACTAGAACCCGGTGTGCCGGCGCCGCAAGGTGGAGGATTAGCCTAGTGAGCTGCGGCGCCGGCCTCTTTTTTCTTATTCAAGTGTACCAACCTAGTTGTTCTCTTCTTTTTGTCTCTCGCCAGTTTAACCTCCTTTTGACTGGATCATTCTCACCAATTTACAAACATGTTTTATCCTCATCTTAAAAAATTAGACCCTCCCAACTCTACCTTGCAAATATTACTCTGCTTCTTTGCTACCCATTATAGGAGAATTTCTCAAAAACTACTCCCATCTCTAGTTTCTGGCAGATGAAAAATGAGCTGAAATAGTGCTCTGAAACTTGTATGTTTGTTTTTACCTTTAGAACTAGTCATACCTGTGGGCCAGAAGTACAGCTTGCCAACAGATGGAGAATCTGTGTTAGAGAAACTAGAGCAGAAGAAACCATTCAGCAGTCAGCCTTCTGAACTTTCTCCAGAGACCTCAGGTAAGTTAGGAAAATAAAACTTGGAGCAATAGGGTAATGATGGTAGATGTGGTCCCTGGTTTCTTGATTGTAAGGTGGCAATCAGGAGTTTTTGAAGTTTTCTTTCTTGGAAGAATTTCATCTTATTTAAAAAAAAAAAAAAAAACTTGTATTTTAAAATTACATCAACTCAAGACACCTAAATTTTGATCCAGTTCAGCTGTGTATGTATTATTCTATCTTGTGTGGTCTTAGGCCTGTTAACTTACCATATCTCGGTTTACTCAGCTGTAAGATGAATAAATTGCTCAAGTGTTCTATAAATCCTTGCTCGTTAGTGTGTTCCATGGCTCCATAGCATCTGTTCTGCCTGGGAGTTTGTTAGAAATTCAGAGTCTTTGACTCCCATCACACACCTTGAATGATAGTCTGCATTTTAACAAGATCCCCAGGTAATTCTGTATATATGCTAACTTTGTTTGAGATACTCTATACTTTCCAACTTAAAGTTTGAATTCTGATTAAATAAACAACATATTTATATCACTTTAGAATCTCTAGGGCTTTGCATGCTGTCTAGCATCATATAGGGACCAAATAAATTAAGTTTTTGATGTTTTACCCACTCAGCATTATCAGTAAAGATTCATCATATGTTTCTTGTATAGAAAATGCACCATGCTAAGGTGTGCTTGTAGCTAGTAAGTCCTGCTGCTTATATTATAGCCTGGATGGAAAGAGAAGCTCCTAACCGTGAACTCTGAAACTAAAGATTTACCTAATAATTGAATAAAATAGTGTAAGAGATGACACCAAATAACTGTTACAATTTTTATAAATGGTCTGGGATGCTATAACCTAGCAGTTTTTTTTAAAGAGAAACAATGATTGAGATATAAATAATGATTAGAATATAGAGGACATTGGATGGGTCACGATCAAAACAGTCAGTTTTACTTGAGTATTTTAATGTTTTTTGAAATCACATCATTGGGACTTCCTTGAGAGGAGCCATTATATAGACTGGCTGTTAGTGACACACTTTCCAGGATCTTGGGTTCAAATTATGTTTACTTGAGGGCAGGAGATTAGACCAGATAACTTCTTGAAACTTTCCCGCTGGTGCTCATCCTAATTGTTGAAATTCATTAACTTTCTTTCTTAGCATTATGTAGATTTCTCTTTTGGCAAGTACATTCAGGAACAGAACACTGAAATCTGACATATTTGTCTTTTAAAGTAGGATGTTCTGGAATGATGAGAATTTTTTTCTTGGGCCAAAGTACTAATTCTTGTGTTGTTTCTTTCTTTCGTGTTTGTTTTTTTTTTTTTTTTTTTTTTAAGTAGCATAAGTCTGGCCTTCTGGTCTGTTTCCCAAATTGATCTAGTTAGTATAACTGATGTATAATATTGGTGACAGACTTAGAATTTTAAGTCTGATGAATATTTATTCAGTCAGTAAATGTCACCAAAAAGAGAGAAGCACTAGGAGCTTACCATAATGTTACAGAATTGGAAATTACATATCTATTAATAATAATAAATATAACTAAGAGGATATTTATAGATACTAAGAGCTTATTATAGAGGTTAGAATGTTCAAAATATTTTTTAAGTATGCATAAAAAATAGTTACCTGAGATGAAGATCATTGTTAAATATTTGCTAACCCCAGTTCCAGGTGAGAAACATTTGAGACAAAACTACTTTTCAAAACAAATTGGCATATATGTTGTTAACAATAGACTTGTTAACTGAGTAAATCAATGGACTCTTTTTTAATAGTAAAACAAACAAGCAAACAAAAAACACAGTAACAAGGAGTTTGTTTGGAATTTTAGCCAACTTCATGTATTGCAGGTACCCCTGCCACACAAGCCAAACAAGTTTGCAGACCCAGTGCGCGCAGGTCTACCCGGCCCAAGCCTGCCAGGCTCCTGCCCGAGCTGCTGGGAGGCTCTCCTCCCCAGAAGACTCTTGATCCCAGGCTGGGCCCCTGCCCTGTGTCTGAGTCGGGTTGGGTCTCCAGCTCATCTTCCAGTGGTGAGCCTGGGAACCAAAGGAGAAGTGTTCACGTTGACTTCCTTAAACCCCAGAGGGATCCTGGCAGGGAATCCTGGGATATGGAAAGCACTGCAGTGATGATGAAGAAAAAGAAGAAGAAATCAAAGCAAAAGAGATACTGTCAGCCCCGGACTGGAGGGTCTTGGGATGATGACAATGCAGATGAGCCTCAAAATCTTCGCTTTGCAGCTGACCCACGAAAATCTGCTGTTCTCCCCAGCCAGTCTGTCACTATGGGCGCAGAATGCAGACTTGTATCCAAAGAAAACTTGGAAAGTGTAGCTGACTCCAGAGCAACCAAACTGGTACCCGAGAACTTTGTCTCAGAGGGTCTCCAAATTCCCTTATGTCCTTCCGAAGAACCTCCAAAAACTTCAGTAAACTCTCAGGCAAAGTTGGAAGTAGAAGATGAGGGCAAATGTAACAAGTCTGTCCTGCAGAGCCAAGACAATAAATCGCTGCAGCAAGAAGCACCCAGACCACAGCCTGCACCCCACCTGAGGGGCTCTGTGAATGAAAGCCCTCTCCATCTGAAAGGATCCCCAACAGAATTTTCTGCACCCAAAGTAGAAACTCTTTTAGAGGTCATACCCAAAGAAGGTGGTTCTCCAATCTTGGACCAAGAAATTATAGTTGGAGTTTCAAAACTCACAGCAGCAAAAGAACTGCCTAATTCGATGCCTACTTTGACAACAAGTAATCAGTTAGAAAGCAGTGTAAAGGAAGGGAATGATGAAAGTAAAGTGACTACACTGAAGAATGTCAAACAAAAAGAATTTCCTGAAGGAGCGGAGGAGGTTAAAGGACTAAAAAAGAAAGCATTTCCCAAGCGAAGAGAGGAGATCAGCATCTTTGCATCTGAGCAGCCGCAGGGCCAGGTGTTTGTTCAGGGCTCTGGGCTAGGGAATGAGCCATTTAAGAGAGTTTTAGGTGATGGCAAAAGCAGGAAAGGCAGGACAGGGTCAGGAAAAATGAAAGCAAATTCAGGGAAGTTAAGAGAGAAACCTGAGCAGGCATTGTTTCTGGACAGCCAGAAGGATGGCAGGGCTGTTGTTGCGCCAACCGAGCCAATTCCTAAAACTGAAGGAGTGACTGCCAGGGATACAAGTGAGGAGCTGGGCCTGGACCCTTCAAAGCAGACTGGGGCCAGGACTGATGCCACTGAGACAGTGGTGATGAGGGAGCATGAGGAAACTACTGACCCGAGGGTAGCAGACATACTGCAGGCATTGAATTCTTTGGAAAATGGATCCAGCATGACTGAAGTTTCTGGTTCTGGGACAGAAAAAGGAGCTATAGATAAAGATATGGGTGTTAGTAACCAGGGCAGAGAAGGAAAGTGTCCTTGGATAGATCATGAGGCACTTTCCTGCATTTCTGAAAAGCCTAAGAAGAGAGGTCATGAGGGCAAAGCCAAAAAGTTTAAAACTGATTATTCCCTACAGCCTGGTAGAAAGGAAAGCAGGGAAGATAACCTCAACCCTCTGGTAGTGGAAGATAGAGATGCCACTGATGGTGTTCCCCATAAAAACAAGGAATTAAACCCCATTTTCCCCAAAATGCATGATCCTTTTTTCTCACATACACCATTGGTTGACAGCATGGGCAGAAATATTGAGGTTAATTATGCTGAGCTTGGGATTCTTGAGGGGAACAAAACAAAAACAATCAAGGATTCTGCTATTACTGAACCAGCTGCCAAGGTGACAGATGTGAGCTGCCAAGGGCAAATCCAAGGGGCAGGATTTGTTCTTTCAGCACTGTCTGAGGAGAATAAAACAGATGCAGCCAAAGGACACATTGCAGTGGCTGACAAACCAAATAAAAGTAGTAGTGGTGGAAAAAGTAAAAAGGTTAAAAATAGTTTTCCTGAGAAGCACATTCTGGAGAATAAGATAGATGTAGCAGAAATACATGTTCCCATGGAAACCGCAGAGGACCACAGAATTGAAGGAATGGGCTACGTAGACGAAAATAGAAATATTACATTTACCTGTCCCAGAACACCATCAGGGCTAATGGATAAGTCAGTGTCTCTAGAAGCTGTAGAATCAGCAGCCTGTGAAAAACTTCCCATTCCTGTTCCTCAAGCTGTGAAAGAAGGTGGTTCCTTTCTAGACACCTCAGGAAAAAGTGGGCAAGCGATAACCCCAGCCCAGGTTTCCAAATTGTTAGCAGTAGATGAGTCTAACAAAGATGGAGTCCCAGGTCCAGAAAAGCCCAAGATTCCCTCTGCTGTTAAACCTCCTGCAAGCACAGGAGGACTTGCCCTGACTTCTACTGCAACTGTGGAAACAGTTAATAGTCATGGAGACCATTGTCTTAAGGATAAAGGTGAACTTGCTGATCCCATAAAAAATGAAGCACGGGTAGGTATAGGGCATGTGGGAGGAGAATCTGGGTCATTGCACACTGATGCATCTCAGCATTCAGTGGAGAAAGTCACAGAGAAAGCAAAAGGGCACCTTCTTCCTGGAATTCCAGAGGACCAGAGCCTGCCAGGAAAGGTCAGAGTCCCAGAAGCATATGCAGATAGGGTTAATTTCCCCACATATCCAGTAAGCAAAGAGGAGACTGAGGAAGCTCCTGCTCCAGTTCAAACTGCTGAGTTACTGGGAGACAATGGACACAAACTCAGCATTTGTGAGGGCCCAAATGCTGAAGATAAAGATTCCAAGGGCGCAGATAGTTTGAATAAAGAGGTAGATGTGACTCTTTCACCTCCAAAAAGTGAAAAGGATCAATTAGAAGAAATTAGTCTGGCTTGTGAAATCACAGAATTGGAATGTGTTTCTTTGCCGACACCAGAGCTTCCATCAGGTATTTTCCATGGTAAAAGTGCAGCTCCGCCAGGAGTGGCGGATGTATTAGAAATGACTGCTTCCAAGGGTTTTCAACTCCCAGAACTCAAAGAAAAGATCCTGGAGTCATCGCAGAACATGGCAGAAAATTTCGAACCAAAGACATTGGGTGAAAGAAAGAAGGAAGATAAAAGAAAGGCAGAACCCTTGAAAGGCTACATGAGGCCTACCAAGTCCCGAGGACTTACTCCTGTTTTGCCAAAGCCTGCAGTCCAGGAACTAGAGAAATCCAAGCAGCTGAAATCCAGTGGTATGAACCTGCCATGGGGAAGTGTGTGTGCTTACTGTGGCTTTTGAGTCGGCATCAAAAAGGCAGAGAGCTTGTGCCTTGGTTCCATCCAGACAATAATCATCTCTTAACTGTTGTTGTGTTGGCATGAGTTCCCGTAACTGCTGCTTCTGTGTTTTCTGCAGCCAAGGCATGCTTCATGCCCAGCTGGAAAAGGCAGGTGATTTAGTTGCATGCCTTTTTACATAGCACTGAAGCTTGAATTTTAGAGAAAGTTGAATTTCTTTTTTTTTTTTTTTTTTGAGAAAGTTGAATTTCAAACAATGAATTGTTTAGCAGAAGACCTACCACCATCCATTATTTTATTCTTAATAATAAAAAAAAGAGTTGTGCCTCCTATATGTAAAGTTTACAGCCAAATTTTAATGCGTATTTGGCATAAAGATTCAGGAGTGGAAAGAAAGTATTTCATGTCTTTCTGTGTATGTGAGGTCCCCCCCCCTCAGTATTTATGTAGGTATGGTGCTCGTGGGAATAAATATCCAAATCATTTTTAGACTAAACTTTAGAAGGTCCATCTGCCTCCTTATGAGGAAATGGTAGCCGCAGACCAGCATTGGTAAGCACAGACTTTGTGTTTATACTGGTAGAAAATGATCTCTCAGCCGTGCAGTCACATTCTTTGACCAGCTTGTTGTTTGTATTCATTGGTCAACAGTTGCATGTAGGTTAATGGTTGTG